>NC_073358.2:21497000-22202500 GCF_027580225.2 Misgurnus anguillicaudatus
TTAAAACAAACTTCATCAATAGTCAACTGCGACTTATATATGTTATTGCATCCGACTGACGCATTTTTGATTGGTGGGACTTATACTCTGGTATGAATTATAGTCCGGAAAATACGGTAGTTGACACGCACCTTACTGCTGATTGGCTACAAGAGTGTGTTTTGGTACTCAGCCCAACTCACTTTTCCAAAGCGTTTTTCAAAAACCGTGCACCCCGCCTTTAACTGTGCAAATAAAGGTCTTTTCAATTTTTGATAGTAGCTGTGTTATAACAACACAATATCATGACAATTCGTAACTATTTTACAAGGTGGCTACTTTGTATGAATTTGTATGACCTCATTCATACTTTTTATATGAATCTGCTTTCAGCCCAGTAATATTGTGTTGAGGTGTAGTAGGGCAAGGGCTTCATTCTTGCTTTAATTTGAAAAACATTTGTTTTTATACTATTCACATTTATAAAAATTCATATGACTTTTTATAGTTATATAAAATAGTTATGCTTTCCTCTAAGATCAGGTTGTAAAATAAACTACTAGCTCTTATAGATGTACTAAAGTACACAAGTTATGCATATAGAAAATTAGATTAGATAAGAGGAAGATAAAAAGAGATGAAAAAGAGATAACGCCTTCAAGCCAAACACAATCATCTTTGTTAAAATTATTAAAAAAAACCTTTGTATTTTGAAATTTGGACTTCTTTCATAGGGTGTGATCTTTCACTGGTAGTAAGAGGTGAATGGGGGAGAAGCATAAAGACAGCAGAAGTTTGAATCTACCGTATTTTCCGGACTATAAGCCGCACCAGAGTATAAGCCGCATCAATTCAAAAATGCGTCATTAAGACGAAATAACATACATAGGTCACAGTGGACTATACCTCAGGTTTTTTTAGAAAATTATTTCACAAAATCCAAGCCGAAGAACAGACATTTAATCTGGAAAGGCAAGTTATTCAACTAAACAATAGCAGACAGAACAGCAGGCTGAATAGATGTCTGTACGTTAAAGTAATATTATCAGTTATTTAAATGATAAACCATATAGCATACAGAACTTACAAGGAAGGTTGAATAGCCTAAATTAACCGAACAAGTCAACTAGTGTGAAGTTCGCAGACTCATCATTCCGCATCATTGAATCTATTGAATTACATAAATACAAGAGCAGCATATAGCGGACTTTTGCGGCTGTAGACGGTAATGATGCCTCTTGCCTCATAAATGTCAAAATTAATTCATACTGACTTACAAGGCACACCTGACTATAAGACGCAGCACCAGCCAAGTTATAAAAAAATAAATGCGGCTTATAGTTGAAAAATACGGTCGTTTTAATAAAGGTACACTTTACCAGAGCTTTAGTCAACTAAGACAACTAGATCTTTGTGCTATATTAAAGTTTCAAATGATAATTTTTTTGTCAATTTTCAAAGGTGTAGTTTGAATTTGTCATATACCAACTGAGAAATGACACTATTTCTAAACTGATTATGAGGCGGTTTCCCGGACAGGGACAACCTGCAATGACAGCTTAAGATACATCAGTGTCCTTTGTTTTGCCTTAAAATGCACACAAATAATGTTTTTAGTAAGGCATGTTTGTTAAAACTAGTTAAATTTCCTAATAAAACTGAGGCCTAATCCTGGTTTAAACTAATCCCTGTCCGGGAAACCACCCCAAAATGTCCTAAGATGAACTTGCGTTACTTGCCACATTTTCTATTCAGGAATTTTGATTTGTTTAATGTTTAATTTTAGTCTTTTTCCACTCATTCGTTTGGCTTTATCAGTCACCTTTTGGTGGGGCCATCTTGCATTTAACCCCAGCACACTTTTTTTATGTCATAAAACTGGTGGTCTCGTAGTCTTTAGTGGTGTGATCACTAAGTAAACTGGTGCACCATGAATAGCAAGGGTAAAAATGTGAGAGCAGCTTTGTAAGTGGGATAAACAACCCCGGATGCACCTGAATAAATCTTACATGACACGATGTTTGCTTGTTTTGCAATACTTAACATTTTTTCGGGCATATATGGTCAAATGTTTTTGGGGTATGTGTTACCACGTTTGGTCTAAGCTGTAGATCACACACTGAGTTCAGCGTATTAGGCACTTACATGGTATTTGATCACTGCTTTAACAAATGGACATCACGTGACCGGAGAGAGGAAAGTGTCTCTGATGTAGATCTAAACTTTGGAAATTCTGTACTACCTGCTTTTTCTCCCAGCAAAAATATTTGACAGTCTGCTGCAAACCCCTCTGGTGAAATCTGTTGATTTGTTTTGTCCCGCTGTCCCCAAGAGTGCTGAACCATTTCCTGCATGAATTGCATTGAGGAAGTCTCATTTATTTACATCTTACAACTCTAGTTACGCCATTTGTCTTAACCAATGAGCCACAAGGAAACAATTGACACCCATTTCCTGACTTGCACATCATTTATTTCACAGAGTTAGCCTCTGTTGAGAAAACTAACTATAGGAAAGTCGCCTGGCTTGTGTTATTTTGACAGCAGTTTTCAATCTTATGACAAAAAAATTTTCATAGTACAGTATATGACTGTTCGGGGCTTTATACTAAGTAAACTAATGTGTCTAATTTGTAACGTAAACAACACGTGTGTTTATTTACCTCAGTGCCGATTTGCACACACTGATAATGTTGCTGTGTGCGTGGTTTTGCGCAAGTGCTCCGTCTGATGTCATATTATCCTAACTGCCTGTCTATCTTCTCAATTTTACTTTGTCAGGTCACCATACCATATACATCGGCGTGCATGTGCCCAAGAGCTACCGGCGACGGAGACGTCATCGCAGACGCACCAGTAACAAGGACCGAAAGGAGAAAGTGAACGAAAATGCTTCGGACAGGTCGGACGCTGAGAACAATGAGGAGGCCAGCAATAGCATCCTCAAACCACTCAGTAAGTGCCTGCCAAAGAGCCGTCAGTTCACATTAACTCTCAGTGGCCCTTCGTAGGGCCAGTCACACACGCACACAGCTACAAGCCAAGGCTGCTGCTGACTCTTCTTAGTCAGAACAGATATCCAGAACTGCCTAGCCAGTGAATGAGTGGGTTTGGACAGACAGAGGCCCAAGCCCCTGCGTGTAAGTAATAACCATCCAAATAGGTCACGATTTCCTGACGTGAGCCGCCGGAGGAGGGAAGTACTGTATGTGGGTTTCTGAGATTTCTAATGGGGAGGGATTATTTGCCCAAGGGAGGATCACTTAGGAGGCGCGTCTCTTGATTTGGATGCCAAGACTTTAAACGGTCTCTAATGATGTGATGAAAGGGAGGCTGAGGACTACGAAAGGAGGTAAAGCAAAGGTTGTGACAGGCAGACACAGAAAAGGAACATTATGACTTATGAAGAACATTGTGTGAGTAAACCATCCTAAAATTGTGCAAGGTCTTATAAGACCT
Source organism: Misgurnus anguillicaudatus (assembly GCF_027580225.2). Classification (NCBI taxonomy): domain Eukaryota; kingdom Metazoa; phylum Chordata; class Actinopteri; order Cypriniformes; family Cobitidae; genus Misgurnus; species Misgurnus anguillicaudatus. The sequence goes on from NC_073358.2 coordinate 21,500,438, forward strand.
GAAAATCTTAAATCTGCTTTCATGAGTTCACCTGCCCATCCAGTCTTGACAGATATAAAGGAGGAGCTCAGTCCATAGACTCATCTCAGAGTCTTATCTAACCCCCCTTGACCTCAAAAATTGAGGTAAATAAGTGTGGATGTGTTAGCAAGGAGGAATTATGCCAGGCGAATCGATCCATTTCATTTTGTCGATGTTAAAAGACCCTGTTCAACTCTGAGAAAGTTATTCATAGCTTAACTCCACTAGGAGTGTAACATTGTGACCCTTTTAAAATATAGCTCTCAAGACATGTCAGACATGTAGCTTAACCAGCAGCATGCGTTTAGGGCAAGACTATTTGTTTAATTTTTCTTGGATTTATTGGCAAAACACTGCGTTTTAGAGGGACATTTTAGACATATTGTTAATATTTGTGCAAACGGCAGATTTGTCGACATGCGCAACCGTGCCAGCATCTGCTTTTTCCATTTAAAGGGATTTTCTGTTGGAAATTGATATAGAAATGCTACGGATTAGGCCCAGCCCACATGTAAACTAACAATGTCTTGGCTCCTTGCCCTTGCGCCCTCAACGGTGTGAGCGGTGACCTTTGTCTGTAGATGGATTACTTCCTGATTGTTATCCCTCATCCGGATGCATGTTTGTTAGTATCAATCTTCCTCTTTAATAAGCTGCAACAAATAACACAATAAATCTCTTTTAACTGTGAATAGCATGATTTGACACGGACAACAAGAACATTTCTCTTACCATTAAGTTTTTGATTAATTGTTTTTAAATTGTACTGCATGCCCAGAGATAAGTATCACAGTTGTTTTATTTTGTGTGTGAAATTTTCCACATTTTGTGGTAGGTGACATCCCTTTTCTTTCTTTTTTCTCTCTTTCTCCAACAATATATATCTCCAGTTTAGTACTGTGGTTCATTTTTATGAGGTTAAACCCCTTTAGGGATGCATAATGAATAGGGATGTGCATTTATGTGATTTTTTTTCATTTCGATTAATCCATAGGTCTGAAAAATGAGAACTCGATTAACTGGGGGCGGGGCAATTAAAGGGGCGGGGCGTATACGTCATGGTGAAAATGTAAATATTTTTATTGAAAACACTCAAATAAAACTTAATTTTGAAGAAACTATGACAGAAAAATAAATGCATACTAGATTATTAGTGAATTAAATGTTTTTAACAGAAACCTCTAACAGGAATAGCTGCGTAATGAAGTGAAACTAAACGGTTAATAAACACAAACTGATGCGCTTTATGTATGACGCACTCTACATAATATTAAGTCTTATATACAACATAAATGTATTATACAACATGCATATATCTGCAAAAAATGCAATGCAAGTTATGTACACGTAAAGTTAAACTCCCGTTGTGGAGGTGCACCATAACTGTGCGCTTTTAAACACATCCAGTCAAAGCATAAGCTTCATAACATTAAGCAGCTTTAAGTCTTTTGCTATCATTTTAGCGAATAGCTGTGTCGTGTCATCCTCTCACCTGTTCTCAGTCAAGATATGGTCGTATCGCTCTCTGGTATCTTTTGACGTTTAAATATGAGATGATATGAGGGAACTTGTGACGGCGCTGTACATTTTGCATCTGACTGACTGTATTTTCTTTCTACCGAAGTGAATCCCAAAATCACGGCATCCTTTTAAACCATAGTGCCTCAGTGATGTGAGGTGTTCGGCTTCACAGAATTGCGGATCGGCGGTTTTCACAGATTTTTTTAATTATGCATGTTAACATTACTGATGTCATACGCCGGTCTGCGTGGCTCAACACGAACACGTGACGCACCCAGTCTTAACTACCACAGATGTTTGTATGCTAACCAGACATCCAAATTCCGCCATAACCACAAAAATAAATAAATAAACCCACATGATCGTAGTTTTTGTGATTGATCATCGATGCCACGTTCGGGTACTCGAGCATTCCAGTACTCGTGCCCATCCCTAATAATGATTAATCGTGATTAATATAGCGGAATAAAAGTTTTTATTTACTTAAAATTATACATGCATGTGTGCATATTTATATATACATAATTATTATACACAGTTCACACACACATATTATGTAAACAAAAACTTCGCGATTAATCATTATTTTACTCATAGACTTGCTTTAGTCCATAGATAGAGACCACTCTCTTCTCTCTGTGCTTCTTACCTATTTTTAAACTTTGTCAGTGGAAGCCAGACAGAGCAAGATGTCCCACAGACAGTCTCTTAAACCCAGTGACAGGAGGGCCAGTTGAGTCTAATCCTCTCAAATGTAGTTATTCTCTCTCTCTCTCTCCTGCAGCCTATAATTAGTTAATCCATCCTTCTTTCTTCTGTGTGTCCTACTGACATATGTGGTCATAGGCTTTAAATCTTTTTTTGTGCAAGTTGGTAAATAGGTGACCACCACAAATGTTGACTAACAATAAATGCTGTATTTCCATTATGATGCCGAAATCGAATAATCCAGGTTTGGTTGTGTACGAGTTATTGCAGTCAGAGTATTTGCTAGATTATAGTTTGTATGTCTCAGATTTGTGGAGGAGAATATTGGATGGGAGAATGAGTTAAACATGTACTGTATGCTCATAGTCTATGGACGCTGTTTCTGTTGACTGTGCGTTGGGGGATGTTTGGGATTAAGTGTGCTTTAGTTTAGCACATGTCAACCCATACAATATTCCTAGTGACCATTCCTAATGCATGTATTGTACTTACATACAAATAGGTCAGCATTGTACATTATCAATACTATGTTGTATTAAGTGCATTTTAAAAACCCTGATTATTTTGTGTAGTCTGATAAAAGACTGAATACACTTTATATAAATGACAAGATTATGAAAAGCTTTGCTTTACTGTGAATGTAGTCACATAATGTAGTCTGGCCAGTGGCAGATAGAAATGATTTAAATTTAAAACGAACATTATGGGGATCCACCGAAAGGAAAATTCCTGACCGAAGCCGATTAAAAGGAAAAACTCAGCCGAAGGCCCAATACACCCAAACAACCAAACAATTTATTTTTTATTTTCTTAATTATTTTGCCAATTTTTACAATCATTGCCAATCATTTTTAGAATGTAATTTTTACTATATTTGAAGAGTTTGGTTCCAAAACGCAATAAACGCCATTTTTGAAAAAAATGAGTTACTGCCAAAATCAGCATTATATCAGGTCAGTAGTTAAAAGTAAATTCTTAATTTTACGCAAAATCCAATATCCGCCGTGTTATTCTGTCATCTTTTCTCCCTTTTTTTCCAAAATGCGACAAACGCCACTCCCCCTTTTTTACAGAACGCAATAACTCCATTTCTGATATTACAGCCCACCGTTCACGCAATGTAAACAAACAATGGCGGACGCGCTGAGTACACGGAGTCCTGGTTTGCCTCATCTACTTTGTACTACGTGATCAACAAACAAAACAAAATAATACTTTAATTGCATCGCTAAACCTGTGATGGTTTTCTGTGATGGGAAAGAAACGTAAGCCATCAGCATCTAATATTTTCCCTGAGAGGCACTCGGGAGACGGGTGCTTGTTCTCCCGACAGCATCAAGCTTCTCATGCTAACACATTGACCCCAGAGGATCTTATGAAAAACTTTCCATTATTTTACTCAAAGTCAACGAAAATCGAGCAGGACCAAAAACATTTTACAGCTGATCGCTGTGAAAGACGTTAAGCGAAGACGTCAAGTAACCGCAATGACAGGATTCTTAATATGACAAAGTAAGTGTTTTGATTAATAACATTAATGTTTATATTTTTAATTAGTGTGTACAACTAGTCAACTAAATGAATATAACATGGCAAAGATGAATGCACATTTATATAGGCTATTGATTCAATAGATTTATAGCATTTTGAATAAAAACTTGTCATGGATTTATTGCATTTTGTGGAAAAAATAATCCGTTTTTATAATAAATCTTTGAAAATCAACTTATGGATTTGAATTTTTTATGTTTTTATAACCTAAAGATGCTGTGTGAAAGTTTGTAACAGAAAATAGTTGTTTTCATCTTGTCACTTTCTTGGTATAGAAAACACGTTTTTACCAAAATTTGTCAAAATGGATTTATTGCGTTTTGGAACCAAACTCTTCATTTATTTTATATTATTTAACAATGAATTGTATTTAACATTGCAGCAGTCATTATAGGGAAATGAGCAAATAACCTACTCATTACTATGCCTAAAAGGTATAGCGGATGATTTTCTTTTTCGGGCGGGATCATCTATATTATTGGTCATCCCATGCTGATGATATGTTGACGTGTAACCGTCGTACGTGCTCGTCTCTAGGTTCGCGTTCTGCACATGCGCACTTTCACGTCTATATGTGTGTTGTGCTACGGTTTCAACCATTCATTGAAGCTCGCATTCTAACCGTGTTTTTTTTCTAAATGTCTGAGGGTTGCAAGAGAAAAAGTGTCTACAAATTGTATGACTAGAAGAGAAAGGACTATGAAGAAAGAAACAAGACCAGAGTGTTTATGGGAGACTATTTCACACGCTGGCGTGAGGTAAAAGGACAGGTTGGGCTTCCCATGCGAAGTTTCTACTGGAAAGGTTCATTTTGTCATGCTATTTGGGGACACCCATTTAAAATCACTGCTAGTAAAAGTTGATGTAAGCTATGATTAGCGATGCTAGCCCTGGCACAAGTCAAGAACCACACAGACACGGTAAACATGCCGACAGCAACCTGTAAAAAGAGCGAAGAGAAGAACTACGTTCATGTTCTTTCTCTGTCTCGTGCACGCGTTTAACAGGCGTTCCCTCTCGGGAGGAGGTACAGTGTTTACTTGTGCATTTTTTTTAATGTGGAGGGGCGGATCTTTTAAATAATTAGTGAAAATCTTCCGCTATACCTTGAAGAAACTTGCAACAATGCTTATATAGAACTGTATGTTGAGGAGAGGATGTGCACCTGCTTGCAAGGTCAAGCACGAGCAAAGGGAGAGATGGTGGCAAGATTGACAGGAGATGACAGAGAAAAAAACGTTCAACGAAGCGATCTAACAAAAAGCTTATTGTTAATAAATGTTTTATTTTTCATTTAATATAAGCGTGTTTGTCATTGTAGGACTTTACTGGTTTTAGGAAGTTTTTATTACATACTGCTGACACTTTCTGTCGTTCTATGACATGAGATGAAGAGCTAAAGTCTCTCATTCTCCATGCTTGTGCATTTAGCAGACACATATGTATGACAAAGCTGTATGGTGTTTCTCGGACACTTTAAAATGCTTTTACCAACGTGTTTGGTGCATTTGTGCGTCTTTAATTCTGCACTGGTTACAATTTAATTACTTCATCAAAGACCTCCTTGTTCTATCAAATTTATTCAGCCTTTTCACTTGTTCGGCCAAAAATACGTTTTTTGTTATTTTCAGCTTGCCGAACTTTCGGTGCATCCCTACAAAATAAACATTATTTTTGCAGTTTTGTTTGGTGCCACTAGTTATGAGTTGTCATAACCATTGCAACCATGGTAGTGTGCATGTCCCAAACTATGAAAAATATAAAGTTGAAATTACTTGTAAATCTGAGTTGATTAAACAAAAAATTCAGACATTGAAGTATTTCCTACAGTATAGGTTTATTGTTAAATTATAACTGGGATCAAAATGTAAGGGTTTAAATATAACCCTGTTTATTTTTAAACAAGATTTAAACAGAATTATTAAATAAGTCTCGAATTAAACCAGATTTAAGCCTAATCCTTGTTGGTGCAACCCACCCTAAGAGTGCTGCACAGCTACACACTGTACTCATAGTATGTTACTATAGTGTGAATTTAAGCATGGTTGAATTGCTGTATTGAATAATCATCATGCAAGCATGACCAGAACTGTCAATTTAATGAAATTATTTTACTTTCACATAAAGTGAATACATATAGAGAGGCATGTTTTAGCATTCTCTTCTCTAGTCTCTCAGGACTAGCATGGTGGAATCCCTCTGAAACATCAGTTGTTAGTCAGACTCAAATGAGTTTCTGCCCTTTTGTTGACTCTGCTCTAATCCTGACTTCTGAGGAGAATCGGAGATTAAAATTTTGGTCTTTGGTCACCAAATTTGAGGTGATTTTTTAACACTTAAAAAATGACACGCATAAGAAATGTTATGGTAAAAAATCTAGAAAAGAGTTTGCGTATAATGTTTAAAGTCAAGTAGATAAATCCAAGGCATGAAGATGATGAAAATAAAACTCACTTTTACTTGAAATAAAGCCGACAATCAAAGCTGTAACAGGGTCTAATAAAAAAGAATTGACATGATAATCTGAGGGAAACATAAGAAACTAAAGCTAAACTGTGAAAGTTGTTGTAAACAATTTATTACGAGTCAATATACAGAACCATCTCTTGTATCACTTCTAGTGAACTGACTAAATATATAATTTTAATGTCAGCAAATTGTCATAATTAAATTGTATAAACTTTAACCTGTATTTGATTGTATTTGCCACTACCCGTCCTTTTTATTTACTAGCAACCAGCCGATTTACTGATAAGCAAACCCACTCTGCCCTTATGACAAAACTCAGATAACATGTAGAAGATGAGGGCAATTATATGCAAATGTCAACGCTATGAAGTTTTTAACCATACAGATATCTTAGGATGTTTTCACACTTGTTTCTTTTTAGTGGTCTGAGCGCAGTTCGTTGGGTTTCTGGCCCATACATGCCCAACAGTTTCAGGCCTCTTTAAATTGTTCCAAACTAAGACCTTTTTGGGTACCGGTACGGTTTACAAAAAATGTGCAGTGTGAACACAAACCGCTCTGGGCTTACTTGTTTTTTCCCGTCTGTCTCTCTCGATAAGTTTAGTATTTGTAAAGAGCTACATGTATAAATGAAGCTCAATATATATTTGAACTAGGACCACTGTGTAAAGCTGTAAAGAGCTGTTCGTCACAATGATGCCATGCATACAGCATCCACGCAATTTGAAATCATTGAAGCACGTGCTACTGTAGTTTCACCATGGTATTTGTAGTAAAAATAAAACTATAGTAAATGTTTCCAGGGGGTTGGTCTAAAAAACATAAAGGTCTGAGAACCTTTACTCTGCTTAAGTGGACCAAAAATGGATCTGAGTCCTCTTGTAGGGACAAAGACAGTGTGAACGTAAAGAGAACTCATTTTGAGTTCACCTCTTAGTCCACTTTAAGGGGTCTAAGTTTGGTTCTCTTAAAGAGGACTCAAGTGTGAAACAGTGTTGTTTTTGGCAGCCCTTTTAGTTTTCGTTTTAGTCTTAGTCTTTTGAACGAAAATGCTTTTAGTTTTAGTCACATTTTAGTCACTTGTAAAATGTATAGTTTTAGTCAAGTTTTAGTCGACGAAAACGCAAAAAGGTTTTAGTCAAGTTTAAGTCAATTTTAGTAAAAAAAGTATTTTTTAACCAATGAATTTAGGTTAAAAAGTGTGGTGTATTTAATACAATTAAAATGTGCATTAAGGTTGTCCCTGAGGGCTTGCCGTTGTTTTAGTCGGTGTGCCTTCTGCGCATGTCATAACAAAAAGTTATGAAGAAAAAAGTTTAGCCTAATATACCATCATGTTGAGTTTGCGTGTTACGCTGAGACCTCACTTATAAAGTTGAGAAACGCGTGCCTTACCTTATTTAAATACACCACAAAAAGTATTGGAAATGGGCTTAGGTTTGACAAGCAGATACATGTAAAACCTTAAGCTTGAAATGTGTCACAAGCCGATTGTTGAGTAAAATTGAATGTATATGATATGTTAACAGCGTGACTTGTTAGTTACCTTTAAAAAATATTAGCCTGATAATACAAGCGGCACCTGAAGGTCTCACCTCACCTTGAGATTTGGTGGTATTCTTCCCACCTAGTTTGTGGCCACATTTACCGTCGTCTCCCAATATGCATTTCGTTTTTCTGTCTGATGGATTATACTGAAAGTATGTCCATAAATCATCTCGTCGTTTCCGTTTATTGGCGTCACCGCTACGGTCCTTCGAACTCGCCACAGCCGCACGTGTGTTGTTGTTGTTGTTTGAAATCTGGTGCGCGTGCGCGGCATGGCGGCAGCCGGGTGGTGGGCGTGAGCGTGAGTGAGACTGTGTTGAGTGTTGACCCAAAACAAGGATAGAAAGCGGCAGCATTGCTGATACTTTTGAGCTAAAAACAGACAGATTTCACACAAAATAGGCAGAAATGACATGCATTATGAACGTCAGACTTATAATCATTTTCGTTCCGTCTCGTTTCGTCAACGAAAACTCGAAAGCGTCTCGTTATGTTTTCGTCACCTTAGAGACATTTTTAGCTAGTCATCGTCGCGTTAGCGTCATAAAAAATACGTGCGTCAACGAAACCATTTCGTTATCGTCATCGTTGACGAAAACAACACTGGTGTGAAAACACCCTTTGATGTCAATATTTGGTGGTTTAATTGTGTTTTCACACCTAGTTTGTTTGAGCCCTCCAAACGCACTTGGAACAGTTCAGTGTATATATGTGAACCATAGACTGTAAAAAAAGATGGACGACGCCTGTTCGCTCTCTTCCATTGGTGAAAAGTGAAGCCGTCAGTGTCCCGATATGGCGCTGACATCTTGGGTCTTGAGTCTGCACAGTAGCGATTTCGGGACCAGCCCTGCGCAGTAGTGAGCAGGAAGTAAAGCCGCGAAAGCAAAGCCCCGCCCTCGCTCTCGCAGATTGCGCATATCACACGATATCACAGCTGTCAATCATGATGTGACACCACCGTTTAATATATCATTAAATATCTAACTAAACACAAGCTTGTTTTAAAAACAAACATTTGAATTTACATCAGCGTGATAACTACAGAAACCAGCTTCAGAAAAAAGATAATTGAAGTGTAATTAATTTTTTAGTTGGTCTCAAGTCCCATAGAATAACATGGGGAGGTAGGGTTTACGACCTATACAGGGACCAGTCACTGGGGGGGGGGGATTGAGACATTTTGGCTTCACTTTTCAGGGCTTGTGCGGCACACTTGATGTGAACAAACCAAAACCCAATTCACACAGACCTTTGGTCCCAGAAAATACCTGTAAAATGCCAGACAAGCTTCTGTGTAAACACAAACACGTCCTATAAATCTTCTGGGATCGTTGCCGGAAAGAGGACCTAGTAAGATACACGGAAAACCCTCTGTGTGAAAAAGAAGCCAAAAAAATGCCATAATGGGCGTGTCGTAGTGTGTCATCACAACAAAAGTTATGGTTCAGCTCTTTAAAACAAGGGATTTGCATGTATATCAACATTCACAATGAGAAATGTTGCAAACTAGATTGAAGCAGTTATCAGGAAATTATAAATGAGACGCATAAACAATAGCTGCGTTTACATGGACATTTGTAATCCGTTTAAATCAGGGGTGGGGAACCCTGGTCCTGGAGGGCCACTGTCCTGCAGAGTTTACTTCCAACCCTAATTAAACACACCTGAAAAATCTTGAAAGTCTTCAGGATCACTTGGAAATGAAATGCAGGTGTGTTTGATTAGGGTTGGAAGTAAACTCTGCAGGACAGTGGCCCTCCAGGACCCAGGGTTCCCCACTCCTGGTTTAAATGATCAATCTGAATAAAAATGCTCCATATAAACACCTCAATCGGACTAAAAAGTGCCAATCTGATTAAAAATCTAATCCGCTTGTTAGGGGTGGTTTATACCGTTTGTAATCCGCTCAAAATGACATGTATACACTTGATTGGATGGATAACTGAAACTGGGATGCTCTGCGCATGTGCCATCTTTTCTTTTTTTAATGGCGGTTGGCAAACCCACTGAAAGGTGCATTTCCGCCACCTACAGGACGGGAGTGTGGAGCATATGCACACGTGCAATGACGTAGAATTGCCGTAATGACATGTGATGCAAATAACTCGAGTTTGTTTTGTTGAAGGAAGTCACAAGAAGTGATTGTCTTGTTAATCTTGTTCCTATTATCCTTCCAGTTCCCATAAAGTGATACAAGACAGCGTTGTCCGGTCAGTCCATGATTTATTCTCTGATCCACAAACGCGTGTGTTTGGACTCGCTCTCGCGAACGGTCTCTGCAGCACTGCGTGAAGTAAAATTCTCTTTTTGGGCACACGTGAATGGGTGTTTTGCTGCTGCTTTATAATCAGTGAGGCACAAAGCAAATCTTGAAGCAGCGTGAAACTATATTTGTGCAATGTGCGCATGTCAAATTATCAAATATGATGTAAATCTTGTGTCATATAAACACGCACATCAATCCGATCACATTATTAATTGTTCATGTAAACGCTGTGATAGGATTTATTAATCGGAAGGATTTTAATCCGATGGAGGCAAAATGTGTCCATGTAAACGTAGCTATTGACGCGCGTGCTGTAGTGAGGAAATGTGTGTCATGGCAAATGAAGTTGGTTCAACTCTTTATAATGAGGGATTTACAACATTCACGATGAGAAATGTCAGCAAACTGGACTGAAGCAGATATCAGGTAAGTTAGCTCGTCATTTACCGCGCTGAAGCGGAGTTCATTCAGCAGCATAAAAGAATATTGTATCACATGCTCATTTGAGCTTATAATAAACAAAAATGTCAGCGCGTCATCCCAACAAGATATATCGTTCAGCTCCTCAATACAAGGGTTTTAAATGCATATGAATTATCACGATGAGAAATGTCTGAAAACTGGAATAAAGCAGAGATCAGGAAGCTCGTCAAATATCCAATCTGAAGCTGAGATCATTCACCAGCATAGAACGGCGCGTCACGCGCTGCTTTATAGTCTTATCATAAACAAAAATGCACACGAGTGGTTTCTGGAGAGAGAAATAATAAATAATATGCAAACTTTAGACGCTGCATAGAAGATAGGGCAGGACTTTAAACAGGTCACGTGTCTTTCCGGGACCTTGCAGATGCCGGCAAATCATGGCAGTGTGAATGAACAAAAAAATCATACGATCCCAAAAATCCAGGATGCATTTTCTGTGTATTTTCCGGAATGTCTGTGTGAAAAGGACCCAAAAGTGAACCATACTCAGACCACCTCCAGATGTGGTTAAATTTTCTTGTTTTGACATGTGAAGTGGGAACGCAATGAGGTACCACTTTGTGTGTCATTTTGACATGTATCAAGATTAACTGCTGGACAGAGAGCTGGGGTCTGAGTTCTTATGAAGTTGTGATATGAACAAGAAAAGGTCTGAGATCACTTCAGGTCACATTCAGCTAGTTCCTTTTCTGTTTCAGTTTAATCTACAAAGCATGCTGTCTCTAAAACACTTGTGCCCTTTTTGTCACATCCATAACACATGCATGTTTATCTTATCTATAATAGAATATGGGTCAATAGAGTAATATTTTCCTGATGTCTGGAAAATATACATATATGGTTTATCTCTTGGTAATAAATGCATTCCTTGAGAATTTATATTTCAAGTTTTGACTGCAAATGTCTGTAATGCTGGAATTGCTTATGAGAAGAAAAAACATATAATTGTTTGATTAAGCTTATGTCTCTCCCAAATGATTCAAGGAATCATTATGATTTGTAGTTTCAACACAAGGTTGGAAAGTCTGTGTAATAACAGTGATATGGTGGTGAAGTTGGGTATCAGTTACTGTCAGGAAGTCAGTATGAGATGCAGAGGAGGCAGTCCAGTCAAAGAACAATAGCTGCTCTGAATAAAACTGTTGTGCTTCCAACAAAAGACAAGAGCCACACATCACAGGCATGTGATGACTCAAATGTGTTTAATCACTCTTTATCTCTTCACTGCTGGAACGATACAACACATAACAGAGATAGCCTGCATTTAACCCAATTTCACTGATACTCACAGGCCAACAGTTTTGAGCTGTCTAAACCTGTTGACGGTATAAAGGTTGAACAAATATCATATGCATATCAAGCTTCTCTCAAAAAATAGTTGAAGAGTTCAGATTCAAAAGCAGCTATCTGTCAAAAATTTGATGATGATATTAACCCAATGCTCTCGACGCGAACTATACGTTCATTGAATACTTTCTGAGTCAAATCCACTTAATCCCAGCCTCAGGCCTTTCAGAAATACAGTTTTTAGGCAGAACCCATTAAGAGTGCAAAAAAGTCAATTTTGGATTTAAGTTTTGTAATTCCAAATTCTGTCAGCTGTCACCAAACAAATACTGCAAGACAATGCAATCTCTTATTAGTAGTTTCAACTAGCTTAAATGTTACCCACAGCTTTCCCAAATTAAAAATCTTCTGTTATCATTTCTTACATAAACGTAACTTGAACCTGAATCCATTTCTCAACTGCAAGCTCAGAGTGTGCATCCTGGTCGGAAGCTGATTTCAAGTCTTCTTTGTTTTTTTGATATGTGGCGAATCAAGTGTTTCCAGAGAGCGTCTGTTGCTAGGAGAAAATACAAAAGAAAGTGTACTCTGAGTCGTGGACATCACATGGGTGAAAGACATTTACATGGGTGAAAAACCTCATGGAAATATAGATATGGCTCAGATCCTTCCTTCAATATAAGCTAGAATATCACAGAGCTCCTTAGATTTTGACCAGCAAGTTAAAACATGACAACCTCATGGCACCTAGCAATGCACTTAAGACACATGAGAACACCTTGGAGGACATATTAACAGGTTATTTGGTGATTTTATAATGGTCTAGGCTTTACTGCAGGGATAGGCAACATCTGTCCTGGAGTGCCGACGCCCTGCAGATTTTAGTTGTTCAGGTGTGCTTGATTAGAGCTGGAGCTAAACTCTGTAAGACATCGGCACTCCAGGATCGACGTTGCCTACCACTGCTTTACTTTATAAAATTCCTACAATGTGCCACTACCATCAACTAAAGAGCAAGACTTCTCATGTAAATATCATGCATTTCGCAGGATCTTTTTTGGAATTGCCACAGGTTGCCAAACCTGCAGAATGAAGTATGTCTACCAGTGTAGAGAACTTGTCAGTTATTGGACAGTACTGCTGCAGCATATTGCAGTTACATAGCCTGATGTTGTCATACTCAAAATTCTAGTTAGAAATTGAGTCTGATACCGCTCCATTGGGTTTACAACATTTCATTCATTTCATATGACATTGTGAGTTATTTACTAAGTCATAAAGTCAGACTATCTCTTACCATTCGTAACTTAAATGAACTTCATCCATGGGCTTCCGAAAAGGAGCTGGCAACACCCGCTAGTTACAGTATGTCCACGTTGTCATGCACGCCGAATTGCAATCCCGTAGTATAGATGACAAAAACATCTTTCTGATCAACAAATTCATTTTTTCACGCTTCTCTGTTCCTCTTTTAAAATCAGTGCACTGTCGATTTCTTCTAGAAAAGATTCGATGGCAAAATCTTCACATCTCAATTCTCCAGCGGCAGCCGTCTTTGTGTAAGCGGATTCAACACAAGCGCTCTTTGGTTATGTGGTTGATTACGTTACTGTTGATCATCTGTTGATCATCGTATAAAGCCCTTCCTGACAATTTGATTGGTTCGACCAGCTTTGGGTCGAGCATAGTGCGCCACAACAGAGCGAACCAGACAAAACTTCCCAACCTAAAATGTTGTGGGCGGGACTAAGTTCGGCTGGCACCCAGGGGTGCGTTTCCCAAAAGCATCACTAGCTAATATTGTCGTTGTTACCATTAAACTCTGTTGGTAATGACAGAACTTGCGATCATAGTTGCTTTCGGGAATCGCAGCAGTTACAGGGCACGTTCCATGAATACGGTAGAAGATGTATAATTGAAGAATTTCGTTGCAAAACAAGGTAACTGCGTTTTTTTATTTTTTTAGAAATCTCGTTTTTTTGGTTGTGCTTTCCAATTAATATCAATTCAACTGCAGTTGGTTTGTTTTGATTTAAACCTTCTTAAAGACGGAGTCCACGATGTTTGAAAAACGCGTTGGAAAAGGAGACGGGCCAACTACCAAAACACACTTATAGCCAATCAAATCAAATCAAATGCGGGTTTGCGTATGTGTGGGGCGGGTCTATCAACAGAAGGTCCAGATTCTATTGGGGTAGGGGCGTGTTTGTTTAGGTGATTTCAAATATCAACATTGGCTTTTAAACATCATGGACTCCGCCTTTAACTTAAACAATACAGCTAAGTAGCACCATAAAACAAAATAATAACATGATAACATAAATAATAAACATGTTTTGACAAAAATTTTAAAAATGGAGTTATCTCGTTTTGCAACAAAACTCTTTAATTGCTTAAGCTGAAAAAGTATATGAGCTGTTTTATTTTTATTATTATTTATAAAAGTTTGTACAGGTTTTAAACGGTTCTGTTACCTGTAACCACATGCACTGTAAAACTTTTGTTACGTAGGTTGGAGCCTGTTGTTGTATTTGTTATTGAAGCTATTTCATGCACTCTGACATATTAACACTGTTGGAGTGATTCCTTATGTTAAACATTGCCAAAGTATCAAAAAAGCAGTTGGGCATATGGCAGAGTATTTCTGTGCCGAATGCGCACTACAAGTTTCGGAAAGTTTTTTTCAGAACATTAAAGATTTATACCTAACAGTCTTGCTTTATTTTTTTTTTTATGGGCAATTTTTAGTGCTGGAAATATAGTGGAAGTTATTATATGGGTACTTCACCCAGATTAGCACACCTACACATCAACCAAGAGCTGACACAAAATCAACATCACCAAAGAAGTGTGTTTTGGTTTCTGAGGAAAATTTTAAGCTTGTTCAGCTTCCCAAATAACCCAGCATTATGGAAACAACGGATATAGTTTGTTTATCCGGGGTAGCAGTAGAGTTGTGAAAGTGTGTTTGTTTAAAGCTGGATTTTATTGAAATGGGGTGGTCCTAACCGGTCATGAGTCGCAGGCGGTAAGAAAAACTAAATCAAATGTCTGTGTTTTGTTGGCAATTGTTGCGTTGCGTAAGTGTATGTAATGCAAACGACATGAACATGTAGATAATCATACAATGTCCAGAAATAGTGGTATAATGTTTTGTGTGTGTTGCTTGCTCGTGACTTGCTCTACCCGTGACTTGCTCCACCCGTGGTACGCCTCCAGGGGCTCGTTTTTTGTTCATGAAAGTAGCTATACAGCTGATCAGCTTTTTTAAAATCTGATAAAAGTAAAGACTTTTCATAGATATTAAGGATGCGATACTACTCTTTAGGTATTCAAAATGAACATGAGATTAGCAGAAACACTGTTATGTGACCTTTAAAATAAATCATGGGACATCAGTGTGTACTGTGTTAGGAAAACGCCACAAACATCATCAACCGGAACACAACTGCTTCAACCACACAATTCACAAAATCATGAGCATTCAGTTTTTCTATTCTGTGCAAGGCATATCAATGCCATTAAATACTTCTTTTGAGACCTAGTGAGAGGAATATAATTTGGGATACTGCATGTGGGATGTTGCACAGTGTTGCTAGTGAGACTGAGACTCTCCAGCATAAAGTGGCAACTCTGCAAAGTCCCTTTCTGGGCACCGGGCATACTGTTCCCCCTCATTTTTCCCATCAGCCCCTGGTGTATGCACAAAGTCCCCTTTGTGTGGGTCGTAACTTTTGGCGAGAGAGCCCACAGCTTTGAAACTCGTTTGAACGATGGGATTTTCATTTCTGTCTGTCCTTCTCTCCCATATTGAACTCACTCTCCCTCCCTCACTTGTTTCTTCTGTCCTTGCACTGCTTAGCAACAGCATGAAGCAAGTGCCCACTGTGGCTCAGTGCTTGGTATCCGTAACAGAGTTGTCTGTATGCATCCCAGGGTCACTTTGTGTGTGTGAGTTGGGACAACGAACCAGCCCACATGAGTTAAAGCACTACTCGCTAGTCAGTTCCCTGGTAATCTGAACATTTCTGAAAAGTTTCAATGAGTAGTCAGTTATACTTGTATGAGTTATTTTTCTCAGTATAAAAGTATTAAATTACAAGGACAATTCAACAAATCAGAAAGATAAGGGTTACATAAAAAAAAAAAACTAAGTGCATTGAATAAATGTTTTCTTACAGTTAAATAAAGGTAAAGTGGCATAAAGTTTAATAGTGTGCAATTACATCTAGCTTTGTATAACATTATGAAAAGTCAGTAATGTTTTACTGTTAGTGTTGTATTTTCCCAGTTCAGTTATTACTTTCCCAGGTGCTGATAACATTTACAGACCATCTTTTACTGTATACAAGTTACTGTGTATCACATTACTCATTTACTCACGCATTGTATCCATGAAGTTAATGTTGATGTTATCAACAATAGTAGATGTCATCTGAGGCCAGTGACCGCAATTATAAAGGTTGAATCAAAAGTTAGTCTTTTAAAATGCACATATGACAGTTCATTCACCTTGTGTTACTTGTAAATACGTCACAAGCTGAGGATTCGTTGAAAACGACTGCCATCAAAGACTTTTCACTTGGCTTAAGCCATCCCTGGATTGAAAAAAATCTGTTCTGTCAAGGTTGATTGTAGAATTTCATATAAATCGTTGCCAGTGTTTCTATATATTGTGGTTGTACCCTATAGCATTAAGCTTTACTTACTGTTTACTATTATTTGTTCCTTTTTACCCCAAGCACTAATAAATGTTCAAATGAGAATATAAAGAGATAAAGAACGCTGCTCTACTTGGGAAGAATGAACAGTTTGTGAAACATTTCCTAATTGCTAATGAGGGGCTCGGGGCAGGGTGCCAAAGTCGGAGGGCCAATAGCAAGGGGGTACAGCCAGAGCAGCCGATGGGTGGGCTGTTGGTCTGGGGTGACAAGGGGACCCCTTTTTAACTACATAGGTGTCACTGTATCAGAGTGGGGTGTACGGGATAGCAGACAACACGGAATACTCAGATGAAGGTCTAAGTGTCGCTTGACCAAGTGTCGCTTGACCTCCCACCCTCTCTCACCCATCCTCACCCGCTTTGATCACTCTCTGGAAACAGTTGTCTTTTTTAAAGGGATTTAGAATGGATAACAACTCGGAGAACACGTCTGAGAACAATAATGTGGAGAAGAGTGAGGTTGGGGAGGTGGACTCGGAGTCCAGTCAGAATGCGGATCCAGACTCAGATCTGTCTACGATTTCTCCACCGTCTGAGCCAGCTTCTCCCGATAAGCTAGAGATCAGGCCCAATGGCATAAGCGACGATGGCAAGCTGGAAATATGCAAGATTAGGTCTCCACCTCTGACCCGCAGTATTTTTCCTGTTGCAGTCTCACCTGCGGCCGAGCGCATCCGATTCATTCTGGGAGAGGATGATGATAGTCCAGCGCCCCCGCAGCTTTTCACAGAGCTGGATGAGCTGCTGTCTGTTGATGGCCAGGAAATGGAGTGGAAGGAAACTGCCAGGTAAGAACATCTTGGTTTGGCTTCTAAATATGGCCCAAAAAGGGATCAGTCAGATGTATGAGGATAGATAAACATGAGTTAGGAGAGTTACACACGTGATGCGATTTTGATAGAAAATGACGCAATCAATCACAAATTACAGCCAATCAGAACAGTTCTTTAACCAGTTATTTAATAGTTAATTGAATGAGATCTCTGTGTAGGCGGAGCTGTCAGCCGCAACATTGCAGAAATAAAAAAAAAGTTTCTAAAATAGAATCCACTGTCGCTTGTTGCAGCATCGCGTCGCGATTGGTTAGGACAAAAACTCTGATTAAGATGGAAAATATATATTTTATCGCATGTCGCATAGTTAGAACATGGTGTAGGAGTGTACAAATTAGGGCTGGGCAAAAAAAAGATTTTTCGATTCATCTTTTTTTTTCAAAATCGATTCTCAAAGGCCACAAATCGATTTTTCCCATATTTATTTTGCAAACATTAAACGCAAATTAACATTAATCTAATTACTAGTTTTTTTCAACTAGATGTCACCCTCTTTTTTGCCTTGCGCGATGTTACCAAGGAGCAAGAGGCGAGCCTGTCATTCATTCATTCAGTCTATATAATATTCTAATATAATATAATATTCAATATAATCTAATTTATTGAGTTGAATCGAGAATTGAGTATAAAAACCACGGAAAAGCGGAACCGAGAATCAAAATCGAATCGAATTGATAGCTTGTAAATTGAAATCGAATCGATCTGGAACATTTGAATCGATACCCAGTACTAGTACAAATGTAAATAAATTACTTCTGTTTGTTTTTATTGTATGTTTTGCAACTTTTGTATTAGATGACGTTGGTTAAAGAGTTAAAAAAATTAAAGTTTTTATCTGAGCTTAAAAAACCTGAACATTTCTGTTTCTCATATCGACTTGTTATACAGGGTCCATACTATTTTTTTTGAACGGGGCTTCAAGTGTACTGGCCTGTTGCCAGTGA
This sequence comes from Misgurnus anguillicaudatus, assembly GCF_027580225.2. Classification (NCBI taxonomy): domain Eukaryota; kingdom Metazoa; phylum Chordata; class Actinopteri; order Cypriniformes; family Cobitidae; genus Misgurnus; species Misgurnus anguillicaudatus. Next base: position 21,518,798 of record NC_073358.2, read on the forward strand.
TTGTTCAATGCCAGTATGAAGACACATTTCAAGCACTTAATAGTTTAAAAGGATGTTTCCTACCTCAATTTATCTTTATAGAAAGAATAAACGTTAACACTTTACAATAAGGTTGTATTTACTAACATTAGTGAATTTATGAGTTAACATGAATTAGTAATGGACAATAATGTTTTTCTGCATTTATTAATATTTGTTAATTAATGTCAATACAGTTGTTCATGTTAGTTCATAGTGCATTAATCATGTTAACAGTTACAACTCTTAATTTTAAAAATGTATTCGTAAATGCTGAAAATAAGATAAACTACCATTAATACATGCTGTAGAAGTATTGTTCATTGTTAGTTCATGTTAACATGTTAACAAATAAATCCTTATTGTAAAGTGTTACCGAGGAAACATATGTGATCCAAGCTGCCTTGGTTTCCATTGTTAGCACAAACCAACATTTAACAGATTGGTTGGCTTTTCAATTCCCATGATCATTAGCTCACTGAAACCGACAGTTTAGTCTCTGATGAAGTTTTGCATGCAGCACACTTGTTTTGCTTGTGAATGGGTTTGATCATTCAGTGAGAGAGGATATTTTATGTTAAGGTTGTTGAGAAGCACTCCAGGTGGTCCCCATTATCACATGCCAAAACAGACACTTGACACGTTACTACGAATGAATACAAGAATGATCACAACTGATCTTTTTATTTTTGATCAAGATTTCATTTAGTCAATTGTTTTACAGATGAGATTAAAGCCTATGTGTATTTCAGGATTAAGGATTACATTTAAAGCTTTTCATTCAGGGTCATCAGGGGAAAAGGTTCAAGTTAAATCTGAGTACTGTAATGATGAGCTGATGTCTGGGACCTGTGTTTTTATCTCTCATACAGTAAACATAAAAAATATATAGTGGAGATATATTCATTGTATTTCATCTCTCGGTCTTGAATAATGAATAACCTACACTAACCAAGAGTAAACACTAATTAGCTTATTTTACGTAATAAATAACGTATTTTTTGTGTGATCCCAGTGTTTCCCCTTGGATCTTGTGAGACGATGGCACTGGATGACATCACAGCATACACTAATTAGCATAATTGCGTAATCACTTTGCATTTGCATTTCCCTCTTTTAACCGTTGCATGCATACATACTGTATTTAATACAAATGAAGGTCGAAAAAGGAGTTATCATTTACACATTTTATGTTTTTTTAACAAAATAATACTTTACTGTAACCAGCAGCAACTTCCACTTGTGTCTGGGTAACAAACTATTTGCAATTTTACGGACAAATGTTCATATGTCCAGTCAGTAACTCTTGTTATGAGAAGTATAGAAAAAGTTTGGTTCATTTTGAGACTATGGAAGAAAGAGTTAGACTGGCAGGCCACCATAGTCTAATGAATGAGAAACACTGCATCCCCTTGCCAACAGAATTGTTTAAATAAGACTTTACCCCAGAGCTTTAAGCCCCCTCCAAGAACAATAGCTACAACAAAAACTATATACAAACTTTCAAAAACATCTCTATTCTAAACGTTATTTATTTAATAGCTTTGCCGTGGAATTTACAGCAATTTTAAAACTTTATCTTTATAACTGCTGTCCTTGTTGTGAATGGGTCTTTAGTAGAACTCTCTGTCCTTGGTTCTTCTCAGGTGGATTAAGTTCGAAGAGAAGGTGGAAAAAGGTGGAGAGCGATGGAGTAAACCACATGTGGCCACTCTGTCCCTACACAGTCTCTTTGAGCTAAGGACATGTATAGAGAAAGGCACCGTCATGTTGGACCTGGAGGCCTCCACTCTGCCAGGGGTCGTTGGTGAGTTTTCAGTTTGGCAGCCATTTTGGGCTTTAAAGCAAAACACTATCTGTATTCTTAGATTCTTGACATTTTATTTAAAGGTTCATGTGCATATATGAAATATTTCACGAGAATTCGTACGTATTTTTACAAGTTGGATAATTTGTATTTATTTGAAATAAACCCCTGTTAAGGTTTTTTTTATTGGAAAGCGCCTTGTGTTCCTTTTGGTTGTTGAAAGGGCTCTATAGACGGTTTCAGCAGTAACAACATAAACAAGCGGCTGTCTCGGTCCGCAGCAATTTCCAGTAAACTCCGCTAATAATAAATAACAACAAAGTACTTTAAACATAGTTTATTTATATAACAAGCAAAACAACAACACATAGATTACCTAGGAAACCAAAACATTTGTTATTTTTGACGAGGCATTTGTTCAAGAGATCAGTTTAGCAACTAGTTAGACCTTTAAAAAAACGAAACCGGAAGTAAGGTTCGGATCCAGACATGTATCACGTGCGTCTGATGAAACCGTCTATAAATAAAATTTGATTGATTGATTGATTGATTGACTCTGACGTTGGGGTTAGGGGTTTGGTTTCGTTGTGTTTTTTTTCATGAGAACTGTACGTTTTTGCACGATTAACTTTGTATGAATTTATATGAATTAACCAAGTCCTAATATGTACGAATTCTCGTGAGATCAGGCTGATGTTTCCTATAAATATTGATTTTTACTTTGTGTATGCCAAATCTGTTAGTTTTCCCAGTGAGTTTAAGGTATGGCTGTGTTAATTTTGTTTTTGAACCTTTTAAAATATTTTACTTGATTTCTCTAAAAATGGACTTGTCGACTTGAAACATATGCAGCCCTGTAATTTTTGTCACACCCCAACGAATCATACATCAATTTGAAGTTTTTGTTTTAATAGAGAAAATAACAATAACTCATTTTTGAAAATGTGCTCATTCCATTTGCCAGAAGTTGTCACACATTAGGGGGTGTGCACACCAAAGCAAAACGCCCAGGCGGACGCCGACTGCCAGCTTTTTTCAGCTGAGCGTTTTGGTTGCTATGTTACTTCTGCTTTGTTTATCAGTCGTGGTACAATGTGCCAGTGGTTGTTGTGATGTTTGTCTCACTCATCCTTCACTGTGATTGGACAGCCGATTGAGAACTGACATTGACGAGCTGAGCTTTTTACCCAAAGTTAAATATTTCTCAACTCTCAGCGCGGAATCAGCGCGAGTGCCAACGCGGACAAAACCCACCAGCTGCTGGCTTTTTTGAAAAGTGCCACACTTGCATGGAAACAATTGAAAACATACGCCAGCCACCGGTGTAAATGCTTTGGTGTGCACGCTACTTTACGGTACATTTACACAGGGTGAAAGCATTGACGCTTCTCATTTACTTTTAATGGGTGACGTCATGCCAATTAGAACTGAATTGCGGATCTGTCAACGTCACTGCCGTTGTTCGCTGCAGAAGTTGAACGTTTCTTAACTTTTCAAGGGCCAACAGCATAAGATTGTCTAATGCAGATAACCTAGTGTGAGCCAGCCATTTACATTTATGCCAGACAGGAGCATGTGGTCACTGTTAATGGCTGTTGGCCACGCTTCAGACAAGCCCTCCGTCAAGCGTTAACGCTTTCGCCCCGCGTAATTGTACCGTCACTGTACATCACACACTGCTTCACTAAGCGACAGAAAACAAGAACTTATTTTTCTATTTGCAGTTGTTTCACACCACTAGTAATGAATCTCTAGGCATGCAACAGATTGTTTGATTGTGGATACATATAAAATCAAGTACGCTTGGAAAACGCAAGACCCCAGATTTTTTTTTATTTTGGATCCTCTAGTTACAAATGTCACTATAGTTCTAACAACTCACTGTACTGAAAGGACTAAGATGGCCAGCCCATCTATTTATTTTGTTTCCAAACGCTTGTATGTCAGTATATATTTATAGTTCTGTTAAATACACTCTTCTCTCAGGTCCTGCTAAATGTGGGCTCAGCTGCACGGGTGGTTGCATCCATTCAGAGAGGCATTTCTTTTATGCTGACTTGATTCAGAGCTTAAGGAAGATCAGGCTGAAAATTGTGAAGCCATTAAACACCTCCAGGACATTGTCATCATATACATGTGACTCTACAATAAAGGTTTTCTGAAATGTTATTTAAACAAGGGTCATTTAGCACATGTAAAAATAGGAAACGTAGAGAAGCTACACAAGTGTTTTCAAATTAGTAATAAAATCGTATGTAAAGATTATAACACATGCTAACAATGAAGCAAGAATTATTACTTCTCATGCCTCTTACTCTAAGCGTTATATGACAAGTTTTATTATCAATTTGCAGTAAATCTTAAATTTGGTTAAGCTCAGTCAACCTCAGCTCCATTTGAGCTAAAATGAATTGAAGGATAAGCTATTAAGGGATAAGCCATTCACAAAAAAAAGGGCCTGAAGGCACAAGCCTCGTGTCTTTGACCTTTCTTTATATAAATAGACCTTACAAAAACCAGCCAGACAATCTCATGTGAAAGCCGCTGCCTCATTAGAACTCCACTTCTGAAGACTAAAAATAGAATGCAATGTGTCGCTTCACTGACACCAATTCAGAGTTCAAACTATGAGTTCAATTTCAAGTTCTTGTTAAACAAGTTTGATGAGTAGTGTGAAGGGAAAAGTTGCTGTTAAAATAAAAAGATTGCTCAGTTGTGAAGGGAGTAAAATAAATATTAGATTTCTTTTCTCCCTGAGCTTTTTTGCAGTGCATTCTGGGATTGTGCATGAAGGAAATATGCCATGGTCCCTGAGAATTTGGCCAGGTCAAATTTCTTTATGCGGAAGCATCATTGCGTACTTTTATCCCAGCGTTCATGCCCAGGACATGCCTGTGATTCCTCAAATGCTGCAGCTCACTAGATTTTAAAAACTGAACATAATATCTCTGCTTCTTTATTCTGTATCTCTTTCAGAAATGATCACTGACAGTCAGATTGAGACAGGTCAGTTGAAAGCTGACCTGAAAGATAAGGTCATGTACACCTTGCTGAGGAAGCATCGTCACCAGACCAAGAAGTCCAATCTTCGCTCACTAGCTGACATTGGCAAGACTGTCTCGAGTGCAAGTAGGCTGTTTTCCACACCGGATAATGGTAATATAGATGCCAGTTTGGTGCAGTTATTTTTCCTTTAGAGCTTCCAAGATTTTTTACCCTAATTTCTCTTAATTTTTATTTATTTATTTATTCCCCCAGATTATATACATTATACATTATAGTAAGTTTAACATGGGTACAAGTTTCTCATAGAAACAACATGAAAGAGTGGAAACAGCAATAGGACGAAAGATATTAGCATGCCATAAATAGTCACATTTATTAACATTACTAACCATTAACAGTGCATCCACCAAGTTGGCAACTTGGTGCCCTGTTACCGTGTGTTCACACCAGCCGCATTTAAGGCGTTAAATTCACGTCTTCTACGTCTAGTTTGCAGCTCGAACGTTTTGAGTTTATTCGCTTCATTCGCACGTGAAATTCTAGTCATCGAGACATTCACGCGGAAATTCGCGTCATGGGAGGGGCTTCTGCGGCTTCACGTCACTACTAGAGCAAGCTCCTGATTGGTTAACATGGCGCGTTTTCACATTTTTCAACTCGCGCATTTGCTGTGACTACGCTCAATTTGCGCCATTCCTGCAAACTAGACGCGCGAATGAGGTGGAATCGCGTCTAGTGTGCTAAATCCCTAATTCGCACCGCGAGACCCCCAGACGCGCTTTAACGTGTCTTTACATTGACTTAACATTGAAATCACTCGCGCTTGTCGCCTCTACCCGCGGCTGGTCTGAACGCAGCATTACAGCTTTTAACAACATATTCAAATGCAGCTCATCCAATCAGAAAGTAGTATATTATATTAAATGCTTTTTCATATCAGCATAAAATTATAGGGTGTCCAGTATGTTTGTCTTTAAGTAATTTATTGTCACAGTGTATTTTTAATAATAATTAACTGTTTTTCTGCCCTCTCATATTCTGCAAATGTTTCTTAGTTATACACAATACATGCTGTTAATGACAATGTAATCGAGCGTTGCCACGGCAAATGTAAACCATATTGAACTGGTGAACTGATGAGCTAATTTAAAAACAAGCTTAAAGGATAACATGATACAACATTTCACCTAAGATCAAGCTCAGTAATTTCTTTAGATTTTTGGCAGTAATATTTGCTTGCAAAATATGACAAATGCATACAAAGTTTGTGAAAATGTTTTCCCAAATGATTTCTTTTTATTGTTTTTATTATTTTTTCATATAATCTAAAAGGACTATTGGGCTTTTTGAATGGGGTAGAAAATGTACTTTATATTCCTTGAGCAAACTTTGGATGGCTGTATCTTCTCAAAGCTTTTCTGCCTCCTTGACAAACCATTCCTTTTCCTTACCGCTCCGAGACATTTTTCTCCAGTCTCACCAATCTGTATCATGTTAACAGTCTTTCTTTTCACCCTCTTTACCTTGTTTTCTCATTCGGATGCTCTGCTGCACTCAAAGCACGCAGTCCACTTGAGAATTCAGTGCCTTGTCTAATGACTCACGCCTCAGATGAGGTTTTGCAAATCCCTGGAAGTCCAAGCATGGGATGGCCTAGTAAGTCTTACTTGCCAGTTGCGAAAACTTGTATGTGTGTGTGCTGTCATCCCACATAGTTTGTAACGCATATGAATGTAGGCCTATAGCAGGGATGGGCAACTTCGGTCCTGGAGGGCCGGTGTCCTGCAGAGTTTAGCTCCAACTTGCCTCAACACACCTGGCTTAAAGTTTCAAGTATGCTTAGTAAGACCTTAATTGGCTGCTTCAGGTGTGTTTAATTGTGGTTGGAGCTAAAGTCTGCAGGACACCGGCCCTCCAGGACCGAAGTTGCCCATCCCTGGCCTATAGCATGAAAGCTTAAAGGGGTCATTTCATGAGGAATCTAAATTTTTTTGCTGTAAAATAGTTTAACTTTCACAACAACATCTGCTCTATTCCATCAAAAAAATAAATAAAAAATTGTTTATTTTCATCCCAGCATTTGGTCAAAAGGGACAAAAACTGGCTGGATATTATTAAAATGTTTATAATTGACCCGCAATAGGTTAAGCAACCCAGATTTTTTGGGTTAAAATAACCATGCATTGGTTAAATTACAACCCATTGGCAGTTCATCCCTTTTTGACTTAATGCTGTTTGTGGCACCTGCTAATCTGCATATCATTCTGAAGAATCCCAACATTTGAATCCAAAGGCTGTTTAATGGTTTCTATGGAAATTTTATGGAAACATAAACCTGTCACACTATAATGCAGGTTCTATTAAAGGATGGAGCAGTTATACTTTTCAATAATACATTTTACAAAGTGACTTGCAGTGCATGAAAAGTTTTATTTCATTCGATGGGTTCCCTGGGAATTAATCCCTTTGTTCTTGGCATGGCAAATATCATCATCTGCCTGTTTATGTGTAGTCACTGTATTACACGTACTCAGGTTATGTTAGACGTTTTCATTCTCTGTCATTTTGAAGGACAGGGTTGTAAAAATTCTGTCATAATCAATTACTATCCTTCTTGTCTTTTTTTAATGATAGTAATTAATTGTGTATTAAAAAATAATAATAGACCGTACATCACTTTACATGTCCAAAGTATCAAAAAACTTTCTAGAAACAATTTGTTTTTTGAAAAAAAAGTTTTATTTATGTGGATCTTAGGGAGAATTCTTAAAAAAATTCATGAAATGACTCCTTTTACTGTTTTAGGACAGTTTAATTATTGGTTATTTATTTAGTGCTGTTGTCGTAACCATCTATGTCTAGGTAGTCAACCTTGTACTGTTATAAGTTTGGACAGCCTAAAAATTGCAGACTTTCTAGCTCCATCATTTGTGGATATCATGACCATTTTAATGCATTAAGTAATTTCATACGAGTATCTTCTGTTATGCCATTCTTTACCATTTAATAGATTTTAATTCCATAGATCTTTAATAATCACATTTAGACCATTTCTAGTTTGTCCCAGTGGTATTGTCCCCCTTTTTTGTTTTTGTGGGGGTAAATATGTTTTTATTCTCTTGTTTTTAAAGGCTTTTAAATCAATCCTTTTTATACTTTTAGATCTTCAGAATTATTATATATGTATATTTTTGCTGCTATTTTTTCTTGGCTGCACCAAACTGACATCTTAGCCATTGTGCTGGCAGTTTTTTTTGTGAAGATGCTTTTCTGCTAAACTTGTTTTTCTGCAATGCTTTTTACAGCATGGTGGCATATTGGGCTCAGAAACGTTAATAGTTGGCTGGAACGTCACTTAGATTATAGCAAATTTAGAGTATTTTTGTTAAAATCATTAAACTTAAAAGCGCTTTTAAAGCTAAGTTTAGTTTAGGCTTTGTAGTCTGTAAAGTGTTTTCTGTTTCATTGACCATATATTTCACAGTTTATTGTGCAGACAAGTTTCGCTTAAGACTTTTTTTTACTTTGCATGAGGGGATCAATGATTCTATTTATATTGGATCTTTTTATTGTATGTTTTTTCTATTAACGTTGCTTAGGTAGCCCAACCACCGCACATAGGAACTTGACATCAAGCAGCCTCAACGATATTTCAGACAAACCAGAAAAAGATCAGGTGAGTCTATTTTCAGAATTTTGTTATCCCCATTTTCAGATTTGGTGAGTTAATTATGTTAATTAATCTGACTCATAGTTTAATACTCAATCAAAATGGAGTGTTTATTTAAATGAGATCATTATGTAGAAAAATCTTTATGAATATGTTTGAAGATGTTATAATATGTGACCTTGTCTGTGAAATCCAGGCTGAAGTCTCATAATCTAATCATGGGATTTGGAGCATCAAAGTTTGATTTTTACTTTCCATTTCACTTTAGTTTTAAATCTTTGACATAGGGGTGGGCGATATAACCAAAATTTTATTTCACAATAAGATTCATTTTATATCATCATAACGATATGCATCACGGTAGAGTTTTTTATCTTTTAATAAGGTTTTTATGTTATTAAAATCTTTAATGCTATAGATTTTTCATAATTCTCACAAAAAAACTTATATATGCATAAAAAAAGAAGATAAAAACAAACAAAACTCAAGCTCACTGAAGATAAACAGTTAGTGATGAAAGAATGATAATAAATAATAATGTATATCTTATTAAAGGTAGAAAAGTGATTTAGTAAAGAGCAGTGAGAGATTTTTTTTCACAATGCTGTTTGATTAACACGAGTGACAGACAGGAGCAAAATTAGGTATCTTCCCCTTTAAGATCAAAGTCCGGATCCAATCTACTGTTACTGTGCGTTCACACCAGACGCTGTAGAGGCGGCAAAAATGCGCTATTCGCGTGTAGTTGGACACTTGAACATTTTGTGTTTACTTACGGGTGAAATTCTAGTCATTCAAGACATTCACGCCGAAATTCGCGTCATGGGAAGGGCATCTGTGACCCCACTCGCTTCCTGTAATCACATCACTATTAGAGCAAGCTCCTGTTAACGTGGCGTGATTTTCTGCAAAAGTTCAGATTTTTCAACTTGCGCGTTTCCCACGGCAATGCTCAATTCGCGTCATTCGTGCAAACGAGGCTGATTTGCATCTACCGCACTGCGCAAAATGCCTCATTCCCGCCACGAGACCTCCATATGCACGTAAACTTGTCTTTACATTGACTCAAATAAAGCGGCAAAAATGCTCACAAGCTTAATGAGCAGCGGATGTGCGACTTGCGCGCTCATCTCACACAGAAACAGTGCGTTCATATAGCATTGTTGTATGTGTTTCAATGCCTTAAAATCACTTGTTTTAAACTGTGGTGTTTAAAACCTGTACAAATGTTACATTTTCGTAACCACGTGCACAGCAACGTGATGTGAACGCATAACCTCGATAGAGATTATAATCCAAAATCTCTACCGGTTGACAAATTTCTACCGCTTTATCATATCTACCGGTTTATTGCCCACCCCTTACTATGTATTAAGAATGTTTTGTTTTTATTTTTTCATAAAATACTGTATACAGAGAACTGTAAACCCTAAAAATACACTTTGGGTGTGTTTTCACTGACTAGGTCGTGCATTTGAAATACATCTGATGCACAAGTAATTATTTTTTGGGAGTTTTTTGGGTGAAATATTAAACAGAACAAAAGCAGTGAAGTGTGCAGCACTATGACATAGGTGGTGAGAAAAAAGACACCTTTTCCATTCCTATTAGGAAGTGCTTGGACTGACATTGAGGGAGTACCGAAAGGTCATAAAAGTGGTGTGAATCTGTGACAAACAATACAAATTAACTCGCTCCACAGAATTTGGTGAATGTTTTTTTACTTTTACCTGGGAATCTTTACTTTTGCTGAACACAGCACTGCGTTTCTAAAGAAACTGCTGGCACGTTTATGACAGTACTAGGCAAGTGCTCCATTCAGAATAATACAGTGCTGATGTGAATTCTGAAAGGCCTCTGCAGACATGTTTATGCTCCTTGAATGGCAAAATGAGAGACTGGTTGTATGAGATGTCCCAGTCACATAGACAGATTGGGACCGTTAATAATAACGGAAGGACAGCGTGTATTTATGTCATGCACTTTCAAGGCTTTTGTATAATCAGTTGTATGATGATGTCATCTGTGCTTTTCTGAGATTAAAGGTTCAGCCTTTATGAAATCTGGAAATGGATGCTAATTCAAGGGAAATTATACATTTTTCGTTAGATATTTGGTACAGTGATTTAGAATAAAGATGTATTTTTCTATATTTCAAGTCATATATTTTTCTTTATTCGTAGATTTGCATTACATGTTATTATTTACTAAATCAATTGAAATCTAAATACATTGTTAGAGTTCCATTTCTTGAGATTACCACACTGAGAGAGCGCCTCCCTAAGGCTTTATATTGACTTAAACTACATTTTTAGGGCATAGACCCTTTGAAGGATTAAGAGATATAGCAGAGATTCACTGCACTGTGAACATACACGCATACATTTTAACCATTGCATACAGTATAATTCGTATCTGTACTGCTATGCAGTTTCTATAGTTAAAGGATTTATAGTCAAAAAGTGATGTGGCAGTACGGTGGTACATTAATATGTAGTTTTAGGAGGTGAACAACCAAAACAGGTCTAGATTGTTCTAGGGTTACTGATAAGTAAGAGGTCAGCTTCATGTTATGAGCTTGGGTCATTCAGGTTAAATGCTTTGCTGGATAGAAGTTTTCTTCCAACAATAGTTAACTAAACTGCTAATGCTGCCATTTCAATGAGACACTTAAGAATTAGAGAATTTTGTAACTAAACAAGGGAGCTTACTTGATTCATGACTGATATCCGAACATCTTTTGAGTATTTTGGAATAATGACCTTGGAGACACCAGTTGAAGTTGCGCAACAACAATTTATGCTTACGCGAGCAGAGTGTGCTAATTATCTTTGGCCTGTAAATTTTACATTGGCATAGTCTCAAAGGCTATGCGCTGGCAGGTGCCACTGCCTTTGAAGTCTTTCATGGGTAGGCGTAACAACAACCCTTAGAAAAAACTTAATTGAACAATATTTTATACCGGTTACCATTGGTTCCTCTGACAAACAAGCAAAAGAATTCCGGACCCATAGTGGGCATTTGCTAAAGCCCAGAATGAACAATGCCATGTTTAGCCACCAATCTTCATAATTTCCATTACTCGGACAACAAGTGGCTGTTGCCTTCATCATCTTGCCTCATGAAAGTCTTGGCACAAAGGCTAGCTGAGCAGTCTGTTTAATGAGGTTATGTGTTGGGCCTTGATTTGTGGACCGTGTCCATTTATCTCCTTACTGAACTTCATTAAAATACCATTCTGTTTATGCATGTGTTCAGCTGAAGAACAAGTTCATGAAGAAGCTACCCAGAGATGCTGAGGCCTCCAATGTTCTTGTTGGTGAAGTGGACTTCCTGGACAGTCCTTTTGTGGCCTTTGTAAGGCTGCAGCAGGCTGTCATGTTGGGGGCGCTCACCGAAGTGCCTGTGCCCACCAGGTATGACATGCATTTAACCCATGAGGTTAAAGAAAAAATGCAATGTAGTGAGAGATTGATGTTCAGCTATATGCTTTTTTTGCTTGATCTTCCCTAGATTTCTATTTATTCTTCTTGGGCCCAAAGGCAAAGCCAAGTCATATCATGAAATTGGTAGAGCAATCGCCACCCTGATGTCTGATGAGGTAAATGCCGCCAATCTCAGCTAATCCTTTGCGTCATAAATTTAAATAGACTGCTTGTGCTGATAGCGTGTCTGTACCTTGTAGCACAGTCTGCTGTTTCTGTAATGTTCTGTTATATTATTATACAACACATTAGGCTTGGGCGGTATCCAAATTTTGATACCATCAAACCGCCTCCCTATTTTACCCCGGTGTACGGTATTACCGTGAATAATTATAAAATTATGACGTAATCAGACAGCGTCACTATAATGGTTGGCTAAACCCTTCAGAAACTGAATACCAAACACTAATACTGAAATAACAAAATAACATGCACAACAATATTAACAACTTTTATTAGCAACAACTAGCAGTTTATAAAAAAAATAAATACAAAAGGTCAAACAGAATTAACCAGTTGTCGGTTAAAAAAATTCTCTAAATTAGGCTATTATAGACAGTGGACTAAACGCGACTACAGTTAGCCATCTCATTCCAATTTCCAGGATATTTTTGTGCGAAGTGAACAAATCCCTCACACTCAATAATTCGTAACTCGCCTGTTTGTACTTATAAACCAATAAAAACATTTGGCGCAAGGTCACGGCATTTGGGTTCTGGCGCGGCGTTTGGTTTTGTGCACTCACATTGCATCAAGCTAAAATTTTATCAAAGCAACAGTCTCAGACTTGAAGAAAATTGCTGAACATTTAAACCTATTTTCTGCACATTCCGCCATATTTTAATGAAATAAAGAAAGTCCTCCTTCTGTTAACTTATATTTCTGCATATTCCAGCATATAAAATAAAAATATTTTTTGTAAAATCCAGCAATTAAATAATTAAAACGAAAGGCTTTTACTGGTTGTATTCCAAATTATTAACATTCACGTCTGTTAACAGTAAAGTGCAGATTAAGTTTTGTTTTTGTAAATCATTAGACATTTTTACCACTTAATTAGGTTTTGCTTTGTAGAAAGCCTTTCTTTAAAGTGAATTTCGTTTTGTATAAATTGTGTCTTAATTTTAATAAATGTTTTATCAACCAATTGCATGTATTTAATATATTAAAAGCAAATATAGACAATATAATAACCATGACATGGAGGCGCCGGCACGGCGCGTTCGCTTGCATTGCATTGTTAACTAGAACGCACGGACCTCATCATAAATAAATGAAACTCATACATTAGCATTAAATATCTTTGCTGCATTCTTTCTAAAACAGACAAGGGCTTTCTCGCGGCTCGCATCAGCAAAGCATTGCATCGTGTTGCACTTAACAGAAGTTGACACTTGTCTTTTTGAAAAATGAAAAAGTAATAATAATTATACAAAAGAGTTGTTCTAGTCGTTACTAGAAGGCACAGAGTGAGTTAGACCTGCCTTGGCGGTGCGTCTTTTATGCAATCTGAAGGTGCCTGTTTTATCGTGTTGCAGTCTATTAGGCAACATTCCGCACAAGTTGGGTTTAGATTTGGAAATACATTACATCTACATTTCAGTGCTAACTGATAAGGTGATGATTATCATCTTTCTTTATTATTTTTAGCACTACCTCAAACTTAAGCGGTGTCTGTCATTTTCTTAAATAAGCCGCGGCAGTGTTTCAAATGAGCTTCTAATAAGACAAACGCATTTATTTTCCACGCGATCACCTTACCAAAACCATTTTGAAACTAAGGAGTCATTTGTCCTCCGATTACAAGCAGCATACAAGCTCCGCGGCGACGCGTTTGCGGGAATGATGTTTCGGATGAGCCGGAGGCAGAGCAGCAGAGAGATGCGACAGAGTTGCGAAATTGCAGGCGCAGCTCGAAATGGTTGTTATTATAAACAGCGTACTTGTTTTAAACTAATCAGTTAATGGCTCGGTGGTCGGTGAAGAAAATGTTTAGTTTTCGCCATCCCTAATTTAATATTTAATCCTTGTCTGCTATATAAGTTCATTGTTTTTTTTTTTAAATGCCGGTATGGCGGTATAGAAACTGATACCTTTGCTATTTTTAGATCCCGCGGTATACCATATTACCGTATTACCGCCCAAGCCTACAACACATCGAACGTTTCTACTTGGACTAGTTGTGTTTGAAGAGAGTTAGGCAGTTATCACAGTTCTCTTATCAAGGTCTTCCACGAAATTGCGTACAAAGCCAAGGACAGACAAGATCTCCTCGCTGGCATAGATGAGTTCTTGGATGAGGTCATCGTCCTCCCTCCAGGAGAATGGGACCCTGCCATTCGAATAGAGCCTCCCAAGTCCTTGCCGTCTTCAGATAAAAGGTATTTGGTGTTGGGGAGTCAATATCAGCCCATAACATTCTCTTTTTGCTGAATCATTGCAAAATCTCATTAAAGTGTGCCAATATGTTACTAACCTTAAGATGGTAATACTGATCTAAAAGAGTAAAAGTCATTTAGCTTAATCTTATTGTTTGAAACTTTAATACAAGCCTCTGTCCGCCTAAGCCACACAGTATGTTACACAGGGTAGTGCAATAGTCACATACACTAATAGTCAATATTGTAAGTAAGTGCCTTTTTCTTCTGGAGCACAGAAGGCATGAAGTCATTTCAGATTCATTCATTCAAAGAGTAAGTGGAGTAGTAGCAAAGGTTAATAAGATAAAGACACATCTGTCTTTGGCTTCAGGTGAAGCGACAGCAAGCAGTCTGCACCCTCATTGCCAGCACAGCCCACAGCACCAATGGCTCAGAACAACCACCATAACACACAGTGTACACAACACAGTACACGTAAAAGGCCTTATAAAATTACTCATAAATATTATTGAATATAAACAACAGTCTGATGATGGCTTTGTTATAAAGAGGCCCAGATGGGATCTGCAGACAACTTCTGTGCTCATTATTAGAATAAAAATATTTATGTACAGTAATTAGGGCTGTGACGGATCACAAAACTTATGGTTCGGATCACATTACGGTTTTTGAGGCATGGATCAGATCATTTTTCAGATCAGCAAAAAAAGTGTGGAAAAAGTCTAATAACAAATTAAGAAATTATAAACATTTATAAAAAAGAACAAAGTTGCACATTAAGTAAGGTCTAAAATTAGCATAGTTACAGAAATCAAATTAAATGAATAATAACACTCTTTATTGTACAAATTAAATATAATTTTTTTTAGAGCCACAGAAGTAATTTTCTTTTTGTCTTGGGTTGTTTGATTAACATTAATGACATAGACTTAAGTAGGTTAATTGAGGTTACTGTCTCTTTAAGACCAAATAAGCACAGACTGGTTTCTGACTCTATAATTCACTAAAGACATAAACAAATGTTTTTATAAGAAAAAGAATACTGTGAGGTAATTTGTGTGTATGTGTCCTGTCAAGAACAGAAAGATTTTATGTTGGCTTACTTTTTGAAATGTGTCTCTCTGTATATGCACTACTGAGGGTACTTAAACACGTGCACACATGCAGGCAGAGGGCGAATTCCAAACAGCGCTTCAGGAAGAAGATGCAGCATCGCTTCACATAAAAACGTTACGTAGCTGGACCGGACACATTTAACCGCATGTGCGTACAGAAATCCGCTCACTTTAGCGCCTTTTTGTGGTTAAATTGTTTTAAATCATTTAAGTGTTTACATTTGCAAGCCTTAGAAACATGTGCAAATTATAAACTTACCCTATTTAAATTTGCATATTAATCCGCGAATCGCATGCGAGACGAACCGTTGGTCGTGATCATAGACTGTAAAAAAAAAATGTACAACGCTCGTTGGTCCATTATCTTGGTCCAAAACTATCCATTTAGTTTTATATTGAACGCGAAATTACCTCCCCTGTGATGGTTCACACCAGACGCGACAGAGGCGGCAATCGAGAGTGATTTACATGTTAAGTCAATGCAAAGATGAGAATAGACACCCTGCAGCGTGTCCCGTGCGGATGGCGCTGCGCAGATGGCACGTTCCGAGCGAATTGTGCATTGTTGCAGGAAACGCGCAAGTTGAAAAATCTAAACTTTAGCGGCGCATTAACCAATTAGGAGCTTGATCTAGTAGTTACCTAATTACAGGAAGCGAGCAGAATCGCAGAAGCCGATGACGCCAATTTCCACATGAATGTCTCGAATGACAATTGCGGCTTTCACGCGCAAATGAAGCGAGTAAACTTAAAATGTTCAAGCATCCAACTACAACTCTAACGCATCTGGTGTGAACGCACCGTAAGGACATAAATTAAATTGACTGTCTTGTTCTACAATTTCTGTGTATTTTTATGTTGTTCAGGAAGAACATGTATGCTGCAGGGGACAGCACACAGATGAATGGAGACATGCCTCACAGCGGTGGACATGGGGGCGGTGGGCACGCAGTAGTCGATGAGCTGAAAAAGACAGGGAGGTGAGTTTTTATAGCCTTTCATTATCTCACTTCTTTGAAACGTCTGTACCCTTAGGTTTATGTTTGTGTACGTCTTTTGGAAAGAAAAGATTATGCCGAACTTCTGAATATCATAGTTTATTTCAGATAAAGGGTCACTTTGATCTCTGCTCAAAATTCATAGGATAGTCTTAATATTCAATAAACACTGAAGTCAGCATGTGCTCTGTTTACTACGAAGAAACTGTTATGGTTAGATTTAATGTTCCCATCACAGCACAATCCTACTCTTGGTTTAAGAAACACCCTGACCTTTGGCAAAAAATAACCTTGTACTACTGGTACCACTTGTAAGACCAAAACTGATTGTGACTCCTTTATACCAGTAAATATACTATTAAACATCTATTGCTACTCTTTCTATTTGCATCTTTCTAAAAAAAATGTTAATTTTCATTTTAGATTATATTGGACAATTTCTTAGGGTACATATTTAAGGAAATATCAGTATTTTCTTAGTGATGTTATTAGTGATGCTATTTACAGTCAGTGAAAATAGGTTTTATTTATTAATTATCAAATTTGCAATAATTGTAAGTATTAATTGGATACTATCTATATTAGCAGATACTACACCTCACTATTTTTGTAGATGAACAGGATCCAATAATAAAAGAGTTTAAAAGATTTTATTTAATAAAATTATTAAATCGATTCTGCATTATTGGGAGAATAAAAGCCTTCCTTACACCAATCCCTAACCTAACTATTAAATACTTTTAAATTATTCATAAGCACTCTCTAGGCGCTTTTTCAAAAAAAAAAAAATGCCTTTTCGATGTGATAGGAAAGAGAAGAATGCGAGGTCGGCAAAAGGTGGTTTCGAACCAGCAACATCACCTCAAAAGCCATTTCCATGAGCTATAAACTTTGCTGCCTGTACCACTGAAGCAATTGACTTCTACGCATCTTTTTAAAGCGTTAGTGGTCCAACCAGGCTTTGGTGGGCGGACCTAGTGTAAATACACTGTAAAAAAGTTGGTTCAAAAAGTAAGCTGCCTGGTTGCTTTAAAATTATGAGTTTATGCAACTTAAAAAAAATATTAGTTGAAAAAAATTTACCCAATTTTTGTTGATGAAGTTAAATTAACTAAAAAATGTAAGGCAACCAGGTAACTTACTTTAAGTTGAACCAACAATTACTTTTTTACAGTGTTCAGGGTTCCCACAGGTCCTTGAAATTCTTGAAAGTTTGTGAATCTGGGGGAAATAATTTAAGGCCATGGGAAGTTTTTTGAAAATATACATAAATAGATACAGATCATTGAAAGTGCTTGTATTTTATGCAAGAAGTTATTTGGGTAAAAAAATATTCCCTGTGTAGTGTAGGATAATATCATAACATTTCTAGACTTTTTAAGCACACGTGCTAAACTGTTCGCTTTAAATGCTTAAATCTTCTGTATGCGAATGTTGATTCATACCAAAATGCTTTTTTGCATAGTTGTGTTTGACACATGAAAATGTCTCCGGTTACTTATGTAACTGTTGTTCCCTGAGAAGGGAACGAGACACTGCGTCTCCCTTGCCATACTGCATCCCTAATGCCATCTTTGGCAATATTTTAGATAGCGATATACTACCTGGCTCCCGCGTCACCCTGTCTTTGTCGTTAAGCCTCACTATTGGTTGAATATGATATTCAGACGCACTTACCCCTGGAAGCATCCCCAAAGTGTCACCGCAGTGACACAGCACGAGTTCCCTCAAAAGGGAACTGTAGCAATGTATCTTAAAAGATAACACGATGTAACCTCGCTCTCACTTGAAATGTGTCCCCACATTTAGTTCTTGAATTTTAGAGTATTGGACCTGGAAGTTCCTTAAAGGGGCCTTGAATTTGAAGTTAACCAAGGTGTGGGAACCCTGAGTGTTATACAACCAGAGATTAGTGTACTTAGTGTAAATAGACACTCTGTTTTGGCATGTATTTTTGTCTATATTTGTGCTGGCATGAACACTCCAGATTGATCCTCCACAAAACCTGATGATCCATCTTATCCAAAAAAAAATTAAAAAATTCCAAAGAGCATCTTACATGCTTCAGTGGAAACAACAAATCTGACTGTTGGTACAAACAGTTAACATGGTCAGTATCATGAACATTACACACTTGATTCGTAAATAATCCAAAATTGTAAATATTTCTTATTTATTTTATGTCATAAAATGTCTGTGTTTTACATAAAGCATTGCTTAAAGTTGGTTTTAAATAGGTTTAAATTAGATTATAAATGCTAGTTTTTCAATGTGGTCTCACAGTTAAAACTGCACAGAAATTTCATGAAAATAAATAAATACTTCCTTTCTTAAATCTGTCTTTTTCATGCTTAAGTGCTATAATTGGGTCCCCAGTGCTTCTATCAACCTATAAAGACCCAGTAACTTAGTTTTAGTAAACCATTCTCTGCAAGCATGTGAAAAAATAGGTAATTGAAATTTGGCTCCCCTTGTGATGTCAGAAGGGGATAATACTGCCCCTTAATCTGCACTATCCATCCACGGCACTGCTATTTAGTGCAGAGATCAGCCCAATTGCATTTAAAAGGACACACCCAAAAATGTACAAAGTGGCAATTTTAACATGCTATGATAAATTATCTATATGGTATTTTGAGCTTTAACTTCACATATGTACTCTTGGGACACCAACAATTTATTTTGCATTTTAAAAAAGACTTAAATGTCCCCTTTAATTGCATAAGAATGAAAAAAGCCTGAGAAAATGAATTCTTAATGTTTATCCTTTTTCTTCAGATTTTGTGGTGGCCTTTTTCTTGATGTTAAAAGAAAAGCACCCTTCTTTGCAAGTGATTTCTATGATGCAATACACATCCAGTCTTTGTCTGCGATCCTTTTCATCTACCTGGGAACGGTAACCAATGCCATCACATTTGGAGGACTGTTAGGGGACGCCACAGAAAACATGCAGGTAAAGATATGGCTGTAGTTCATGGGAAACAATACAACATTATGATTGTGTTGTGTTGCTATGATCTCTAATCTGTCTGAATAAGAATCAGGGGTTACAGTGTAATAGAATCAAAGTCAATCTTTAACTGATGTAGATTTAAAGGACCTTCTTCCCTGCCATCCTTTTTAATTGATTCGCTGACAGGTCATGTGAGTAAGTTAAAGTCTCACGGTTCAAATGTTAAGCTTTCTTAAAGAATTTTAAGGTCTACTGCAAGTGTCACAGGATGATCAATGTTTAAGCTCATGGGAGCCCTTCAGTATTTGTCAGGCAACAATGTAGTGTAATTTAGAGAGATCCAAAGGTCATTTAGAGACATTTTGCATGCAGGCTGCCACGCAGGAGCAATGAAGTGTATGAGATTATGAAACAGACCCCTTTAAACTCAAACAAACACTCGCATTCACAAAACACTCCTAATGGTCTTAATTTCAATTGCTTTTCAAACAACACTTGTTATAGGAATTAACATAAAATGTTTGATTTTATGGACAGTATTGTGTTGGCATTATGGAATGTCACGTGAAAAAAATATTTATATGATGTTTTTTGTATATGTACATTGCTAGGCATGACCCATTTGACCTTGACTTATTCACGATACAGCACTAGCCTCGACTACCTTACTGCTATGGTACAGTACATAAAATACAGCTTTTGACCAATCAGAAAAAAGGACTGTTTCATTTTATTATATCCAATAGTCTTTACTCTTCATTTCATACATTTTCTCATGGTTGTGCTGCTTCCAGTGGTGCATTTTTATGTTGGAGTTTTTATCCAATCATATTTCAGCAATTATGGGTTGCCAGGGTCAAAGAAATCTGCCTTGAGGCCTTCACCAATGCTGTGTCCTGTAGCTTAAAATGAATGGCGATGAAGCTTAACTAATCCGATTTTGAGTTTGTGATTCCAAGGGCATCTAGCAGGCAATAACATCAACATTTTTAGCATTCTTTGATTGGATGATCAGAGAGCATACTACCAAAGTCCATTAAGATATGAAGAGTTTGGTTCCAAAACGCGATAAACGCCATTTTTGAAAAAAATGAGTTACTGCCAGAATCAGTATTAAATCAGGTCAGTATTTAAAAGTAAATTCTTAATTTTACGCAAAATCCAATATCCGCCGTGTTATTCTGTCATCTTTTCTCAGTTTTTTCCCAAAACGCGATAAACGCCACTCCCCCTTTTCTACAGAATGCAATAAATCCGCTCCACAGATTACAGCGCACCATTCCATGCAATGTAAACAAATAATGGTGGCGCGTTGAGTACAGGGAGTCCTAGTTTTCCTCATCTACTTTGTACTTCGTGATCAACAAACAAACAAAAACAAAATAATACTTTAATAGCATTGATAAACCTGTGATGGTGATCGCTGATTGCTGTAAAAAACGTTAAGCAACGACATCAAGTATAACCGCAGCAATGACAGTGTTCTTAATATAACAAAGTAAGTGTTTTGATTAATGACATTAATGTTTATATTTTTAATCAGTGTGTACAACTGGTCAACTAAATGAATATAACATGGCAAAGATGAATGCACATTAATATAGGCTACTGATTCAATAGATTTATAGCATTTTGAAAAAAAAAACTTGTCATGGATTTATTGCATTTTGTGGAAAAAAATCATTCGTTTTTATATCATCTTTGAAAATCAAGTTATGGATTTGAATTTTTTATGTTTTTATAACCTAAAGATACTATGTGAAAGTTTGTAACAGAAAATAGTGTGTTTCATCTTGTCACTTTC
The DNA here is from genome assembly GCF_027580225.2 of Misgurnus anguillicaudatus. Lineage (NCBI taxonomy): Eukaryota > Metazoa > Chordata > Actinopteri > Cypriniformes > Cobitidae > Misgurnus > Misgurnus anguillicaudatus. Next base: position 21,540,035 of record NC_073358.2, read on the forward strand.
TTGGTATAGAAAACGCGTTTTTACCACTGATCTATATAAATGACTGGATTGCGCATGACGTCACACTTGTGAAGCCACCGTGCCGCCATGTTGGTATACCCAAACGTTCTATTAAATCAATGGACGTTATCAGATTTTAATGATAAAACATCACTTTACTCGTCTTCGTTTTTATATGTGAAGTTACCCTGTACATTATTACAACACAAACGTCCAAAGCATGTAAATAGTTATTTACTGAAAGTTGTACATTTTGCGTTTTAATCAGTTATTATACATTCATCTTTATTACAGTATCAGATCAAGACAGACCGCAGCATATTTAGTATTAATGACAATAAACGTGCTCATTCTGAAATCTAAATAAATAATCATACTTAAGTACCGTATGTGCATGCAATTTGCTAGTTTTGTAATTATGTTGTAAACTTACAAGTTACCTAAACTTATTTAGAGAAATAACGCTGACCGTCACAGTGTAGCTGAATGTCAAAAAAAAAAAAACTTTATTTATACCCGTGTCATTAACAAATGCAACAGACACACTCACCTTAACGGTTTTTTATAAATCCATTATCCTGCCCGATTAAAACATAAACATTGCAAATAACACCAGAATTAACAAATAATTAACGTACACATATCCTAAAAATTAACCTTGTGTAACTGATACGCTGTAAAGGGGGTAAATTTTGATCATGATTTTGAATGGAAGTCAATGACGCTGGTTGGGTATACCAAGATGGCGGCTCGAACTGTGCGCTGGCTTCACCTCACGCAGTTACGTCAAGCGTTCTATGCGCAATCCAGTCATTTATATATATCAGTGGTTTTTACCTAAATTTGTCAAAATGGATTTATTGCGTTTTGGAACCAAACTCTTCATATACACCACCAGCCAAAAGTATCTACTGTAATGTTACTAGTCCTAGTTTTAACAACTGTATGTAAAGCAGTCGGATGTCTTGCAATGGCAGTTATCACAACAGGTCCTCTAAACACATTTCACTTCAGTACTTGATTTCTTACAGGGAATTTGATGGTAACTGAACACTTTTTGACTCTTATATCATGTGTTAAGGGTGTGCTGGAGAGCTTTCTGGGTACAGCAGTGACTGGAGCTGTTTTCTGTCTCCTGGCTGGACAGCCTTTGACCATCCTCAGTAGTACAGGCCCAGTGCTAGTGTTTGAACGACTACTCTTCAACTTCAGCAGGTGTTTATTTATAATTTTTTGTATATTTTCATTAATAAAAAGATTTTAATTAATGTAATGTGTAAATGAATGAATAATTCAAGCAAATTCAAACATCTTATAGCCATGCTTACATGATGCTTATGACCTAATTGACATCAACTGTGATGTTTAAACAGATTATAAAGATAACAAAACCATTGGTTTATCCCATATTGTTATTTTTGATATGCAGTCGGGGAGCTGTTATATAAATTCAAAACTTGGTTGTATGCACACTTACCTACACTTATACTTGCAGTGTACTTATCCAACAAAATACTTTGTCTGCTGCAAAAAAATGACATTCTTACTTAGTATCTTTGTCTTGTTTTCAGTATAAACATCTAAAAATTCTTAAATTAAGATGTTTTTCTTGATGAGCAAAGGGACCTAAGAAAATAAGTCTAGCTTTTAGACAAAAAAAAAACATTTAAGTGGATTTGTGCTTAAAACAATGGGTTCTTGAAATAAGTTTACTTTTTTTCTTAAAGGAACACGCCCACATTTTGGGAATTTAGCTTATTCCCCGTATCCCCCAGAGTTAGATAAGTCCATACATACCTTTCTCATCTCTTTGCGTGCTGTAACTCTGACGCAGCCCCTGCCAGCTTAGCTTAGCACAAAGACTGGAAGTGAATAGCTCCAGCTAGCATACTGCTCCCAATAAGTGACAAAATAATGCGAACATTTTCCTGTTTATGTGTTGTGATTTGTATAGTCACAGCGTTTACAAATAACAAGGTCATATGAGACACAGCCTTCTTTTAACAGTATACATACTGGGAACATCCAGCAGCCATATCACCCTGTAGCCCAAGACAGCTTGCCCACTGAAGCTAAGCAGGGCTGAGCCTGGTCAGTACTTGGATGGGAGACCACCTGGGAAAACCAGGTTGCTGCTTGTAGGGGTGTTAGTGAGACCAGCAGGGGGTGCTCACCCTGTCGTCTGTGTGTGTCCTAACACCCCAGTATAGTGACAGGGTCAAAAAAGCACCGTCCTTCGGATGAGACGTTAAACCGAGGTCCTGACTCTCTGTGGTCATTAAAAATCCAAACTTGCCCATTGGCCTACTAATCATCCCTCATACTAATTGGCTATATCAGTCTGTCTCCTCTCTACTAATAAGCTGGTGTGTGGTGGGCGTTCTGGCGCAATATGGCTGCCGTCGCATCATCCAGGTGGATGCTGCACATTGGTGGTGGTTGAGGAGGTTCCCCCGTTCATATGTAAAGCGCTTTGAGTACTGAGAAAAGCGCTATATAAATGTAACAAATTAATTAATAACTATATTCTCTATCTTCTCGGGTGCTGTGAGCAAATCACTCTGCCCAAGTAGCATTGCTTCGTCTTCTGACTATATAGTTCCCAGTATGAATACGGTTAAAAGAAGGATGTGTCTCATATGACCTTGTTATTTATGACTATACAAATCACAACATATAAATAGGAAAACGTTGGTGTTATTTTGTCACTTACTGGGAGCAGTATGCTAGCTGGAGCCATTTACTTCCAGTCTTTGTGCTAAGCTAAGATAGCGGTGGGTGTGTCAGATAGAGTTACAGCACGCACAGAGATGAGAAAGGTATGTATGGACTTATCTAACTCTGGGGGATACAGTGAATAAGCTAAATTCCCAAAATGTGGGCGTGTTCATTTAAACACCAAATGTTTTATTTCTTGTTTTAAGCACGCATTTACTTAAGTTTTATATTTTTGTCAAAAGCTAGACTTTTTTTAGTTCGTTTTTTGCAGTGTAATAATTACACAAATACATGTTGCAAGTAGAACAAGACTGTAAAATGATATGCTACCATCATTTCAGTATAAAGTTAATATCTTATCTCCTCCACAGGGAAAACCATTTTGACTACCTAGAATTCCGCCTTTGGATTGGCTTGTGGTCGGCTTTCTATTGCCTGGTCCTCGTGGCTACTGATGCCAGCTACCTGGTGCAGTATTTCACTCGGTTTACAGAGGAGGGCTTCTCTTCTCTCATCAGCTTCATCTTTATCTACGATGCTTTCAAAAAGATGCTGAATTTATCCCATTATTACCCAATCAACTCGGACTACAAAATCAACTATGTCACACAGTATGACTGCATGTGTATGGCGCCCACTGAAGGTAAGACTTCGTACTTAAGCATTAATATTTAATTTTTGCATTTTCAAAGTAATGGACCCAGTATGTTTTTGTCTAAATAAATAAATAAATAAACAGCTTGAAAGTGTATAAAAATTCAGTATAATTCTAATTTATGTTAAGATCTTCAGTTAATTTTCCTATTAGTTTTCAGGACAAAACTATAGCATATACAATTTATTTTTAACTTGGTGTCAGCATTGCCAACAGAAGATACCAGAGTAATACACTGATTATAAAATGGGCTTAAGTATTGCACAACTTATGCTGCATGTTGCTGGCAATGCAAAGATCGTGGGGTTTACTTTAAGGAATAACACATAGATGCTAATTGATCTAAGTAAAGAAGTTAGGTTAAGAAATGTTACCATGTTCTAAAGTGTTACCAAAAAAGTATGGGTACAATGTTTGTACTTTTTGTATGCAGTTCTTTTATTAGCTTTAAAAGACACGTCAGTCATATGCAGCGCAAGTATGCATTATGTCCCTGATAGGGCCAACAGAATTCAAGGCCACGGTACAAATGTACAACAATGTTTTTGAAGTTTCTATATAATAATTAAACCACTTCTTTGTATCAGTGTAATGTATTATGCCCAAGTTAAAAATGATTTATGGCAGTGTTTGCTTCAAAGATAGATATGTTTATTGTGGTAGTGAGGGTGTGTTTGTGGCGGGGTGGTGGGGCTCAGCAGGAATGAAGGAACAAACTGGGGGGGCGGATGCGGACGTGATGTGGTGTGGGGTTAATCTCCTCCAGGTGTGCAGTACATCGATACTGTATGCAGAGGGACTGGCGCATATGGCCCCCTTCCACTCACGCTGGTTTCTTCTCTGTTAGTTGATCATCAGCCTCCCTTGACTCTTCTCCAATCCAGTGTCACAGAAAGAAACAATAGCTGTGTGGAAATAAGTTCTAGTTAGGGGAAACCCAGCAAAGAGACTCTTTAAAGATTAATGAGATAAAGAAGTGTTGAATATTTACAGCAGTCAATGCAGGAAGGCACGTGTCGTGTACCATGCCTGACTCGCCCACAAGCGTGATAAAATGTTTTCTCTTCAGGGGATGAATTCATCTCATCTGCTTGTGTACCTGTCATGTGGGTTAAGTGTTTAACTGTTCACTTAAACACAAAGATTGTAGGTATCAAGCCACATTATAGGTGTGCTACAGCTGGGATTCTGGATGCAACATATTATACAGTATGTCACAAAAGTGAGTACACCCCTCACATTTTGGCAAAAAAATAGTATATCTTCTCATACTAAAATATTTGCTGAAATGTGAGGGGTGTACTCGCTTCTGTAACATACATATATATGTTTTTTATAGATAGATATATATTTGTCACATATATATATATATATAAAACAAATAAATAATAGTGTAGGGAACACAGCATATGCTTATAAAATGTGTATCAATAACCCACTTTCTGTTTCTTTGCATAACACCCAGATGCATAAATTATCATTTGTCACTCACAAATATTTATGGTTCTTCTTTCTAAAATCCTTGTGTTTTACAGTTAATACATCAGATGTGTATACTGATCCGCTTGATTCATCAGTAGCCTGGACTGTAAATTACAGCGATACAGTAAGTGATTCCTGTTCATTACTGAAATATGTGTATGAAACTTCATAGATTCACTGATGTTACCTAATGAAACTCTGAACTTAGACAAACCACTAGAGAAAACTTCCTGTCCTGGTTATATTCAGAAAAGGTAGTAATCATTTTATTCATTAAATTGGGAGGCATTCTCTCCTGGTCTGGCAGAAAGTTTAATTTCTTTACCTCTTTCCCCGCCAGCGTTTTTTAAAAGAAAAGTTGCCAGCATTTTTTTAAATATTTTCACAAAAGTTTCAGAAAATTCATTTTCTGCCTTTCATCATCCTACCTTCATTAGTTCGCTTTTTAACACCTCTCAAATATGGATCGGTTTCTTCAAAAATAGCAATTTTATAGCAAAAAGCTGAGATAATAAAATTTTTGTGAAGGACTTTTGATAGAAATCAAATTCAGAGCGATCCTCAAAACATACATGGAGTTTGAACTGTTTGCCCTAAGGGAATACTTCTGGGTTTTATAAGCTGGGTAGGAGCGCTACCTAGTGGATAATAGCGGATATACGGATTGCTGAAAAATTATTTCAATAGAGGGTATGCATTGACGTCACTTTTCCACGCGACCACGCCGGAACTCGCCCTGTTGAGTGTCAAATGACTCAACAAAATGGCTGTTTTTTATAGCGGCTGCTGCGAAGTTATAGAGTAATACAGATTATTTATGAAATGTAATAGAGTAATAATGATGATAATATGCTTTGGAATGTATGTTTTCCAAAGAAAAACACGGATAAAATACAAATACTTGAAAAATACTTTTAAGTAGAAAGTAAAACGTCTGCTTGATAGTTACCCTAGCAACTTATCAACCCACCTGTGGTCTGTGGACGTTGGAATGAACGATCAATTTACTTCTCCTTTCTGTGTTTCTTAGGAGTCTGTAAAACGATAGCTCCGAATTCTTGTTAATCTGTTAGTACAGTCTATCACACAACAGCTTTTTCCCATTTAGACGTGTTTTCACAGTGTTTTCGCTGATTTCACACTATATTCAAATGCTGCCGCTCTGTCTTTTGCCACTCAGTTGGCGTAACCGCAATAATTTTCGCCGAAGGTGACGTCACGTGCATACCCTCTACACTGTAAAAAATAATATGCCCTATCTACTCAATAAAATTGTGGCAACAGATTACACGCAATATCATTAATTACATTCAACAAATCAAAATTGATTTAGATTTACTCTATAACTCCTTAATATTTACATATTCAAAAAGCCAAACTGCAATTTGCAATTAAAATTTTTATTAAAATTTAAACAAAAATATTGTGTATACTAGACAAAGATCTAGCAGTATACAATAAAAAATATTATGCCATATCTACTCAATAAAAGTGTGGCAACAGATTACAAGCAATATCATTAATTAAATTCCACAAATAAAAATTGTGTTAGAATCACTACATAAACTCTTTAATAGTAACCCATTCAAAAAGGTAATCTGCAATTTGCAATTAGAAATTAATTTAAATTTAAACAAAATATTGGGTATACAGGACAAAGACCTAGCACTATACAATAAATTCTATTCAATTATACTATTTTAATTTAACATCATCCATTAATATTTTTATTAGTAATGAGTATTATATCTGATTTCAGAATGACAGACAAAGATGAATCAATTCTTATTTTATTGCAGTCAAAAGAACAGGAAAGCATCTCATGTTAATGATGTATTTGTAACAGTGTACAATTCAAAAAGTATTTTACAGTCTTTAAAGAAAACCGTCCACATTTCCCGTCCACAAGGTTCCATGTTTGTGTTTTGTTACATTGATTCACACCCAGAAAATCAGACAGCAGTTTAGACTAACTGTACTGTAATCAGTTCATAAACTTTGAAGAATCCAGCTCCAAGAAAAGTTTCTGAAACACCTGAAAAGATGCCTGGGATACTGGAGATTCAATGCATAGATCCAAGGATAAAGCATGCCCCGTGAACACCTTTAAGGCCTCAATAACAATTCCAGTATCCCTTGGGCTGCCACTCCTAGAAGATCCATTCTTTACAATTACAGCCATCACAAGCTGCTCAAGTCCCTCCTCTTCATCTTTATCCTGCAACATTAAACAGCAAATATGTCTTAAAACCTTTATAAATGTATACAGCTTGAATATTGAAATAATCCACACATTAAACTTGTATATTAAAATGTTTTAAAGAAAACTGGAAGATATGTGCAATGGAGTTCATCTGAGTTTGTGGCTTATTAGGTATGTTTGAAATGTGCAATAATATTGAAAACTGATAAAAAAAATTCTCATTGGAATTACAAATAATATCAAAAAAATTTTGAAAAGATATATAATCTATATTTATAATTAGGGCAAATCTTTTCCCTACATTTTTTTCTGTCACACGACAGTCACATATTTATTTGTTAACCAAGTTACTCACATGTGTATATACACACACACATACACTATATACACAATATAATATGTACAATATATTCATTTAATAATATTCCTCACCTTTTGTTGTGAATAAAGTTCTCCCTCAGCAATGTTTCACGTTGCCTGCAGGAAGCTGCAGTACTTTACAGGCCTTCATGAACACACAATTTAGATAATAGGTCGCGAAATTAATAATAATAATAAAATGTTCAATTTACATTATGTAGAAAGCTTAAACATTTTAAAAAGACAACTTATACATTTAATATCTTACTCACCTTTTGTGGAATTAAATGAATAATGTTATATTTCCCCTCAGTAATGATACTGTACTCGCGGGAAAATTCAACACAGGGCGTCGCAATTGAGCACACATTAATTTACAGCGAAGAATAGTTTTATATTACCAATTTATTCGAATACTTTGTGGATATAGTTAACACAAAACTAAATAAACCGAAAAAGACCGCAGTAAAGTCACATTTATTTTTATAACACGAACCATGCGAGCGAGCGAGCAGAATTTGTCATAATAGATACATACATGATACATATCTATGAGAGTTAGTGATAAGAGAGGAACAGTATGATTGGTCAGTTTTTCTGTCACTCAAAATGAGTTGCATCTGGACCACCAATCGCAGCATGCGAATCGACGAATGCATCCTAGATATGCGACCTCCTGGGTCCTAAAGCTGAAGTTACGTCCAAACCCAGTTCATATTAATCCTTATTGTAATTAATATTTACAAATTACAAACAAATTATACAAAGAAACCCTGCTTATAGACTTATAAGACTAAAGATTGCCCGTTAAATTTACCCGAAATGAATTTAATCCACAGTTTAAACACTACATTGACGTCACAGCCAGCGGAGATTTTCAGAGACTGGCCGAGGTGAGGCGACGTTGACCGGTATATTTACGCGCGGAGCGCCGGCTGATTATCTGGAGCTCCCATCGCCACAAAACTCGAAGGAAATGTTTAAATAGGCGATATCTTTATGAACCTACTGCAGATTCTTGTTTAAAAAACATACATTCTCGACTGAAATGCTTTCAAAACTTTGAATGTTGGCACAATAACAGAAATATTTCCTAAATCCGTCTGCTCAGCGCTCACGACTTGCAATACAACCCGGAATGGTTTTTGATTTAAAACAGCTGATTAATATTACGTTGGATTTATTCAGTATTCGCTACATGCGCAGATACACAATAAGAATAGCTAAATCCTTCACAAAAACAATAAGTTGTTTTTATTCCAGTCATTTTTAAAGAATTTTAACACAAAAAAAATAACAAACTACATGAAATTTATTTCATTAAATAAAGTTTACATATTCAATTTCATCAAATCTACAAGCCTGCAGAATGACTTTTTACAGTGTATAGATGAGTTAACTCGTCAATGGCGGGTAAAGACTTAAACCCCTTAGCTTTAGCAAAATTGAGCACCCTGCTAAAACAATTTTTATTCAAAATAATAGACAAATGGTGTTTGTGACAATGGTCTCGTTCAGATGGTTCTGTCAGTTTGAGATCAATGAAACACAATTCCCAATTTCTTGCCAACATCTTTGTGACTTCTGAATAAAGCACCGGTCTTGTTTCATACCCTTTGTTTAAATCTGAACAATAACAGGACTAGTGTAAGAGTCTGAAGACAGCAAAACATCTGTATTCATAACAGAAATATCTCTTGAGATTTAAAGGAATGTTCTGGGTTTCATACAAGCTCCATTGATCATATTTATGGCATGATGGAGTAAAGGTAAACAGTGGCAAAGGGTTTGAAAGCAGAAAAGCCTGCATTAAAGCACCTGTAATTATTTAGTGTAACCATGTCTGTTATTTTAACTGTAGGTTGTGTTTGTAAAATTGTATACTTGCTTGTACACTCTCAGAAAGAAAGGTTCAAGAGTTTGTTTTAAGAAGGTCCCAATATGCCAGTTATGGTACAAAAGTGACACATTTTCTACCTTGTATCTTTATTCTGAGAGTGAATCACACAGTTTAAGGGTGTTGAATTGTTATGACAAAGATGAAAGATTGCATATAACTTTACACAGACAAGGTTAGTAAGCAAATACTCTCATCACAGTGAGTACAATATTATAAACGTAGTAGCTTTACTTTCAGAAATAGTGTGTATTGTAATTGCTTGGACTTACTGGCTATGTTTACATGCAGCAAATTTTGTCAATCTGACTGAATTTAATCTGATTGCAGGTTACGACAGTACAGTTTACATGTAGCCTAAACATGCAATTTGATTAAAATGTTCGTTTACATATACATTCTATATAATCCAAACCAAATGTCTGCGCACAGCCACGGTTGATGTTTCAAAACCAGCCCAATGGACATTCAAAACTACACTGCCAGTAACTTACTGTAGGTTTTACATTTATGTTATTTACTGGCAACATTTTGTTCAAAGTTAAAAAAACATGAAACATTTTCAGACTTTATCTTCTACAGTAAGTTACTGGCAACCAGCTGCAAAATTACAGCAAATTTTTTACAGTGTAGCCCAAAAGCATCCCAATGACTATTTACAGCCAAATACCAATAAATAATAAATTAAATCCCTTTATCTTCAAACAGCTACTGTTTAAAACTATCCAAAATCTCAAGTCCGCAAAAAGCAGAGGACCTGGCAACGCAGCGCACAGAATCTCTCGTCGAGTTTATGCTTTATCGCTGGATAAATGTACGAAGTTGAGTTGGAGAATGTTGTTCTTAAGAATTTTTTAGATATAGTCAAAGAAAACACATTTTCGAATGGCACAATGCTATTGTATTGCTTTATGTAATGATATGAAAGACATGAATGTACAGCGCGCGATCCCATTATCTTAATAATGCGTGTTGCCGTTGTCTTGCTATTGCATGTTTCTGTGACGATTGAGCCATCAATAAAATTACAAACGGGATATTTGGTTGTATGTAAATGTACCTACTAATGCACTTCTGTTTTATAACAATAACTTTAAAGTTTGCTTTAAAAACTCAATCAGAATGTTAAACCAAATTATGCCACAAATACATTTATGTATAAAAAATCCTTGATTAATGTAATGTTGTGGTCATGTTTATGAAATTAATTTATGTGTCATTTTTGCAGCGTTTAAATGCTAGCTGGTCATCCCTGACAAAGAAGGAATGCCTGAAATATGGAGGGGAGTTGGTGGGCAAAGCCTGTGACTTTGTGCCCGACATCACCCTCATCTCCTTCATTCTCTTCTTTGGCACCTACACTTGCTCCATGTGTCTAAAGAAATTTAAGACCAGCCCTTACTTTCCTACTACTGTGAGTAACAACACTTGCTACTGTATGTGTCTTTCTTTGTTAACTTGTAACATAAGTGTGACTACAACTGTATTTAAAGGATAAGTCAATTTTCTTAAAAAAAATCCAGATAATTTACTCACCACCATGTCATCCAAATTGTTTTTCTTTGTTCAGTCGAGAATATATTATGTTTTTTGAGGAAAACATTCCAGGATTTTTCTCATTTTAATGGACTTTAATGGACCCCAATGCTTAACACTTCACTCAACTCTTAACAGTTTTTTTCAATGGAGATTCAAAGGACTCTAAACGATCCCAAATGAGGCATAAGGGTCTTATCTAGCGAAACGATTGTCATTTTTGACAAGAAAAAAGAAATATGCACTTTTAAACAACAACAACTCGTCTATCTCCGGTCCTGTGATGCGTCAGCGCGACCTCACGCAATACGTCATCACATCAAGAGGTCACGGATGATGTATGCGAAACTACGGCCCAGTGTTTACAAGTGTGGAGAAAGAGGACCGTTCCGACGTTGTTGTATGTCGAATGATACAAATTAATGTCTTTGCGTCAGTTTATTGTTTACAATAGTCCGCAAATGTGCGTTTCATATATGTAACACGTGACCTCTTTACGTCACTACGCGATTACGGGAGGTCGCGCTGGTGCATCACAGGACCGGATATAGACGAGAAGTTGTGGTTTAAAAGTGCATTTTTTTTTTTTCTTGTCAAAAATGTCAATCGTTTCACTAGATAAGACCCTTATGCCTCTTTTGAGATCTTTTATAGTCCTTTGAATCTCCGTTGAAAAAAACAACTTAAGTGTTGGTGTCCATTAAAGTCCATTAAAATGAGAAAAATTCTGCTCAAAAAACATAATTTCTTCTCGACTGAACAAAGAAAGACATCAACATTTTGGATGACATTGTGGTGAGTAAATTATCTGGATTTTTTTTAAGAAAACGGACTAATCCTTTAATTGTTGGTTCTTGTTTTTATGCAGGTGAGAAAGCTCATAAGTGACTTTGCCATTATTTTGGCCATTTTAATCTTTTGTGGTGTTGATGCTCTTGTTGGGGTTGAAACACCAAAGCTCATAGTGCCAACTGAATTTAAGGTAAGCATCCTGTCAAACTTGCCCTGTCTATTAGAAATACAGTAGTCAACCTATAATATAACCTTATATTCAGACATTTAGAGGATCGCAAAAAAGAAATGATTGAAAATTGTTGCACATAGAGTATTTTGCCAGATTTCGATGTTATTTTCCGGCCATATAAAAAGCATAATTTTCCTTTTTTTTTGTTTTTGGTAAACGTTGCAAACTATACTTTAAAGCATTGCGAGCAAGTTATGCTTTGATTCGTATTTACTAATTCACACACTGTTACTTTCCATTAAAATAATGTTGTTCTTAAAATCCACTTAAGATGATACTGTTTGTTTGCTGTTAAAATTTGCCAAGTGTCTTTACCACAAATGACTCTGATCCTCACACCTCACTTCTCTTATATTTTAAGCCAACAAGCCCACACCGCGGCTGGTTTGTGCCACCGTTCGGAGGTAACCCCTGGTGGGTGTACCTGGCAGCTGCTCTACCTGCCCTGCTGGTCACCATCCTGCTCTTCATGGATCAGCAGATCACCGCTGTCATCGTCAATCGCAAGGAGCACAAGCTCAAGGTAGACCTGCCGTGAGTGTGCTGTGCGATTCTCTCCCAAACCAGATGGTTTATCACGCTCACTTTGAGCCACCCAGGATCACAGAAAATGCTGTGGGCAACTAAACGGGCATATTTATAGAAAAGTCTCTTATGGATAGAGTTTATTAAGGGTTTTGTCCTTGAGGATTCAAAAATTTAGTTATTTAAACAGATGGTTAGAGACATAGAATAAAAAGCAACAACATGATAAAGAAAGGAATGTTTGGGAATGTTTTAATTAGATTGAAAATGAAAACACTACTTCTCTTTCAGTTTGTATGACAGCTGGAGCATGCCTTAAGAGAATTAGGAACTTTTTTCCAGAATTTTTTGTCAAACTCGTAGTGGCAATTTCCGGGACAGTGTTTAGATTAATCCAGGACTAGGCCTTATATATCAGGACATTTAAGTAGTTTTTACTAACATACCTTTCAAAAAAGATATGTCAGTGCATGATGTCAAGAAAATTTACTTTTTCCAGGTTTAAAGGTGCAATGTGTAACTTTTATAAGGATCTCTTGACAGAAATGCAATATAAAATACATAACTATATTATCAGGGGTGTATAAAGACCTTTCATAATGAACTGTTATATTTTTATTACCTTAGAATGAGACGTTTTTATCTACATACACAGAGGGTCACCTTACATGGAAGTCGCCATTTTGTTTCTACAGAAGCCCATAACGGACAAACGTCTTTACTAAGTTGTCTCCAACGATGACATGTTTGCCCTGTCGTGGCAACCGTAGCTTTTCTATGCGTTTCGGTGAACGGTGGACTGACATTTGCAACCTCACCACTAGATGCACTAAAATTTACACACTGCATCTTTAAGTGCTATAAGTGTGTCCCCAGTGCTTCTATGAACCTAGGAAATGTGAAAAGAGCAACACGGTAACTTAGTTTTGGTAAACCATTCTCTGCAAGCATGTAAAAAAGTAGGTCATTGAAATTTGGCTCCCCTTGTGATGTCAGAAATCTTAACCTGCACTATCCAACCAAAGCACTGCCATGTAGTGCAGAGATCAGCTAATTTGCATTTAAAAGGTACTTTTTTAAGATACTTTATTTGACATCTTAAAAAGTTTTGTGAAATGTTAAAGGGGTTATTTCACATATCGCGTCTTTTGCACTCTCAAGTTCGTTATTTCAAATGTAGCCACGCAGTATGTGCGCTTATAAATCAAGCAGCTAGTTTTTTCAGGCGATGCCACACCGTAGAGGTCTTCACGGGTCCACTTAGATCCGAAAACCCGAGGTCCGACCCGAGACCCGATCGGGTGACATTGTGTGGTTGTCGGAAGGTTCATTTTCGTTGAGACAAACATGTCAGTCAATTATAAATGTAAATTTTAGCGGTTACGTTGGTGTCGTCGTCAAATTGGTTGCAAGGCCACCGGAGTTTCTTTCTGTCGCGTGGGTCTGCAGAATGCACACACGTCAGTGCCGTTTACATTCGGTTCCAGTCGGGTTAAAAAAATGTTTTCACTAGTTCGGGTCGGACTCGGGTCTAATTTTCTCGGGTTTGTCTCGGGTCGGGTCTTTCTTTAAAAATTTTTTATTTATGCACGTCGGGTTCGGGTATGAAGTGATTCGGGTCATTTCGGGTCGGGTACATTTCTTTGGACCAGAGAAGACCTCTACCACACCGCATCGAGTTAACAACATTTCAACTTTTCAGAATGCTGCAAGCGCGTAGATCATGTGACAATGTTTTCCATGTTTCTTTAGGGGCGACATGTGAACGGCCCCTAAGGCAGCTTAAACAAGAATTTAAGTCTGGGACTAGTATAAGCCTTGTCCAGGAAACCGCCCATATGCATTTCACTAAGCAGAGCATCCAACTTTATCCAGCCATTGCACTGTTGTCCCATATAGGAACAGATTCTCAATAGTGGAACAAAGAAGGAATTGTAAATCAGACAACAGCAAGTCATTCATTCTCTCCAAAGCCTGTAATGTGAGAATAGCCTTTAAACATTGTGACCTCTTACTATAATGCTTTCCCATTGTATTTTATCTTTGTGTAAATTACACTGCTTCTGGGACATACTACACCTGAGGTTTTGTGCCATGCAGCATCACTTTTAAGCTTAATAAAGGTGCTATATAAAAATAACGTTTATTTTTATTATTATTATACATTTTATAATGTTAATATCAAGCACTCAGGCAACCTAAAGCATTGTTTAAGTTTGACAAAATGATCCACTACCATCACATCCACTGATCTCTGTTATCCAGGGAATGATGATGATATTATGAAACCCAATAGATTCTTTTCTTTGTTTTCATTAGAAAGGTGCAGGCTATCATCTGGATCTGTTCTGGGTAGCTGTTCTGCTGGCATTGTGCTCTTTCATGGGTTTGCCCTGGTATGTTGCTGCTACGGTTATTTCTATCGCTCACATTGACAGCTTAAAGATGGAGACAGAGACGTCTGCCCCTGGAGAGCAGCCCAAATTCTTGGGCGTCAGGTGAGTTCTTAAACATTTAATAGATCTACTACATTTTTGGACAACATTTTTGAAGATCTCACTATTTCTGTGCACAAGACTACAGTGTTTGGCTCAGTGGGGGGCCTTTTTAAAAATGTGGGCTGCTTGTTTGATTAAATTTCATGGGGTTTTATTGATACAGCTGTAAGCTGAACAAATGTAAACAGGATCTGACTGGATCTGTCAAAAACATGACCACTTGTATTTAGGTCATGTTTTTGAACACTTTTGAAGTTCTTTTTATACTCAAGGTATGCCAGATGTTAATTAATAATATACTTGTAATTGGTTAAATTTTGGATTTCATATGTTAAAATTTTTCTATTTTTCGTTTCAGGGAACAAAGAGTCACTGGTGTAGCTGTCTTCCTTCTTACTGGTCTGTCTGTCTTTATGGCTCCCATCCTCAAGGTAATGAATGATGCAGTAGTATTAGACACACACTGTTGTAATGAGATTTGTGTGTGGCTTTAAAAATTATTTCTTTTTCACAGTTTATACCTATGCCAGTGCTGTATGGAGTTTTCCTCTACATGGGTGTTGCCTCACTCAATGGAGTGCAGGTATGTTGCCGAATACAGCCTGCAGACTTTTTTAGTTTTTATGTTTCTATAAGCTATAGAATAGACTGGAATGGATTTAAATGTATTAAAGGTGCAGTGTGTAATTTTTAGAAGGATCTTTTGACAGAAATTCAATATAATATATACAAAACTACATCATGGGTGTATAAAGACCTTCTTATAATGAATCATTATGTTTTATTACCTTAGAATGAGATGTTTTTATCTACATGCACGAGGGTCCCCTTACGTGGAAGTCGCCATTTTGTGCCACCACGTTTCTACAGAAGCCCTTAACGGACAAACATTTTTGTCTCCGACTATGACATGTTTTTCCGGTGGCAGCTACTGTAGCTTCTCTATGAGTTTCAAAAGTGAGGGGTGAGCAGTGGGATGAGCCGTTGGTTGCAATTCGCAACCTCACCACTAGATGCCGCTAAAATTTACACACTGCACCTTTAAATGAAGCTGATAGTATTAAGTTTTTGTTTATTGCCAAACTTTCTGTGGAAATCTTCATGGGCAAATCTATGTGGGCCTGGCAATAGGGTTGTGCACTACTCAGAAGTAAATTAAGGTTCATAATTTCAATTCAGTTTCTGAATCAGATTTAGAAAAGAGAAAATAAATGTAGAACTGCTGTTTTGTACCTTTTTATTAACTCATTCTCCGCCATTGACAAGATATCTCATCAATTAAGAGAAAACGCTTCCCTGCCAAGACGAGTATTTCCGGCTTTCGGCAATAACGCTTTTATCCACCGCTATTTTTCCGCCACTTATAAAACCCGGAAGTATCTCCCTAGGACAAGCAGCTACATGTCCGTGTATGTTTTAAAGATCGCTATGAATTTGATTTCTATCAAAAGTCCTTCACATAAATGGAATCATCTCAGCATTTTGCTCTAAGGTGAGAGGTGATATAAAGAGAACTAATGAAGGTGGAATAAAACTTATTTTTTTGAAAGCTGAGGGTCTGTTTATATATTTAAAAAAGAACATTTTCTGGAAGGCATTAAAAAAATCTTAAAAAATGCCGGCGCTGGCTCCCAACTTTTTTAAGTTAAATACCCATAAATTTTCCATAACATAAATACAGTAATCCATAAATAATTACATAATTACATTGAGAAAGACTGCTGTGTAAATTACTTTAAAATGCATTGTAGTAAGTTCTATTTGATTCCATTTGCAATTGTGTGGTCAATGAAAGTCAAACTCTTAGTCTGTGTAGTTCAACCAAACTTGCACAATTTGAAGCAACTTGCACATTTTGGTGTGCCTTCAACCCTTTGTGTTAATGCTTTTTTAAATCATTTCTCAGTTTATGGACCGTCTCAAGCTGCTTCTAATGCCTGCCAAACACCAGCCAGACCTGATCTATCTGCGGCATGTCCCGCTAAGGAAGGTCCATCTCTTTACCTTTGTGCAGCTGCTCTGTCTGGCTCTTCTCTGGCTCCTCAAATCCACCGTGGCTGCCATTGTCTTTCCAGTTATGGTTAGTCACTTGCTTCACCAGCTACTTTATTTACATATTTTATTTATGTTTTAATTACTAAAAGTATGGCAGTGTCAAGATGGTTTTATGTTGAAACCTCACTAACTCGGCTACGTCACTGACTAGTTAGTTGTTGGACAAATATCTAACAAACCTCTAGAAAAATGGACATAATGTTCTGCCAGCATTTTGATAATTGGTTGTAATAATGTTTATGAGTCAGTCTAATCGGCATACATTGTAGTCCCATAACAGCCAGTGTGCAAAAATACCCGTTTTAATCCTCTGTTGCTTACAAAAACAGAAAACGTTGTTTGTTTTCATTGGTCAGATCTTGGCATTGGTTGCTGTGAGGAAGGCGTTGGACTATCTCTTTTCTCAGCACGACCTCAGCTTTCTAGATGACGTCATACCCGAGAAGGACAAGAAAAAGAAAGAGGATGAGAAGAAAAAGAAAAAGAAGAAAGACGAGAGCGTAGACAGTGATATGGAAGATGTGAGTGTCTTTATAATGTTACTGTATATCACTAAACAGAAGACTACAAACTTGGCCAAGAATTGTATGAGTATTAATTTATTGATTTATGATATATATTGATTGTGTATCATCAAATAATTGTTAGGTCTAAATAGTTTTTTTTTTCATTGTATTGGTTTAGGAAACATATTTTAATAATCTTGCAAATGTTTGACTTTTCAATGTAGGACAAAAAAATAAATTTTAAGGTACAGGTCAAGGTCACTTTGCAGTTCGGTTTTGACACTATGTTGAAGAGTAGGTGTAAACTGTAGCTTTTTGACCAATTCTTCTTGTGCAGTCTGACTATCCTTTCAATGAGAACATCCCCAGCATTAAAATCCCAATGGACATGATGGAGCAAGAGCCTTTTTTGGGAGATAAGGCCTCTGACAGTGAGTAGTCCAGGCCTGGGCCCTCACCTCATCTTCTGGAGATGCTCTTTTTGTCCTTTTGTAATCATTCATTTGTAATCATTTCAAACACAGTGCATGATGCCACTACTAACTCTTCTGTCACTTTATGTCTGTGGAGTTGGCATGTTTTCTATAGACACCTGCATTACCTCTATTTGTGGCGTCTTTGTCTTTGCGTCATTTCCCTTATTTTTCATTTCAGTTTACTGTGACTAAGCACCTTTTTGTAGCATGCTAACATTAATTGCATTCTGGGAAGCTTTAATAAAAAAACTTTAAATGTTTTGATTAATTTGCTTACAGTATATTTGCTGGTAATAAATAAATCTAATAATTGCCTTAAAGGATTAGTCCATTTTCTTGAAAAAATCCAGATGATTTACTCACCACAATGTTGATGTCTTTCTTTGTTCAGTTGAGAAGAAATTATGTTTTTTGAGGAAAACATTCCAGGATTTTTCTCATTTTAATGGTCTTTAATGGACCCCAACACTTAACACTTAACTCAACACTTAACAGTTTTTTTCAACGGACTCCAAACAATCCCAAACGAAGCACAAGGGTCCCATCTAGCGAAACGACTGTCACTTTAATAAAAAATATGCACTTTTAAACAACAACTTCTCGTCTATTTCTGGTCCTGTGACGCCCCAGCACGACCTCCCGTAATTGCGTGATGACGTGGAAAGGTTATGTGTTACATATATTTAAACAATAAACTGACACAAAGACATTAATTAGTATCATTCCACATACAACAATGTTGGAATGGTCCTCTTTCTTCACACTTGTAAACAATGGGACGTAGTTTTGCATACATCATCCGTGACCTCTTGACGTGATGGCATGTTGCGTGAGGTCGCGCTGGCGCATCACAGGACCGACGAGAAGTTGTGGTTTAAAAGTGCATTTTTTATTTATCTTGTCAAACATGACAATCGTTTCGCTAGATAAGACCCTTATGCCTCGTTTGAGATCGTTTGGAGTCCTTTGAAATTCTGTTGAAAAAACTGTTGAGTGTTCAGTTAAGTGTTGGGTGTTGGGGTCCATTAAAGTCCATTGAATGGGCAAAATCCTGGAGTGTTTTCCTCAAAAAAGCATGGTTTCTTTTCGACTGAACAAATAAAGACATCAACTATTTCGATGACATGGTGGTGAGTAAATTATCTAGATTTTTTTTTTTTTAAAGAAAATTGACTAATCCTTTAAATACTAAAGTTTAAGTATTATGATTTTACAAACATCTAACTAAGTAGGTGTATGCCATTAAATCATTTTACATCACTTTTAAGAAAGCAAACATGCATCTAATAAACTGTATGCTGGTGCCTAATTTTCTTGAATGTGTGTATATGCATGATAATGTATGGCCGAGTGTGTGCTCATAATGGACCATGAATTTACTTACTTTCTTAATCTTGCAGGAGAGAAGTCCCCTTCATTCCTTGACCGATATTCCTCATGCTGAAAAACATCACTACTTTAATACTAGCCCATTGTCAAGGTAAGCTTATACATATATAAGCTTAATTGAGTTATTATACATTATAGCATGCATGGGTTGTCAAGTAGGTTACTGCACATGCGTGTTTGAACCGGCCTATATTTTAGGGCCTTTTTTGTAATTTAGACTGTGAATAAATGAACTACAAAACAAAAGGTTCTAACAAAAGTTAACAAATGACCCGTGCAAGTTAAAAAATGAAAGTTTCCTCCTGAAATCAATGTTTTTCAGTTCAGAGAGACTGCCGCTGAATGTGCCTCAGATTAAAATAGACATGGACCCCGATGACAACAACGGCTACTACTGGAGGAATCGTGGGTCTGAGACTTCCATATAACTTCTCCGGACAACAGTCTGCAAACATAGATTTTAGGCTCTTTTATCTCTATGTGTTCTTTTTTTAATTTTCAGAAAGGCAGTTTGCCGATAGATTTTTTTGTTTTGTTTCCTATCACAGATAGTTCTGTGCAGTTTTTAAGAATGGCTTGAGAAAAAAGCTTGTTTCCACTCACTCAATTACTATGGTTTATGTAATCCCTAAACTACTATGCAATTCACTTCACTGTTTCACGTATGTGCTGAGCTTCAGAACAATGCTGTAACTGTTTTACCACAACTGGGAATGAATTACTCCCCTTTTATTCATCCACTACAATACAGTACATTTTTTTCTATCAAATTCACTTAGTGTTACTGCTTTCTCTTTGTTTATTTTTGCTGCTCTACCTCTGTTTTACATGGTAGGCGTTATCTAAAAATGTAATAACTTCTTCCATTGTTTTTTTTTTATTTGCACAGCATGAGATTTTAAAGTGAATAAACTAGTCAAGAAATTATATTTTGTTGAGAGACAGAACACCTGTGAAATAGTATATAATATTTAGCTGTTGATTAACCTGTAAATTTTTTATATAAAAATAATTGAATCTTTGGTATCCTGGGGTTTTATATTTTATCATTTAGATTTTATATTTGCTGTAATATTTAATTTGTAACTTAATGCCTAATTATTTAAAAATAATTATAAGCCTAATAATTAATGACACATAATCGATAGTCATTTTAATTTTCTAATGTTATTGGGCTTTTGCTTCCATACCAGGTTAGTGAAACATGCAAACCTGCAACATACTACATGTAAACCCAGAATTGCTTGTCTTGCAAATGATTTACCCAAGTGGCTTAAACCTGAATTGCAATATTACATTGTTTTTTTTTTTGTTTGTTTGTTCTTTGCTATTGTGAACTTCAGATCACATTTTTATTTGTGCATTATTTAAGTGATTTTTAGTTGTTGATTGAATGTTATATTGTTAGTTGTGGCATTTATAAAAACGAGTGTCGCAAAATCCACAATGTGATACAGTAATATTTGAATGAAGATGGTTATACTGTATACTGGAAAAGAGAATGTGCTCTTCAGATGTAGCAAATGTAGCCTGCATGTCCTATACATGTCATCTCTGAGCCTTGATATTTTATATATTAGGAACCCAATATTCTGTGTTGATTCCAACATTTTTATCAACCGCTCATCACTTCATATTTTATCTCTTTTTTAAAAACCAACAAAAATGTATCGATCTTTATAGAAATATTTTTAAAATCATCTTCTTTTAATATTGTAAGTATAAGATTAAATTTTTAACATTTTGGGGTACTTGCCTGAGACAGATGAAATATATTGTGAAAGCATGTTCTTAAACATCTAAACAATGCTAAATATTATAGAGTGTAGAGTTTTGTGACTTTTTAGAACAAAACAGCTGAAATTATTTTAGAATTTATATTTTTCAAAGGAAATGAATATTAAAAATGAACAGAATTTATTAAATGGTCTCATGTGCCTTTTTCTGTTTGTTTTTGTTGGTTATATAAGCTGGATTTTTAAGTGATTTCTTGTTTTGTCCTTCATGAAATATTTTATGATGTATTAGGAAAGTGCAAATAAGACCAATTTGCAGTCAAATACTGATTTTAATTTATTTCGCAGCAGCAAACTATGTGACAGTCGTCTGCCTTTTATTAAATATGATACAACACTACCATCTAGTGTTCAAATGTAACATTACACATAGTTGAGAGTTATACATCACTACAAAAAGACAACCATTTTATAAGGTTAAAGAGTCTAAATGTACAATAGATAGCACTTACATGTTTTTTTTTTTTTTGGGGGGGGGGGGGGTTTAATGAACCAAAATGCACACAAAAGCTCAGTGGTCTACTCTAGACTCTTATAGATGAAAGCTTACAGTTAAAAGCAGTAATTGGTACTTAATCTAGATCTGGCAATTTCATTGCTCTGTGTCTTACGTGCTATTGCCATAGTTACTAAACTGAGGTAGTTTCTGTAATATGGCCCCAGGTTTGATTTTTAATCTTTTGTTAATGCCAATACAATTGTAAAGATTACAGATACAACAAATAAACTATTGTTCATTGTTTATTCATGTTAGCTAATGCATGTTAACAAATACAACCTTATTGTACTGTAAAGTGTTGACAAACATTTTATGGTATTGCCTATAAAAAATGATGCTACTCAAATTTTAGAGAATGTAAGCCACAAAAATTATTCTAATAAGAAGATAAGAAGTTTTGAATTGTAAGGCATTTGTAATAGAAGTATGCACTGTGTCCTCTTTAAGAATACTGCAGGATAAAATTACAGTAGCCTACACACCAATATTATTGTGTATTATTGTGAAATATAAAATCACACTTTGATTTGTTGATTCAGGTGTGATGAAGGAATTTTTGATTAAGTTATTTATTTTAAAGCACTAAGTGGTTTTCAGTATGCTTTTTTTATCTGATACCATGGCATGCATGCAACATTTCTACTCTTTTATGTTTAGAACAACTACAGTAATATTGTCCATTCTCAGTATACTTAACCCTCAAACGCTCCTCGTTTTTTGTTTACACTTCTGGCCCTTGGGGTCTATATGACCCCAAAATTGAAAGCATAATTGTAAGAAAAATATACATTTTCAATAATACAAATAATATATCTTTTTTGTTTGTTTGTTTACTTCGCATCTATACAATAAAGCTGTGTTTGGAGAGATTTGAAGTAGTTTTGTACCTGTTTACCTCTAAAATCCTCAACTACACAATTGGCTTTCCTGAAAAATATAAAACTTTTATGAAAATTCACATAAATTATTATCTAATTTTGATTTAAATTGATTTTAGATATTGATATAGGTGTGAGGTGTTTAATTCAGGCATCTGTTTTTAGAAAAAAACATAAAAGAATTACAGTGTAGGAATTAAATCATTTCGACCTGCAGATTCCCATAGAGACCCATTCATTTCACTGGACGTGGCCAACTGCTCAAATCATTACTTTTGTGATACATTTTGTAAATTTATGTTTATATAAACATTAAGAAGGATATTAAAAATAAATATTATGTCAAATAGTAATTTTTTATAGTTTTTGATGCATTTTGAAATGTCTGTTTTTACGAAATTTGATGTCGTTTGGGCTCATATAGACCCCAAGGACCAATTGAGGGTTAAACTACAACAATTTTGGCAAGTTGACCACGATTCTTAGTACATATTCTCAAAGCAACCCAGGTACCTGATCCTTTCATCAATTGCTGTGTGTTGCATCAGACATGAGAGGTTGTGCCCCTTGTCTGGTTATGCAATACACCCCAGATGTATTGTCTGTTATGATTAATGCATGTCTTATAATGGGGAAACATGAAATAAAAAATGTGTATTTTATAGTCTGTTAACTTTTGATCTCAGTGTGATCTCAAACAATGAAAAATGTAAATTGCTATTGTTTTTGTATCATATCTTTTTATGACTGTAAATGAATATATGACTTAAATAGTTGATTGGCACACATGATCAATACTGGACTCCCTTAAGGCCATCTGCCAGCAGAAAAAGAAGGTACGTGTTACCCCTCTGCACATTACTGTCACATTTAAAAAGTTCATGTATGGCATACTATAATGTATTTAAGAAAACGTGTTGTCACTGATCTATAATACAGAATTGAGTTGCTGAATTCAACAATGAAGCACTGCATCATTTGCACATTTATTTCTATATTCATTATTGGTTATCCATTTATAAGGGAGTTGTGTTCATCTTTCACAGTAGTAAACGTCAGATAATTTGGCAACATATGCAATCCTATTAAAAGTGCATTGTCCATTTATGAATTTAAATGTAAATGAGAAATTTTTGAGCTAATTTTAGATAATGTATTCGATATAATTAACCTCAAAGCTCCGATCCATGCTTTTTGCCTCTCTACCGCCATCTTTCTTTAAAACATACAATTGCAACTATTATCATGGTGGAGGGGATATAAGCAGTAAAAAGACAAGATGAGTTGACCAAACAAAAGGTGAAGAGTTGTATCAGTGCCAATTCTTTAATTTTAGGTTTCAATTTTTTACTGTGTGCTAAAAACAGTACATCCGCTGAAAATATGCAAAGACTAATGCACTTCTCTAACAATCTGAGGTTTGTCACATGCAACCGAACATATTTTTTATTTAGTACACATTTTCACATGTAAGGGCACACATTTTCTTCTAATGTAAAGACAAGCAGTGTTAAGAAAGTAAAGGACCAGCCAATGAATGTCATTTTCTGTGCAATTTTTCTGTGTTTACAGTAAATGTGCTTGCTTATAAATAATCAAATAATAAATACAAATGCTTGATTGAGAGCTGAGTGCCTGCAGGCAAACATATCACGATTCCGATTGTATACCTCCAGGGATGTGATAAGAATTTAGAAGAGGTTTTCAGTATTCTTTTTTATCTGATATCATTTGCCTTGACTTCCGACTTCACCAAAATATACAAAATGTAATACAAACTACAGCTTAAATACACTCTCAACTATAAAAGGTACAAAAGTTGTCACCTTTTCAAAAAGTACACATTGTACTGAGAGTGTATAAGCAAAAGTATCCACAACCTCCACTGCTTTACAAAAATACAACAAGAGTTGCGTGAGGTTACAGTTTGCATCGAAGATAACACATATTAAAGAGATAGTTCACCCAAAAATAAAAAAATATTTAATCATTTCCGCCCCCCTTATGTTGTTCTAAACCTTTAGAAGTTTTTTTTATTTTGTTGAACACAAAAGAAGATATTTTGATAAATGATGACGCTATTGACTTCCACACTATTTGTTTTTCTTACTATGGAAGTCAATGGGTACCATCAACTGTGTATTTATCATCATTTATCAAAATATATTTTTGTGTTCAACCGCATAACAACTAAAGTGAAAATGTCTTCATAATTTACTCTTAATGCCGTGCTAGGTGTAGATGTCTTTCTTTCTTTCTTTCTTTAGATGAACACATTAAGAGAAATAAAATGGCCTTTGCTTTGTAATGGCATTGAATGATACCCAATTTTTTTTTAAGCCCATCCATCATCATGAAAGGAATCCATACGACCCCAGTGGGTAAATATAGACCCTGTCTTCTGAAGCGAAACAATACACTTGTGAGAGAAAACGATTTATATTTTGAGCGTTTTTAGCAATCAATACGTTTCTCAGACACCATTTAAATTTTTAAGCTGAACCCTGCTCGACCAATCATCTCCCCTGTAGACGCACACATTAAGGATTCTGGATCAAAAGCAGTGAGGGATGCATCTATACTCTCTTTGAGTATCAATCCGATGAAGGTTTCTCAGGACACATGGATTCAGACATGCCTTGATGTCTTTCTTTATCTTCGAATGAAAATGTTTTTTTTTTCTTTGACCACCCAGCATTAGTGAAAGTCACATATAGAATTTCAAAGTAAGCCAACAACCCAGCAGAGAACAGCAAACACAAGGGCAATAAATAGGCAAGGAACTGAGAAGGCTAACAACATAAATCAGGTGAACTAATAATTAGATGATTAATAAAGGAGAAGATGTGGAACAGTAGAGCACATGACACACAGAAAACAAATAATGGCCATGTGCTTCCAAACACAGAACATCAACCAAACAAGGTTGCAGGATCCAAACCTCAGACACAGATCACAGGGCTGTCAAGATACTGCCACAACAAACTAGATAAAACATGTACAAGGATGAGAGGAGGAGCATGACAAAATCCAACCAAAGACCATCATACTTTATCTGGTTATTCTATGACATTTTTTCTAGCTCTTGTATGTAGGCCATTAACCTTAAAAAAAAAATATTTCTGCTTACTCACAAAGCAGTGGTGTAGTGCACGGTATAGGCTACGCAGGTATACTGAGTATACCCACTTCTTAATTCGAAACATTTATTAATAATATTAATTTGATAATGATCCTTACGCTGAGAAATCAAGCAGCAAAGGTTAAGTGACTACACTGGCCCATTTGGAGTGAACCAGATATGCAAGAGACTTTAGGGGCGGTACACATTTCGCATCTAAAACTATGCTAAAAAGTGCATTCTTAAAAGTTTAAGTATTTTGGCCTAGAAAACAGCGTGTCATTTGAGTGCACTTACTGCGCAAAATAATGTTGGCACAAAAGATGCGAAATGTGAACTGCCCCTAACATGTCACTGTTATAAGACCTAAGTTGGGCTGCTTAAAAATAGGATACGGACTACCGGCACATTCGGGAACTTGACTGTAAATTTCGTCACCGCCCCTTTTTGGGGGATAAAAAAGCAGCCCTTCCATTGGCTTCCATTCAAAATAGCGGAACAAAGCAACGTTTTTGCACAGCCGGCAGGCGTGAATAACTTATGGAATCACTCAGATTGAACATGTCGAGTATTTATCTGTCCACCCTGCCTGCCATAGAGCCCGAAAGATACATTAACACATTTAATTTGGTCAATATAAAAACATGTCCCTTTCATTCTCACAGCGTCAAATTTGTGTAACAACGCCAACCAGTGATTGCTGGAAATATCGCTAAGCCAGTTAGTTGTATGGCTGGACGGAAATGTGCACTCATTACTCTAAATATAAAGACATAATAAATAAATACTAAGTAACTTTCAAATGCGAAGTAAAATCATTCACTTGCTTCCCTGTTGACTCGATGAGGTACGAGTAAATGTTCGGGTATAAGACACCTTTGGCCAATAGGGAGCGTTGTTACACAAATTTGATGCTGGGAGAATGAAAGAGACATGTTTTTATATTGACCAAATTAAATATGTTAATGTATCTTTCGCGCTCTATGGCAGGCAGGGTGGACAGATAATTACTCAACATGTTTAATCTGAGTGATTTCATAAGTTATTTACGCCTGACGGCTGTGTACGAAGGTTGCTTTGTTCCGCTATTTTGAATGGAAGCCAATGGAAGGCCTAGTCTGATTCCCCCAAAAGTGGGCGTGAACCTGTTCAGAGACATTCTATGACGTTGCGCCGGTTGTGCGTATATATTAAATATAAGAGTAGCCTATACCAACTTCTCCAGGCACCATTACACCACTGAAATTAGGCATTTCATCTGTTTAGTCAAACACTTTTCAAACCCAAGCAAAATACATTTTGGATGAGTGTTTAATAAAAAGGTGTAGTTAAAGGTACAATATGTAGAATCTGCCACTAGAGGGCGCACCATAAAAACAATAATGACGCAGATTAATGACGCTCTGAAGCAGCGTGGAATAATGGGATTTGTTGTCTTGAGGTAACAGTAGCAGTCCAATTCGATGGTGTGTTAAAATTATAGTGGAGGATGTTCTTTTTCTGTGTGGATCATCAAGACTTTTGGTCTACCTATTTGTCAATCATTCTGGTGATATGTTTACATAAGAACGTCGCACGTGCCTGTGCCTAGGTAGTTTTCGCTTTCTGCGCATGCGCCCTTTCAGGTGTGTGGCTGTTTCAGCCATTCATTGAAGTTTGCCATTCTCACTGTGTTTTTTCAAAATGTCTGAGGGTTGCAAGAGAAAAAGTGTCTACGAATTGTATGACAAGAAGAGAAAGGCCTCTGAAGAAAGAAATGTCACAGGTCGGAACGGACCACCAATGTCGTGAGTCTATAAAATGAAAATAAAATGGTTTGCGTAATCAATCTGTATTGTTTTACATTTGAACAAGAGTGATTTTCCATGTTTATTAGGCCTCGTGTCTGAATGTGATCTTAATGATGTTTAGTGTTTTCTTCTCTCTTTTTTCTATCTGCCAATAAAACGTATGGAAAAGCTAAAACCTATACAATATACACAAATGAGATTTTAATTGAACATGCCTTATTTCTAGAAACCTGTCAGGCAGATAAACATCATTTTGCGCTTTCTACTCAAATATCTCTAAAGGGTTCCTGTTAAACACGAAATGCGCCTCTAATCATTCTGAGAACTTCCGCTGTAATTCACTTTAAAAAAATAAAAATAAAACGGTTCTTGCCATTGAAGAAACATGTCTGCTTCTCCAAAAAACCTTTTAGATCTAAGATACCTTTGTCATTGTTATTTTTAAGAGTGCAGACAATTCCTATTAACTCAAAAATAATTCCTATAATCTAACAGCGTGTAAACATTGTCTAATACAAATAGCAGACATCAAGAATATGAAAACTAAATAGACAAACCTAATTAAGTACAAACCTTTGGTAGCTGAAAGCATAAAATATAAATGTGAAGTGTCCAGTCAAGCGGTCTGTGATCAAACACCATGGCAACAAGCTGAAACCATCTTTTCTTACATTGTAATGCTCTAAGTAAAGGTTATTCATACAGCAGACTAATACAATTATACTGCAAATGCCACAAGCTTCTTGAAAAGAGCAAGCAGAACAGTGGAAAACAAACAAACAAACAAACAGTCTTTGAAGCAAGCAGAGAGTTTATTTAAAGAAAATACAAAATTTTTTGATGGCGAGAGGCATGACATTTCTGATTAGGAGGAATGTAGAAGATCTCTTTATCCCACGTAATTGATGGTGCCCAAAGAAGATCTCTGCCTTTAAATCCCATAGTCATTGTCATATTTAATAATATCCTGTGTCTAAGAAAGAAAACAGACATTTATTAAAAAGCTTATCAGATACAGGTGGAGAGCACAGAGACAGGACTAAAACTAGGCACAAAACAAAACTACAACAGGAAAAACATAATGCAAAATGGCACACAAACGCATACAAGCCCTGCGTTCCGTTCTGAAGCCTCGTCCCTCATTTAAAGGGTTTATCCTCCAAGATAAGAGCTTTAAAAAGATGAAGGGTGTAGGGGACCAAAGAGCTATTTCTTGGAACGCACTTCTGGATCATTGTGCAGAATTGTGTACGCTGCTTTTGTCATGCCAAAGAATCATGGGAGCAAAGTATCCATCACGTGTACCCATTGAAATCTCTCCTTCTGAAGAGCCATTTGAAGTAGTCAGTTTTGAGCACTTTGGTTTGGAATATGAAGGTCATGATTGTTTTTACTCTGAAGTACCCTCCACATGTAGATTTAAGCCTGTTTGGAGCGCAGCATACTTAAAACATAAAAGTTTCATGAAGGTTGTCCATATGGCTTTATTATATCGTACTGTATATTCCAAGTTTTCTGAAGGCATAGCTTTGTGTAAGGAACACAACTAAATGCATCAATTATTTGTTTAGAATCTGTACCCGTCTGCATGTTTGTGTACATTTGAAAACTTGCAGTACTGCAAAGTGACATCTATGGCAATTGGTACTGAGCCAGTAACAGTTAACTTTTACACCAAATTATTTTGGATTTTGACAGTCCAGAATGTCAACATTTACTCTTATTACAAATTACAATCTTTAAAATTTTTTTCAGTTCCTCAGAGGACAGAAAGTCATGCACGTTTTAAAGAGCACCTATTGTCCGATTCACGATTCTACATTTTCTTTGGTGTGTAAGTGTGTATTAGTACATGTTAATGATATGCAAAAGGTACAAACCCCAAAGTAAACGATGACGTGAGATATCGTCTCCAACTTAAATCTCTTTTCTTGGACTACAACAAACACACGCATTGTAGGCAACTGTTTGCTTCCTTGGTGATGTAGACAAGACCGACATTATCATAATTTCTCCTGCTTCACACTCACAGCCTGTAAATTAACTTCTGTTAGCATTGCATTGTGCGCAAATCTTTCAAACATGGTAAGGAGTGTCACATTATTGGCTGACATCAGAGGTATTCAGGCCAATCAAAACATACAGATTAACTGGCCAATCAGGGACACAGAGATTTTCAAATCTGTGCGTTTCATGAAGAGAGGAAAATCTGGAGCTAAAAAAAAAATGTATGTGGAAAATAATGTGTTTTTTAGCCTAAACTACGCGAACACATTGTAGTATACCAAATATTCAAAATAACAATTTTAGCAATAAAATAGGTGCTCTTTAAAACAAAATAACAGGACTGGGTTGTGAGTAAGTGATGACGAATTTTTCCTTTAACATTTATTTGTCTTTTTAAGTAACGTAATCAAAGAAAACTAATGCTCAGATTTGATCCTAAACCCCAAAAAGTTATTCAAAAGTTATTATAATTGTTAATTCCCAGCAAGCAATAGCTGTCATTTGAGGTCAGGGCTGTCAAACTCAATTTCATCCCGGGCCACATCCACGTTATGGTTGCTCTCAAAGGTAAAGGTTAAAAGCCTATAAGTTAAAGTTTTTTATTACATTGCATAATTTTCTCATCCTTATTTTGTTCTAAACCTGTATGAATTTCCCTCCTTTTGCTGAGGAACACAAAAGAAGATACCCCGACAAATGATGGCAAGCACACAGCTGATTGTAACCATTGACTTCCATAGTAGGAAAAACAAATACAATGGAAGTCAATGGGTACCCTCCACCGTGTGCCCACCATCATTCACCAAAATATCATATTTTTTTGTGTTCATCAAAACAAAAATGAAAACTCATACAGGTTTAAAGCATGGTAAATGATTTTTGGGTGAACTATCCCTTTAACATCTGTAGCTTGTTGAAGTTGAAAGCTGAAAGTCGAAGCCCAGTATTCAAGCATACACCTATTGTACAGAATATTTTTTTACATAAATGTGGTGACAAAAACACATGATTGTGTTTGTATGTGTTTTGTATTACACTGTAATTTCCCTGTGATTGCGATTTCCCTTCGTTGCACATTGAGATGCAATTTTAGGTACTGTTTTTTTTATAACAATAAAACACTTGGTAATCTCTCGACTTGAGTTTGACACACACGGGTGTAGGTTAACTAGACCAAAGTCAACAGTGATTTCAGTTTGGTTTCATTTATTTATTTTATTTTATTTATTTTTGGACTATGATTAGACATCTTACATATTATCACTGACAGCCCAAATGTTGCCTCGTTTTTGTCTAGATGTCTGGGCTGTGTTTGGACAGCTATTAAACATCTTTTAATCATGAAATTGCTTGCTGGATTGCAAAGTGGATAGGGAGATCCCATTCATTTCAAGATGGCTATGGAATAGGAATTTGTAAACTAGATAGAAAAGTTCGTCGGAACAAACTTTATGTTGGCTTGAGAAAGCCTAGTCTGAGAGTAGAGTTTGACAACTTAGCATGAAGCTATCATAATTTAAGATAAAGCTAGCATGATTTAACATGAAGCGAACATGATTTAGCATGAAGCTAGCATGATTTAGCATTAAGCTAGCATGATGCTAACATGATTTAGCATGAAGTAAGCATAAAGCTAGCATGATGCTAACATGATTAGCATGAAATTAGCATGATGATAACATGATTAGCATGATGCTAGCATGATTAGCATGAAGCTAGCGTGATGTTAGCAAAATTAGCATGAAGCTAGCGTGATGTTAGCAAAAATTACCATAAAGCTAGCATGAAGCTAACATGATTAGCATGAAGCTAGCATGAAGCTAACATAATTAGCATAAAGCTAACATGAAGCTAACATTATTAGCATGAAGATAACATGATTAGCATAAAGTTAGCATGATGTTAGCATGATTAACATGAATTTAGCCTATTGTTAACATGACGTTAGCATGATTAACATGAGGGTAGCATGATCCTAGCATGATTTGCATGAAGCTAGCATGATGCTAGCAAGATTAGCATGAAGCTAACATGATTAGCATGAAGCTAGCATTAATCTAACATGATTAGCATGAAGCTAACATGAAGCTAACATAATTAGCATGAAGCTAACATGATTAGCATGAATCTAACATGATTACCATGAAGCTAACATGATTAGCATAAAGTTAGCATGATGTTAGCATGATTAACATGAAGTTAGCCTATTGTTAGCATGATGCTAGCATGATTAACACAAAGTTAACATGATGTTAGCATGATTAGCATAAAGTTAACATGATGTTAGCATGATGTTAGCATTAAGTTAGCATGATTAGCATGAAGTTAGCATGAAACTAACATGACTAGCATGATGTTAGCATGATTAGCATGAAGTTAGTATGAAGCTAGCATGAAGTTAGCATGATTAACATGATGCTAACATGATTAGCATGAAGCTAGCATGATACTAGCATGATTAGCATGAAGCTAGCATGATTAGCATGAAGCTAGTATGATGCTAACATGATTAGCATGAAGCTAGCATGATTAGCATGAAGCTAGCATGATGCTAGCATGATTAGCATGAAGCTAGCATGATTAGCATGAAGCTAACATGATTAGCATGAAGCTAACATGATACTAACATGATTAGCATGAAGCTAGCATGATGTTATCATGATTATCATTAAGCTAACATGATGTTATCATGATTGGCATGAAGCTAGCATGATGGTAGCATGATTAGCATGAAGTTAGCACATTGTTAGCATGATTAGCATGAAACAAGCATGATGTTAGCATGATTAGCATGAAGCTAGCATGATTAGCATGAAGCTAACATGATGCTAACATGATTAACATGAAGCTAGCATGATGCTAACATGATTAGCATGAAGCTAGCATGATGCTAACATGATTAGCATGAAGCTAGCATGATGTTAGCATGATTAGCATGAAGTTAGCATGATGTTAGCATGATTAGCATGAAGCTAACATGATTAGCATAAAGTTAACATGAAGTTAACATGATGTTAACATGATTAGCATGAAGCTAGCATGATGCTAACATGATTAGCATAAAGCTTGCATGATGTTAACATGATTAGCATGAAGCTAGCATGATTCTAGCATGATTAGCATGAAGCTAACATAATTAGCATGAAGCTAGCATCAAACTAGCAAGATTAACATGAAGTTAACATGATTAGCATGAAGCTAGCATGAGGGTAGCATGATAGGCATGAAGTTAACATGAGGTTAGCATGATTAGCATGAAGCTAGCATGATTTAACGTGAAGCTAACATGATTAGCATGATTAGCATGAAGCTAGCACTATTTTGCGTGCAACTAACAAGACTTAACATGAAGTTAGCATGATTTAGCATGAAGTTAGCAAGATTTATTATGAAATTAGCATAAAGCTAGCATGAAGCTAGCATGACTTAGCATGAAGTTAGCATGAAGCTAACATGACCCAAAGACCCAACCCCCATGTCTCTATGATGTTCAGATCCAGAGATTTAAGGCTTTGTTTATTATGTTGCTAGGGTGCTCATATTTGGTTGCTAGGGGCGTGGCTTAATACCTCGATAAGAATCCTCAGAGACTGATTGGATGCCTGAGTAAAATGACACCCATGTCTCTATGACACTCTGGTGCAAAGATATCCATCTGGGCTTTTTATAATGGTAGTCTATGGGAGATGTTGCTAGGGTACCCAAAATTGTTGCTAGGGGCGTGGCTTGATAGCTCTGGGACGATCCTAAGAGACTGATTTGATGACTGAGTAAAATGAGCCCACCCCCATGTCTCCACGACACTCTTAAGTGAAGATATTCCATCTGGGACGCTTTTATTCCCTTATATGGACATGTTTCCTGCCCCATTATAAGTCAATGGGAAATTTTGGGGGCCTCTTACATCCCAGGGGTACAGCTTACACCCCATTGTGAGGTATGTTCTTACACAGCCTGCCAGCTTCTTCAAATGTGGAAGTCCACACGTTTCTACGAAATCAAGACTCAGAGTTATGACCTTTCAAAGTTTGTTGCAATGTTAAGTCAATGGGGATTTTGGGAAGTTTGATCCTAATTTTTAGGAATTCCGTAAGTCTGATCCCTTAGAAAAGATATAGCAACTCAAGTCAGATAAGACTGAAGGTCTGACCTGAGTTTGGAGTATGTAGAGTTACATACATTGTGTGTTTTTGGAACAACAGACATTGTGTTGTTTTAGCACATCTTGTGTTGTCCCTTTTATTTATTTGAACTAAAAATCAACACGAATTGACACATAATTTGTTAAAATAACACATAATGTGTTAGATAGTTTAACACAAAACGATTTTAATTGCTGTAATTTAGTGCTGGGCAAAGATTAATCACGATGAATCGCATACAAAATAAAAGTGATTTTTTGCATAATATATGTGCGTGTACTGTGTCTAATTATTGTGTATATTTAACCACACACACATTCATATATTCATTTCAGAATTGTTTTACTTATATATAATTTTTTAAATTTATTTTTAATATAGAATATATAAAAATATAAATAAATATATATAAACATGTAAATGTTTCTTAAATACATACATGAATGTGTGTGTATTTATTTATACATAATAATTACACACAGCACATACTCATATATTATGCCAAAAATCACCTCCATTCTGTATGCGATCAATCGCGATCAATCCTTGCCCAGCACTACTGTAAATGTATTGATATCCTACATAATCATTGTAATAATCTCATAAAATAATTAGCAAATATTCCAAAAATAAAGATTTGTACTGTAAATATTTTATTTGTAACAAACAGGAGATAAACAATTTACAAACGAGAGCTGTTTCAGCACCATGGGGTTTTTAAAAAGTAATTGGGGAGAGCAGGGGTGAAAGTATCATTTTTCAGAAAAATTTAATTTTAAAAGATAATGTTATATATTGCTGTGGTCAATAACTCACAAGTGTGGTCTATCAATACCAGGTGGAATTTTGAAAAAATGTAAAACGATTTCAATATAATTTCACTTTAAACTTAAGTAGTGAATTGTTCCTTTTGACCCTGACTATGACCTTGTTAATATATAACTACAATTTTTTTTCGTCATTTATCTTTGTAAAAAAAAAATGTTAAAGGCACACTGCGGAACTTTTTGCCCACTAGTGGGCGCTAGACATGTATTTTTCACGCCTAGCGCCCCTAGAGGCCACAAGCGCCGCAGCACTGTCGCAAAGGAAAAGATCTGGCCAACCTTAAAACTAAACTAAAAACTAAACATTTAAACGCTAAACGATCAACATTTTGAGGCATCAGGGAGAAACGCAGTCATGTTACAACTTTCTTTTTTTGTTAATTTTAACACATTAAGGGCTCTACCTTACACCCGACGCAATACGCGACGCAAGTGTCTTTTGCTAGTTTCCACCCGGCGCAATGATCATTTTCACGTTTAGCGCCACGTTATTTTAATAGCACATGCATTTGTGCCCCCATTTGCGCCCATGGACGTTCTGGTCTGAAAAAACGAGGTCTGTTCAGGTGTGTTCAGGCGCATTGTTGGCGCGTTGCTATTTTAAGGCAACTAAAATAGACTACGCCATTGACCAACAAAAAACCTGGTCTAAAGTCAATGGCGCAATATGTTTTTGTTATTTAAAGAGCGCATTAGTAATATGCGCCTATAAACGGGACGACAACTCATGTTTGCTTATCACACACATGAATGTAAGTAAATAAATGTTTTGCTTTAAACAAATGCATCTGTTTTCAAATGATTTTTTTTAAATGCTACCTCTCATTGTATATGATGACTCTTAACCTGTGGATGTGGTGAGATGAGAAACATTTTTAAGTAATGCTAAAAAAAAACTTGTGACGCTGTCCAAGTGCTGAAACGTGCGGAGAGCCGTTTGTAAATTCTTTATCTCCTGTTTGTTACAAATAAAGTATTTTTAGAGTTCAAACTTTTTCTTACATACTTTTAAATTATTTTTGATGATGTTGGATAGTCATACATTTAAAGCAATTAAAAGCCTGCTTTTTTACTTCCATGACTAAAAGAAAACGGGTTTTAAAGGTTTTAATAAAAAAATAACAATTTCAATTCAAGTGAAAAACAACACCATTATTTAACAACATTAATCTTAAACTGGTGGTCTTCTTCCTCCGCTTAGTTTTTCAGTTTACAAGTTCCATTATCTAAATAGGCCTTAGACATAGCGCCAGCGCAACAGGCTTTTAAAGGGGATGAGAGCTAAGACCCATATTGGTTTATTGCACGTTACACCCAAAATACTCCCATTACTCATTAAAAAAATAGGACCAACCCTTTTCGACCATGCACTCGGCGCACAAACTCCCGTCGTTAAATTAGCAAAAGTGGATTCAGACATGCCCATGTAGACGTTGCGCTGTGCGCTTTAGACAATGCGCTAAGATCATTCAAATAGGCCCTATGTGTCATTTCATGTTGACTTTGAGATCATATAAAAATAGAAGGGACAACACAAAATGTGTTAAAAAAACAACACAA
The DNA here is from genome assembly GCF_027580225.2 of Misgurnus anguillicaudatus. Classification (NCBI taxonomy): domain Eukaryota; kingdom Metazoa; phylum Chordata; class Actinopteri; order Cypriniformes; family Cobitidae; genus Misgurnus; species Misgurnus anguillicaudatus. The sequence goes on from NC_073358.2 coordinate 21,575,979, forward strand.
AGTGTGTTGTTCCAAAAATAACACAGAGATGTGTTAACTAGACAAAAGATGTGTTATTTTAACACATTCGTTTTAAGAGTGTAGAAGTAGTTCCCTATCAAAAGCTTTACTAAGTAATAATTTGAACAATTGCCTGTTGACTATTGGCAGGTGTGCACTGTGCATTATACTCACCAGTTTTTGGCAGAGTTGTGGAATGGAATGTTGGGAACAACAAGACGTGGCCAGCTCTACCCATGTTTTTGCCCGCATCTCAGCTCCCTCCCCCTGCTCTTTCTTTTGAATCCTGTGTCACATGATTAAAAACGTGTTGTATATAACATTGTTTGATCACGGTAAGTGCTATTTACTAGTCAAATGCACTTTAAATGAAGAGTTTGTGGTGTTCTTACATGGTTTTAAATGCAGACAGGTCAAGTTTGAAGTATTGAGAGCAAGTGTCATCCATTTTGGACAAAAGGGTTGTCGTCTTATTCAATTTACTCTCCTGTATGATCAAGTGTGAAATAATAAAAAAAGAATGGCGTCAAGTAACACAACCCTTAAAATCAGAACTGAATATTTATTTTCTTTGTCCGTCTTCAAAGTCAGGAAAAGAAGAGAAGATGTGATCGTTGTGACCGTTTGGGCTTGGATAGAGTACATATAGTACAAAGCGCATGTCAAACTAAATGAACTGACATTTTCTAGCACTTTCAAGTTGGTGAGAAAGCTTCAGTTGCGCATGCTAATGATGCACATTCGCTCACACTGGGTACGACCACAGTTTTCAATCTGATAACAGCCTTCAATTACATGTTCTCACCAGCATTTCTTCCTATTTCACCATTTACTGCATATAAGAAAATAAGTGGGGGAGCAGATAATTGAGAGAATTGCAAGAGAAACCTGCAAGGCTAAATAACCAAGTGATCCCGAAGTTTGCATCGGGTTACCTGTAAGATTTTGTCATCTTTGTTAAAAATGAAGCAATGCACACGGTGCTTCAATTATAGCATGAAAATTCGATTTCATCAAGGTTCTGTTATTTCACAGTCATACTTATGCAAAGGAGTCCACATTATCTCAAGCGTGCATGTCATTTTATCTCGTAATACTGCGAAAAGAACATTGAAAATCATCGAAATAACACCTTAGCTTCGCTGATAGTTCCAAACCTCACTCTCAACCAAATGCCAAAATGAGGCATTCGAGCAAAATGAAATCACTCTTTGTACACGAAGCCGAGGTAAAATTGGTCTGGTAAATTCAGACATCAAAAAGATTTAAAACTTTTTCACATTAGCTTTCTACCCAAGTTCTGCGCTTTCTTCCATACAAAGTGAAATCAACACTGAAACGAAGATGTGAAGAATGGTTTGAGGAATAATTTCAAACTCCTCAAGGGATAAAAACAAACTCCTGCTGGTAAGCACAAAACAGGAATTCACAAATAAACATGGTAGGGAATGGAGATAATTACACTGCATAGAACTCTCATGTGGCACATGAGATGGTGAAATATAGATGAAGTGGCAGTAGATACAAACAGCATCAATCCCCAGGAGGATTAAACATAATTAAGGATAAAAGAAATTCACCTCTCCTTCTCCATTAGACATGCTGTGATATCAGCAGCGGAGCAGCACGCTGCTACTGTAGTCTGGATGTGATCGAGGGCAGTTGTCAAAACAGGTAGAGAAATAGATGCATGTCTCAGTCCGATGAAAAACAAATATCTGGAAACAGTAACACACACAATATACTTTAAAATTTAGACTTCTACATTTTTCATTATAAATGTATGTGATGAAGGTCAACCAGCAGGAGAAACTGAAAAACCTCAATGTATATTGTCCCTGTAGATGGTGCCAGGTCCCTTTCTTGTTGTAAAAGACTGTAAAAGTACAGTCACACCACATTCTACCTGGAGGCACACTGCTAACTAAGCCTAAAGCTAAAAACCTCAGCAAATTCAGAGCTTTAAAGAGTTTGAGTCTGTGCTACTAATGCATTTGTAGATTTCGGACTCTATCTTACACCCGGCGCAATGCAGCGCAATGCGCGACGCAAGTGTCTTTTGCTAGTTTCCACCCTGCGCAATTAGTTTTCATGTTTAGCGCAGCGTTGTTTAAATAGCAAATGCATTTGCGCCCCCTTTTGCACTCATGGGTGTTCTGGTCTGAAAACGAGGTGTGTTCAGGCGCATTGTTGGCGTGTTGCTATTTTGAGGCAACTAAAATAGACTACGCCATTGACCAACAAAACCTGGTCTAAAGTCTAAAGTCAATGGCGCAATATGTTTTTTGTTATTTAAAGAGCGCATTAGTAATATGCGCCTAAACGGGACGACATCCGGGTTTGCTTAACACATACATGAATGTGCAGTAGCACAAAAATGCTTTTGAATATGAAAGATTAAAGGATTGAATGTAAAAGATTATTATTGAGTCTCTTGGACATAAATGAGGACTAATTATGAGACGTTAGAAGGTGCAAAGAGCTGCTTCACCTGCAGCCTGGTAAGTAAATAAATGCTTTGCTTTAAACAAATGCATCTGTTTTTAAATGTTTTTAAATGCTACCTCACGGATTTATTGTATATGATGACGCTGTACCTGTGGATATGGTGAGATGAGAAACATTTTTAAGTAATGCTTAAAAAAACTGACGCTGTCCAAGTGCTGAACCTTGCGGAGAGCCGTTTGTAAATTCTTTATCTTCTGTTTGTTACAAATAAAGTATTTTTAGAGTACAAACCTTTTCTTACATACTTGTAAATTATTTTTTGATGATATTGGATAGGCATACATTTACAGCAATTAAAAGCCTGCTTTTTTACTTCCATGACTAAAAGAAAACGGGGTTTAAAGGTTTTAATGAAAAAAATAACAATTTCAAAGTGTAAAACAACACAATTATTTAACATTAATCTTAAACTGGGGATCTTCTTCCTCCGCTTAGTTTTTCAGTTTACAAAGTCCGTCATCTAAATAGGGATTAGACATAGCGCCAGCGCAACTGGCTTTTAAAGGGGATGAGAGCTGAGACTCTCATTGGTTTATTGCACGTTATGCCCAAAATACTCCCATTACTCATTAAAAAAATAGGTCCAACCCTTTTCGACCATGCGCTCGGCGCACTAACCATTTTTTCCCGTCGTTAAATTAGCAAAAGTGGATTCGGACACGCCCATTTACACGTTGCGCTTTGCGCTTTAGACAATGCGCTTAGATCGTTAAAATAGGGCCCTTCATTTATAATTCTGTGATGCTTTAGGGATGCTAAAACAGATGGATAAAGTTTTTTTACTCCATCACTAGATGGCACAGTTGGACAGTGTAATGAGCATGCATTTAAATTTGATCAGTTTTAATATTAATGCGAACTTAAGTACTCTACTCATTTCTGCCGGAGGCCACGCGACCCAGTATTAGCCTTCAAGGCATTGAGAAAATGTCACCTTAATGACACCAGGTCCCGAAGTAAACATTTGAATTCCATGTTGAGTGGCTCATCTAATTACAACCCAAGATAAATTAAACATAGGCTTCTCAGCACGGATGTCTGCCCCACAGCAAGAGTTCATCCTTCCTTGTCCACCCATGCACACCTCATTCAGCACAGCACGCAGTGCATAATGCCTGTATTTTCACTAAATGAACAAGGCAAGAGGCGCTCCTCAGAGACCAGCCATGACTCACTTCTATAATTCAAGCTGGACCGTCTCAGAAAAGGTCAATTGTTTTTCAGATCCTCGTTTGAGGGCAACCTGTTCGAATGCACGTTGCTACTTAAGCCAGAAGTTATTTGTCAGGGACAATAATTGTGAGCTGATGAAAAATCGAAATGGATTGAAGTAGACGAAAAATGTGAGTGTGATCTGCATAAAAAAATGTTAATTGACATTTAAGACCAATAGTGAGAACATTATGGACATACCAGGGAGGACTGAAGGTTTGTCCTAAAAATATCTTGCGAACCTATGGTTCAATTTAGCTGTGGAAGCATTGTGTTAAAGAACATGTCAGAGCTTCATTATCTGGTCGTGATTAAAATTATTCATAATCATTTTAAGATTTAAATCTAGAAAAATTTGATTGCATTCTGATCTATGCAATGAATAATAAATATCTCTGCCTACTTCTGCCTACGATAAAAATCAAGAGAAAACTCATCTATATATTTTGGGATAAAGATGCAGGTGACTATTTCTAGGAAACCTCTATTCAATCCCTTTGGGTTACAGTAAACATGGCACATGTATTAGAATTTATATCATCATTTAGATTGGACCTCTTTTGCATCAAATAAGGTAGAAAACCCAAGGGGATTATAAAGGAAAACATTGCTAGACATATCTTCCAATTCGTGAGAATTAAGTGAAACTCCCCTGCGTCAAAATATTTGACGAATGTGAAATGAGAACCTGTCAACTCCGTGTGGTTTGTCTTCTGCGCAGAGCTGGGATGAAAGAGGATTGGTTAAATCTGGGGACTGACGTGCTTGTCTTTTCAAGTTATCCACACAGAGAAGTGTATCCAAGGCAGGTTTTCTGCAGCACTTTCTAAATTCCTCAGTCGTGTCATCCAGTTTTGATTCATTGCAGAGAACCTTGTGAAAGCTTGTTAGCTATAATGAATAGAAAAGTCATCTTTCAACAGCAAGACTATACTAGACATTTGTATAACCACCATAGATTTTTGATTACGTAAGTGTCAAAAAGTACCACTCAGAACATAAAAGTAAGACAGGAGTTTTGGACTGAAATACACTATTGGTTGAAACAATGGTGGCAGTCCACTTAATTGTACCAAGTGAGGTCTGAATGATGGTGTTTTTTCATTGCAGTTGTACCATTCGTCTGAATTTGACTGGTGTCCTCACCTCTTCCATTATACATTCAGGTTGGGGTTGTAAACAGCATTTTTCCAGCCCAGACTGGAAATGACTGGAAATAGTTGATGCCTCTTCAAAAGTGGCTCCTAAGAGATTTCCATAATACGAAGACAACCTAGAAATATGATAGATGATAGGACTACAGGCATTTGCTGCTCTTTTAAATTGGATCAATACTTTACATCTTCTTTTAATTGCATTTGAAAGAAGGCTATTCCAGGCATTGAATTTAAAGCTGTTATTTAAAAAGATTGTTCCTTCATAATGAAAATTCAGTCATCATTTTCTCATTCTAAACCTGTATGAATTTCTTTTTTTCTGATGAACACAAAAGAAGATATTTTGATAAATGATGGCAAGCACACAGCTTACCGTAACCACCGAAAACCAAATATGATGGAAGTCAATGATTACAATCAGCTGTGCGCCCACAATCATTTATCAAAATATCCATCTTCCTTTGACATCATTATCAAATAAATAAATAAAAATAAACTCATACAGGTTTAGAACAACATGAGGGTGAGTAAATGTTGACAGAATTTTCATATTTGGGTGAACTATCCCTTTAAGTTGGAAAATCCTTTTCGATGTATATAGACGGTTTCAGCAGTAACAACATAAACAAGCGGCTGTCGCGGTCCGCACGTAACTTCCAGTAAACTCCGCTAATAATAAATAACAACAAAGTACTTTAAACGTAGTTTATTTATATAACAAGCAAAACAACAACACATAGATTACCTAGTAGGAAACCAAAACATTTGTCATTTTCGACCAGGCTTTTGTTCAAGTGATCAGTTTAGCAACTAGTCAGACCATAAAAAAAACAAAACCGGAAGTAAAGTTCGGATCATAGACTGTAAAAAAAGATGGACGACGCCTGTTCACTCTCTTCCATTGGTGAAAAGTGAAGCCGCCAGTGTCCCGATATGGCGCTGACATCTTGGGTCTTGAGTCTGCGCAGTAGCGATTTCGGGTCCAGTAATGCGCAGTAGTGAACATGAAGTAAAGCCGCGAAATCAAGACCCAGACCTCACTCTCGCAGAATGTAAATATTACACGATAACACAGCTGTCAATCATGATGTGACACCAATTTTTTTATATCATTAAATAAGTAACTAAACACAAACTTCTTTTAAAAACAAACATTTGAATTTACATCAACATGATAAAAACTACAGTAAATGGCAGAAACCAGCTTCGGAAAAAAGATATTTGAAGTGTAATTAAATTTTTTAGTTGGTCTCAAGTCCCATTGAATAACATGGGCAGGCGGGCTTTATGACCTATACTGGGACCAGTCACTGGGGGGCGATCGAGACAGTTTGGCCTTTACTTTTCAGGGCTTGTGCGGCACGCAATTGGTTCGGATCCAGACGTGTATCACGTGCATCCGATGAAACCGTCTATACATAAAGAACCAACATGATCTCACCGAAAATTGTGTTATAGTCACAAAAATTTGATTAATTTATTTGTGTCCATCGCACGAAATTCAGCTTTTTTGTGCCTTGAGCACGCATGTCTTTTCCGTGTCACCTGCACAAATTTCTATAAATCGTTTTTCGTGTCTGTGGCACGCCACTATTTTTCGCGTCATTTTTCGCGTCGTTCTCTCCTTTTTCTCTATCTTTAAATCATTGTCGCTTGCGGTTTGGGTTATGTATTTGGGTTATGTAAATTTTTTTCTTCCACTTTTAGCATGATTTATAATTTAAGCTGTCCGGTCGGATTTCGCGGGAAACGCCAGTTGTTTTTCAAGTCGAGGTATAAATTACCTCACGCATTCACCGTGAGACACACGCATTTCAGTCAGTTCACACGCTCACATGCCACACCTTGTATTTCTCACGCCGAGAGGTAAGATATAAATAAATATACAATTAATGCTGCACAGGCATAGGGCAGTTCTGTCGAGTTCAGCTGCTTTGGGTTTTTTTTTAAGTGTGGTCACTGCTCAACTTCACACAGTGCCGCAAGAACTGGCTGAAGTTGGGGTTAGAGTTGGGTTTTGGGTGTCTAAAAATTTAACAGAAAGTGATTCTAACCCCAACCCCAAGCGACAATGGTAAGAAAATAGAAAAAAAAGAGAAAACAATACATAAAATGAACCAAAAAGAAAGTCGTGCAACAAACACGAAAAACCGTGAGATCAGTCTGCAAAGAACAGGATGGCTTTATGGTGTGATAATGGTGTTCCAGGCATGTAATATATTTACCCATATTTGTAGGATTTCAAATTGACTTGATTGTTGCAAACATTGGAGAGAAACCTTAGAAACATGTTGGAACCTGCCAGCTGGAGCCGCTGTAAACAAAATGAAATTAAGATGTGTGACTGAAAATTCAGCACAACTCCCATCTCTCTTTTTATGAGATCTTAATTGTGATCATTATCAGGGTTTTGGCCTACAGAAATAAAACTAAATAGTCTATATTCAACATCCCTAATATCCTCATTATCATTTTATTTTTTTATGTTCCAATTCCCTATATACTGCAAATGTTTATGCCATTGGTATTAAGTAAAATAAAGATTTTTACTGGTCGCATAATGCAGGCTGCAAAAAAACAACAACAACATATTTATATGTCTGCCATCACAGCTTTTGTTTTGACAACAATATCTTGGAATCCTGTTTGTATCTTACAAAAGACTACGCAAGAGCATTCTGATTCAATGCCAAACCTCATAATAGTGGTTTTCAGTCTCATTATAGTCTGGCACAGCACTCTATTTGGTGGGTATACTTGTGTTTAATTACATTCAGACAGTACACGGAACAATAGAAACAAAGAGAATCATTTTGTTCTGCAGGAACAAAGTGCTAATGTATATATCTCATAATCTAAAATAGTGGCCTATTTGATTTGGAATTGGACATTGTTAAAGAAAAAGATTGGCATACAGTTGTGGACAAAAATATTGCCCCTTGCTAAATATGTGCAAAGAAAGCTGTGTAAATAAATCCAGGATGTTTCTCATCATAACTTCCACATTTACTAAATAAGAAGTAACACAAAGCCCCTTAATCATTTATCACAATAGACAGGAACCAAATACTGATGTGCAGCAAAAGAATGTTGAGCTACACAAAACAGAAAGTGACTTAAGGAAATAGTTTAGAAATAAAAACTTCTACAATCAAGGCAATAATAAAGAGGTTTAAATCGACTAGGGATGTTGCAAATGCCTGAAAGAGGATGTGCGCTTGAAAGCTGTGTATTCACAGACATGGCAGAGTAATAGTGTATGATTTCTTAACAAAGAACTATGGAGAATGTAAGGTTTAGTGAGTTAATATATATCTTCTAAATGGTTCAGAAGAAGCACGCTAAATAATTACAACAACACACTGCTTATTTTCATTCTGGACAACACAGCCAAACATCTCTTATTTGCATTTTACATAACCCTCAGACCATTGTTCCTATATATATACAGTACTGTGCAAAAGTCTTAGCCCACCATGCTACCATTAGTTTTTGCAATTGTTTAGTGATCATATATAATTATTTCTCAGTCTCTTTATTAGAATACAACCAGAAAATACAGGAAATGTGTATGTAGTACTAAAAACTGTATAAAAGTTTAAGCTGAAGTGTCAAGTATTTAGGGTAAACTCCTCTTCCACTTGAGCAATAGCAGGCAGCTGCAGGATCTGTAAATGAAATTAAATCCTAATTTCTAATTTCTAATGTAATGACTTCAGGACTTCAATTTTCTCAAAAAAGCTCAAGTTGTGTTTCGTGCCAAGAGAGGTTACACTAAATACTGATGCCTGAAGAAGACATTTAGTTCTGAAAATTGTTTTGTTTTTAATTTTGTGTACATATTTCCTCCATTTTCTGTTTGTATCTTAATAAAAAGAGTGAAAAATAAATTTGGATGGACATTAAAACTTTGCTAAAACAAAAACTTAAATAATCAGTTTTTATAATAAATCTTTGAAAATCAAATGATGGATTTGAATTTTTAATTGTTATTATAACTAAAGACGCTATGTGAAAGTTTGTAACAGAAAATAGTGGTTTTCATCTTGTCACGTATAGAAAACATTTTTACCCGAATTAGTCAAAATGGATTTATTGAGTTTTGGAACCAAACTATATAGACCATGCAGACTTTCTGTTTGTCTAAAAGTAATTAATACTGGTTATTTTAGAACATAATCGGAAAACTAATAGAAATATATAGTTTTGCTCATAGAGGTTTAACTTAACAGGCTCAAATTAGATTCTGAATATCTTCAAATATTTAATGGCAATAATAGCAGACCTTAATAAAGTTAGCCTTTCATATCAGAGCTTCCCAGACAGATGAAGTACTTCAAGTGTGTGCATTATGCCTCAGGGCGTTTCACCCGAGTCTGAGACTTACCGTTCCCTGTCATTTTAGTGCCAGTATCAGTTGTAACATCTGATAATAATGTAGTCCCAATCAATGCTTTTATCTTAATAACAACTATTATCGTTAGAATGATATGTAGTTTTGCTGTGTGTATGTATGATTGCAAATGATAAGGTGATACGTATTACTTTTTTAGCTCAGGTGTAATCAGCATTAAATAATATATTCATCTAACTACCCCCTCACAGACATCATTGTACTCTTTGGTTGCCAATGAATGTAATCAGAAATGTGTGCTTCAAAATACCTCTTGGAAGAAACAAGAGATTTTGGCAGCAGGGTGGCAACACCTCTCGACCATTCTCATATGGGTTTGTGTAGCATTAAGCACAAAGCCTGCTGGGATGTTCCTGTGTCTCCGGGCAAACTCATACACGTACCTAAGGGAGAGAATTTAATGACATATGACGCAAATAGGGCAAATCAAAGCTCTTTGAGACATAAGTCATAAAGGGCATAGCATATTTTGCTGTAATTTCTAATGAGAAATCAGCTACCAAAAGGGTTCATAGATTTAATCAAACCAGCAAATAAACCGTATGTTTGCACTTGGATGAGGATGCGTTGTTACCAAAATCTTTCATTGGAAAGAAAAGTCATTATGCTTACAAGGATTATTTCAGAACAGGATGATGACTACATAAGATTACAGGTAGGTGCATTATGTAGAAGAGCATTGAGGAGCTGTTGGAAAACATGTGAAGAGTCTTTTTAATAAAACATTTTAATGGCAGGATCCTATAAGGCAGAACTACTGTTTCAGCCAAGAAGCCATTTGCAGCATAATGTTTTCATTGATTTTATTCACATCTCCTAAAGCACCTTTTGATGTATACAATTATTCGGCATAAGAAATCTAGTATGTGTCGCACAACAGGCACTTACTTTTTCGCACAACTAATGCAACCACAATCAGCAGAGACTATAGAGTCAAAAAAGCAATTAACATACTAATAGAGGTGCAAGGTTTATTTATTTATTTTAGAACAGCGGCCCTCCAAGTGCCATTTAAGCCAAAAGAAATGATTGTGTTATTACTTAAATTGACTTTGAATAGAAGCCAAGAAGCCAACTCTCCTGAGGCAAAAATGGCCCAACATGCAATTATCACATGCACCTGTCCATTAAGCAGAAGTGTCTTTCTTGCGAAATAAAAATAATAAGATTTGCCAAATCATGTTCAATAATGTAATATGGTGTTAAGCTTTATGGGTAAATTACAAACAGTCAAATACGGTGCCATGTTCAAATGAACAAGCAGTAAAACAGCAGAGAAAGAGGACAGTTAGGCAATCATAGGCAAATCAGAAATAAACTCACCAAAAGTGCCACGCAATATTTTTGAAAGATTAGAATTAGCACATTAAAGTTCTCATTTATCAAACCCTCTTTTTTTTAGTAATCGCTTGATAACCAGCACACACATAAAAACCTATTAAAAAACTTTGACCCTGCCTGGGAAAAATAGGTTGAAGTCTAATAATCTAATTATGAGACAAGCATCAAATGAATTCAACTATAATTATTATTTTTGTATGATTTCAATCATTGACATGGCCTTACTCAGTCAATAAAAGATATCAAGGTTTTATTTTCACAGAATTTGCTTGTCACAAAAACGAAAATCTGGATTTTCATAGGCAGGGTCACATTAATTTCAGCTTTTTCATAACAACTTTGGTTACTACTGTATATCTAATGAAACCAGTGCATAGAAAAAGCTCACTGGAGAATAAGTTTAGTATAATAGGGGACATTAAGTGGACAATTTTTACATTTTTAGCTTCACAATATACATTTAGTTATAATATTCCTGTGTCTGGCAACTATAGAGCTAAAAAAAATAAAACATGCAGTCCGTCTTAGTGCGAAACTGTGTCAAACCTGTTTCATATTGCCTCCGGTTTCTACATATTGTATTTTCCGGACTATAAGCCACTCAGGAGTATAAGCTGCATCATTCAAAAATGCGTCATTAACTCTTTCGCTGCCAGCGTTTAAAAAAAAAAAGTTGCCAGCCAGTGCCAGCGTTTTTCATAATTTTCACAAAAGTTTAATGCCTTCCAGAAAATGTTGTTCTTTAAATATATAAACATACAATATATCAAATGAAAGAACAGACTCTCTGCTTCAAAAAAAAAAAAAAAAACGTTTCATCCTACCTTTAGTAGTTCTTTTGTAATCAGCTTTTGAATATGGGTAGGTTTCTGCAAAAACACCACATTTTGAGCAAAAAGCAGAGATAATTCCACTTTTGTGACGGACTTTTCATAGAGATCCCATTCAGAGCGATCTTTAAAACAGATACAGACATGCAGCCACTTGCTGTAGGGCAATACTTCTGAGTTTTAAAAGTTGCGGTAGGGCGCCACCTGGTGGATTATAGCGGTATTGTGGAAAGCCGGAAATACTCGACATTGGCAGGGAAACGTTTTTCTTGATGAGTTAACTCGTCAATGGTGGCAAAAGAGTTAAGACGAATTAACACATATATAAGTCGCAGTGGACTATATGTCGCATTTATTTAGAAAATTATTTCACAAAATCCAAGCAGAAGAACACACATTTAATCTGGAAAGCAAGTTATTCAACTAAACAATAGCAGACAGAACAGCAGGCTGAATAGGTGTCTGTACGTTAAAGTAATGTTATCAGTTATTTAAACGATAAACCATAGCATACAGAAATTACATGGAAGGTTAAATAGGCTAAATTAACCGAACAAGCCAACTAGCGTGAAGTTCTCAGGCTCGTAATTCCACATTACTGAAACCATTGAATTACAGGTTAAATAGGCTAAATTAACCGAACAAGCCAACTAGCGTGAAGTTCGCAGGCTCGTCATTCCACATTACTGAAACCATTGAATTACATAAATACAGAAGCAGCATATGGCAGACTCTCGCGGCTGTAGACGGTAATGTTGTCTCTTGCCTCATAAATGTCAAAATGAATTCATACTGACATACAAGGCTCACCGGACTGTAAGATGCAGCACCAGCCAAGTTATGAAAAAAACGTGACCGAAAAATATGGTACACTATATTGCCAAAGGTTTTGGGACACCCCTCCAAATCATTTACTTTCAGTAAAAGGAACTCAATGCTTCGTCATACCAAGACATTTTGAACAATTTCATGCACAATATCAACTTTGTGGGAACAGTTTGGGGATGGCCCCTTTCTGTTCTAGCATGATTGTGCACCAGTGCACAAAGCAAGGTCCATAAATATATGGATGAGCGAGTTTGGTGTGGAGGTACTTGACCTGACCCAGATTCCTGAATTAGAGCGAAAGACTACGAGCAAGGCCTTTTCATCCAACATTATTGTCTGACCTTACAAATGTGCTTTCAGAAGAATGGTCAAAAATTCCCATAAACACACTCTTAAATCTTGTGAAAAGTCTTTCAAGAAGAGTTGAAGCTGTTATACCTGCAAAGGGTGGGCCAACTACTTATTAAACCCTATGGATTAAGAATGCGTTGTCATTCGGGTTCATGTGCATATAAGGGCAGGTGTCCCAAAATTTTTGGCAATATACTGTAGGTATTTCTTTAAATAAGACCACCTTTGCGCCATATATGGAGTCTCCTTATGTGACTGTTGATTGCCCCTTATTTTCTTCATTTTGTACACAGGTAGTGCAGCTAGCTAGCGAAGGTACATTTCCTTTTAGCAAACGTTGGACAATGAAGTGATCATGGCATGCAACTTGCTCCATGTTTGGTTGTAAAGGCTACAAGGCGTTGTTGCACCGAATCCCAGCCTTAGATAGCCTGGTTAAAACCAACTATTGGTAAATGGACTGCATTTATATAGCGCTTTTAACAGACCTATGGCCATCCAAAGTGCTTTACAAGTTTTGCCTCACATTCACCCATTCACTCACACATTCATACACCGACGGCGGTGTCAGCCATGCAAGGGGCCATCCAGCTCGTCGGGAGCAGCTGGGGTTAGGTGTCTTGCTCAAGGACACCTCAACACTTGGTCCGGTGGAGCCGGGGATTGAACCACCAACCTTCCGGTTTGTAGACAATCTACATGAACCACTGAGCCACTGCCGCCCGCTATTCTCAGTAGTAACGGAGTTATGGTCTGGCAAAGCTTCATAGACAAACATTTCCAAAGGGGCATCACCAATGGATTTCTCTCAAATGTCTCTTTGTCCAATTAGATAGACCTAAAACAAATCATATCGATGACGGAGATGACGTATGCATAGCTATATCAGACTTTTGCCGGATCCAGTCAGTAAGACAGGGATAACATCTTTTTTTAACGAAAAGGAAAAGTTTAAATAGCTTAAAACAAACGCGATAGCTGATTCGGCAGCATCTATCTTTGTAACGTACAAAATCTGCTTCACCGTCGCTGCACTGTCGTCATCGTGTAAAGCCAGCCCCAACGTTTCTGATTGGTGCCGTGATTTCTCATCATTAGAAATAGGCTTGAATGGCCTCTTTGCCAGACTACAGTACTTGCAGAGCAAATCTAAATTTGCCATAAGTTGTCTGGGTTTTCCTAGGCTAAGCCTTAGAGGAAACAAACATTAAATGGCTTGATTTTATATTAAAAAAAAACATGTCACAGAAGGAGTGGGTATTGTATGTTAGCTATAGGTCTGAAAGATGAATTTGCTGTTATTAACAGTCTAAATCAGAGGTGGGCAACAGTTTGGCAAAGTAAGCGGAGGGCCACACTTGGGAAAATTGCAATTAAACATAATTATATGATTAAATGGTAAAAAATAATTCAATGCAAATATGTATAAGGCTGCTCTACAGTTACTTTGACTTTATCAGCCTATTTCAAGGCCTGATCTTTATTTTTGCTAGGCCTGTCTGACCTAGGCTACTCTAACATTAGAATAACTGGATTTACTTTCAAGGATTAATTTCCTACCCTGCATATTGTTCAACTGTCATTCATACTACAGTGATATGCCCACGTGCAAACAATCATAACACACACACAACATACGAACACACAAGACATGAGAAAATAATTTATTATTATTATTTCTTTTTTTATTATTTTGTATTAACCACCAGGCAGTGTTTCCCACAGGATTTTGAGATACTGTGGCGGTGATGACGTCACACGCCAATTAGCATATATGTGACGTCACTGGGTCGTGTTTTACTCTTTCATCTGTCACATTATATTGCATTTTAACACAACCGAATGCTATTTTTACATATTATCTGTTCTGTTGTCTATAAAATAGTGACTAAACAGTAATGACCCACGACCCAGTAACTCTTTGTTTAATCCAACCAGCTCTTTGCGGCCGGCCACAGATAAATCAATGTATGGGAAACACTGCAACCATGACAGTTTCATACAAATTGTGAGTGCATCGCGGGGGCCGGATTGAAGCACTATGCGGGCCGGATCCGGTCCCCGGGCCTTATATTGCCCATGTATGGTCTAAATTGATGTAAGAGTACAACAAGACTGTATAGGAATTAACCTTCAGTAGTAGGAATTAACATAACCTGTCTTCAAGTGTGCTGTGGGTTTGGAAAAACACGGTCAAGTAAGCCGCAATTTATATTTTGTTGCATGCCTACGGTGTGTTTACAGTAATTAGGCGCGGCACTTTTGAATCTTTACGCTGCTCAGTGCAATGCTTAAACACTTTCGCTTTGGGCCATGTTAGTACATTTAATGTATAGCACGCCTTCGAAAATAACGTTTCCACCATGATTGCGTTTTTCAATTCTTTTTCTAAACGCAGTTCACAAACTACACATTTTATTGGTGCTATCTGCCACCTAAAGTTCAAAACGACTGAACAATTCAGCAAATGTTCAAGACAGCCCTAAATAAATCACACATTTAAAGTAAATGGCTCTTGGCCGCTCTCAGCACCTGAGCGTGAAGCTCAACTTCCATATGAATGGAAAATCTATTCTACGCTCTGCACGCTCGGCGCAAGTGGACACTTAACGGTTTTTTTTTATCAGTAATTGGTTTATTTATCCAGTTCATCCGTGAGCCTCGTCATTATTGTGTACACCAAGTTACAATACAAAGACAACATGCAAAGCCTGTGTTAAATGCACTCTATATTCATCTGTTATTTGGCAAATCAGCACTTTGTCTTTTTGTATGCTAGTAAGTGCATTAGTATGTTTAGTTGCCTGTGGCAGGGTTGTCACTAAAGTGATGTTTTCTCTGTGTGCCATGTGTGCTGCAGTGGACTGATAGACTAATTGATGTACTATCTGCTTATGGTACATTGGTAAATGGGCGATGTGTTACAGACAATTCATGAAGAATAGTTCCAACTTGTGGAAACTGGGCATCTGATGTCCCAGGATTTTTGCACTGAATTGGACCTTGATCGGTTCTGATGTTCAGGTCATTGTATCATGTAATGCATGACATTTACAGATCAAATCTTACACCTCTGAATCTGCTTGCACGCAAATCAGGGCCACCCCGATCATCTCAAACATATTTTAAATATACGACAGTACTTACTATAGCCAATGAGAGATGAAGGTTAATGACAGACCATATCATTCATATCATATCATATAAAACGTCTCGGTTACGGATGTAACCCTCGTTCCCTGAAGGAGGGAACGGAGACGTCACGTCCCAATTCGTCGGTCACGACGTGACGTCGTAGTGACCGACTGAAAGGGAACAATCTTTTGTACATTATGGGTTTGGTAGACAGCAAAAACTGAGAAACAGCTTGTAGAAAAGTGTGAAAAAACACTGCCTGAATAACATGTCCATGAAAACATATTCCAATTGTTGAAATGAATAGGTTGAAATCAAGGTTTGATGCTCGTTATTTTAGAATTAGATTTTGAGATTTTGAGACAGGGTCACAATCGTCCACTACTAATATGTTGAAGAAAAAGCAATAGATAAATAAAAAGCTTTAGCTGAAAACACATCAAAGTGCTATTTAAAAGCATGGCACTAACATTTTTTTAATCACAATTAATTAGTGTGACGTAAAAAAAGTTGTCCTTCCTCTAATCAAGCTCTACCTGGGTGAACAGATTTGACAAAATCATAGCTATTCAGAGGAAGTAAATACTCTGTGATTTTTCCTTAGGTAATGTAAATTGTGTACTTGAAACTAATTGCAATATTCATAAGGAAATGCTGAATCTTAAAATTAAGAAATGCATAGACAGATGTTGATGTGAAATGAGAACATGGATTTTGTGTGTATACTCAGGAAAGGCAAGGTATAAATGCTTAAAAGAATAAAAAGATATAATCATGTACAAAGGTAAAGCCAAAATGCCTATACAGCTTATACTATTTAAAGGAAGTTAAAGTGGTAGGTTGTGTTTCAGAGTTTATTTCATGACTGCACGGTAAAAATGTAAAAATTAAAAATGTTCTCATAACAAACATAATAAAGTATCTTAAGCAAATATTTTTTAGTCGAAGAAGTCCATTCCATTTTGTGTTTATACTGAATTAAATTAGCCCTCTATACACGTTACTGTGTAACATGTTCTTGAAGCAATGGCAATAATATGAAGTGGACTTCCTTTTTGTTATTTATCTACCAGCTAAACTACCTGCCTGGCTGCCTGCATTCTGTTTAATCTTGCAACTCAGTAAGCTTCTACAAACAGTATTCATCCACTGTTTTTTTTAATCATTTCCTCTTTGTTGGCCCATTTCAATGCACTGTCAGAAAATAAAGTAAAACAGCTGTCACTGGGACGGCATACCATTTTAACGGGTCCTCATTTTTTCCAACGTCCTAATATGTACTGATATATACCTTGAAGTACCAATGAACACACCCTCATGCATGTGCGCTTTAGGTACAAACAATGTAAAAAAAATCCTGGTTGCCTTAAATTTAAAGTATAATCAACTTGGATTTACAAGTCATCTTGACTAGATGAGTTGATGTAATTAAAAAATTGAGATAAATTATTTTAACTTATTGATTATTTCCTATATTTCATTGCTAAAATATGTTATTTTGTGTATTTGGTACTGTATAATACAAAGTGTTCGCGTGGTTTATGGTTAAAAAACATTATTTTCCACATACTGTACATTTTTGTAGCTCCAGATTTCACTCTCTTTCTGAAATGCATGTATTTTGTACAAAACTCATGGATTTTAAAAGCTCTGTGTCCCTATATGGCCAGTTTATCTGTAGGTTGTGACTGACCTGGATACCTCTGACATCAGCAGAAAATGTGAATGTGAAGCTCCTTACCATGTTTGAAAGATTCGCTCACAATGCAATGCTGATTAAGCAATATCGCTCGAGTAGGAGTGTGATATAGCTCTATATCATCACGGCTGTGATTAGGCCAGAGGCACGAGGCCGTAGGCCGAGTGCCGGAGGCAATCACAGCCGTGATGATATAGAGCTATATCACACTCCTACTCGAGCGATATTGCTTTTATACAACAGTTCGACGGCACACGTTTGAAAAACGAAAACTAGAAAACAACAACGGAGTTATTTTAAAAGCCTCTTTGTTTGAGAACTACTTCTTCCGCCACGGATTTGAGGGCGGCCAGAATGACAGGTAACACTTTCGGCTGCTTTGAATCTCATAATAACTCAATGGACAGATAGGCGTTTCTTTATATTAACGTTTCTTGGTCACAAAGTGTAGTTTTAAGATTAGTTCAGTCGAGAATATATATTATATTCAAATCTACAGTCGATTAGTAAAGATAGCGCCTGTTTGAAAGTTTGCTTAGTGAGAACCAAAGCATGATCGGACGTCAGTGTTCACTCGCCCCGCTGACCACCACCCTCTCTGGGCTACATCTCTGACAGGGATTCCCTGGCTCTCATGTTGGTCTTGTTTGTTTTTGATGGTCAAAATGAGATCAAATCAGCAGTATTTGGTGTCATGGTAAAACTATTACTTGTTTTCTTATTCATATTTAGTTTATTTTGTGTTGTTATTGTTTTGGCGCGAGGTAAAAGTTAATAAAACTATACTTATATAAATGTTACTATTGGTTTACCATTTCATATTAACGCGATACGAGCACTCGGTTATTATTAGACTTCGTTCTTGTCAGTACTATATAAAACTGTTTTTTATAAGTGTCAGAGAGATGTTTTTGCATGCTGCTTATAAATATATCAGTGGCGATATCTCATAACATGTTTTAATAGTCACATCGCGATTACATAAATGATCAATGTCCACATTTAAAAGCTGCGGTGCTTACCTGCAGTTCCACGGTGTTTTTTCGCATTCTGATAAGAGATATAGCTCCAGAAAAAAATGAGTGTTTACATTCCTCTATCCAAATGTTAATCGTCCACACGATGTGACAAGACATTACTCCCATTAACTTTAACGTAACATCCAAGAGCGCTGATCTTTGACGGAATAATAACTTCCGATTGGGGATTCACAGACTGATTTATGAGCTAGTGAACTAATGAAACACACGGAGAGTGATTCAAAACAACGCGGTTGTGTGTGTCCGTGTGTGCCTGCAGTTTTTTCATTCAGAGATGAGCCTGTTTAGAGGACCTCCATTCACTAGGTGGCGGAATGATACGAAAGGTGAAGCGGTTACTGTGCCGTTATCAGTAAAATATTGCACGCCTCTTAGCCAATCAGATTCGAGAACCAGAAAGAACTGTTGTATAATAGAAGTTAACCTACAGGCTGAGAGTCCAAGCAGAAGGAATTATGACACTGTTGGTTTTGTCTACATCACCAATTCTAGGAAGTAAACTGTTCACAATCTGTGTGTTGGTTGTAGTTCAAGAGAAGAGATTTACGTTGGAGACGATAACTCGCTATAACTCGTGTGATCGTTTACTTTGGGGTTTTTACCTTTTGCATATTGTTATGTACTAATACACACCTACACACCAAAGGATATTTAAATAGGTGAATCGGACCATAGGTGCCCTTTCACTTATTTATAGCTACAACTCTAGTCATGATTAAAAATAGTAAGTTAAAATAACTTTTATACTGAATGTGTACTTTCTGCCTGTACTAATATGTTATTACTGAAAAGGTGCTTTGCAAGAGTGAAAATGCTATAGCATTTAAATTGAATGTGAATCGAAATTACCTAATGTGTCCAAACCATTTGCCAACCCAGGACGATGATAATAATTTACGTGGCGATAACAAACAAAATCTCACCTAATAGCATAATCACTCCCCTCTTTGTTGTACTGAGTGCAGATCTCTTCATTTGTAGGCTCCAGCAGGGATGGCAGCTCATCTGCAGTATACCGTAGTGAAGCCAGGCAAAGTTTCTTCTCCTGACCTTGAAGTGTGCAGCACTGTTCAATGCCTGGATGTTTAGGGTACGGAGAGTTCTTCCCACAAGACTTCTCTGAGATCTCTGTAGCCTTGAAGAGGGTTTCATTTAATCATTTTATGCTATGGAAGGTGTCTAGCATTATGTCAATAGTAGATTTATGTTATATAATATGTTAAAATGTAAACACTTAAATGCTGAGCGATAATGTAATGTAGACTGGACTACTGTATAAACTACAGATATAACAAACTCACTTTACTTATGCAAAAAACCTTTTGTTGTTCCATTCATTGTTCAATGGCAGAAAAGACACAGCTACAAAATAACATCAACGATCCAGTAATGTTATAAAATATAGAAAAAGAGATGAAAATTCTGTCATCGTCGTGTCTTTTGAAAAACTGTATGGCTTTCTTCACTGAACAGAATGCACACATATCACTTTCCTTAGAAGAAAACAAATGGTGACCACAGCTATTAAGCATGCTTTTTAGACATTTAGACAAGTCAAATTAGTACATGAGTAAATTATAGCATTTGTTTGTTTGCACATTTGTCAGTAATGATTTAATTACATAAAAAATTTAAGCTATTCTAAAAACATATTTTGTCATGTTATAAATCAGATAAATGGGCTTCCTGTAAAACTTAAAATGTCTGTGTTTGAAGCTGTCAGCCGGCTGAAACTGAGATTGTGTTTAGATTTGCAAATGCAACACAAGCAATTTACAAGTGGAGAGGAAAATATTCTGCTGAAGTGATTATTTTATAATGACATGATTTTAAGCTGTACCCTGGAAAAGAAACTAATACGATGAATTAAGCACCAGTGACAGGACTATGGGCGCCCACAACTACTGTAAGACACGCTGTAATTAATTTGCATTGAAGTGTAAAAAGGATTCTGTCTTGAACTAAACAAAGTCTTTTCCTAGAGTTATTCTGGAGTTGCCTCCAGCAAGCATGTAATCATCACAAAATACAAATTAAACAAGAGTTTTATTTGCATTTGTAATGTGGGAGGTTTTCAGGTCTTCAAAAACAAAACCTGCATCTTCAGTTTAATAGTTCATTGTATTCTACAGTACAGTATGCTTCGGTATTGAGGTGGAAACTTTTTTCAAGTATAAATATTAATTGATTTTTGTATTTAATATGTAGATGTACAGCACATCACAGTCCTTTATTTATTTTTCTGGTTAGAGTTTAGGTAATGCTCTACAATAAGGTTACTTGTTAATATTAGTAAATGCATTAACAAACTAATAATATCACATATAGTTTTTTTTAACCATATCTTCATTTATTAATCATTGGTAATGTTACACTGTAATATTAAAAAGTAAGTTACCTGATTGCATTAAAATGTTGAGTCAAATCAACTTAGAAATACTATTAGTTGATACTTTTTTACATAATGTTTTACGTTGAATTAAAGTTGGATAACAACCAGGTAACTTACTTTTTTAAGTTTAACTAACAAATCTTATTTTTACAGTGTTTTTACAGCATTTTTACAAATCTTATTTTAAACATTTTAAACAAATCATTGTCAAATCAGAGGTGTGAAGTATTGGAGTAAATGCACTTTATTCTGTACTTGAGTATTGTTTTGGCTACTGAGCATCAAACAAATAAGCAACTTCTACTCGCTACTCAACAACATTTTTTATTGAATTTATGAAGAATTTGGTTCCAAAACGCAATAAACGGCTTTTTTTATTAATTACTGGAAAAATCAGTATTGTATTAGGTCAGTATTGAAAAGTAAGTTCTTAATTTTATGCAAAATCTAATATCCGCTGTGCTAATCTGTCATCTTTTCTCACTTTTTTCCCAAAACGCAATAAACGCCAGTCTTCCTTCTCTGCAGAATGCAATTAATCCACTCAACAAATCACAATGCACCATTCCACGCATTGTAAACAACAATGGTGGCATGTTGAATTCACACGGAATTCTAGTTTTTCTCATCTACTTTGTA
This sequence comes from Misgurnus anguillicaudatus, assembly GCF_027580225.2. Classification (NCBI taxonomy): domain Eukaryota; kingdom Metazoa; phylum Chordata; class Actinopteri; order Cypriniformes; family Cobitidae; genus Misgurnus; species Misgurnus anguillicaudatus. The sequence continues at coordinate 21,597,525 of NC_073358.2, forward strand.
CGACGTTGTGATAAACAAACAAAAACAAAATGATGTTTTATTAACAAAGTTCGGGAGGAACATGTCAAATAAAATACCTAAGTGACTTCAGCTGTTTTCAATCAGTAGTCAATGGCACCAGCCGCTTTCAATCGGTAATCAACAATACACCCAATCAGCTCGAAAGCAAGCCATATATAAATCACAGTTGAACTCACTGAAAATCCTTCGCATCTTTCAGAATCCCTCCTCCACCCCGTCTCCTCTCACTTACCAAGTTATTTCCTTAAGGGGGGGGGGTACTCTGTGTTTCAGGCTCATTCCCTGCTCAGAGCCCTCTCCCCGGACAGCACACCAAATACGTTTACTAATTTAATTCTTTTAACTTATATGTAAGTGTGAACCCGTGAAATAATACTTTTTGATGGCCTTGATACCTGTGGTGGTTTTCTGTGGCGGAAAAGAAACGAATAATTTACACGAAAAATGCTGGTTGCTGCTTGTTCTCCCGTCAGCATCAAGCTTCTGTCATGCTAACACTTTTATCCCAGGGGATCTTATGTAAAACTTTACATTATTTTTCTCGAAGTCACTTTATTTTTAATCAGTGTATACCACTAGTCAACTGAATGAATATAACATGGCAAAGATGAATGCACATTTATATATTGATTCAATAGATTTATAGGATTTTAATTTTGGATTTGAATTTTTAGTGTTACTATAACCTAAAGATGTTATGTGAAAGGTTGTAACAGAAAATAGTGGTTTTCATCTTCTCACTTTCTTGGTATAGAAAACACATTTTTACCCAAATTAGTCAAAATGGATTTATTGCGTTTTGGAACCAAACTCTTCATATGTACTCCACTACATAAATGAACCGACCCTTACTATTACTCATTACATGCACAGCAAGTCAATAACTTTATCTGCAGGGGCTTATTGCTTCAGTGGAAGAAGCAATATAGCTATCTGCAGAGAATTTAAGGTACTACTGTAGATGCGATTTGCCTTTATGAGCAAAATAAGGCTACTCCACATGAATGCGAATCAGAACTCCCACATTCAAGGCCCAGAAAGGCAGTAAAGACATTGTTAAAAGTGTCAATGTGACTACAGTAATTTAATCTTAATTTCATAAAGCAATGAGAATACTTTTGGTGCTCAAAAAAATAAACAAAAGAGCAACTTTATTCCACATTTTGTTTTCTTCAGTGTCAGTCTCTGAAGCACATTCACGAAAGCATCACAACGCATGCACATGGTGCTGACAACAGCACATGCGTGTGAGTTGACAGGGACACATTTAAGTAATTGTGAGACAGCAGCACATATTTTTAGCGATATACCAAAGTGTTCAATAACCCCTTTAGACATTAATTATGTCTATGAGGTATGAATGTCTAGTTCCAGTAATGTAGGGTCGGTGGACCGTCAGCAGTCTCGGGGAGTTTCCCAAGTCTTCACCTCCATCCTCCGAGACCCTGACTCCTCCTTGGCTCTTCGACCCATCAGCTTCATTTTGGGTCCTAGCTCCTTCATATCCACCGTGGCCTGTCTTCCCTCTAGCTCTGCCAGGCTCGTCTCTCCGGCTCCACCTTGGTCAGTCGTCGTCCCTCGTTACTCCATCCCACTGGCTCTGTTGGACTCCTTCCTTCCTCATCCAGAGTCCCCGTCACCATCGCTCATCCTTAGGGTGTTGAGCACCAAAGCTCCACCTTGGCTTCTCCCTCCGGCAACTCCACCTTGGGGCTTCAGCCTGGCCGGTCTCTGGACCAACATCAGGCTCCTCCTGCTCCGGGCTCCTCCGTGGCTTCTTCCTCCATCATCACCCCCCTGGTTTTATTGACTGTTTGCTCGTTGTCTGCCCCCCCCCACACCACTGTACTGTTACATTCTCGTCTGTTCCACTGTCTGTCATCCCCAACCGGACTTCAATTTCCATCATGCTCTCCACTCCCTCAACTGAACTGTGTTGTGTAATTATCCTCACATGTCATCTATTTTCTTCATTATCATTGTCTATTTATACCCTGTTGTTTGCTTTAGTCTTTGTCCGTTATTGTCTGATGCTTTAGTGTGTTTATTCATAGTCATTGTCTTTAGTTTAAGAAATCTGTTATTTTTATATATCTTCATCTTCATTGTCTTCCTCACCAGCATTACGTAACAAAAAACCAAAAGTTTCCATTCTGCTGTTTTAGTAAATATTTAGGTTTGCACATACTGTACATATACTGTATGGGTTAACCACTTACTCCTTTGTCATAGCAGTCAGGACTGGCATCATCTTTGCAACATTTTTCTGCCAGCTTGGTCATGTCATCCACTACACAATTCACCTCCTCAAATTTGTTATTTGGGAACTTTTGACTGTATAGGACAGTGACCCTGAGGAAGAATCAACATTGACATTATACAAGTGGATATGCAAACACAGTTCAAAGTATCTAATTAGATCTGACAAAATGCAGTGAATTCATAGTGAATAAAACTGAAAAGCTTAATCTGAAGATCTTTTTTTCTGTTAAGATCAAAGCTGCGCTAATATTCTAAAATTCAAACTCGACTCTACTGGCAAAAATCTGTGGATTATAGTTAAGAAAAAAAAAATGTATACTGTACTTGCATTTCTCTGAATTTCTCAATTCCAAAGACTTTGAGCTCTTTGCAGATCTTTTCTTTTTCATAGTATTTGCCTGTAGCTATAACATTATACAAAGAGCAATTTACACAACTCAAAAAGATTAATTATATAGGATTAATTAAATGGATTATAATTGTACTTAGCTTTTATCCAGACATACATTGCAACTCTATTTATCTACTCTTCAGCTTTAGAAGTTTCCAAACTCAACATTATTAGGCTAAATCCTTACAAAACTTTGTCTAAATTATACACTCATACATTATCAGAAGATATAGTTGGGTTAAATTACAATTGATTTTCCTTACCACAGAGGGAATAAAGCATTAAAAAGATCCCAAATTTATTCATGTCTGTTCTTCCTACCTGTTTCAGCCACTAAAGCTGGTATTATTAAAACAAAAATTAAAATGAGAGCTGGGTTCCTCATATTTTCCCGCAAGTTATAGTGATAATTTCAAGATGAGCTTGAATTAGGAACTGGCTTCCTGTTGCAGCTTTTCAGAAAACACTTAGTATACATAGTAAAAAATTAACTCAAAAACAGACAGTTGGGTAAATGTTCAAATGCAAACAAGACTTTTAGTCTTTGGTCATTAGTTGGCAAGCTACAGTAAATGGATTGTGGTTTAATCAGAGTGCAATCATAATGCATATTGAAAATGTTGGCCATATTACTACACCTTATAACGATTATCCAAACCACTAGACAGATTTACAGAAAACTTGTCTGATCTGTTTCTCCTGATCAGTGCTCCCATAAACACAAACAAAATTGTCACTATGACAAATTGCATTCTCTAGTACATTCTCCCTAAAAATGGGTTATTTTGAACCCATTATGGGTAAATATTGGACAGAATATACCGCTGGGTTAAAAATGACTCCATGCTGGATTAAAAATGAACCCATGTTGGGTTGTTGTTATGCCACCATGGGTTATAATAACCCAGCAGTTGGGTTAAAACATTCCAGCATTTGATCAATTTTAACCCAGCGGTGTGTTCTGTCCAATATTTACCCAACATGGCTTAAAAATAAACCAGACATTTTTAGAGTGTTAGATACTATTGGACCAATTAAACTACGGTATAAAAGATAAGAGAGAAAAGTACTGCACCATTGTCTATCAATAGCGTTACTTACACTCTAAGAAACTCATAAATCTGAGCACAAATTGAAATGTAATTTAGAGGTCTTTAGAATGGCATGTAGATGAACAGAACATTATGTACAGCTATAAAAGGCTCTAAAAGCTGCCAGCTCTGCTTTCACTTAATTTTCTTGATAACTCTTCACTCACTGTAGGTCATGTCATCAAGATCCTTCAAACAGGCTGTTATTAAGCCTTTTAGTAAGAAACCGCAACTAGATCCCATTGAACTTGCAAACTACATCCCATTTCAAGTATTCAGTTTTTGTCTGAGATATGAAAATAAGAAATTAAAATATAGAAAAAGTTGTGTTCACTCAATTGTGCTCCTTGTGTTTGTTTAAACTGAAAATTAAGGGCAGTAAACTATGGACTGTCACAAGGTTCTGTCCTTTGTCCCTTTGTATCTTTTATTTTATTTGTTGCCCCTTGGCAATATTGGAGCTAGAGGGCATGGGACAAATTGGGGCAAAACATGGGATAATTTTTCACTGCTACTCAGATGATACTCAGTTATAGATTTCATCAAGACCAGAAAAAATTCTAAATTATCCAAGTTGACAGATAAATTACTGATTAGACAAAAAAAAACTCTAAACAGAAGGGAATAGTTTAGAATAGTTTGAATCAGTGGCTGCTTGTGACAGCTCATCCGAGGGGCGCTAATTCAAAATATAACAAATATATATATATAAAAAAATTATAATAGAGCCTGATAACTATTTAAAAAGTTAAGTGTGTTGGTGACATGTTTTCATTGGTCAATGCAACATCAACGTAGCACTATTGCAATAGGGGGCGAACCACAAGCGTCTAACATTCACTGTTATGGTATCTTGATTTTTCTTTAGTATAGCCAAACAAGTTACTCTCACTAATAAACCAAACATCGTATTGAGAACAATAATTATTTGGAGTATCAGTCTGTGGATCGTACAACCGCTGGAACAACCGCTGGCTCTGAGAATGGAGCGGAGATGAACTCCGAACCAACGACCTCCACTTATGCTAACCGGCAAGCAGATCTGCCTACAGTATGCACACTCCCTTGGCTAATCGACAATCACTGCTACACTTGATTGCACCACCGGATCTGTCAGCACTGGGAGAATCTCTTACCCAACCTCATCTACAGGCATTCCCGAGTACCATAATTGATGGGAAATGTCGAAGCTTCAACGCCAAGTGGTATAAAATGTTCAACACGATTGAATATAGCCAGTCAAAAGACTTGATTTTTTTGTAAAGCCTGTAGGCATTTTCCTGAACAGCACACTGAGGCGACGTTTACTAAACAAAATGTATTGGCCAGGTCTGTGAGAAGCATCAGGCAAGCAAGCTACATTCTTCTGCACTTGTAAAATTACTTTCCTACAAACAAAGTCATGTGTACCAAGGCAGCGGCACTGTATTAAATCAGATGCACGGAGATTCCTTTTTGTTCATTGAACGTAATCGACAGCATGTCAAAGTTGTGCTGGATGTTGTCATGTAGTGTGCCAAAATGGAGATACCCCTGAGAGGGGCAGCATTAAACAAGAGAAATTTTTTGGAGCTATTTGAAGTATGATCTAAACTAAAAAACAAACTTGTTGAACTGCCACAAAATGCTACACTCATGTCCTGCCACATTCAGGACGAGCTGCTTGAGGCTGCCGCTTCACTTCTACTCAGAAAGATAAAAACGGAGATGCAAGAACAGCGTAGGCCCATATTTGCAGATGAGTTTAAAGATATTTCAAAACTCGAGCTAGTTGCTGTCTGTGTTCGATTTATCCATAGTGGGACAATCAAAGAACGAGCTCTAGGCTTTGTCAAAGCTGACCTGTCTGCTCAAGAAATATCACAGAGGATCCTTGAAATCCTAGAACCACTTGGTTTGGACCCTTCTCTCTGTGTCGGGTTCTGTTTTGATGGGGCATCGGTCATGTCTGGGCACAGATGAGGCGTTCAATCTATTTAGTGTTTTGTGCCCTGCAGAATCATTTGGACACGTCAGTACTTTTTTTACTGTTATGAACCAAATACACAACTTCTTCACTGGGGACCAGGGGCACGCTTGGTTTGTGGAGCTTTCGAAGAAAATTCATCCAGAATGCCCATGCAAGGAACTGGAAAGGTCATGTGAAACCAGATGGAGCTCTAAATCAGGATCTGTTCATAACATCTTAGAAATGGTAGACGTGTTACTTTAGACTCTTGCTGAGTATTCGGAGAAAGGCGGACAGACAAAACTAGATGCAACCTATTACAACAGATGCAAACAAAAAGTAAATTTTCCTGCTTGTTGTGTTTTGCAAGTTGTTTCAGTGCAACGATTTTGCTACAAAGGGGCTGTACAGTCCAGCAATCTGCGTGACAGACTGCATCTCCTTAATTGAAACACTGAAAGCCACCCTTGCCAAAGTGTTCAGACTGACTGAGGAGTTGATGGATAAATACGAGATAGCATGCTGGGATGTGATAATGTCTCGTGAGTGAAAGATGCCTGCAAAGTTTAGTCAGTCTATTCTATTGTCACCAAAACATTTGGAAAAACATCTACTATCAAGAATAATGGTAATCAGAGGGCACTCTGGAACTGTATTCTGGATAACCAGATGGTTGAATTGAAGAGCCGATTTATAGACGACACCTACGGAATAATGCGAGCTTCAGCTGCCCTCATTCCAGGATCCACCACTTTTGGCACACAAGAACTGCTAATATCTCCAAGCAGTTTGTATGGGATAACAATTTGCAATGCAGAATTTGCCTTTTTTACCCAATTCATCAAGGGCAAAGCCGACAAAGACACAATTCCCTCACTAATTGAATTGTTTGATGCCTGCGCTGCTGATATTTTCACCTGGATGAACTGTCTGTTAAGGGCCATCATCACACCACCCATGACGTCCTGCACACAGGATCAGCACTTGCTTGAGAGCATCAATGATGACTGAACGCTTGAACAATTTCACTCTGTTGTCTTTCGAAAGAGAACTGACAGAAACACTGGATTATTTATTTTTCAAGACTCCACCTTAAGGTAGGCCATGGTTTTCTTTATATGTAGGCTTTTTATGATGCTTTTTTAAAGAAGCTAAACGTTATGTTATGTTGTGTATGTGGGGGTTGACCTCATGCCTCTTGCAGGGCCTAAATATTTGTTCAGTTAACATGTCATTACTTTAAATGTTCACTGAATAGAGTGTTATGTTGGGGTTGCTTTGTTAGAGCTACATGCTCTCTAATTGATCTTCCTTATCACAATGTTGCCTTTTTGTGAATTATATGTTCCTGGCTCGGTAACCATATCCTATAGGCTTATGTATTTAGCTCAGTTTTGACAGCAGATGAAATATACACTACAAAATAAGTAGGTTAATAAACTATTTTCTACTATTATAAAGCAGTTTGAATGTTGCGTTACAGTATGTTTCTAATGAAAAAAGTTATTCCCGAGCAGCTTTCAGCCATGATCACTTTGAGAACTTTTCTTGCATTCAAGTGGAAAATGTATTTTGAATAACACCATGTTATAAAAATGTGCTGAGCACTTTCCTCTCAATAACATAAACACACAACAAATATGACAGCAGGGTATAAAAAATAGAATGAAAGCATCTGGTCTGACAGTGATGTTGTTTGATATGCCAGCTCTGTAATTCAGCACAATAAGTCATGCCAGATTTATTGCTATCACTTTATACAATATAGCCTATTGCCTTTAAGCCACAAATAGCCTATCATAACTTTCTATAAGCCTACTGTGTAATTGAGACATTAATTCAAGAAATGCATTAAACGCAGAAAGATGTAGGCTGCGGAAATATATATAGTGGGTGCACTTCAATCCACACCCGACATTCTTGGTTCGCTTCTTATTTATTAAAGGCGCTCGAAGCGAATCTGTTTGATGTTTCTTTTTGTTGATGTTTGAAGTGCTTTCAAACAAACGGAGCGTAGCTAACTCCTCCTCCTCCCCCTTCCTTCCATGCTTTCATGAACGCGCTTAACCCCCACCCCCAAATCCTTCTTGTCGTTTATTGGCTGGAACACTTTGTTATGTTTCGTGGTGCTAGGTTTGGCCACTGTGCTTTTATTGCAGTTTGCGAAGCCTGTGCTGTCTACAGAGATCGCGTTTTTTACAGTTTGATCAGCGGACAGGAAGCAAGCAGATAGTGAGGAGATGTTTGCTGTATGTAACAAAAAATGTTTTATGGTCTAAAACGCATCAATTCGCTTAGAGCACCTTTAAGTTGAGGCAATTGTTTGATTAAACATTGATTAAAATTAATATACAATTTATACATAACGAAATTCACTTTAAAGAAAGTCTTTCTACAAAACAAGCCCATGAAGTGGTCAAAATCATGTCTGACCCACTCCATGTCATATTGCGCCTCTTATTCATGCTGTTCATTGTTCACTTTTCATAACCAAAATAGATTATATAAAAAATAGCATTATAATTTTATATTTTTATAATATCCCACGTGTCCTAATAAATGCAATTTAAACAATTTCTGAAGTGATTATTGTATAAAGAATCAAAGGTCAAAAGGACATCTCTCACAGCTCATCGTTTGTTAGAGAGGTAGACGCGTCTCTCTTAGGACAGTTTATGGCACTCTTCAAATTTTGACCAACTCCACAGAACAATCGTGTCAGTGGAACAATGCAAAGGAAACAGCTTCAAGGACTCCGTCATGTAACCACAAACCCATCGGAACTCTTTATTGCGCTCTCTTACGTGAAAACATCTGGACACGCACAGGGCCGCATTAACACCATAAGGGGCCCCTGGGCTTTACCATTTTGTGTGGCCCTTCGTCCGCCAGAATTGCAGCCTACATTCTAGGGGTGTGCAGCGGAGTCAGTATTTGTATCTGTATTTGTATCTGTAACAGTCTTAAAATTATTTGTATCTGTATTTATATTCTGATGGAACCGGAAGTGGGCGGGTCTTAAACCGGAAGTTTGTCATATTACATGAAAATGTCATTTTAAACGCATTTTAGCTTTTTATTATAATTATAACTTAAATAACTGTAAACATTTAATAAAAATAATAATACAAAATTTTAATCAAATAGACAATAACTTGATTCTTGTTACTATTATGCATGGAAAGCAAACATCTCATTTTTAAAGCCTCATACAGCTTGTGCCTATGCATCATTCTATTGTAGCATTAAAATAACAAACTTGAAAGCACATTGACAAAACTGTAGGCTACATCACCTTTAAACGTTTATTGTTTCTGTCAGCACAGTTCCATCATGAGACCCATTCTGTCTTAATGAGTGGGATGTTTTCAGAAAAAAATAAGTAGCCTACATTAATCCCTCGTCTAGCGATATAAATATACTAATTAAACATCTAAAATGATCGTTATTTGTAAGTTGTCTGAGAGTGAAATATAACCTAATACACCTCATACATCCACATGTCTGACATCTTGGTTTCGGTTTAAAAACATGCAGGAATTTGAAAATAAAATGCAGGACTTGCTTGATGTTTACAGAGATATTAAGGGAGATAAAGTTCGGGAACTGATTTATGTAAAAAAGTTATTAAGATCAACAAGACTCACGCTGACTTATAGATCCGAAACGCAAAAACACCTGTTTTGACAAGAATTTACAAAAGCATATTAAGCATTACAACAAACTTGCTGAGCTCATTATTATCTATGTCCATACAGCGTTTGTGCCAACATATCGAATTGTTTAATAAAAAAACTCTCTCATTAATCTTCACCTAAATAAATAAATAATCAGATATTCGTTTACAATATCTTCACCTAAATAAATAAATAATCAGATATTCGTTTACAATAACAGTATTCTCTATTATTTAAAAATCAGTTTTGACTTAGTTCAAAACAAGCAACATGATTTTAAACAATAGGGTAATTAGAAAGATTTAATCCAATGTTTCAGTTGTTATTTGCTTACTTTTTTTTAATTTCAATTCATTTCATAGTAATCTTCAATTTAAATTTAGCTTTTAAAATGTTACATTTTCATATTTTTATCTATTTACTTATTTATTTTATATTCACCTAGATTGACCATAAAGCTTGCTTCGACTAGAAGTAATTAAAAGATCATCTACCGGAGTCACACGGAGATATTCATGAATATTTTATTATCACAGTGCAACATTTTATCAAGTTTTTTTTTTGTCTTGTGTAATTAAATAAAAAGAAAAAAAACTAAAAGGGTATTTTTTACATCTGGGTTTAAAGAAGTTTGATATTAGCAGCGTTTTTAAGATTTTAAATTAATTCCAAAACAGCTTGCGTCTCTAAATAAGGGACGCGTAGAAAATGTCACTCAAGGCAATTCTATACTTTCGTTATTTTAAAATTAATTTTAATATTTCCTTGTTTTTATTTAATTAATAGATTATTTAGTGTTATCTGATTAAACTATTTGTGGCTTGTGTTTTATTCCCCTGCGCATTTAGGCATTTTGCACCCATGTTCTGTACCTTATTGATTCTGACTTCATTTTGTTTTTATTTTTTATTAAATGTAAAGGTAAATTCTGATCTAATTTAAGTTCTGTAAGTTATGGATTGCTTTCCGTTGTGTCGATGTTGCGCTGTTGCATGCTGTCACATTAAATTTAGCCGAACGTGCTAGGTGCTCTGCGTGATCGTATTTAGGGGTTTATCAAACTAAACATCAACAAACGGATTTTTTCGGCAAGTATAAGTTTTAAAATGTTTTTAAAAAGGTTGCTTAACTTGTCAAAGGTTGAGCTACAAAACAGGTAAGCAGTTTTTTTTTTTTTTTTTGGTGATGACACCAAAAATATCTCTATTGAATCTGACACAATTGTCTCTCCGGGTTGGTCTCTCTTGTGATTTAATATTATGGTCGGTGTTAACTTTCAAATGATAGAAAAGAGATTCCTGAAACAAATGTTATAAGAGTCGTCAGGTGTTTCAAGTGAATACAGAGATGATCAAAGCAATCATATATTTCTGTGCAAAATAATAAAGCATATATAGTGTCTATAAAATCATTAATTTCAGTGTTTTTTGGTTAGAAATGAACCGTTTAAGGAATTGTATATAAAGCTTGTTTTTTTATAATTTACAGTAACAAATGATATGTAATTTCTCGTCTTTTATTTCCCTGCCCGCTAAATCTCAAAATGAAATAAGATCGCTGAACTTATAGGCTTCCGAGACAGAATCTAATTTGTTATTTATTAGATTTAGTTATCAAAAATGTTTTGTGTAATATCTTTGTGTGCTGTTCTGTACATATTGGCTTTAAAATGTTATGAGGAGTCATTAATGAGTGTTTATATACACGTTGTCTTTCATATTAAGATAAAAACGCGTCCTCAGTTTCGTCTTTGTTCATCACTTGAAAGGCACTTGTGGTCACTTTATCAGAAAGCTGTCTTTGTGTTGCCTTCAGAAATGCAATAATGGATATTTCAGACAGAAATTTTTAAAAGCTCACTAATGATTGCAGGGTAGCCTACAGTAAGTGAGAGATTTTCTTGCGCAGGAACTGCATTCACGCACGGACATTCAAAGCAAAGCGATTAAGCATAATTTTAAAGGGAGTATCAACTTTTTATAAAATGCGGTTGTTATTTTTTTCCGGCATCTCGGGGCCCTTCCCAGCCCGAGGCCCTGGGCTTAAGCCCAGGTAAGCCCATGCATTAATGCGGCCCTGGACACGCACATGCATCTCACAAAAGCCAACGCAGGTATCGTTTATTCATTTGCCGAGGAGATTCTTAGAGGTTCTGATGGTTTGGGCAGAAGTTAAGCCTTTAGTGATTGCCCTTCTTTTACCCTCTCTCTCTCTCTCTCTTGTGTGCATGCGCGTCTGTGGGGCGAGTGGTGAGTGCTGTGGAGAGCTTGCTGATGTTTGTGAGTTTTCTAAATCTTTATAACTATCTCTTTATCTTTCCCTATCGCTGTTTTTGCTTTCTTTATTGTTTTTTGGTACTGAACAGTAGTTTTTAGTGGAGTTGTGAAGTTTTTTAGTCTGCCGGATTAGCTGGTTAGCATGGCTGCTAGCGAGCAAGGTAACGTTAGTTTGTACCAACTAACAAGTAGACATGCGATTAAGTTGTCTCCACCGGACAGGTGTTCGGTTGAGGAATGTAGTCTTGCAGTTGGGGAATTTGTTGGTTTTGAAAGCATTAAATCTGCTTCCAGAATGAATAGTGCTGTGGTGATGTTGACAAAGTGAATTTGCTAATTGAGAGTGGAGTTGTGATTCGAGGTATTTTTGTACCTGTTTTGTCGCTGGTAAATCCAGCTAAAAATGTGATAATTTCAAATGTACCCCCATTCCTGAAAAATGAAATATTGGAAAAGGAACTGGTGAGGCACGGACATTTAGTGACTCCAATAAAGATGATTCCGATTAGTTGTAAATCTCCTCATCTTAAACATGTTATGTCTTTTAGGAGACAAGTGCTTTTGATTCCTAAAAACATCAATGAGGAATTAAATTTGGTCTTAAAGTTTAAACTAGATGGCTATGATTATACTGTGCATGTTACTTCTGAGACAATGAAATGTTTTGGGTGTGGAATGGTGGGGCATATGATTCGTTCATGCCCAAAGAGAGTAGGTGAGAAGCAGGTAGCAGCTAGCGCAGCGGAACTGCTAACTACTAGCGGAGCCATGCCAAATGATCCACAAAGGGATGTACAAAATGTTCAAGAAGATGAAAGTAAGGATAGTGATGAAGAGAATGACATGATGGAAGACTTAGTAGACATACAAAATGATCAGGAAGCACAAAGTGAGCAATCAGTAGATCAAACTGCACTTAGAGTGGCTGAAGCAGTGTTGTTTGATGAAGAAAATGTCATGAGTGATGGTGAATTATCTATGGCAACAACTAAGAGAAAAGAGATCGAAAGTAATGTGAATTGTGAACAGGCTGCAAAAATGCCGAAAATGAATGTAACCAGTTGTGTAGTCTACGTGATACGCAGGTATACGCCGTATACCCACTAGAAATTGTCAAGGATTTCCGTATACCCACTAAAAATATCTTGAGGATGCGTAACAGCATGGTTTTCTGACATTTCAAACTTTTAGTCATAATTCAGATGTAAAGCACTGACCAGTAGCATGCTACACTTGCTATTTTAGGGGGTTGAACTGCATATATATATATTAGGCTATATATTTGATGTGTTTGAATTCCTGCCGAACTGCGCGATCCGATTCGCGTATGAAATCAAATTACCATAGCGGCGCGAAAGTGACTGGGGAGCAGACTGGTGGTGTGGCACCAGAAGAACCCACAGGCGAGTGACAGCAAAGTACCGCGAGAGCGATTGCATTTATCACATGGAGAAATCTGCTTTGAATCGCTCTCGCGGTACTTTGACATCACCAAGAGGTCTGCTTAGCGCCAAATGAAGTCGAACCTGCAGTGTAGCTGCTCACGCGACACTGTAAACAAACAATCCATGTGAAGTGAACGAGTGCTGCAATATAAAATCCGGAGAGTTAACAACGCACATGTGAGTAAACAACATTTAAAACATCAGTCCAGTTTATTACTTTATCTGGAGGTAATGCTCCAAATGCAATAAAATAAGCCCGTAATTATATCCTGATGGTTTTAGCTTTCAGTATGTTTGCTTGTGCTTAGTGTTAAACTTTCCTTCTCTGTGTTAATTTATATATCTTACGTTCAAGATGTATATGATCTTAAACTTTTGTGAGGAAAATCATGTCTGCGTTGATGTTCAGTTCAGACTTGCAAATTAAAGATAATGTTCTTCACTTTGGTTTGGGTGTCTAATATTAGGCTACATGATGGTCTTGTAATAATAATTAAGTAAAAGCCTATTTTCATTTTTAGACAATGCTTGTATTATATGCATAAAATAAGCTTTTATTTCAATGAGTATGCAAATTAGAGTTAATTCATGGTCATCTTAAATGTGTATTAATTAAAAACATTTACACCATTAAATTACACATGGTAATGTTATCACTAGGTGTCATATAATAGCTATTGAAAGAGTGGATATTTTTTCTCCTTCAATGCATGTGTTAGCCACGGATTGAAGATTGGAAAGAGTTTATTTAATTTTAATTAACAGTTGAGTAAGTTTTGGCCCTGAGTTAGATGTTAATTAAGACTAAACCAGTCTAAAAATCCATCCAGTTTCCCCAGCTGTAAACCCATTGACTGTTAAAGTCTTTTTTTCTTATAATAAACTGACATGTTGATAACACATTCAGTTTATGTGTTTATGAGTACACTTTCAGAATGCTCTCGATTACGTGAAGATCCATACTGTATGCATCTGTAAGTGTGGTGGTGCTTATGGGGTGTCCCGCTGGGACGAGTGAGCATAAGGGTAAGAGGGAAAAATCACAGTATACTCACTACAAAAATCTAGACTACACCACTGAATGTAACATACAGTGATTCTCAGTCAGAGGACATTATGTTGGATACACAGGAAAGTGAAAGTAATGCAGATGTAAACACAGAGGTGGATGTGGAAAGTCTTTACTCTTTCACAAGAATTCAGTCCTTTTTGATTACCACAAAGAGTATGAGATTGGTAAAAATTGAGGATTTTTTCCAGATCTAAAATTGTTTCGTGACTCTGTTAAGCTGTATACAAAAAATACTGGTCAGACGACGTTTACTGATCAGGAAATCTATCGTCTTAAAAAGATGATGGTTAAAGTAAGAGCACAACTGGCAAATGATGCTTAAGGGTTTTTTCATTTTTCTTTTCTTTTGGGTTTAGTTCCCTGTGTTGTTTAAATGCAGCTCATTTTATGTGTGACATAAGATTGGGCTCTTTAAATATTAATGGTGCCAGGGAAGATGCAAAAAGGGCCTCCCTTTTCAATCTGTTTAAGTTGAGAAAACTAAATGTTATGCTCATACAAGAAACACATAGCACGATTGATAATGAAGCAGCCTGAAAGAAAGAATGGGATGGAGAAATTATACTTAGTCATAAAAACAGCAGTAGTGGTGGAGTGGGTGTTCTATTTTCTAGAGAGTTTTTACCAATCTCTTGTGTTACAGAGGAAATTGTTAAGGGACGTTTGTTAAAAATTTCTGCTGTTTTTGAAAATGTAAACATTATCTTTTTAAATATGTATACTCCAACTGTTGGTACTGAAAGAGTCATTTTTCAAAATATCTTAAGTTCTATGATCAGCAATTGTGATGATGATTGTTATTTGGTCTTAGGTGGTGATTTTAATTGTACTGCTGATGCATCTGTAGATAGGAATCATCAAGAACCACATGGTCCTAGTAAAAAGGGTTTACTTCAATTAATTGAAGCTAATGATCTATGTGATGTATGGAGATCTTTTCATCTCACTCAAAGACAGTATACCTGGACTCATATTAAGGATAACTCAATTTCATTAGCCAGACTTGATAGATATTATTGTTTTAACGATCAGTGTAATGTTTTTAAAAGCTGTTCAATACATCCTGCTGTAATCTCTGATCACCATCTTAGTCAATGTTCAATCTTTATCAAAGATTTGAAATCTAAGAGTGCATATTGGCATTTTAATGTAGCGTTACTGGCTGATAAAGTGTTTAAAGATATTTTTAAGGTTTTTCGGGAAGATTATACGAAAACAAAAACTGAATACACTTCTCGACAACAATGGTGGGACATAGGGAAAAGTAAAACTAAACAGTTATGTTTGCAGTATACTTTCAATGTTACAAGGGACATGACCAGATCTATGAAAGATCTAGAGAGAGAAATAGTGGAGCTGCAAGAGTTGGCAGGCTCCACAGGAGAAAGGGAGCATTTTGAAGCTCTCAAAACCCAAAAGTCAGCTTTATCGAGCCTGTTGGGATTCTCTGCTCAAGGTGCTTTGGTTCGTTCCCGTTTTGACAATGTTGCTAAAATGGATGCACCCTCTCATTTCTTTTTTGGACTTGAAAGAAAGAATGGACAAAAAAGACTGATGCACTCTTTGCGGTCTGATACTGCACAGACGTTTGAGTCTGCTGAGATACGCAGATATGCGGTGGCTTTTTATGAACAATTGTTTAAGACAGAACATTTTGAAAGACCAGAGGTGGCGCAGTCTTTTTTTGAGGACTTGCCAACGGTTTCTGAGGAAGCCAACAAAAAGTTGGAAGCCGATATCTCCGCAGATGAGCTGCATGCTGCTTTGACAAGTCTGGAATGTGGAAAAGCATCAGGCATTGATGGACTTCCTGCGGACTTTTATAAAGCTTTTTGGTCTGTTATTGGCAAAGACTTGTTACTTGTAATCAAAGAAAGTTTGAAGAAAGGTCAGCTACCACTCAGTTGCAGGAGAGCAGTTCTTACGCTTCTTCCTAAGAAAGGAGACCTACAGGAGATTAAAAGCTGGCGCCCCGTAGGACTGTTGTGCACAGATTTAAAACTGCTGTCAAAGGCGATAGCTATGAGACTGAAAAAAGTAATGGAGCAAGTAATTCACGTGGACCAGGCGTATTGCATTCCCAACAGGTTGATAACTGACAATGTTTTTTAAATTTGTGATATTTTGGACCTCTCTAGTTCTTTGGGTTGTGAACATGGTTTAATTTCCATTGACCAAGAAAAAGCTTTTGACAGAGTTGAACATAAATATTTGTGGCAAACGTTGGAAGCGTTTGGGTTCAGCTCTAGTTTTGTAGCCATGATTCAGGTCTTGTAAAGTGATATTAAAAGTTTACTTAAAATTAACGGTGGTTTAAGTGCTCCATTTAAAGTTCAAAGGGGGATTAGGCAGGGATGTTCACTATCTGGTATGTTTTACTCCCTAGCCATTGAACCTCTTTTATGTAAATTAAGAAGGCTTCTTACAGGAATAATTTTTCCTGAATGTGATACTGTGTTCAAATTGTCTGCTTATGCTGATGATGTTGTTGTTTTTGTCAAAAGTCAAAATGATGTCAATATTCTTGCCCAATGTATTAATGATTTTGGTATTTTATCTTCTGCAAAAATCAACTGGGAGAAAAGTGAAGACATAGCTGTTGGGGCAGAGCTATGTAAAAACCTAACCCTACCGGGAGGTTTATCATGGAGTAAAGGTGGCTTTAAGTATCTTGGTGTCTATTTTGGGGACGACTTTTTTGTGTGTAAAAATTGGGACAATGTTTTAGAAAAAGTTGAGAGTCGTCTTAAAAAGTGGAAATGGATTTTACCTCACATGTCTTTTAGGGGTCGCATTTTAGTGATCAACAATTTAGTGTCTTCCATGTTGTGGCATCGTTTGGTTTGTATAGATCATCCGCCACAGTTGTTAGCAAAAATTCAGTCAGTACTTGTTAATTTTTTTTGGGATCATTTGCACTGGGTCCCACAGAGCATACTTTTTTGTCTAAAGAAGAAGGGGGACACGGACTCCCCAAAAGAGGTTCTACTTTCAGACTTCAGTTTATTCAGAGGCTACTTTTTGGGCCGGCAGATGTGGTCTGGAGACCCTTAGCTCGGACTATACTGACTCGAGGGGGAAATTTGGATCTTGTTGAGTCTTTGTGTTTAATGGACTTCAGCACTTATAAGTTATCCAATCTTCCAAGGTTTTATCATGGACTTTTTACTGTATGGGGAATGTTTCATAAACAAAAAATGAGTTGCACTTTATCATGGTTATTGAAAGAACCAATACTGCATGGGACTCGTTTTAATGTTGAAAATGTAGCAGGATCTTTTATATTACAACGTTTTCTGTTGGCTGGGACAGTTACTCTACGTCAGGTTGCTGATCTGTGTGGACCTAATTTGACTAAGGCCGAAAGGCTGGCGTCTCATGTGGGAGTCAGGTCAATCAGAATTATAAATCATGTACTCAGAACTTTTATCCACGAACTCACAGATTCTGAACTTTCCTTGTAAAATCAATATTGTAATGTTGACTGTCAGCATGATGATGATGATCCTTTTCCTCAAATGTGTCTTGTTCCTGATTTTAAAAACTGTACTGGCCTGTTTTTGGAGGTAACTGAATCCGATACCAAGAGTTTTGATGACATGAAAGTAAAAAGCATGTATAAAATGTTTGTCAAGGTTTTAAACAAGGAAAAACTTAATGGGCGGTCTGACACTCCTTGGAGGGCTCATTTAGGTCTTAACAATGAGGTCAAACCTGTGTGGAGAGCTCTATATAAACCACCGTTAACAAAAAAGGTTGGTGATTTACAGTGGAGAGTCTTACATGGCAGTATAGCTGTTAATGCTTTTGTTTCTGTGATTTATCCCAATGTAAGTGACAACTGTGACAAAGAGAAACTGTGTTCCACTGTTTTATGGATTGTAACAGACTGTTTTCCTTTTTCATGTTGCTACAGCAATTGTTTTTAATGTTTGGAGAAAAGTTTTCAAAAGAAATGTTTGTTTTTGGTTTTAAAAACAGTCAGACATGCAGAGTGAAATGCCAGCTATTTAACTTTATCTTAGGCCAAGCAAAAATGGCCATCTACATTAGTAGGAAAAATAAGATGGAAGGTTTCCTTGATTTTGAAGCATACACAGATTTTGAAATAATTAAAGCTGACTAAAAATTGATAATGCTTTTTATAATGCTACAAATAATGTTGAGGAATTTATTGCAATATGGGGTTTGGGAGATGTTTTGTGTTCTGTTGTAGATAACACTTTGTGCTTTGGAAATCAGTTGTAAAAGACTTTTGACCATTTTATATGGTTTTTGAATGTACTCTGTAGAGTAAGCAGTTTTGGAAATTAAAGAGATTTTTCAATTCAATTCACTCTCTCTCTCTCTCTCTCTCTCTCTCTCTCTCTCTCTCTCTCTCACTCTCTCACTCTCTCTTGTTCTTATGTTCTTTATGTTCATTGTGTTTGTATGTGTAGTGTTGTGTAAATTCGTCTCATAGTTAATAAACTATGCATTTCACAAGTGAATTGTTTCTGTGTTCAGTGCTTATTGAAATTAAAGTCACTTTATCTGCCTTTTTATCTTGTTACATGCTTTAAGTAGTACTGTATAGCAGTAAGAAAGTTATTTTCTAAAGGCCACGTAATTTAATGTTCTTAGAAATTAATGTACAATTATGAGTATATTCGCTGGACGAATGCATTAATTAATTGTTATTATTAATTCTGCTAAATCAGCTAAATATCTGATAAATTTGTATAGTTATACTTATTATCATCTCTAATCTAAAATATGGTATTCCAGTAGTGTATTTCGGTAGGAGGTTCAATATTGTTTTAAATAACATTTCATCTACCCCCGCTGAATCGCTACAAGGGTGATGACTTGAAGTAATTATATTGAGAGCATTAATGAACTTATAACGCAATTAATGATTCAGATCGCCACCGGCGAGAGCATCAAGAAACGCTCTTGGCTGCCCAGCCAACGACACTATAGCAAAAGTGTAGTGGACGATTTATACGAATGCATTCATTGGACTTCTCTTAAGCGGAGGTGTCCAGTCCACCTTCCAAATGGTTGCCGTCGAATCGCGTCATAGCTCATAATCATAAAGTTGAGCTGATTTCAACTCTCCTTGACGCTTACACTGTCCTTGACGCGCTGCGCTGCTATTCACTGGAGCTCGTGGCGGTGTGAGCCGCAGTAAGAGCTAATCACAGAGTCTTGTGACTGGGACACACCTCTGCCAGATGAGAAATGTAAGGAATGGAAAGTTGTGGAGATTCATTAACCCATGTACACCAACCCACCATATCGCTTGAGCTTCAGCATGTCAAAATTCCCTGCCACAATCTCTCTCTCTCTCTCTCTCGCTCTCTGTGCACAAAGAAAAGAGATGTGTGTCTTCTGTGATGCGTCTAAAAATCTATTGCTCTATTGCTGTTGCCGTGTACAGCCAGATTAGCAGTACAAGCATTTTTATGTTAACATTATAGTGCAAAGGATGTGCAAATCTACATGCCATGAACAGTGGAATACATACCTGCTGATCAAAACCTTAATGACCAAGCCACAAGTTCAATTTCAGAAGCTGACCTATAACATGTGGTTGACTGGCCCAGAATTCTTTTCTTTAATGACAGCCTGAATCTCGTCCTGAAGGTACGTCCTCTAGTCACTTGCTGTGCTACACATACATCAAGAAAGGAGTTGGACCCCAAATGCTTTGAAAGATATATATATGACTTTTATATTAAATATAATTTATTTAAACACAGATGGATTTTAGCAGTGGCAAGTAGTGACAGTGAATCTATATTTTGGGGAAAATGTTTTTCATCTGAAAACTTTCTTGGTTTTAGAATCGATTGGATAATTTTATTTAGCTGATGCTTTATGATTCTTCAAACGTATCCAAGATATTTTTAATGCCTTCTATTCTTTTCTAAATGGAACAATCCTTTCAGCAAGCCAATTCAGTTTACTGCGTTTCAGTTTAGCCAATTCATACGTGCTGCTTTCTCTGGAAGATACATTTCTTGGTAACTATGGTTGCAAAGATTCAGAGCCTCACCTTGACAAGAGTTAAATCTATTATATTGATCAACAATTCTCATCAAGACTAGCATTTCAGTACTTTTATGGTCCAATACAATACAAAACATAAAGGTCCATCAAATGATTTAGCTTTCAGTTATGTGTTATGAAATCATTGTGTTGTATTACACACCATTCAACTTCTTTAAATGAAATAAATAATGTTTCAGCTAAAGTAATCATTTGCAGGCTTTGGCTAAGAGTTCGATTAACTTTTAAATTTCTGGTCACTGTTATAAAGTAGGCTACATTTACAGAGCTTAATTTAGTGAAGTAGATGGTATATATAATGTATGGTCAATGTTAGACCCTTAGATTTTTGCATAAAGGTATTAAAGTCTGATATGTGATTGGGCTGCGTATCCCGATAATGGCACTACGAAGAATCTTAAGGCAAACTTTAATTACAGTTATGCCTTTTCTTGGTGTTTTTCGAACTATACATGAGGTATACACTATACACTGGGTACACACTGATTTTCAGCAAATTTCCCCCCTTCTGACCAGGCCTGGATTAAGAGGAATTTGGGCCCTGGAGCTATAGCAACACCAAGGACCCCCTTTCATTGCCACGCCAGTCTTCTACCGCAATCCTTTCATTGATTGTTATATTGTATTGTAACACAACTGAATGCTATTTTTACATATTATCTGTTCTGTTGTCACACACAACGAAAGAGTATAAAATAGTGACTAAACACTTCTTCCACGCGGGCACGGGTGAAAGTAAACCAAAGTAATGTTAGTTTGTTAGTTTAGGAATTTTGCATCCTTATTCTGCCTTTCCAGTTTGTTTTCCCTTTTTTATGCATCACTTGCACTTATTCATCATTTTTGAACTCCAGCGAGCAATTTAAATGTCTACCCATGTTCTAATCCACATGAAAGCATAACGAAAAGAGGCGTTTCCCAACGTCATGGCGCAAATTGTAAATTAGAGTTAATTTGAATGGGCGGTGAATTATATCACTCGGGCACATTTTCCAATATCTTCTTGTTATTTTATTATACAAATTAACCACCTATGACTTGACAATCTCATTTCCTCCAGCCAATCACAGGCCTCTTAATCCCGCGGGCCCTGGAGCTTCAGCCACACCTAGCCCTTATGTTAATCCAGCCCTGTTTCTGACAATCCTAGCTATGTCCCGATTATATTGATGGTTCTACAGATTATCCGATTGTCCCTTGGTGTAATATTTACGATTTGCGATCGGGGAGGCTCTGACGTTCTTCCGATCAGGTTCAGACACTCTTAACATGTTTTATCAAAAATCTTGATGTGTGTGGGGAACCCCAAGGCAAACGCATGCACGCTCTTGAGATTATCACATGAAATATCCAATCAGGAAGCCAGATAATGGAAGATAAAAGCAGTCATGGCGCAGTACAAAGTGAAGTTCATGTAAAGTGAATTTGTACAGACCATGTTCCCGCTGTCTCCACAAATTCACACAAACTCTTTTCTTTTTTTCTGTGAAAATCATTCCAAAGACTATCATTGAATTTCTTCCGCCATATCATCCGCCATGCTTATTCCGAAGTCTCGCAGGATTTTGTGGTTGACGATGTAAAAAATCTTTTGGTGTGTACCCAGCATACGCGGGTTGCTTAAGGAATAATTTCTTACGTCAGACGTTATCAGACACTGTCCATGGACATTCGATATCAGTTGCCCTATGCAGGAAGTACTTCGCTGCAATATATGAGATAGCGGTGATCCTTATAAAAGAAGCACTTCCAAAATAGTGTAACGTGGGCTGCTTTACACAAAGCGAGAGAGAGATGAATCCATGTGCAAGGAGGTTTTATTAAATAAATTCCCAAAAGGGCAGGCAAACAAATCCAAAGGGCAATCCAAAAGAGTAATCCAAAAAACAGGCAATGGGTCAAAATCTAGAACATGAACAAGAAACAAAACAGGAACAGGCAATAAACAGAGACGCTCGGTAAGGCAGTGTGAGACATACAATACTTCACCGGGAATGTACAGATTGAACCGGTTTTATGGAGAACAGACAGGAAGTACAAAGTGAAGTGAGATATGACAAGATTTCAAAATAAAAGCCAGAACAGAACAGGATATCAAAATAAAAGCTCTAAACACAAAACTTAACAGAACACGAGACAAACCCTTACAAATAGTTAAAATTGTATTTATTAGGACTGTCCTGTAACTAAAACTAAATCTAACACTGAATATTCTATATAACATCAAACCCATGCAAAACCCGCAACTTCATGTCCAAACATGCATATACTCCAATTCATCCAATTCACTTGCCTTTGAAAAGGATAATTTATATCACGGGTTCCCAATAAATGCACCGCACAGGGAAATAAGGTGGGTTGTGCAAGGTACCTGGCTTGGCCATACATTACACTTAAAAATATATCAAAACAAAATGTTGTTCATTAGCTTACCCGTTTATTGTGCTTGGACACTGGATGTGCAAGCAGCGTGTTAACAGTGTGGATAAAGCTTAAAGGAACCTTCCACTTTTTTGAAAATATGCTCATTTTCCAGCTCCCATAGAGTTAAACATTTGATTCTTGTCGTTTTGGAGTCCATTCAGCTGATCTCCGGGTCTGGCACTAGCATTTTTAGCATACCTTAGCACAATCCAAAAGTCCAAGAGTTTTTATGGATTGATGCTAATGGTCTAATCAAATTGCAATAATCATGTATTCACATTATAACATGTATTGCAAATAAACTACATTAATGACAAGAATGTCAACCTGTATACGTCCCAGATTTAAAAATATTAAGCACCCCTTATTATAATATATTTGCCATAGTGTTTTCATTCACTCCACAAACAGGGTGGATTTGCCTATGCAAATGCACAACACGCGAAACATATTTTCAACAGCTATGCAGAGAGGAAGAATTTAGTTATTTATTTATTTGCAGCTTAGCCGAGAGACTGAAGATTTCACGGATGAAATTTTAACCCACAAAGCAGACAAAGTGTTGTAAAGCCACAACAAAAAAATGAAATGCGTTGTGTTTCAAAGAGGTGACGTATTCTCTGATGATTGTGGCTCATTAAACTGCATGGGGCTATGTGTGACACTAATAATCTGTGTTAAAGAGGGTCTGTGTGTGAATGTTCTGCAGATGTTAAGATGAGGTAGAAATTATAGTTAAATATATCTGCTCCATAGACATGAATGATCTACAATTACAAAGTAATTAAGATTTTGGACATTTGGGATGAATGTTCTCTTATTACAGCTTACAATGCAATAAACACATTATGTCGTGCTCAGCTTTAGACCCTCTTTAGAAACAATCACAATAATTTTATTAAGGTACACATTTAATGTTTGTAAATATACATAACTAATTGTAACTGCGTTACTTGATTTGTGTACTTCGTTACATGCTTGTTACCGCTAAAGGTAGTGTAATTACAGTAACGGAATTAATTGTAACGCGTTACTCCCATCACTGTTTTTAACACAACTTGTGTTGTCCCTTTTATTTATTTTAACATGAAATAACGCCTTAAATGGCATGACACACACAATGGGCCCTATCTTGCACCCAGTGCAATTGATTTTGTCAGTGATGCATGTATCATTGCTATTTTGCACCGGCGCACAGCGGGGTTTTCCCTCCACAGACGCACGTCGGCAAACTAGGGAATGAACTTGCGCTCCCTGGGCGGTTCAGCGCAAAAAAGGAGGCGTGTTCCGGCGCAAATCATCCCTGATGCTATTTTGCAGTTTCAAAAAACAATTGCGCCACTGACCAAAAAAAACTAGTCTAAAGTCAGTGGCGCGTTGCGCATGGTTCATTATGCTATTTTAAGGGCGCATGCTTGACCATAATGTTTAGCGTGCGCACAACGCGCACACACTTTGCTTATCTAATCTACATAGATGCAACAGTTATTTTTGCAAATCATAAATTGTTACAATAAAAAAAATTTACACATGAGATAAGGGAAATCATAGTGGTGAGCATTGTGGTGATAGTTTTTATTTATTGTGTGGCTGCGTTAAAAAATTCTCATGCAAATAACGATTAAAATATTTTCATATGTTTGTTGTGTGGCTGTATTACGTTTATTTTATGTAAATAATAATTAAAATGTTTTTATAAGAAACCTTAATGTATATGAACTTGATTTGTAAGTGTACTTTGGGGTTGGACCTTGCTTGCGTTTCTTGGGTCCGATTTCCAAGCCCCCAAACCCTTTCAGCAATGAGGGTGGATGCAGCGATGTCCTCTGCTGGCGTCAGGTCATGAGGCAGATCCACCTCCCGTTACATGGCATGCCCTATTTATGCTGGAGGAATGCCACCCACCTGAAATCAAGGTTGTTCTACGGTCCTCCGAGGACAACCTTGATTTCAGGTGGGTGGCATTCCTCATGACTATGTTGGTAAGAGTCATCCACTAGTGCTTTTCCACCGCCTCTGGCGGCATGGGGGGCAACAACGTTGATCTTGTAGAAACGGGCAAATGTACATGGAGAAGTCCAAGTAGCAGCTGTGCAGATATCCGCCATAGATACTCCCCTGAAGGCAGCCCAAGACGTAGACACCGCCCTAGTGGAATGACAAGCGACACTGCCTGGCAAAGGTCTTTGAGCATGCTTGTATGCCATAGTAATAACCTCCACAATCCAATTTGACAATCGTTGTTTCGATATGGCGGCCCCTTTCCGCACGCCGCCATAACAAACAAAGAGCTGATCCGTTCGCCTAAGGTGAACAGTAGCGGACACATAACGTTTCAGGGCACGCACAGGACATAAAAAATGACCAGACGACCCGTCCGACTGCGGCGTGGGCAGAAAAGACGCCAAAGTGATAGACTGGTTAATGAACTGCGGAAGCAGGACTTTGGGTAGAAAAGAAGGATTCGGCCAGAGAACATCACCTGGATCCTCTGGCAACTAACGCATGCATAAGTCACTAATGGACAAAGCCTGTAACTCACCCACACGCTTAGCAGAGGCCATTGCCAACAAAAAGGCAGTCTTCAAAGATAGCTATCTCAGGTCAGCCGTCTGCAGGGGTTCAAACGGTGGCAGACAGATAAAATCCAGAACAAGCTGTAAGTCCCATCCAGGAAAACGGGGACTACGAGCGGGCCTCAGGCCCCTTTCAGAAAACTGCACACAAGGGTGTGGGAACCAAGTGAACAACTATTAACTGGTCTATGATGCGCAGAGATGGCCGCAACATACACCTTCAACGTGGAGGCTGCTTTGCCTGAATCCAGAATGTGTTGTAAAAAACTAAGAACGTTTGGAACATCACAACATACTGGATCAAAACCTTGCTCCTCACACAATGAGGAGAAGAGCTTCCAACGTGCGGCATACAGTAGAGTTGACGTGTAGATGCTGCTCTAGCATTAGTAATAGTCTGGAGTACGACAGCAGGTTCCAGATTAGCTAAAGGACAGTCCGACCCAGAGGCCAAACCCAAAGCTGTAGACGGTCTGGATTGGGGTGCCAAACAGCTCCGTCCATTTGAGACAACAGATCCCTCCGAAGTGGAAGCTGCCATGGTCTGTCCACCAGCATGGAGAGAAGTAGGGGTGTGCAGCGGAAGTCAGTATTTGTATCTGTATTTGTATCTGTAACAATCTCAAAATTATTTGTATCTGTATTTGTATTTGGATGGAACCGGAAGTGGGCGGGTCTTAAACTGGAAGTTTGTCATATTACATGAAAATGGCATTTTAAATGAAATGTTGCTTTTATTATAATTATAACTTAAATAACTGTAAATATTTATTAAAAATAATTATACACAATTTTAATCAAAAAGACTTGATTCTCATTAATAATAGGCATGGAAAACAAACTTCTCATTTTCAAACCCTCATACAGCTTGTGCCTATATGTGCTTTGAACTTGAGAGCGCATTGACTGTATATCACCTTTAAGCGTTTATTGTATCTTGCAGCACAGTTACATATGTGACCCATTCTGTCTAAATGAGTGGGAGGTTTTTTAGAATTCAAATACTCTATTAATTAAACATCTAATACGTTTTCTGAGAGTGAAATGATTAACCTAATATACTAAGATACGTATCATGTCACATCTTGGTTTCGGTTTAAAAACATGCAGGAATTTGGAAATAAAATGCAGGACTTGCTTGAAGTTTAAAGAGTTATTAAAAGCAAGGCCGTAGGAACCGGGGGGGATGGAGGGGACGTGTCCCCTGCAATATTGGAGACAGTCACATTTGTCCCCCCCCCCCAAAAAAAAAAATTATACTGTGGGGGAGAAAAATATTTGACTCGCATGCTTTTATTTTGAAAGCGCAACACAGTGTCTTGTCACCGGCCCGCTCCACTCCTTCAACGGCTAGTGGGGTCTGAAGCTGGTGAAAGGTCGTCAGAGGTTAAGATAATTGCATCGGTTAAAGTGATTTCTTTATCACAGGGAAGAAGAAAGGAATGTGAGTTTGTAATAATTTTGTACAGGAGGATAATTATATTTTCTGTCTAACGTTAGACCATGGATTAAAGTTCTCCATCGCATGACGGATTAACGTCAATTGCAAAATTCTTAAATTCACTTTTCATAAAGACGACTTGTATTCAAAGCCTGGAGTGGAGCCAAAGCAAGTTCTTTTCTTTAACGTTACTGTAAGCGTTCTGAAATCACTTCGCTCAGGATCCACTCCGGGTTTTCTGACTGTGTAAAGCTGAGGTAAAACTTTAAGCATGGACATACTTTTAATGCAGGAAGGCTCATATTGGAGGTCAGTGTAAAAGACAAGTGGAGATTCACTTGGCTTAGCGAAATGGGGAAGCCTTTTATTTCGTGGAATAAAAAAATCAAACAGCCAGCCGAGCCAGGTACATGTCTTTGGATTGTATGTCTTGGGCAGTATTTTTGGGGTAATTGATTTGTCCCGTACATAATCACTCGCGTCCCATTTTTTGATTGATACGCGGATCTAACCAGTGACTGATACAGTTTTGTTAAAGTTCATGTGGCGCCACAGAGGCAGATAACATCAAAATCCTGTGAGAGCGATTCAAGAAAACATACAGAGGAGACTGCTATCGAAATACTTTGATGTCATCTGCCTGTCGGTTTCAGCACCGCTGTACAAAGTCGAACCAGCAGCAATGCTGATCACGACAACACATGAGAATAATCAGCTGTCATTCAAATACAGACCCCCTCAAGTGTACATTAAAAGGGATGATATAATACGATTTCATATTTTCTTTTTTAAAGTGGGTTATTTAGCCGTTTCACCTCAATCTTCTATGCCTCAAAAGCATTTCCAACTTTGCTTGGACATTTTCGTGCATGATTCACAGTCTGTAACTTACGTGTGTTTTAATAATCTTATTTGTTAAAGTATATGATGTTGACTCGAAACTACATCTTACAGAATCTATGTAAGATGTTTTTTTTAGTTTGTCACACATAGATTAATATGAAGGGGATAACCTTTTTAACCCTTAGTTTTATATATATATATATAACACCTCAGGAGACTTCAATATGGCATTAATGGCAAAAAAATGCATCTCAAAATGCATCAGATTGATGGATTAAAATATGGAATTTTCAAAATTTTCTTGCGGGGGAGCATGCCCCCAGACCACCCTAGAGGGGTATCCTTCTCACCATTTTCACCCCTAACCCATTTTCATGCCTGAATAAAGTATGTTGGTGAATGTTTTGCACTGTAGTTCATTTAAGACATATTTCTGTTCAAGCTATTAACGGATCTGTCAGGTTTCCGATATGTGTCCCCCCAATGTTAAACTTATTCCTACGCCCCTGATTAAAAGAGATACATTCGGGACTGAGTTATGTTAAAAAGTTATTAAGATTGACAAGACTCGCGCTGACTGACAGATCCGAAACGCAACAGACGTGCAATTACGTGCACTGACAGAATAGTTCAAAAACAACGGTTTTGAAAAGAATTTACGAAAGCATAATAAGCATTAGAACAAACTTGCTGAGCTTATTATTATCTATGTCCATACAGCGTTTGCGCGAACAGAACTAATTGTTTAAAAATAAAACTTTCTCATTAATCTTCATCTAAATTAATAAATAATCAGATATTCATTTAAAACGTCGAGTTACAGTTTGCTTTATTATTTAAAAATCAGTTTTGACTTAGTTCAAAACAAGCAACATGATAAACAATAAGGAAACTAGAAAGATTTAATTCAAATGAGCAAGCAGCTGTAGAATATTGTCCACCCTGGCCTGTGAGTGGGGGGCCAACATTGCGCAGGAATCCAGCATTATTCCAATGTAAGTGATTCTCTGCACTGGACTTAGATGACTCTTCGCCTCATTGATGACAAGGCCTAGCCTTTGAACATGCATTAGAAGTAGGCTGGTTTCTTGCACAGCCTGCCAGCTTGTGCCTGCACACAGCAGCCAGTCGTCCAAGTAAGGCAGGATTCGCATCCCCTTGGACCACATGGGATGTAGGGCTGCAGACATTCATCTCGTAAACACTCGGGGGCCAGAGACAGGCCAAAAGGAAGGACCCTGAACTGGTCAGCTTGGTTTTTGAAACTGAATCGAAGAAATTTCCTGTCCTGAGGAGCAATCGGCACGTGAAAATAAGCATCCTTCAAGTCGATGCTTGTGAACCAATCCCCCTTCCTGACAGACCAAAGAACGTCGGCTGCCCGCAACATTCGAAAGGGCAGATGTTTCAGGAACTTGTTTAGATGTCTCAAGTCCAAAACCGGACGAAAACCACCATCCTTTTTTGCTACGAGGAAGTAGGTTGAATAAAAACCATCCCTTTGAACACAGGGATGAACTATTTCTATGGCTTCTTTCTCCAGAAGAGAACAAATTTCCAGAGAGAGGGCCACTGAACGTTTAATGACCGTCTGAACGATCCTGGAAAAATGTGGTGGCCAGCGTCGAAACTGCAGAGCATACCCCTTGCTTAACGTGGTCTGAACCCAGGGATCTACAGTCGTCTCCCTCCAGTACGACAGCTGTGTATCCGAGAAATGGTCGACCACCGGCCCGATGGTTTTCATGCTTCGTGGGTGCGCCCTTTAACGGCTGTGGGGGGGTGCTGATGTGGACCCCCTGGAAACTGCCGTTGCTGTGGACGAAAACCTCAAGTGTCCTCAGCAGCACGGGGCCTCTCTGACCCTTGAGGTTGCGGGTTGGGACGCTGGCGGAACCTCTGATCCTGGGTCCGGAAAACGATGACGAGCCTGAGGGCCTGGCACTTTAAAGACGGGATTACGCTGCGTCAATTGTCGAGTGGCCTCGGACAGTTTTAACCTCTTTTCCAGACTCCTGTGAACTCTCTAGGCCTGGTGTGTGCTGAAAAAAACTTGAAGGTCAGGCAACAAGCCGATCACAAAAAAGGCAGGAGCGGGAAGACCACAACAGACTTCCAAGGAAGTGCTGCCGTGACCCAGATTCAAACCGGGGTTGCTGCGGCCACAACGCAGAGTACTAACCACTATACAATCATGGCTTGCCACCGGGCTGCCCAAGAAATCTGCATGAGGGTCTGCCTCAGTACAATGGCTGTGAGGGGACTGCCGTCTCTATGCAGAAGTCACAATCATTTTTGAGTTTCTTTCAACGGCAAAACTTCAGCAAAAGCCCTGTCGAAGTCAAGTATATATCACTGCAGGGCAGGTGGTAGGTGATGACAAGGAGGCGAAGAGTCACCTAAGTCCAGTGCAGAGAACCACTTACATTGGAATAATGCTGGATTCCTGCGGCCACAATCTCACAGGCCAGGGTGGACAATATTCTACAGCTGCTTGCTCATTTGAATTAAATCTTTGTAGTTTCCTTATTGTTTATCATGTTGCTTGTTTTGAACTAAGTCAAAACTTGCCGCAAGTGGGAGGAGCTTATGCCGCAAGTAGGAGGGATTTCAGAAATTTGCAAGTAGGAGGAGTTTGCGCTTCAAATGGGATGGTGGTGAATCCTCTGGAAGTTTGTACAGCCCACTTGGGGCTAAAGCTCCACCCACTTGCTGCTGGCTCCGACCTCCGTTTATACACGTTTCGTCGAAGTAGATTCGGTCCTCGAGGCAGAAAGCTGCCATGAAAGGCAAAGGGAGAAGTCTAAAGACGTAGTCGGCAGGAATCGAACCTGCGCGGGGAGACCCCAATGGATTTCTAGTCCATCGCCTTAACCACTCGGCCAAAAAAGGGGCAAAATGGACTGCTTGTGGGGGGGAAGAAAAGAAAAGAGAGAGGAAAGAGGGGGGAAAGAGAGGGGAGAAAAGGAGAAAAAATGAAGAAAAACGTACACTATATCAATTTTTTATCCACTCTTTTATCTTCTCAACATTGTTTACACATAATTCTCCACTTTTTGCAAGGTTTATCATCACTTTAATTTTCATGTCTCTTGCGGGATTCGAACCTATGCCTCACTGCAGAACACGACATCCAGGGGGCGGGGTTGGATTCAGATCCAGGGGCGGAGCTGGATCTCTTCCCACTGCATTTTGATTGGTCGGCAGTTTTACCACAAGACACGTCATACACGTGTGGTTGCGTTACCATTTCCCCATTCAGTTGTAACTAAATTAAGTTATTCTTTTGACAGAAAAACAAACTTTACTTATGACTACAAAAAAAGTAGTGACTTTAAGATGAAATGTAAGTGTTTTTACTATGTTTTGAAGTAAAACATTTCGGGCACTACGAGTAATCTTACCACATGCAGTATTATACCTATGAATGTATACAGTATACATTTGCAGAATTATTAACATATATATGGCATATAGTTATTTAGAAATTAATAAATTGAATGTTTATCTTGTAGGGACTTTAAATTTGTTTTAACGCGTCTTTGATTACAGGCATTAGGAAACGGGTTTCCTAAACATGGTTTACGGTTTTTTTAACGTGCTAATAAAATATATCAAATAAATGTGTGTTTTTATGTGTAATGGGATAATGTACAGCCAAGCGGGTCGAAAATATATCCCTTCAGTGATATCACCCGGTCGGGAACGTATCCCTTACCTCCCCTTACACTAACTGTGATCATTACTTAATAAATTATGATTAATTCTTGACTATATTATTAATCAAACGTACACTTAAACTGATAAGAGCAAACGTTGTTGCGGGCTGCAACAACGCAAATTTACTGGTTCATTTGGCGGAACAAAATATATAAAGTGGGAGGAGTTGGATCTAGATCCAACCCCGCCCCCTGGATCTCTTGTTCAGCAGCGAGGACCATCTCTCTTCGCTTGTTCTAGTCTCGTAGTGCATTCCGGAAGTACACATGCAATGCATTTTGGGTAATGTAGTACTTTTTTTAACACAGGAACTATTTTCCATATGAAACACCACAGTAATAACCCTGTGATTATGCAATTATGCAATTATGCACATAAATGCATTTAAAGCAAATTCTTTTGTAAGTAAACATATTTTGTGATGTAAACAAATCATTATTCAAATATTTAACTCAAAATGTCACATGCTACATTTACAGCTAAAACAGTATTAACAGTGTATAGCTTTAAATGTAAATAAATCCCACATCATGTTTCCCCTCCTTTTTTTTTGAAAACACAATTATATGAGAGACTACATCTGTGCAACACAAGTGAATAAAACATATTATAAATTGAGCATTGAGTGTTGGGTTTTGTGAATAAATGTAAAATGATTCTGCAAGTAATTCTGGCTATAGTTTTAACAATTACATTCAATGGATGACATTCACTGTCCTGGTATTCAAGAGGAAATTACATAAAAACGTCAAGGCTGTTCTTGGCTTCATAAAATTCCTAAACTTAATGGTAACAGACATACAAACGACATAGAGAGATACAAGTAATAGTGACAGCAACTATACACTCTTTCTCCAGACACCCAGGGTCAGTCCTGAGGCTGGACAGTACCACCACCCCTTCAGCTGGGTGTGTCCAGTCCTTTTATTTTTGTCCTGGCCACACACCTTACAGGTGTAGTTGTACTTTTCCTTTGTCAGCCTCTTCTGTGCCGGTTCCCCCACTGACACTAGCTCCTCATCAGAAATTGCTATGAATTGATTAAATATGGCTTAAAAACAGATACAAATAGGATTGGTATGAATAATAATGCTTTGTTATGATAATTATGAGTGCGGGTATATCTAGTAATAATTATGAGAAAAGGAGAAAATGCAGATTAAATGATGTCATAAATTATTTTTTAATTAAATACTGATTGGGCCAACAGTTGCACACTCTTGCCAGGATTTGCACCTGGAGTCTCCCACCCAAAGGATGGACGTGTTACTATTACACCACAAGAGTTGTGTTTTTTTTTGTTTTTTTTTTTTGGAAATAGTTGCATCAGCAACTAATATTTTTTTCCATAATTTTTTTTTTTCCATTGCAACAGCAAATGGTTTGAACAGTGATTGTGAAATATTAAAATAAATAAAAAATATTATTAATAAAAGTATAAATAAAAAAGAATGAATTTCTTATATTTACAAAGAGCTTCTCCACTCCTCAAGGGTCTGTCCAGATGCAGGGCAGTACCATTTGCCTCGTACCTGTGAGTGTCCAGTTTGCTTTGATTTAGGCTGACCACACAGCTTACACTCATAGTGATAGCTCTCTTTTGCCTTTCTGACCTTTGGGGGCTCACCTTTCCTCACTCTCTCCTGGTTTTCAAGTTCTGCCCTGCGTAACCGCCATTCACGCTGGCGATTAAAGGGATCTAGAGCTTGGTGAGGGAGCCTAGGTTGGTCAGGACAGAAAGAGGTGGATGACCAGCCCTGGGTGGATGCTGAGGGTGGTGGTTGGGTGGCAGGCCAGCCCTGGGAGGACGCTGAGGGTGGTGGTTGGGTGGCAGGCCAGCCCTGGGAGGACGCTGAGGGTGGTGGTTGGGTGGCAGGCCAGCCCTGGGAGGACGCTGAGGGTGGTGGTTGGGTGGCAGGCCAGCCCTGGGAGGATGCTGAGGGTGGTGGTTGGGTGGCAGGCCAGCCCTGGGAGGATGCTGAGGGTGGTGGTTGGGTGGCAGGCCAGCCCTGGGAGGATGCTGAGGGTGTTGGTTCTGTGGCAGGCCAGCCCTGGGAGAGTGCTGAGGGTGGTGGTTCGTTGGCAGGCCAGCCCTGGGTGGATGTTGAGGGTGGTGGGTGGGTTGCAGACCAGTCCTGGTTGGAGGACCAGCCCTGTGTCAATGCTGAGGGTGGTGGGTGGGTTGCAGACAAGCCCTGGTTGGAGGACCAGCCCTGGGTGGATGCTGAGGGTGGTGGGTAGGTTGCAGACCAGCCCTGGGAGGATGCTGATTGTGGTGGTTGGGTGGCAGGCCAGCCCTGGGAGGATGCTGAGGGTGGTGGGTTGGTGGTAGACCAGCCCTGGATGGATGCTGAGGCTTGTGGGTGGGGGGCAGACCAGCCCTGGGTGGATGCTGAGGGTGGTGGTTGGGTGGCAGACCAGCCCTGGGAGGATGCTGAGGGTTGTGGGTGGGTGGAGGACCAAACATGAGAGTGTGCCAGGGGCGCCTGGTAGGAAGACCAGCTTTGGTACTGTGTTGGGGATGGCTGGTTGGCAGAGGACCAGCCCTCCGTACTGATGTTTTGAGAAGAAGCAGCATCGTGTTGGGCAATACTTGCTTCTTCCCCACCACTGTGTGGAATAGCAGGTGTTCTGGACCTGTTTCGCCTGCGGATTTTTGCCTCACCCTCACGGTTTTCAGGCTCCTGGAACTCCAAAGGAGTGTGTCCATGCTGAACTGGCTGTGATGGTAGGTCACGAACCTCCAGGAGGGATTCTTTAGCCACGGCAATCTGCCGTGGAAGCCGCACGCCCTGAAGTAAAGAACCCTTTTCTGATGTCTTAGAGCAATCTTGCAGCCTGCAGAGACAGAAAACAAAACACACAAGAGTAAATTTTTCAGTGTGTTAATATTTAAAATTTTTGTTCAAATACGCAATTTAATCAATTTATGAAGATATTAAAGATTAACTCACCAGTCGGACACTGTGGTGTTGTTAATATTAACCAGTACGAGGTCAGTCCTGTTCATGATCTCTTTGCAGTACTCAACTAGCTGCTTGATGTGTGAGTAGGTCATTACAATGGACTGGGGTATGGCAAATCTCCTCCCTTTATTGTCCTTTGGCCTATTTCTGGGTTGCTTGTACTCTTTGTACAACTTGAGAGCAACACATTCAGAAATTCGGTTCTTGTCTGGTCTGTGAGCAGCCTGACCATGGACCATGAACAATCTGCAAATAGATGACCAGATCACATAGTACTTATTATATATGCATGTTAACATATTGACATAACTATGAAGAGTTTGGTTTCAAAACGCGATAAACGCCATTTTAAAAATAAAATAAAAGTTACTGCCAAAAACAGTATTGTATCAGGTCAGTATTAAAAAGTAAATTCTTAATTTTACACACAATCCAATAACTGTCGTGTTATTCTGTCATCTTTTCTCCCTTTTTCCCAAAATGCGATAAACACCAGTCCCCCTTTTCTGCAGAATGCAATAAATCCGCTCAACAAATCACAGCGCACCATTCCACGCAGTGTAAAGAAACAATGGCGGTGCGTTGAATACACACATAATCCTAGTTTTCCTCATCTACTTTGTACTTCGTGATCAACAAACAAACAAAAACAAAATAATACTTTTGATGGCACTGATAAACCTGTGGTGCTTTTCTGAGACGGGGAAGAAACATAAGCCACTCGAATGGTCTGACTAGTTGCTAAACTGCTCTCTTGAACAAATGTCTCGTCGAAAATAACAAATGTTTTGGTTTCCTAGGTAATCTATGTGTTGCTTGTTATATAAATATACTACATTTAAAGAACTTTGTTGTAATTTATTCTTAGCGGAGTTTACCGGAAGTTACGTGCGGACTAGGGCTGTTGAAACGAATTTCAGTAATCGAATATAATTCGAATATTAAAAAAAATAATACTAATCGAATGTTAAAACTACTATTCGAATGGGATTTAAAAAAAAAATTATTAAAAAATATTTTTTATGTGTTCACTATCTAACGCATTTATGCTGTTAAATACAGCTAGCTACCTCGACCCGCATTTCCATCGGCTAATTCATTTGAAACAAGACCAGCAGCAGGAGGTACGTGAGAAAGAGAAAGCGGAGCTGATAGCGGTTGCGGAGGAAGGTTATGAGGAAGACGAGAACGAAGCAGCCAAGGTGAAGAGGACAGTGTCAGGAGAAAACCGCTCTCAGTGCTATGGACGACCGTTTTGGGAATGTCTTTAATGCTAATTTGTTTGGATAAGTTTGTCTTTTCGACCAGTAACAAAATACTTGTTCAAGATCACACTTCCTCTAAGGTGTGTTTAAATGAAAAAAGAATAGTGAAATTGGAGGCCAGGGGATGTGTGTGCTGTGTGTAAGTATTGTATAACTAATGATGCGATCTACGCAGCCCTCATACGTGAACAAAGAGAACTGCGTTGATAATGAAATTTTTCATTAAAGTTGACAACTTTGTTAATTTTGTGTCTAAGCTTAGTCATTAATTAGCAAGAAAGATATCACCTGTTATCAAATAATTACATGTTTATTAGTAATACTGCAATGTCTTCTAGTGGACATAATTTAAAACAAGTCAACTATACGAGCTCATAGTGGCATTGGCAATGCATAAGCCCATTTTTACAACGTGTGTAGATAGGTATAGTAAATATTAATTAGTCAAATTTGAGCATTAAATAATCGATTATAAATTGAATTTAAAAAAAAAATTATGAATGAAATTCGAATGGGATAATAGAGGAAGATTGACAGCCCTAGTGTGGACCACGACACCCGCTTGTTTATGTTGTTACTGCTGAAACCGTCTATAATAAATCTTTGAAAATCAAATTATGGATTTGAATTTTTTATATTATAAACTAAATATGCTATGTGAAAGTTTGTAACAGAAAATAGTGGTTTTTATCTTTTCACTTTCTTGGTATACAAAACATGTTTTAGTCAAATTAGTCAAAATGGATGTATTGCGTTTTGGAACCAAACTCTTTAAATATTGATATGAATACTAAGGAATACAGTTATATGAGATGTAGATACCTCTCAGCTGCTTGCTGGCCTGGAGCAGAGCCACTGCGTTTTCTTGAAGCCCTCCAAGGTCCTGACAAATTTTGTTTTTTGCTCTTGAGGGAGTAACTGGTGGGGGTCTTGTCAAAGGCACTTAGATGAGAGTATAACCTCAAAATCTCTGCCACTTCAGCATTGGAGAGTGCTGTTATGGTTCGGTTAAGGCCAACCAGGTAACCTGCCAAGGCATCAACTGCCTCCCATCCAGGAATCCCTCTGGCATCACACCTGGTGTCCTGTTACAAAATTAAACCAATAAACATCTGGTACAAGGGCAAATATAAAAAAGCCCACATTTCTAATGGTGAAACATTATCCACTTTACCGGAGCTGGAGTGACGAACCCACTTTCCTCAAATGGGGCGAGGACAGTCCTGGTAGAGGCATCACTCTCAATTGGGGAGTGGACGGGACTTGCAGAGGCATCTCTCTCCTCAAATGGGGAGCAGACGGGCCCAGCAGAGGCATCACCCTCCTCCAATGGAGAGTAGACGGGCCCAGCAGAGGCATCGCCCTCATCCAATGGGGAGTAGACCTGCCCAGCAGAGGCATCCCCCTTCTCCAATGAGGAGTAGACAGGCCCAGCAGATGCACCACCCTCCTCCAGTGGGTAGTGGACGGGCCCAGCAGATGCATCACCCTCCTCCAGTGGGGATCTGGGATCTGGTCTGGGCCTTTGGCCACCGCTTCCAAATTGCTGCCAAGGTGATTAATAAAAGTATACACAGAATTATTAATAAAGAATAAATCATCTTTTAAATGCTTCTTGTGTCTGTTCTACATTAAAAATGAAAAACTGGCTATTAGTTTTCCAATATTTTTTTTATGTCAGGGGTCCGTTCTTTGTACGTCGCCTAATACATCCGAGATCAAATGAGACATCAGAGATGTTCAGATCTGGCTAATTATGATCTTGCTTATTCAGTTCTTTGAACACCTCTGCTGTTGATGATTAGTATGGCAGGGTTGAATTATTTGAGATCATTGCACTTTTGTTCACTGCAAGAAAAGGCAATACAGGTCGATAGTAGAAACACTGATCAGCCATGCTGTGATTGCCCGATTGTTACTATGGCCAAGAACATGCCCTTTTATTGCCCCTTGCAGTGCGCAAGGTATTAATGAAAGGTTTTTGTGAACTTTTTATGAGGCTGAATTTGTAATTTGCTATTTTTGTACATAAAATCACCCTACATAATGTAAAATATTTTAAGTAAATATAATCTTGATATCTTTACTATTCATGTTAAAGACTGAAATTAATGATTGTAATCAAACTTTGATGCTCCTAAAGTACTTTAAGTCTCTTTTAAAAACAGTTAAATGCTGTTTTGTCTGTTTGTAACATCAACCTAAGTATCTTAATGAAATGTGCTAGCAGGAGTGATGTCTCTAAACTGATTGATTGTACAGATCATCTCTGGAGGCAGTTGCTCTTTCTTAAACCCACAGCCAATGCAACAATTTAATTTCTGATAAATAAACTTTGAATTGTAGTTTATTAAAATATGGTGTTTTCCCTCTTTTGTGCAGTTGTTGATAATACACCAACACTTTTAGCAGTTCCCAATAATGTGTTAAATGAAGTATGATGTGCAGTAAATGAATGTAAATGTTATTCTACATCAAAATATTATAAAATGCAACTGTATTTGATAACAATAGGGCTGCAGCTATCGTTTCTTTTTGTAATCGATTAATCTAGCACTGAATCGATCGATTAATCGAGTAATCGGATTTGTGTGTGTTTTTAAACAACCAAAACAAATAATGCATAACAAAATGACTTGGCTTGTTCAATGTTCAAGCATTTGGCTTTTATTTCTGAAAAAAACAGAGGTATTTGGCTCCAAAAAATAAGCCTATTTATTTCAATTTTTACCCATTTAGTGTTTATAAGTGCCAGTGCCAACAATTAAACACTTTAATTTATTAATATGCACAACAGGTTTCATGCTGTAATCTAGCCCTGACATCAAAGTAAATATCTGGTTTATGTACATTTCTACACCTGCAGCATTTACCATTAGGCTACTAATATATCATTTCTGGGGTGAGCCTATTTGCTATGGTAACAACCTGTGTGTGTGCGCGCACGTGCACCTGTGTTTGTGTGTGAGAAAGAGTGACACCCCAGTCAGACGTTCAGTTGCTTCATTGCATTTTGGTACGGCAGAAATACATACATTCATTTTCAATAGAACGCTGCATTTGGTTTGCATCACTTGCATTGCGGTGCATTTTAGGTTAAGAATCCGTTCGAAAAATCACAACATCACGTCCCGCTGTATACAGTGAATGCATGCTGAAATTATCGTTGCGTGGCTACATAAAAGTTTAAGCATACGTGATGCATTGCGCGATCGGTCTGACTCGCGTGAGAGAGAATATCCTTATCCTTATGCTAAACTCCAACTCCTACAAGACAGAGTTTATTATTATTGAACAAAATATGTCAGATTACAAGTTGCCCATATATGATTGCACTGTAGTGCCGTTTTTTGGTACACACACCTGTAAAGTGCATGCGTGTGAAGGGGTTCTTTTTTAAGCTATACTCTCCTGCAATTGAACGTGAATACGTTTACTACTTAAAAACATCAAAGCTAAACATCATATCTAGTCAAACCGCATAACAACATCGCTACAAATACAGTATGGGATTAAAATCAGCGGAAGCTACGTTACCTTGTTTCATCGACGCTTGGTGAAACAGCAGTGGATGTTTTCGGTTCAGATGCTGAATGTAATGATAATGTAATGATACCAAACTTTAGACATTCTCTCTCTGTCGTTTATGGACATATTTGCTCCGCCATCGCGCCAACTAAATTCAAAATGTACCAAGCGCTATGATGTGCTTCCTGAACATTGAACAACGGTCCGTGTGAACAATGTACATGACAGCAAAGAAATGCTCTCAGATGAAATGCATTTAGAGAAACTATATGCAAGTGGTTAAATAAGTTTAATTAAATTGCGTTTTTCTTATATAACTGATTTCTGACTATATTAGCAGTAGCCACATTAACTGAAAGTCTTGCATCTCCTGAGTCTGCACAGAAATTTGTTGTAAAGAAGATAAAGATGTGTGAAAATATGTGCAAAAAAAAACTTATTTGGTTATTGGCATTTTTGTCACAGGAAAGGGACAGGGTAACATCATTGTAGACAGAGTTTTAAAGATAGAATAGATAGAAATGACTAGGCAAACCCTTCATGCATGAGATTGTAAGCCTACTTGACAATCTAAAGACAAAGCTAAAATCAGAGATGAGTTTATTCAATGGAAACTTATTTCACATTGAGTAATATTCTTTATTGTACATAATGTTAACTCTATGTGGGAGGGGATATATTATCGCGAGAGTCTACGAGAAGTGAGACTGAGTTGCGAGAGTCAGTGAGGCTGGGGAGAGGAAGTTGTTCTCAGTCTGTAGAGTGTGAGTGCATGTGGGGGATTTGGGGCGTAAAACGGAATAATAAAATCTTTCTTTGGATCTACGTTGCATCTATAGTTATTTGCATGGTAGCAGAGGATGGTTTCCAACTACAGAGTACCGTCTAAGCTTGACGAAGCCCAACCATACGAGTGCTGGAAAAATGAAGTTAGTATTTGGAGACTTGTTACGGACTTGGACAAGAAGAAGCAGATACTCGCGGTGGTACTAGGGATCGAGGGGCGAGCCAGAGAGACCACTTTGGAAATACCTGCGAACAATCTGAACAAAGACGATGGTATGGAAACTATGGCAGTTAAGCTGGACGCAATATTCTTATAAAGCATACTCTAATTTCGTCTCGATTTAAAAAAAATGTGGTGTCCATGACGGACTACATCATAGACTTTGAGCAGAGATACAACTGCATGAAGAAGTACCTGACCATGCCTGACGCTGTGTTAGCGTTTAAACTTCTGGACACGGCTTGTCTGAGAAGAGTAGAAAGCTAGCACTTACAGCGTGCACGGATTTAACATTTGCATCCATGAAGTCAGCGTTGAAGCCGATTTCGGAGGAAAAACCAGTGTAGTAAACGAACAAAATGCGTCATTTGTCAGACACGTACCATTGGCCAAAAGACTGTCCTCATCGCAGAAATGAAGTAAAGCTAGCAGAAGATGAAAATGTGGAAGAGTGTAACATTAAACTGTGTACCAAAGTCATGACAGACTCTGAGATCTTCCTAACTGAATCACTGGGATCAGCTATTATTGACACAGCATGCACACATACTGTTTGTGGTGAGAAATGGCTGGATAGTTATATAAAAGATCTGAGCCAAAGTCAAATAAACAAACTGTTGCAAACAGAATCTTCAAGCTGCAGACCGTTCAGATTTTGTGATGGTCAGGTGGTATACTCCCAACAAAAGGGTGAAGCTTCCCGCTAAGATCGGACCAACAAAATGTCACATTAAAACGGAAGTTGTTCCTGTTAATATTCCTTTACTGCTGAGTAAAATGTCTCTAAAGGAAGCAGGATCAGTTTTAGACATGGAGAATGACAGAGTTGTCATGTTCAAGCAACCAGTGCCTCTTGAGCTCATTAGTTCGGGAGATTATTGTGTTGACATTAGAGATGGTAATAATGAAGCGGACACCAATGAAAGTGAAGTTCTTGTTGTCACAATAAAGATGTCTACAAAAGAGGAGCGTAAAGTTCTCCTGAAGCATCATAAGCAGTTTGGCCACGCCTGCGCAGACCAACTGCAGAGACTCATCCACAGCTCTGGAAATACTGACAAGGACTGTCAGGGAACTACACTGCGACCATATGCCTCTGGTTTCTATGGCGATGGTTCTTGTTACACCCACGCGCTGCATTTTCTTTCTCACATTTTTTAAATAATCTTATTATTAATAAACCATATCTTTTCTAAAACCAATCATGTCACCGGGACAGCAACTAGACTTTTAAATCTGAAATAATGAGTGGATTAAGCTTTTTAAATTGGCAAGAGAGAAATAGAAAGATTGTTAATGGCAAAGAAAGTTTGGGGTGGTTAGATTAATGAAATATAATGTGAAATTAATATTAATTTTCAATAAATCAAAGTATTGTGTTGTGTCACACATTATTAGTTCTTCGTCACATGTAAAGTAGACCATTATTTATCAG
The DNA here is from genome assembly GCF_027580225.2 of Misgurnus anguillicaudatus. Lineage (NCBI taxonomy): Eukaryota > Metazoa > Chordata > Actinopteri > Cypriniformes > Cobitidae > Misgurnus > Misgurnus anguillicaudatus. The sequence goes on from NC_073358.2 coordinate 21,638,966, forward strand.
TGGGTAATGATTGCCCTTTTCACGAGCTACCACCACAAGTAAATTTCAGATCTGTGGGAAACACTGCAACGTTTAAGAAAACAAGAAGGCATGTGGTTTAAAAGATGGCAAGTAAAATAAAAAGCATATCTGTATGCAATACATTTCATTATTGTTCATTATTATCCAGAGCGCCTTAATATAATTTGAAAAAAATATGTGCGACCAAATCATATTTTGCGCCAGTAACTGAAAAAGTTGGTAGCGCAAGTGCCACCAGTGGAAAAGGTTAGTGTAGTTCCCTGACTGTCAAGTTATTCTGCAAGAGATCATCCGTGACTGTGAGGTATGTCAAAGATACAGCAAGACCAAGCCCAAGCCTGCTGTTGGTTTGCCTTTAGCCTCAGAGTATAATGAGACAGTGGCAATGGATCTATATGAGCTGGAACCTGGCGTATGGTACCTCCATATCATCGACCACTTTACACGCTTCAGCGCTGGAAACATTGTGAGAACAAAAAAAGCCTCGGAGATCGTCAACTCTTTCATTCACTCGTGGATAAGTGTTCATGGTGCCCCGAAAAGAATATACACCGACAACGTGGTGAGTTTAACAATGAGGAGTTAAGAGAGATGGCAGAAAAATTTAACACTGAGATAAAGACTACAGCGGGATACAGTCCTTGGAGCAACGTGCTGTTGGAGAGACACAACATGACACTGACTGAGATCCTCCTGAAGGTGAAAAAAGGAAACGGGTGTGGTTGGCAGACTTCTCTAGGCTGGGCTCTAATGGCAAAAATGGCATGGTTATAGTCCATATCAGCTTGTGTTTGGTTGCAGTCCTAATCTTCTCTCCGCTTTGGTGGATAAACTACCTGCTCTAGAAGGCACTTCTATTGGTACTAGAGTAGGACAGCACTTAGCAGCATTGCAAGCTTCCAGAAGAGCATTCACATAGGTGGAATTTTCAGAAAGGATAAGAAGAGCTTTACAAAAGAAGATCAGGCTGAAAAGTACGAGACAGGAGACAGGGTCTCACAGAGTGGAAAGGCCCTGCTGTAGTTATCGGTCAGGATGGCTCTGTAGTATTTTTCAGACATGGGGGATTCTTGTCAGAGAACATCAGTCCAGGGTGAATAAAGTTAATGAGGATGAGGATAAACTTGTACTACTCGATAATCCTGAAAATAGTAAAGAAAATGAAAGCGTAATACACACGGATGTGTCAGACAATTCAGATGATGAAATGAGTGTTAAGGGAGATGTTCAATTCCCTGACAACACATAAACAGATGATAGAGAAGACGTAGGACAAACTAATGAGACAGATAGTACTAATACATTGGGTTCTACTGGTGTCAAACTGAGAACAGGTCAGACAGTGACATTTACAAACAGAGATGATGGTACTAAGCACACTGACAGAGTTTTAGGCCGAACAGGAAAAGCAAAAGGGCAATATAAAAACTGGTACAATGTGTAGTATCTTAAAACAAATGGCAGTGGGGGGTCTAAAGGAAGCTTTAGACATGTCATATGTTGATGATCTTCTCAATGAATGTGAAAACACAGATGCTGATGTACTGATTACCAAAGACATCTCTTTTGATGCTGCTAAACAGGAAGAGACTGAAAACTGGCAAAATAATAAATTTACGAAGAGGTTACAGACAAGTAGGGGTGTCAACAATAATCGATGCGGCAATGCATCGCAATGCGCGCATGCACAATTCAGCATCGATGCAGCAAAGTGCCATAATCGATTATGCCACTGTTTATTTTCTGGCCTCGACAATAAAATTGTGAAGTTTCAATTACCTTCGGGGGCATAACAACAACAATCAAGATGGCTGAGGTGGAGAGAGATGATCGTGATAGACAGGTAAATAAAAACGCACCCTTTTCCATGGAAAGTGGACATACGAGCACATTTCGGATTCTATGAAGTTAATGGGAAACTAGACAAGACTTACACTGTGTGTAAAATTCTCATCTCAGATATATAATTGTCATTGTCTTAAAGCTGCTTAGCTTCCGTTTTTGTTGAGAATATTTGCACTTGACTTTACTACTTGACTGGTTAAAAATTTGCCTTGTTGTGTACAGTAGAATTAAATTCTGATGCATCGCAATGCATCGTAGAATCGAATTGAATCGTTACCTAGTGAATCGTAATTGAATCGAATTGTGAGGACAATGCCAATGCACACCCCTAAGGGTCAAAGATGTATTTCTACTAGATGGGTCTGTACGTTGAAGGAAACTTCTAATGGTTTTGATACAAAAGCTCGCCTTGTGGTGAGAGGTTTTGAAGAGGTCAATATCCATGAATTACAAAAAGATTCTCCCACATGTGCATCAGAGTCACTCAGGCTGCTGTCAGTTGTTATTTGTCAGAACAAATGGAAAGTGAATTCTATGGATTTTAAGTCTGCTTTTTTACAGGGAATGGAACTCTCAAGAGACATTTACATTCGTCCCCCACCAGAAGCAGGTGTGGACAATGTATTGTGGAAACTAAAGAAATGTGTGTATGGACTTGCAGACGCCTCCCTCTACTGGTACAACAAGGTCAAAGAACTCATGCTGAACAGTGGGGGTAAAATGTCACGGGTTGATTCTGCAGTGTTTTATTGGCAGGATGAGCAGTCTGAGGTGACCGGCATACTGGCATGCCATGTGGATGATTTTTTTGGGGCAGGTTCAGAGGATTTTGTTACTAATGTCATACCTGTACTTAAATCTGTATTTCACGTGGGTCGTGAAGAGCATGAGAATTTTTCATATGTGGGTATGAATATTGCTACTGTGGGTGGTATAGTGCAGGTGCATCAGCACAGTTACATTGAAAACCTACAACCAGTTCACTTACAGGCAGCACGAGCTGTACAGAGAGAGGCTCCACTAAACGAGAAAGTAAAATAACAACTCCGGTCCAAATTGGACAGATTTTGTGAGTTGCTAAACAAACAAGACCAAATGTAATGTTTGACACATGTAGCCTAGCATCCAACATTAAGAATGATACTGTTCAGTCCATACATGAAATGAAAGTCACACTTAAGTTCCAACACTTAGGAAACAGTGATGATTTAAGTTTAGTGGCTTTCAGTGATGCCTCACTAGGCAATCTTCAGGATGGAGGTACACAGGGAGGGGCTTTAATTGTCCTCATGGAAAAAACAGTAAAGTGTTCCCCTTTGTTTTGGCAATCTAAGAAAATCAAACTTGTGGTAAGAAGCACGCTGGCAGGAGAAACCCTTGCGATTGTAGCAGCACTACCCAGACGGGTTGAATGATAAGTGCATTAATAAGAGACAGGTGCGCTATGGGTGTAGGTTTGTATAAAAGGAAGGTTTCCAGCATTGTTTGAGCGTGTTGAAGGGTGGTTGCTGCTGCGACTTTGGACGTTGAATGTCTAATGTTTTCTTAGTGGATTTTTTGAGCTGTTTGGGACCAGCATTTGATTGTGGACTTGCTGCATTTTGGGTATGTCACAGTGGATAAATAATTTGTTTTATTTAAGACGAGCTGTTTACTGTATGTGCTTTGTTCATTTGTCTTAGTATTCATTCCGGGCTGTATTTATCATGCTGTGCTTTGGCGTTAGCAAGGCTGACTCTATTAATCAAGTTTGTAGACTATCGTGAGTTATTTAATATAAAGGAGCTGTTGTTTGTAAGCGCTCTATTTGTTTACATAGTATACATGCCATGTGGAGTTTATCCATCACTGGATGTGTCAGCAGTGCCGACTCTCTAATAATCAGGTGGGTATGCTACTGATTTATTGCATGCTGATTATGAAAATTCCATCGTTAATGCTGTACTTTTTCTTTTATCAGCTTAAAGCACTCCGGAGGTATATGCCCATATGACACTGGGTAGCGGATTTGGATGGTGGCCCAGCTTCCCCTTCTTGGTGTTTTATTATTATTTTTCTAATTTTTTTGTTTAAGTATCTGCCTAGCGGCTTACTTCTGTGACACCTGGTCCACCCCTTCATTTGTGCCGTCCGCATTAAGTGGCCTGTTCCTGGGAATAACTGTGGGACAGGGTATTAGTTTTTCTCAGTTGCTTTGGTGCATTTCTCACATCACTATTTACATTCGCACAACAGTTAGTTCAACCTCCACAACATTTAGTCATTTGTGCACGTCATAGTAGCAGTTTCTCATTCCTTCGAACAAATTGCAAATGCTTTTGGACATGCATCAATTGCTTTCATACAATTCTCTGCTGTTTTATAACATTATCATTTGTTTGTCATGTCAGTCAAAATTAACTATACTTGTGAATGCTGAATAGTTATTCCATGTAAAACTAATAGTCCTTATTTCATTGCTTCAGTCATTACATACAAAAATTTTCAAGTTGTCAATTTTTTTAAAGTCTTTTTTTCTCCGAAAAGTCTCCTAAATTGAAAAATTTTTGAAATGATGTGGCCAGACAGAGGAATGTCTGGATGTACAAGAATGATTACAGTACTATGTCTGTTGTATGTTCAGTTCCAATATGTACTGCAATGTTTTTTACAGTTGTGCACAGCCAAAGTGAGTTTGTTTGTTGTAAATAAGGATGTATTTTTTTCTTTTGCACAATACTATGAACAGATTAGAATTGCAAATGGGGATGGGACGATTACCGGTTTCACGATTAACCATGATAAAATGTCCTGACGGTTAGTATTATCGTTTAAAATGTAATTATCATTATAACCGTGTTTGATTACCGTGATTTTGAAAACTCGCGGTAAATCCTGTCCAGCCAGAATCAGCTTGACGCAGGCGCTCGCATGCAACATTAGCTTTTGTGCGAGAAGGCGTGGCGGATGCAGTAACAGGTGCACTGTGTTTTAATGCGTTGCTTATGTGTGCATTTGTTTTTATTTAAGCTACTGTTCATTAAAACAGGTTCATACATTTCAGGGCTCCATGTTAATGTTCATTTGATGCAGGGGTGTCCAACACAACCAGTCGATCGCAAATGCAATGCGGGTAGATCGCCTATAAGTTAATAACTGTATGCTGCTCCACGCCTCCACGAGCTTCGGAAAGCAAAGCGCCAAATTGGCATTATGGTCTTTGAAGTCTTTTTGAGTTGTTGCGCATTTCTTAAGTGTGTTTTTATAAATCTTATGCCTGCCTGCTGCAGCGGAGTCGTCTAACATCCGAAATTTGAATGCACATACATGCTGGAGTTGATCCACACGTACGGTGTATGTGCGCGCGATCGACCGAACGAGAGGGAAATGCTTCTGATAATGTTGTCAGTTTATTTCATCAAAACCGCATCTCTGCTATATGGTCTCACCATGTACTCAAGGATTTTTTTTAACTCCTCAAAAAGAATAGAGTAATGGTGACAACCCTAAATTCAACGTAGAGATAGTCCTCCTAACACACATTTAAAGTGTTATTAAAAAATTTAACAGTGTTTTGTTAAAAAAATGTTTTTAGCAGGTAGGTTTTGTCAGCTTTATCATTTTAAAAGTAGATTGCCACACAAAAAAAGGCCGGACACCCCTGATTTAATGTTTATCCTTAAAAAAGTGCATATAGCTGCTAATTGTATTTGTTGTTTGCTGATTTTCAAAAATAAAACTTGTTAAAATTTTTCAGTGTGTGTATCAGTTCTTTTTGAACACTTCCATCTCAATTTAAGAAAACCATGATAATATTGATAACCGTGATAACTTTGGTCACTATAATCATGGTATGAAATTTTCAAACCATCCCATCCCTAATTGCAAAGAGCATATGCAGTGAAAATGTGAAACATACATATTCAGTGTCTTGTACTCAGTTACCTCACTAAATACAGTAATGTGTAACTTAATTGTATTTTTCAAATAGCTGTGGAAAAGTGTATAGTCTTGAGTATTTTCAGGTAGTGTCACCAAGATTTTACTTTTTTGCATTGGAAAACATTTATAAAGTAAACTGTCATAATGAAAACATGACTAAGCCATTTGACTATCTTGTTCATAAACAATGGTGTCAAGGACTTTTCATTTTGATGACACTGACACTTTCATTGACATGAATACTTGCTTTTGAGGAATGTCCTATCCATTTTGAGCAAGTGACACACTTTTGCAGGTTATCAACTAGGTTTTGCAGTTTGTACTAATTGTTTTGAGAACTGCATTAACTGTTGTGCAAATGTAAATAGTGATGTGAGAAATGCACCAAAGCGACTGGGAAAAACTGTAAGTTGGGCATTCGCTACCCCGTATTGTTTCAACTGGAGGAGGTTTGCGTGGTTGTATGGTACATTTGTGGTCGTGTGCATGAGTTAAGTTAAGATGTGTGTGACTTATAGCGTGTGTATAGTGTGAGAATGACACGTCGTTTAATGTGCGTGCGTGAATTATAGAGGGTGTGCGTGTGGTAAATAGATTATGGTTTAAGTGAGGAATGAGTGCTAGTTTGTTTACTTTATTTTGTATTTGTTATAAACTATGATGTGATTTATTTAGTTTTCTTTGTTTATTTGATTTAATATTGGTTTCACAAGTGTGTTTATTTGGTTATTTTGTGGAGCTGTGGTATTTTATTCAACTGTTAGGTCGGTCAGGGAGGAGTGTTAACCTCAATTTATTTTTTTGTAATTGTTCACTGAGTAGTTTGTGTAACTTTGTTTCTTTGAAACACGTGTGGTGAAGTGAGCCCAAAGAAACTTGTATTTAAAGTGTGTTGTGAAGTGGAAATTTGCTTTTCTTTCTCCCTGTTATCCGATCTGAACTTTTGATGTCTGGAACCTAATCCAGTGTTTTTAAATGAAGCTAGCTTCACTAGTCTTGTGTTAAAGATTACATTAAATTGTGGTTTTACTTTCTGTATAAATAAAGTATTGTTGTTTTTGTATTCGTGTCTCCTCTGAATCTTTGTGGGAACTAACCTGTGTCCCATTTATATTTCCCTGGGTGTAATTCCCAGGGTGGCGTAGTCCGTTACAAAGACTTGGGTGTTTAGAAATCTTTTAAGAGGTTCCGAATAGTACCTTGTTAGAGGTAAATTGTGTGTAGAATAACACCTCTGGGTGCAACACTGTCAGATGGTATTGACACTGCTATGTTCTTGCTTACTACTGGTAAAGCTGATCTTAATGATCTTCCACTTATTTGTGTTACTGATAATCATTCCCTGTTTAACGCTCTTCAGTCTACAAAGCAGGTCACAGAGAAGAGATTAAGATTAGAAATAAAGTGGTGTCAAAGAGCTTCTACATGCTAATAAAATCGAAGTGCGTTGGTCAGAAGCCAAGTCACAACTTGCTGACTGTTTGATACAGAAAAGGTGCTTCCTCACTTGTGCTTCTTAAAGCACTGTATGAGGGTGTATGGAAACTGTATTATCGGGAGAGCCAGTGAGACTGGGGAGAGGAAGTTGTTCTCGGTTTGTAGGGTGTAACCAATGTGGCGAAATGGGCTTAAAACGGAATAACAATCTTTCCTTGGAACTATGTTGCATCTATAGTTATTTACACACAACACCTATTATTGCTAAAATAAATTTAAAATGAATGTGATCATAAGCATGTTTGTCTTGTCATTCGTTTAAGAATAAGTAAAACAGCTGCTCCACAAAAAAAGATGCACAAGTACATAAACATTTTTCTTTTATATATATTTTTTAAATAACATTGCTAAAAGATTCAATCTATCCTTTTTTATGTGTTGAATTTGAAATGCTTTTCATATTTATCGTACATCTTACGCAGATTGCCCTCGTATAATGAGAATACATAACTCTGACAGATTTTACGTATCACATCCGCTTAAAAAGGTGCGATCTAATGTTGTTTACATGAAATAAGCCTGCTCCCGAGCTGGTTTAATCTTACGGACCGGTTGCTATGACAGCAACTCTAGGATGAGTTTCGAAGAACTAAATAATTCAAGATCAAGACAAATCGACAACAATCAAATCCAGCTGACTGATTAATCCACGTATGAAGAACAGACCCCAGATATACTGTTGACATAATATTACCTGCAATGTGAGGTCATGAGCCTGTGGTACGGTCACATCAGGACATTCATCCTCAAGGTCTTCATCCAAGATCTCAGGCAGGATGTCAGCATTACCAGTCTGCTGGCTCAGAAGATCTCCTCTGTTGGATTGTGCCATAAGATATTCAACAGCAATTCGCTCTCCTGCAATAGATATTCATCAAGGGAAAATTTGTTTACTTGCGTACCATGTCACAGTATAGGTCTGATCATCAACAGCAGACTTTTCTTACCTGTAGGTTTCCCAGGGGGGATAAACTCTGGAAGAAGAGGTTTTCCCAAGACTTTGTTGCTGAGCGCATTTACATTGGACATCAAACGAATGTCATACAGCTTTGTCCTGGATGTCTCAGTCATTGAAAGTGCTTGTGCTGACCGGTTTAAATTCCACCTTGACACACCCTCAAGCATGTACATCTGAGTGTGCAATGCATTGCATCTCCACCCTACTCAGACAAAAAACAGGATCACTGATTACAACAAATTACAACAATATTATGTCAACATTCAATAGCAAAATATACCATGTGTGTGTGTGAGGTTTTAACATGCCTGGAATGAAAGCACACTGGTGCTTATGAAAGCTTTCCAAAGAGGAGGACCCTCTGGCGCATCTTAGAACATCCAGTGTCTTGTCTCCTTTCTCCAGCCCTGACCCAATGTTAGTATAAAGCTGCACTCCTGGTGGATCCTGGATGCAGGCAAGGTGTTTTTGCTGTACCTTCCACACTTCAGACATGCGCTCGTGGTTAATAAGGTGTAGCCCAGTGCCGTCCACAAGGTTCCACATGGAGTCAAGGAGACTTTTGATGAGGGCACGGGTCTCCTCCACTCCCCGGGTTTTCCTGCGGCAGTGCTTGGCTAGTTCTTTAGGGCTGATGCTCGCCAACACCTGGGCATCTGTTGGCTCATAGCCCTGATGCTTTTGCCTCAGCTCTGACCGCTTCGCCTCCTTCAGATTACTGATGTCCTGGTAATCCCACTCAAAAATGCAGCTCGACAATTTGGAGCAGAACGTACCATAGAGAGGATGGTGTTCCGTGATGAGACCTTTGGTGAATCGCCTCATAAAGTGGAACACATCCAACCGCACAGTGGACGTCCATGGCCGAAACCAATGGAGAACTGGGCTCACCCCTGTGTAAATTCACAAGATCATGAATAAAAAAAAATTCCTCACAACATGTATGCATTCGTCATGTGTGTGGTTTGTCATTTCAAAATATGTGTTCGGTGGGTCGAGTGAATGTGAATCTATGTGCATCACGTGTTTTGTCAAAATAAGTGCCTGCTGCAGGGTTTATGGGTTTATAAAAAAGACACTTGTGTTTGCCAGATACTCATATAATCTCAAGTTCACTGTAAGGGAGTGTCTTGTGTGTATTTTGTGAATGTAAGCGTCTCTTTTATCATAAACGGTTTTGACACGTGTGGAGCAGGCACTTATTTTGACAAAACACGTGATGCACATGGTTCACATTTTTTGAAACCACAAGCGACACACATGACACTCAAACCCATATTTTGAATTTGTGCCCCTCAGAAGAGCAGTCACCAGCAGCCACTGGTTTCTAGTGTCATCAACTGCATTATTTGGCAAAAAAACATCAACCCCAATTACAGGTAACCCACCTCTGTCACTGCAACAGTCTCTATCCACATAGATGGCGGCTGGCTGTGGCTCACCAGCATCCCTGTACCGTTGGACGATCCCTTGGCACAGGTCATCCAGTCCAGCCCCCTCGCCGGTTGTGAGGACAGAGTTGAGGACCTGACCATACTCGTTCCCAACATTGGTCATCCATGTTGCCGTGTTCTCAATACCACCAGCCAGTTTTTTGGTCACCTGTTATAACAAAAGAATATACATCATTAGCACATGTATTCTTATTAAACCCTAAAAGAACAAATGAGCTCAAGCTTATACAGGTTTACTTTTACCTTCTTAGTGGAATCGAGCTTCAGAATTCTGCCAAACGTTGAAGTGATGACACCTTTGAGTTCATCAAGGTGGCCGACAACATCGTTGGCATGCACTGTCTCAAACCACTGGGCCAGGGGCAAGGGAATGAAGGGTGGTGGCGGGGAATAAACAGCCTGGGACTGCTTCAGGCAGGATCTTTTGTGAATTTCACAATCTGTGAAATAGTCACAGGATCTCCTGGCCCACTCCTCACTGTGTGCCTCTTGAAAGGCCTGCTGCAGGTAACTGGAGCTATTCCCTGCTGTTCTAGGACGCAAAAGTGTCACACATTTTCTGTCCAGTGCCAAATGTGTAGTCAACACAGCAGGGAATTTGTTGCGGTTAGAGGGGTCCAGTTGCTTTAAAATATCACTACTCCAAGGACAGACAGGTAGTTTGCACTGGCTGCACCTTGGGTAATCTCCCCCTATTAAATAGTACTTGCTGTCCACATCAATGACCTCTCTGACCTTGGTGTAAATGCCAGAGTGGTGCATCTTTCGGTTGCACTGATTACATTTCAAAGGTATGCCCCACATGCGCATTGGTGCCCACAGGAACATCCTCTGACGAAAGTAATCGTGTGGGTTTGGAGGTGCCACAGATCTGATTGGGCTTGGGGGGTGGTGCCAATTTTCCCTGACATTCTGTTTCAGCTGCCCTCTTGCGTCATAGAGAATGTGGGCAATCCACTCCAAATCACCTGGCTTGATGACCCGGAGGAATGGCTTTGGTAAAAACCTGGCCCGGCTTACCTCTGGAAAGCGCAGAGGGACTGGTAGTCCTGGTGCTGCTGGAGGAGGAGCAGAAGCAGGAGAAGATGGAAGTGGTGTGCCACTCTGAGTCGCTGGTGCCATCTCAGATAGGGTTGGAGGGGTAGGAGCAGGAGCAACTTGGAGACAGATGGTTGGTGTCGTCTCCTGGGCTGTGAGGCAGACTGTAGCTGGAGCATCTCGGGGAGAGACGATTGGTGTCGGTGTCATCTCTTGGGCTGGGGTAGTGGAGGGATGGGCTGAAGGTGAGGTTAAGACATGACACTTCTCAAGGTGCTCTGATAACCTGACAGCACCCATGGCCTTTGTGCCACAGTGCTCACACTCCTCTTGGACATGGAAGTCTGACAGATGCTGTGTAAACTGGTCAGAGAGCACTTCCTGAGCACAAAGGGAGCATGTCATTGTATTACCACTGGTCCCTGTCTGCTGTGGACCTGCTGCGGTCCCTGTCTGCTGTGGACCTGCTGCGGTCCCTGTCTGCTGTGGACCTGCTGCGGTCCCTGTCTGCTGTGGACCTGCTGCGGTCCCTGTCTGCTGCGGACCTGCTGCGGTCCCTGTGTGCTGTCCTGACTGGGGGAAACAACATTTTGTATTTACTCTCTATATCGTCTTATTCTCTAAATCACACAAAACTCTGCATCAAAACAAGTCATTTGGAGAATCAAGCACATACAGCGAAGAACCAGCCATGGGGAACAGCTGTAAAGGAAGCATTTGTCAGCATCGTTGTCTCACATCATATGTTTAAGGATTCAATGACATTACTTACATCATGGTAGCCACATTTGCAGGGAATATTTTTCCCAAAAATATCTTTTTTTCTGACCGTTAGGCCATATGCAGGGGTCAGCGGACAATTCTTTATCCTCTCTAACACTGCCTTCCAACGTCTGCTCCCGGGTCTCTGGCCAGTGGAAAATTTATATTTCCCCTGGGCAAACAGCATCATGACGCCGGTCCAGAATGAATCTGGCTTTCCTTGCTTTGGCATCTATAGGGCAAGAGGCAGTCATTTAGGCTGAGTATGCAACATGTAGGCCTACATGCACAGATAGATAAACAGACAGACAGGTAGATAGATAGGAAATTAAGCAGCTACAATATAAGGTTGTATGTTTTTTACAGTCTTAACTTAATATTTTAGTCTTAAGTGTGTCAAAATTCTAAGAATAATGTCATTTTACTCTTATGCCTAGACTTAAGCATAAGTTTGATTTATAAAGCCTCCTAAGTGTTAAGACTAGGTCTCAGATCCTAAATTGTTTAAGAAAGCTGGAGAGGTCTTATGCACTTAGCAACAAAGAATGTGTTAGAATTACTTTAATTCAAATGTATTTCTATGGATGGTTTTAGCAGTAACAACATAAACACGCAGCTTTCGTGGTCATCACATAACTTCTGGTAAACTCTGCGTAGAATAATTAAAAACAAAGTCCTTTAAAAGTAGTTTATTTATATGTACAATGAGCAGAAAATAGACAGTAGATAGGAATTAATATAACATGAAATATAAAGAGTATAGGGTTTTTTATACAATGTATATTATATTACACTATATAATATACAGTATAAGATGTATATTAGTGAAACTTATTCAAGTGCTTGCACAGTACCGAGATTTTTTATTGGATTATCAAGACAGCATACTTAAAGGTATATAAATTTGCATAATATATACTGTAAAAAGTTAAAGTTGGATCAAATAATTGATATTGCCTAAAAATGTAATGTTTTTTCAACTTACATTTTCTGAGTTTAAGTGAAATAAATAAAGTTAAAATGTTTAATTATTAGGTGTTACTAATTGAAGTAAGTTTTTTTTAAGTAGAGACGCTTTTGGTTTTACAGTTTATGACAGGTAAATAAAATACCATAAAATGTAAATAACAACTACAATAGCATTATCAACCTAAAAAATTGTGAAGTATCTACAAGATTGCAGTGACATCATTACATGTAAAGTGATATTAATAGTGTCATGATTCTGCCCTCTTGTCATTGCTTTATTCTAGTCTTGAGGCAGAATCATGATAGACTCATGTTTTGTGTGCCTGTACGTGGCCTTTTTGTCTCGTCACTTTATCCCCGCTCCCTTGTCATCCTCTTGTCTTCATTGACTAATCCTTGTCACCTGTTCCCCTCATTATTTTACCCCTATTTAAGGTCCTTGTGCTCTGTGTTCTGTCTGGTATCGTTAGCTCTGTTCCTGATCCGTTCCTGTGTCAAGTGAAGTGAAGTGAAGTGAAGTGAAGTGAAGTGAAGTGAAGTGAAGTGAAGTGAAGTGAAGTGAAGTGAAGTGAAGTGAAGTGAAGTGAAGTGAAGTAAGCCAAGTTCTTTGAATGTTGTTATTGTGTTGTCTAGTCAAGTTCAGTCTAGTTAATGTCAAAGTCTAGTCAAGTTTAGTGTTAGTCAGTACTAGTTATTGTTGCTTGTTTAATGTTTTGCTCCCACGTGGGCTCTGTTTACTTATTAATAAAGTCATCTTTGTTTTCCATCTGTCTGCGCTTGGGTTCGTTCTCATTCTAATCATGACAAATGGAGTATAAAACCCTGACCCCAAACATAATGTTACAATATTAGCAATGAGCAAGCCAAATGTGAAAGTGACAAGATGGCAAAAATTACAATTGTGTTTAAGTGGAGAAATCCAGCTTAACTTGATCATCTTGTTCAGGCTTGATCATCAAAGTATTTTTTATCTAAGTGTTTGCAAACTTTTGTATTTTCTTATATACACCTTGTCAGTGAAATGAAAATGATATGATTCATCATCTTAATTTTTTAAATGGCACTACGTTTGTCTATTTCATTAACATGTTAAAATCTTAATCAAAATGGTGCAAAATCTTGTAAAATAAATGTATGTACTTATTTGTAATATTGTTAAACTTTTCTTGAAGCAAATTTAAATTAATATATTTAAATACTAATATAATTGTAATGTCTTCATGATTCATGAATGTATGGTGTCACATGCTGCTGTGAATGTACCGTTGCCGGCTTTCTATTGGCTGATTCAGAGGTTAAGGGCGGCCATTTTAGGATGAAATCATTGTAGTCTTCAGTTTGCAGCACTTAAGTCAGCATTTAAGAATGAGTCTTACACTTTACTGAAAGTTGCTTTCAGCCTCTTAATAAATGTCTCCTATTCTCAGACTGCTCCTACTCCTTACTAAGAATTTTCTGACACTTAAGCCATAGCTTAAGACTATTCTTAAGAGCATTTCTGAGAAGTTTTATACATACGGGCCCAGGAATTTTTTAAGTCTTCAGTTTCTGAAACACTGTTTCATTTACATTGTTAAGATCACATTAGATGGCATGAACTCACCCTGATGGTTGTCGGTTATTAAAAAATGTAATCAAAACAGTTTAGTGATGAAAGAAATGGGGAAAATGATACTCTCTTACTCACAATCTCTCTATTGTATGATAACTGAACTAAAATCACAACACAAGTCAATCCTGTTTCTTCATTGATGTTATGAAATGTTTTTTTTTGATACAGAATATGATGAATGACATGAATATATATTAAAATATCCATTTCAGTTTACCTTGATGGCTATTTTCTGTTTCGATCTCTTGTCCTATTGCTGCAGACGTTATGGTCAAGTGGTGTAACCAGTGTTTTGTCTGAAAGACTAATATTATACAAAAAAGATCATATGAATAATAATGTAATACTCTACTACACTGTAATAATGGGTATTTCAACGATTTGTACTTAAATGGTCAAAAAATAGAACAAGATGTTTACAGCATATGGTCTTACTCAGTACAATGAAAAACGCATACAATTTAAATTTAGAAATAAATATAACAAAAAACATATTCTCGTAGGATATTACTAATTAAAGTACTAATTTCATGAGAACTCATGAGGTGTAAAAGATTAGATATTAGTCATTTTTTGTGACTATCTATCTATTGACAACATATTTTGTTAAAAATAGTATACATGTCATATTAAATAATAATTAACCGCGTTATCCTTAAGGTTTTGTGACCGTCTTATCAAACTTAACAGCGACATAAACACTCGACACAGACACAAAATTGAGCATCTCTGTTCTAGTTTAATTTGATGAACAAAAGACAGACACAGAAAAGACACTTAAAAACGTCCAGTAAAAAAAATAATTAATATAGCGATTACCATTATCCCTTAAGGTTTTGTGACCGTCTTATCAAACTTAACAGCGACATAAACACTCGACACAGACACAAATTTGAGCATCTCTGTTCTAGTTTAATTTGATGAACCAAAGACAGACACACAAAAGACACTTAAAAACGTCAAGTAAAGAAAATAATTAATATAGCGATTAGCATTATCCCTAAAGGTTTTGTGACCGTCTTATCAAACTTCACGAAAAACATCCAACGTTTATCAGAGCAGAATTATTTACAAAAACAACAAATACTTTTACGATTTCACTTCAGTGATTTATAATTATATTCAGATAATTTAGTAAGTTCTACTTACTTTTAGTGTCTAGAGATATTCGCCGACGGTAAATACAGTTACCTGAGGATGAACTGTAACATCGTCTCCGTCAGTAACCTATCAGAACACTGTTTGCACGGGGCACCTGTTTCGACGCATATAATTGGCTCTTTTGCCCCCCTTGGAGCGGCAATTTTTTTGAAGCATATGATTGGCTCTTTTGCCACGCTGTTGTTAGGACTCTGTTCGGATTTGTTAGGAACTGTTAGGACCTTGTTAGGACTTGTTAGGACTTGTTAGGAACTGTTAGGACTTTGTTAGGAATTGTTAGGAATTGTTAGGACTTGGTTAGGACTTGTTAGGACTTCTTAAAGCAGTCCAATTAGTGGAGGGTACTCCAGCCCGTGGGGGAGGCAAAAGAGGAAAAGAGAGAGGAAAGAGGGGGAAAGATAGAAAAAGAAAAGGAGAAAAGAGGAGGAAAACGTACACTATATTTTTTCAACATTGTTTACACACAGTTCTATACTTATTGCAAGGTTTATCATCACTTTAATTTTCATGTCTTTTGCGGGATTCGAACCTATGGTATGGCAATGTCGCTTGCATTTTCGGTTGTTCTTTAGTCTCGTAGTGCATTCCGGAAGTACACATGCAATGCATTGTGGGTAACGTAGTCATTTTTTAAAACACTACGGACACTACATTAGTATTTTTACTTTCTACATAAAAGTAAATTTTCAAGTATTCGTATTTTATTAGTGTTTTTCTTTGGAAAACATACATTCCAAAGCATATTATCATAATTTTTAGTCCACTACATTTCATAATTTCACGTTTTTGGTTTATATTTAATATTTAAGTACATTAAGCATCTAGTTTTTTTTACTTTTACTTAAGTAAAAAGTATTTTTGTACTTTTACTCAAGAAAGTAAAAGTACACAATTTTTTATGTAATTAGGTATTAAATCAAGTTTAATATTAGCCTGGTTAGCCAGACCTACATCAAGATGTAAGGTCTGGCAACTCTTCACACAAACGGCTCAATGCAAGGGGCGGGATATAAGGTTGTCCCTCAAAATGCCTCTGCACGCAATAGGATAGCGCTATGACCAATCAGAGCAACAAAGAAGGTGACGTATGAGTCCCCTGCGTTTCCCCACCAGTGGAGCTAATTGGTATATCAAACTTTTACCGTAACCAGTCGGCAAAACTCCAAACAAATCTTTCTTGCTTAAAAAGGACTTCAGTAGGGTTATTTGCTCTTCTCTCAAAGAAAAACATAAGTCTAAGTCCTCCAGAGTCGCGGCCAAAGCCGCTTCAAAAGAAAGCTGTTCGCCAGCAGCAGCAGCCATTCTTTGTTTTCAAGTAGTAACCGTCGCAGGCAGCTCTGTCGTCATCATGTTAAGCCCGCCCCACAGACGCTACACACGATGTGATTGGCCTGACCAAATTTTGGTTTTTGGAGCTGTTAAGTGTATTGTGAGTGCCTAGACTAAACCCTGGCAGCAAATATATTTTGCGGCCGCTAGGGTGCGTCTAGATTTCTAGGCTAGTTTAATATGCAATATAAAAGGAATACATAGTATGATTCTATGCATTAGAACGTAGTGAACATTTTTTAGTAAAGTATATTTTTCCCAAGACAAACACTCTGATAAAGCACAGATCCTTGGGAAATTTACTCAAAGTACTCAAGTAATGTCTGCCTCTGCATATAAATCACCATAGTAATAACCCTGTGATTATGCAATTATGCACATTAATGCATTTAAAGCAAATTCTCTTGTAAATAAACATTTTTTGTGATGTAAACTAATTAATATTCAAATAATTAACTCAAAATGTCACATGCTACATTTAAAGCTACAACAGTATTAACAGTGTATAACTGTAAATGTTAATAATTCCCCCATCATGTTTCCCCCTCCTTTTTTGGTAAACTCATTTATTTGAGAGACTACTGCAGCACAAGATCTGTGCAGCACAAGTGAATAAAACATATTCCAAATTGAGGATAGAGTGTTGGGTTTTGTGAATAAATGTAAAATGATTCAGTTTTAACAATTACATTCAATGGAGTACACTCACTGTGCTGGTATTAAGAGGAAATAAAATAAAAACGTGAAGGCTTTTCTTGGCTCCAATAAAATGATTAAACTTTATTATAACAGACAAACAACATAGAGAAAGACATGTAATGGTGACAGAAACTAAACACTCTCCTTCCAGTCATCCAGGGTCAGTCCTGAGGCTGGACAGTACCACCGCCCCTTCAGCTGGGTGTGTCCAGTTGTTTTATTTTTTACCTGGCCACACAACTTGCAGGTGTAGTGATACTTTTCTTTTGTTAGCCTCTTCCGTGGTGTTTCCCCCCTTGACACTAGCTCCTCATCCTCCTGGGCAGCTTTTTTCAGCCTCCAGGCACATTGCCTTGGCTGGGATGGAAGGCACTCTGTAGGAGCTTGCTGCAATGGAGAAGCTCGTGGATATGGAGGAGCATGTGGATATGTAGGAGCATGCGGAAATGGAGGAGCATGCGGATATGGAGGAGCATGCGGATATGGAGGTGCATGGGGATATGGAGGTGCATGGGGATATGGAGGTGAATGGGGATATGGAGGTGCATGGGGATATGGAGGTGCATGTGTATAGGGAAGTGCATGGGGATATGGAGGAGCATGCAGAAATGGAGAAGCATGTGGAAATGGAGGCGCATGCTGCAACTGAGGAGCTTGCTGGAACGGAGGAGCTGGCCCAAATTGTGGAGGGAACTGGGGAGGTGGAGATGGTGGAGAGAACACAGGCTTGCTTACAACTAGTGTGCGCTGGTGGGGGAAAGCTTCCCCCTCATGGTTTTCAGGCTCCTCAAATGTCATTGGTTCATGTGCATGTTGCACAGGGGCAGCTGGAAGTGTGTTCACTGCAGGAAGAGGCTCCTTGGCCAGGTACAGCTGTTTGGGAAGTGCAGTGCCTTGCAGCTGCATGTTCCTGTCCTTCCTCTTATCCCTTCTAAACAGCCTACAAGACATACATTCATTATTTTATACATGTATAAAAGCCTATCCTCCCTCTCTAAGGTTATTACATATTTTCTAACAAGCATGCAGGTGGATGGTTTTTCTTCGTGTTAAATCTTTATATGAAGAGTTTCGTTGCAAAACGAGATAACTCAGTTTTTTTATTTTTCAGAAATCTAGTTTTTTGGTTGTGCATTCCAATTAATATCAATTCAACTGCAGTTGGTTTGTTTTCATTTAAACCTTCATAACTTAAAAAAATACAGCTAAGTAGCACCATAAAACAAAATAATAACATGATAACATAATAATAAACATGTTTTGACAAAAATGTTAAAAAACGAATTTATCTCGTTTTGTAACGAAACTCTTCATAT
The DNA here is from genome assembly GCF_027580225.2 of Misgurnus anguillicaudatus. NCBI lineage: Eukaryota > Metazoa > Chordata > Actinopteri > Cypriniformes > Cobitidae > Misgurnus > Misgurnus anguillicaudatus. The sequence continues at coordinate 21,657,548 of NC_073358.2, forward strand.
AATGTCTTGACTGTATGGGAAAGGTAAATGAAATAACACATACCATGAAGATACTGTGGTGTTGTTAACCGGCACCAGACTCAGGTTCGTCTGGTTCAGGACAACCATGCTGTCCTCCAGCAGCTGTTTGATGTGGCTGTAGACGCTGACAATGGACTGAGGGATGGGCATGGTTTTCCCCTTTGCGTCCTTTGGCCTGTTGCATGACTGCTCAAACTCTTTTGCAAGTCTGAGGCAAACACAGTCACTGACCCTATGTATTCTGGGGTCCTGGGCTGCTTGGCCGTGAGTCATGTATAGTCTGTGGGAGAGAAGGATGATATTTTCTGGACTGTGAACAAGGATGTAAAGTGATGAAGAACTAAGTTACAATGTCAATAGGGATTGCAATAAAATAATTTACACTCAAAAAATACTTTTCACAGTGACTCGTGCTGTCTCTTAATGATTTGTATTGAACCAAAATAATAGCAAATTGTGATCAAGCACCTCTCTGCCGCCTGCTGCCCAGGAGCAGAGCCACTCGGCTTCCTGGGTGCTCTCCATGGTCCTCCTGAAGCATGTGCTTTTGTCTTAGCCTTCTGGGTGTACCTAAACAGTGAAAGAGACATCCATATGCTTCATTCATTCCATGCAATGTATGTTTAATTTTGGTGTACAAAATAATGACTATGTTGTATCTTAAAGGTTTTTTGTCCATGGCATGGAGAGCTGTGTACAGGTTGACTATATACACCTCCTCCTTGGCTGACAAGGTGGTGATGGTGCGATTCAAGTCAACTAGGTAGGCTGCAAGGGCATCAACTGCCTCCCATCCCACAACGCCCCTCGAGTCACATTGGCTGGTCTGAAAAGTGATAAGTGAAAAAAAGAAAAAAAAAACAAGCAAATTAATGTACACTCTTGTTTCTAATATGTGAGCAATGCTGATTTTATATTTATTTACCTTATTAAAATGTAACCACATTTACTTAAAACAAGTTAAATAAGTTAAATATTGCGTTTTTGAGTAAGGTGTTACAGAAAGTGTTTCTGACCTCTGTGATGAGGGGTCCGGGTTCAGTGTCACCCTCCACAGCACTTGGAGGATCACCAGCCCCTATCTCAGCTGACTGGCAGACAATGTCAGGCATGCTGATGGTGTCATCTGGCTCATCCTCCTCCTCCTCAAGCACCTGCGAGGGGATTTCGGAGACCTGTGATGGAGCCAGCAGGTCACCTCTGTTGGTCTGGGCCAATAAATATTCCACTGCTATACCCTCACCTGTAACCAGTGTAAACACAAAATGAAGAAAGGACATACATACATTCACTATGGCATAACACAAATGTAACTGTGAGAATTATGCTGGTGATTAAAAGCATCCAAAATAAATCAAAACTCAGTCAAATATATTATATATATATTTTGTTATATTTTATCGTCTGAGTGCAGTCACCCTTTGCCTAGAAATTGCAAAATACGCGTGTCATGTTTTCAAAATTTTCAATTTTAAAGAGTAAAGAAGGAGTTCACATTTAATCTGGGCTCTTATTGGCTGCTTTTTTCAATATTCAGTGTAAGTCATCATTCTTAAATAAAATGTTACTTTTCTAGTAACATAAATTAATCAGTAAAGTAAAAGTAATTTCAAGCATTTAACCATACCCCTTCAGATTAAATGATTTTGAAGATCATAACATTTTAGTCAAGTGAGCCTAAACTTTTGAACAGTAGTGTACGCACATCCTTATCCTACATAAATAGCATGTTTTTCACAGCCAAGAAATGCATGTCCTCTGAGTAAGGGGGTGCTTAAGAAAAAGAGGAGGAGAGGATGTAATACTCTGGTCAACCAGTGTTGCTTTGAGATCTCTCTCAAATTTTGAATAATTACAACACATTCTCTGTCATAACAGAAAATAACAATTAAAAAAGATATACAATACAGTATGTCTTGATGCAAATGTACCTGGAATAAAAGCACATTGATGTCCAGCTCTTTGCCGCCCTTTTGGAGTGTCCCCACCTTTGTGTACAGTGCAACACCTGCAGGGTCTTGGAGGCACTCCAGGTGCTTCTGCTGCACTTTCCACACGTGGCGCATGCTGTCATGGCTCACCAGACGCAGCCCTGTGGTGTCTGTCAGCTCCCATACTGATTCCAGCAGCCCTGAAATCATGCTCCGCATCTCCTCCACTCCACACGTCCTCCTCCTGCAGTGTCTCTTTAATTCCCCTGGGCTGATAGTGGCCATGAGCTGTTCTTCAGTGGGAGTATGTCCGCTGTGGCTGCTCTTCCACTCCGCTCTCTTGGCCTCCTTCAGGCGTTGCACATCCTCCTGGTCCCATTCAAAAACGCAGGAGGAAAGCTTGGCACAAAAGGTGCCATAGAGAGGGTGGTGTTCTGTAGTGAGGCCGCAGTTAAAGCGTCTCATGAAATGGAAGCTGTCTAAGCGCACTGCAGACCTCCATGGGTGAAAGGGCTTAGCCACTGAAGACACACCTGTGAAAAACAACAATTCATAATAACATAGACCACAACACCTGTACTGTGTGTGTGTGTGTGTGTGTGTGTGTGTGTGTGTGTGTGCGAGAGAGAGAGAGAGAGAGAGAGAGAGAGAGAGAGAGAGAGAGAAATTTTCACCCACCTGACTGGCTGCAGCAATCCCGGTCGACATAGATGACCTCAGGTTCAGCTTGGCCCGCATTCTTGTACCGAGTGACGATGCCGATGCCTTGGCACAACTCTTCCAACCCTGCACCTTCACCTGTCGTCAGAACAGAGTTCAACACCTGGCCAAACTCATTGCCGATGTTTGTCATCCATGCAGCACTGTCCCCGATCTCGCCAGCCAGCTTTTTGGTGATCTGTAAAACAAACACAAGCACTAAGAAGTAAACCAATTTCCTCTTTTGTTGTAATTATACATATTTTATATACTTTTTTACTGTTGAAACCCTAACCTTCTTTGTTGAATCCATTTTAAGAATTCTACCATAGGTAGAAGTGATCACTCCCTTCATTTCATCCACATGGCTGAGGATTTCATTGGAATGGACCGTCTCAAACCATTGAGCAAGTGGAAGGGGCCTGAAGGGTGGTGGAGGAAGATATACAGCTGCAGAGGGGACGAAGGTAGCCATCTTCCTATGACGCTTACAGTCTGAGAGGTAGCGGATGGTCTGCCGAGCCCACTCCTCGCTGTGCGCTTCCTTTATTGCAGACTGGAAGTACGAGGAACTGTTACCAATGGTCCTGGGCTTCAGGAAAGTCATGCATTTCCTGTCCAGAGCCAGCTGTGTTGTGAGGACAGCGGGGAACATGCTCCTGTGTGCCACATCCACCTGGGAGAGCATATCCTGGCTCCATGGGCAGACCGGCTGAGAGCACTTGCTGCAACGTGGATAGTCCCCTCCCACTAGGTAGAAGCGGCTATCCACATCAATTACCTCCCTTATCTATCTGTAGATCCCGGAGCTGTTCATTTTCCGGGAACATTTTGGGCATTTTAAAAGAATTCTCCACATCCTCATTGGTGCCCAGATGAACATCCTCTGCCGGTAGTACCACCCAGGCTCAGGAGGAGATGGTTTGGGCTCCAGTGGGGGGTGAAACCAGCAGGCTTGGATTTTTTGTTTCAGCTGGCCTGTAGGCTCATATAGGCATTTGGAAATCCACACCTGATCTGCTTTCTGGACTACTCTCCGAAACTGCTCAGGAAGAAAACCTTTCCAATTGATTGAAGTTGGTTTTGAAGTTGGTGGAGTTGCAGTGTGGTGTGGTGTGGCAGAGCTACTTGAAGGAGGGAGCAGAGATGGCGTTGTCTTTGATGGTAGAACTTTTGTGGTGGTAGTGTTTTTGTAGTTTTTCAGGGGTGGCTTTTGCGGTGATGGCATAATAAATGCTGTATAGTGAGCCACTTGGATGTGATTCAAAAGACCAAGAGTACCCTGCACCTTGACCCCACAGGTGTCACACATCTCCTCCACATGGTGATCAGACAGGTGCTCTGAAAATTTGTCTCCCTCCACAAGCTGGTTGCACTTGTAGCACTGCACGATCTGTCCTGCCACTGATGCCCCTGCCTCTGTGTCTCCTCTCCCTGCCTCTGTGTGGTCTCGGACTCCTCCTGCTTCTGTGTCTCCTCTCCCTGCCTCTGTGTGGTCTCGGACTCCTCCTGCCTCTGTGTCTCCTCTTGCTGCCTCTGTGTTGTCTTGAACTCTCCCTGCCTCTGTGTCTCCTCTACATGTCTCCATGCCTCCTCTCCTTACCTCCATGCTGACTTGGACTCGCCCTGCCTCCGTCTCAACTACTCCTGCCTCACTGGACCCAGCGCCTGAAGACAGATCTGCTGGCTGGGGAGGAGTACAAAAAGAGGGCCATACACTAATAAAGAATCCTACACTACTAGTTTTCTCCAGAATTGTACAGATATATATATATTGTTCAATAAATACTGTAAATCCACATCCCTTACGAAAATTAAACATGGTTTTACTACAGTTAAAACAAAAAAAAACATGGTTACTGTAGTAAAACCAGGGTTTTGCTGATAGTAATCAATACACCAAAAAACACACTTAATACACTTTTACCACAATAAAATGGTTAATTTTCGTAAGGGATGCTACAATGACTATCATGACTTAAAGGAAAATTCCGTTATTTAGCACTTTGAGTCTCTTTTCTGGTTTGTTTTGGATGACCTAGAGTGGTTGACAAAGAAATTTTGAAGATTGGTCCTGTCTCGACTTTTTCACTTTTTCGTTAATGTTGCAAAACAAGTAACGTAGCGAAATACAGTTTCTGTGGTGTTTTCTATTTGGCATTGTCAAAATTTCGGTATCCACCACTCTAGTTCATCCAAAACAAACCAGAAAAGAGACTCAATGTACTAAACACTGGAATTTTCCTTTAAACCTAAATTATCTTAATTCTTAGCAAAAACCCCTTTGTTCTTTCAAAAATATGTGCTCATTCATGTGTCATTACTTCCACCTACTAATCAAAGTATTCTCGTAAGTGTAGAATCTGCTATTCAGAATACATACGGGCGAGTCCTTCAAATGGCTGAATACATGTTGCGCCTTCATCTTTGAAATACTTTCGCTGCACCTTTCGCACTGTTATACTACACTCACACTGGACAAAGTCGTAGTACTGGAAGCCATGTTAATCTTGGCATGAAACGGCCACCGTAGGAGTGAAAACATGCTCGGAATTGGGCTGAGGGCTAGAAAGTAATATTCAGTTGGAATAGAATTTCACAGCTAGATGGGAGAAGTTCTTACACAATGCAGCTTTAAAAATAGAACAATATGTAAAATAATGTTTATTCATACAATGTCAATTAAAAAAAAAAATAGAAAAAAGACAAAAAGCAAACAGGCTTTATAAACAGGCATTACTGCAAAATCACTGAAGCCCACCAGAGGAAAAAGCAACCAAACAAACCACAAACAATAAATTAGTAAATAGTTTCACCTACCTTATGGAACCCACAGGAGCACCGAAGGCTTCTCCCAAACAGATCCTTAGTGGAATGGCTCTGCAGGGGGCAAGCATCAATTCTCTCCAAGGCCTTTTTCCATTTCTTGGCCCCTGGCCGTTTGCCAGTTGAAAAGTGGTATTGGCCCCGAGCATATTTGAAGCAGATGTCCCTCCAGTAACTATCTGGCTTTCCTGTCATAGTCATCTGCAAACATTAAACAAAAAATAAGTTGAGGTCAAGCTAGGCTATGTGTGTAGACAGACAAACAGAGCAGAGGAAATTATACTTGTATGTGTGTATGTTATGTAGGTAGGTAGGTATGCTTTGCATGATTGTTTTATAGTTGTTGTGAAACAATTTGAAAATGTATGTTTTAAAAGGTACTATATACGTTATTTAAAAGGTACTATATAATAAATTAACACATCAAACACATAACCAGGCTCCATTACCGGAGGGGATGAAACTTGGCACAACTATTACACATCTTATGGCTTTTCCCGAGAAATCGACAGTTTATATGGCAAATAAACAAATAAATGTATGTTTAAAAGTATGTTCCTATGCCTCCTTCTGGAAAAAATAATGTTTATAGATGGTTTACAAAGTTTTTATTAACTATTTAACAAGGTATTATAGTAATCTGTTGCAACCTTATAATAACCACCCAGATAATGTTTATAGACACATAACTTTACAAACCAACTACTAGTAACCCTTAACAAAGTGTTAGGAATATCTGGTCCGCCTATGTAATGTTAAAGATGTTTTAAAAATGGTTTCTTGAAGGTTTACACACATTGTTAACCATTACCTGATAAGTTACCTTATAAATTATATGAGGAATATAACTGTAACTGTTAATTTACAGCACAACTTATAATTAGTAAACATTATTAATTATAATTTCATTGTTTGTTTACAGTAAAAAGACTGTTTGCTAACAGTTAAATGACATTTAACGTTAATTAAAGATTAATTAACAATCAATATACAATCTATTAATGATGGTGATTATAAGCGGCCACGTAATAAGAACGTTGAAATACAATTTGAATACCATGCTAACGGGACGGGAGATGAAATCGTTTATTGATTTGTGTTTTATGAGTGCTGCTTTTATGAGTATTAATTAATTTTCCAAACCTTAATCCCGTGTTTTGAGTTGATGCGGTGAAAAAATGGCCGCCGCGCTAAAGCGATAACCACGCCCCCTCCCGCGTCATAAAAACTACGTCACTGTCCGGACCTGTGTTAGGACCTCGTTTGAAATTCTTTGATCTCGTTAGGAATGTGTTCGGACCTGGTTAGGACCTGGTTCAGACCTCGTTCGGATGTTAGGACCTCGGAGGCAGTCCAGACACTGGTGGGTACGGCCACGACTACACGCCTTCAGCACTGGTAAACTTTATTCTTTCCCCGTTCCCCACGAAACGAAGCTCTAGACACACCAGCATAAAAGGTGAAAGAGGCTACTCATCACCCGAACAGGGACTTGAACCCTGGACCCTCAGATTAAAAGTCTGATGCTCTACCGACTGAGCTATCCGGGCTCACAGCAGTCTTCATTCAAAACATCACCACAGAGGCAACGTTTCTAAGCTCAAGGAAATGTAGCTACGTCTACGTAACACGCCAAAGTGACTCTTGAGCTGCACCAGAAAAAGCACATTTGACAAAACGTGACCCTGCCCGTGAAAACCCAGCTGAAATCTTTTTTGTGATTTGGTCTTTTCTACATAAAACCGTCCAACATACATAAAGGGTGTCGTGTGAAAACATCACCGTGAAATCCTTGGTACTGATTGCCACACCGAGGGTCGAAATCAATGCGATGTCAAGTACCGGAATCAAACTTTTCACGCTTTTAATCTCAGGACTATAAACATCAAAACAAACAAACCACAACAAACTTCTCTTTTGCAACAAACTCGTAAGTCTCTCAAGAGACTGGCAAAAATTGCCAAAGCTGACTGTATTTCAAGTCATCCTGGCGGGGTATTGGGTAAAGTTTTCAACCAGCAATGATCACGCCTCAGATAAACCTCATAGGCTACAATATTGCCTCTGCGAAAGAATGATGGAAAAGGTCACAACCTCTCCTGTGCACGTTCCCGGACGCTGGACGACAGGGTGGTTTTCAAGCTTTAAACTGAAATTAGACTTCAGGTGCTGCTTTGCTGCATGTTGTGCTTTTTCAGCAGGTGAGAGATCTGCACAAAAAGTTTGTTCATTATCTGCTTTCTACTTAGAAAAGCAAAAGTGCAAATTCACGTTTGAATTATTTAAGGAAAACAATCTGGGGGAGAGAATTGTGGGAATCCTGAAAACAAAGACTCGAGAGTGTTAGTAGTGGCAAGGAGTAATTGACAAATGGTGTTCTCTGCCCGGGTTATACAGTATTGTTCAAAATAATAGCAGTACAATGTGACTAACCAGAATCATCAAGGTTTTTAGTATATTTTTTTATTGCTACGTGGCAAACAAGTTACCAGTAGGTTCAGTAGATTCTCAGAAAACAAATGAGACCCAGCATTCATGATATGCACGCTCTTAAGGCTGTACAATTGGGCAATTAGTTGAATTAGTTGAAAGGGGTGTGTTCAAAAAAATAGCAGTGTGGCATTCAATCACTGAGGTCATCAATTTTGTGAAGAAACAGGTGTGAATCAGGTGGCCCCTATTTAAGGATGAAGCCAACACTTGTTGAACATGCATTTGAAAGCTGAGGAAAATGGGTCGTTCAGGACATTGTTCAGAAGAACAGCGTACTTTGATTAAAAGTTGATTGGAGAGGGGAAAACCTATAAAGAGGTGCAAAAAATGATAGTCTGTTCAGCTAAAATGATCTCCAATGCCTTAAAATGGAGAGCAAAACCAGAGAGACGTGGAAGAAAACGGAAGACAACCATCAAAATGTATAGAAGAATAACCAGAATGGCAAAGGCTCAGCCAATGATCACCTCCAGGATGATCAAAGACAGTCTGGAGTTACCTGTAAGTACTGTGACAGTTAGAAGACGTCTGTGTGAAGCTAATCTATTTTCAAGAATCCCCCGCAAAGTCCCTCTGTTAAAAAAAGGCATGTGCAGAAGCGGTTACAATTTGCCAAAGAACACATCAACTGGCCTTAAGAGAAATGGAGGAACATTTTGTGGACTGATGAGAGTAAAATTGTTCTTTTTGGGTCCAAGGGCCACAGGCAGTTTGTGAGACCACCCCCAAACTCTGAATTCAAGCCACAGTAAACAGTGAAGACAGTGAAGCATGGAGGTGCAAGCATCATGATATGGGCATGTTTCTCCTACTATGGTGTTGGGCCTATTTATCGCATACCAGGGATCATGGATCAGTTTGCATATGTTAAAATACTTGAAGAGGTCATGTTGCCCTATGCTGAAGAGGACATGCCCTTGAAATGGTTGTTGCAACAAGACAATGACCCCAAAACACACTAGTAAACGGGCAAAGTCTTGGTTCCAAACCAACAAAATTAATGTTATGGAGTGGCCAGCCCAATCTCCAGACCTTAATCCAATTGAGAACTTGTGGGGTGATATAAAAAATGCTGTTTCTGAAGCAAAACCACGAAATGTGAATGAATTGTGGAATGTTGTTAAAGAATCATGGAGTGGAATAACAGCTGAGAGGTGCCACAAGTTGGTTGACTCCATGCCACACAGATGTCAAGCAGTTTTAAAAAACTGTGGTCATACAACTAAATATTAGTTTAGTGATTCACAGGATTGCTAAATCCCAGAAAAAAAAATGTTTGTACAAAATAGTTTTGAATTTGTACAGTCAAAGGTAGACACTGCTATTTTTTTGAACACACCCCTTTCAACTAATTGCCCAATTGCACAGCCTTAAGAGCGTGCATATCATGAATGCTGGGTCTTGTTTGTTTTCTGAGAATCTACTGAACCTACTGGTAACTTGTTTGCCACGTAGCAATAAAAAATATACTAAAAACCTTGATTATTCTGGTTAGTCACATTGTACTGCTATTATTTTGAACAATACTGTATATGCAGTAGACTCATATGCCTTCTTAAGTAAAGAGTCCGTGAGGCCACACTGGGCACTGGGGCAATGCACATTGCCCCAGTGCCTCGAAGGGCCTCATCGGGTGACACCACTAGGGCAGCGACCGCCTGTTTGATCTCCGGAGCACGACCAACTCCAATAGTCTCTGCCCCAACCATAGATGCCAGAGTACAGGCTGTCCTTGGTCGCCTTTTCGAAGCATTAGAACTCGTAAGGGAGTTGAAAACTCTGCAATGAAGTCCTTGCAAGGTGGCATAGCGAAGCTGGATCCAGCTGCAGTCTGTCTGAAAAAGACGCTGGATTGTGCTGGATTGTGCTGGCTGAGTTGGCGATTCATCCAGCCCTAGGCGTGCAACTGCCATCTGAAGCACAGCCACAGTGTTATCTGTGGAGGACATAGTCTGTCCTGAATAAGCTGATTCCCCACTAGAGCCCCCAGCCAGGGCCGGATTAACCTTATGGGCAACTGGGCAATTGCCCAGGGGCCCAAGACCTCCAAAGGGCCCAGGGCAGCAAGGGCACGAGCAAAATACTGTACCTGGTAATCTCCCGCTCGCCGCTTTATATTAAACAATCTGTCAACATGGGCTTTTGCGCTGCAAAGAGAGACGCTGCGCTTATTACTTTGAACGTCAGTCGAGAGCGGTTGAGTCTCATGCGGACTGACCAATGAAGAGAGGGCCTCAGGTTAAGACGCTCTCCTCATTGGTCAGTCCGCATGAGGTGGGTGACGTGGGTCAAAGGTTAGCCAAGCATTACGTGACGCAAGGCTTTGGTACAACAGAAAAAACGAGACACGAAGAAGCTAAGTCGGAGCGCGAAGCGGAAATTAAAAAAGGAAAAGGACATCAGAAACGCAGAAAATGTAAAGTATAAACAGTGGTGTAGTCTACGTGATACGCAGGTATCTGCGCGATCCGATCGGCGTATGAAATCAAATTACTTAGCGGCGCAAAAGTGACTGGGGAGCAGAGAACCCAGAGGCGAGTGACAGCAAAGTAGCGCGAGAGCGATTCCAGTTATCACATGAAGAAATCTGCTTTAAATCACTCTCGCGGTACATTGACATCATCAAGAGGTCTGCTTAGCGCCAAATGAAGTCGAACCTGCAGTGTAGCTGTTCACGCGACACTGTAAACAAATCAACCATGTGGAGAGTTGAACGAGTGAAGCAGTGCACAACATAAAATCCGGAGAGTTAACAACGCACATGTGTGAGTAAACAACATTTAAATCATCAATCCAGTTTGGATTACTTTATCTGGAGGTAAGGCTCCAATAAAATAAAATAAGCCGGTGTGTATGTCCTGATGGTTTTTAGCTGCCTTCCAGCATGTTTGCCACAGTGTTAAACTTACTTTCTCTGTGTTCATTTATATATCTACGTTCAAGATGTAGCCTATATAGCCTCTTAAACTTCTGTGAGGAAAATCATGTCTGCCTTGATGTTCAGTTCAGACTTCAAAAGATAATGTTCTTCACTTTGGTTTGGGTGTCTAATATTAGGCTATATGATGTTCTTGTAATAATAATTAAGGAAAAGCCTATTTTCATTTTTAGACAATGCTTGTATATGCAAAAAATAAGCTTTTTTATATCAATGACTATGCAAATTAAAGTTAATCCATGGTCATCTTAAATGTGTATTAATTAAAAAGTTCTGTTAAGTCAGATTCCGTCAACGACGAGGACAACTCAGCTAAATTAGCCTGGACTTTTCTACACCGCCAGTTTATGTTTACAGCCCAGAGATTATACAGATGCTGATGTGTTTTTTTTTCATAGCATCATATGTGAGTGAATGTCTTTGATAGGGGACATAGTAGTGCATTTGTATGAGCATTTAAATATTTGTAAATCAAAATACACCTGATGACAGTTAGAATTTAAGGTATTGAGTATACAGTATTGTTCAAAATAATAGCAGTACAATGTGACTAACCAGAATAATCAAGGTTTTTAGTATATTTTTTATTGCTACGTGGCAAACAAGTTACCAGTAGGTTCAGTAGATTCTCAGAAAACAAACAAGACCCAGCATTCATGATATGCACGCTCTTAAGGCTGTGCAATTGGGCAATTAGTTGAAAGGGGTGTGTTCAAAAAAATAGCAGTGTCTACCTTTGACTGTACAAACTCAAAACTATTTTGTACAACTATTTTTTTTTTCTGGGATTTAGCAATCCTGTGAATCACTAAACTAATATTTAGTTGTATGACCACAGTTTTTTAAAACTGCTTGACATCTGTGTGGCATGGAGTCAACCAACTTGTGGCACCTCTTAGCTGTTATTCCACTCCATGATTCTTTAACAACATTCCACAATTCATTCACATTTCTTGGTTTTGCTTCAGAAACAGCATTTTTGATATCACCCCACAAGTTCTCAATTGGATTAAGGTCGGGAGATTGGGCTGGCCACTCCATAACATTAATTTTGTTGGTTTGGAACCAAGACTTTGCCCGTTTACTAGTGTGTTTTGGGTCATTGTCTTGTTGAAACAACCATTTCAAGGGCATGTCCTCTTCAGCATAGGGCAACATGACCTCTTCAAGTATTTTAACATATGCAAACTGATCCATGATCCCTGGTATGCGATAAATAGGCCCAACACCATAGTAGGAGAAACATGCCCATATCATGATGCTTGCACCTCCATGATTCACTGTCTTCACTGTGTACTGTGGCTTGAATTCAGAGTTTGGGGGTCGTCTCACAAACTGCCTGTGGCCCTTGGACCCAAAAAGAACAATTTTACTCTCATCAGTCCACAAAATGTTCCTCCATTTCTCTTTAGGCCAGTTGATGTGTTCTTTGGCAAATTGTAACCTCTTCTGCACATGCCTTTTTTTAACAGAGGGACTTTGCGGGGGATTCTTGAAAATAGATTAGCTTCACACAGACGTCTTCTAACTGTCACAGTACTTACAGGTAACTCCAGACTGTCTTTGATCATCCTGGAGGTGATCATTGGCTGAGCCTTTGCCATTCTGGTTATTCTTCTATCCATTTTGATGGTTGTCTTCCGTTTTCTTCCACGTCTCTCTGGTTTTGCTCTCCATTATAAGGCATTGGAGATCATTTTAGCTGAAGAGCCTATAATTTTTTGCACCTCTTTATAGGTTTTCCCCTCTCCAATCAACTTTTTAATCAAAGTATACTGTTCTTCTGAACAATGTCTTGAATGACCCATTTTCCTCAGCTTTCAAATGCATGTTCAACAAGTGTTGGCTTCATCCTTAAATAGGGGCCACCTGATTCACACCTGTTTCTTCACAAAATTGATGACCTCAGTGATTGAATGCCACACTGCTATTTTTTTGAACACACCCCTTTCAACTAATTCAACTAATTGCCCAATTGCACAGCCTTAAGAGCGTGCATATCATGAATGCTGGGTCTCATTTGTTTTCTGAGAATCCACTGAACCTACTGGTAACTTGTTTGTCACGTAGCAATAAAAAAATATACTAAAAACCTTAATTCTTCTGGTTAGTCACATTGTACTGCTATTATTTTGAACAAGACTGTATGTACTGTATAATACAGTAATATATTCTGTATATGACCATATTATGGTGATCCTGGGGTCGTGATGATGGGGCCCTTGAATATTGTTGCCCAGGGTATAACAAAGTGTTAATCTGGCCCTGCCCCCAGCTACTGAAGAGGCTGCATTCTCCAGGATGGGAGATTGTGCAGTAGCATCTACCACTGCCATATCCTGAAACAGTGCATCAGATGCACTTGTGGAGAGCACATCAAAATCTGTGTAATGTGAAGGGGAAGATGAGCCCAGATGCTCATAGCCATAGGGTTAATGGAATTGGAATCCTCCTCATCTTCCTGTGAAATGGTAGCAGGTGATGCAGGTATCACAGGCTGGAGCGTCTGGAGAAGGCGCTTTATTTCCAACATCTCAGACGAAAGTACAGCAACCGTTTTAGAAAAAGAGGCATCCTCTGGCTGCTTGTTATCTGTAACACTAGCCTTTTTCTTAGCTGGAGGGGCACCGGCAGCCGCCGATGTACTGCGTTTCCCTTTCCGTTTGGCTGACTGCGACTCCTTTTCCCCAAGTCTGACTGCACATTTAGGGTCCAGTTCGGCCAGCCGAAGTTGTCTCTCTGACGTGGGCAGGAGACTACAGTGCAGACACGGGTTGGTGATAGCCTCCTTCAAATGCTATAATCCCAAACATGACGGACATACGTCATGGCGGTCGTCAGGCAGGAGTGTGTTAGGGCACAGCTTACATGTTAAGGGAATACCCGTGGCAATAGAGCTATGTGCCATAATTTTTCCCAAAAAAGAAAATGAGGGATAAATAATTTTAAGTCAGTGACAAATGTTAGCAGGGAACCGCTAACATATAACCGTGGCAAAAAAGACCCCTGAAAAAACCGAGGTCTTGATGTAAAAAACTCCGTATAAAAAACCAATGAGAACTAACGAAAAAAATCACCCGGTAATACCGAGAGCTGTAAGGGGTTAACGGGAAACCGTAACTATTGTAACACCGACCGTCAGATAGCACCGAGAGGCCCGAGCAGTTACAAAATGAAACCAAAAATTATGGGGAACGTCGGTATAACCGTCCGTAGAAAAAAACTCTTATCCCCCGGATAGAACCGAGAGGCACAAGTAGTCACGCAAATCCATCTGAAATTAAAAAATGATGGGGAACCATCAGTTAAAAGCCTGTAGGAAAAAAACAATAGCCGCCAGGAGCTAATACCGAGAGGCTCGAAAACCCATAACTTATATCCGTCAGATGTAAAGATGTAAAGATGACAGGGAACCGTCATATAAAACGCCCGTAGAACAAGAAAACACTAGCCACCGGACGGCACCAAGAGGCACAAAGTGTTGACAGAGACTGAATGTAATAAACTCACGACTCACCGATTGATGCAAAGAAGAAAAGACTCCAAATAGCGCGCTGTCACAGCTTGCGAGGACGAAAAAATTCACTGCTCAGGTAAGCTGCACTTGACCGCGCGAAAATCGAGGACAAGCGAGAATCACAACAAGCGAGAAAGCAAAAGAGGCAGAAGGCTGAGCTGGTTGGCTATTTATTGCTCAGGGCTCAGCCTACGTCACCATGTGACTTTGTTGGTATATTTTCTCGACCTATGTAGCTGGCGCTGCGATAATCCACTAGTGCTTTTGCACTGCCTCTGGCGGTCAGGAGGAATGAAAAAGAACCGAAATCACCTCGTATCAGCTTTTTAATGTAAATGTATAGTGATTTTATCAGACAATGTCGCATTTAAATTAGTATTTTAGCAGTAGTTAAAGTAACAGCTGGTTGGATTAAACACGACGTGTTATTTGGACGTGTTTAGTCAGTATTTTAAACTCTTTCTTTATGTCTGACAACAGAACATATAATATGTAAAAATTAGGGATGCACCGAATCCAGATTTTTTAGGTTCGGCCGAATCCCGAATCCACCGTTTAAGATTCGGCCGAATCCGAAACCGAATACCGAATCCTACTCGCATCCTTATTCAACACAGTAAAACACATTAATGAAGTAAAAAACGTCCACAGCAGTGTATTTTTCATTTTATTTAATTTTAACTGTACATTATGCCAGGATGACAAGTTGGAAAAACTATTTTGACAATTACCATAAGCCTATGCATAATGAAAGCGATGCGTTGCGACACGCTCGTTTTCCAATAAGCAAGCAGCTCCGCGCTAAAACTATATTTAACTTTGAGTGAGAAGCTCCGCTCGTCAATGTCAGTCTTCACACGGCCGTCCAATTACAGCGGAGGAGGGGCAGGACATTACCACAGCAACCAACCGGTCCGGCTCACAGCTGAAGCATCACAGCTACCAAGCGCTCGGCTGAAAAACAGCTGGCGTTTGGGGTCCTCAAGGCGTTTTCAGCGGTGTTTAAAAGTTTTGGTGTGTCCAGCTGACCGAAAGAAAAAGCTCATCTCCACGTCAGCACCCGATGTGTGTAATCAACGGCTGCGTGACGTCGACCAGCGTAGCGCAAGCCTAGGGTTCGGTGGAAAAAAAATATAGGATTCGGCCGAACCCGAACCCCGCCAAAAAGCCCAGTATTCGGCCGAATCCGAAACCGAATCCTGGATTCGGTGCATCCCTAGTACAAATAGCATTCAGTTGTGTTAAAATACAATATAATAAACAATGAAAGCCAGATCAGACAGAGTAGAAAAACACATTTTTAAGTAGGCTAATATTTTCCCAAACGGTCCTGATATGTCTGAACGTTAACTAATACCAGCTACATGCAACTCTGTGTAATTTAGATAGCCTACTTAAAGGAATAGTTCACTTAATTTTAATGGTCATATACCTAAACTTGTTTCAAACCTGTATGAGTTTCTTTCTTCTGCTGAACACAAAAAAGAAAAGAGTTAAGAATGTCGGTATCCAAAATCAGTTGATGAATCCCATTGACTTCATATGTAGGATCAAAATAACATGGCAGTCAATGAGGTTCATCAACTTTCTGGCTACTAAGATTCTTCAAAATATTTAATTTTGTGTTTAGCAGACGAAAACTCAGACAGGTTTGGATGAGTAAATTATGACAATTTATTTAAAGTGAACTATTCTGGAACAGAACTGTGTTGTCTAATCCATGCAAAATATACAAAATTAATACCATCTTTATTAGAACACGTGGCATTGCACAAGATTTTGGGAACCATGCTTAATATTTTCTAAACCAGTATTTATTTTCATTAGAATTTTCTGATTGCCCCCCCTGACTGGTTCTTGATCCTCCCTGTGCCCCCCCCATTTATAAAATCCTGGAATCACCCCTGCTTCACGCCATTCCGCAAGAACCGACTGGTGGATGACATCAGAGTACCACAAAAACGATTTGAAATCAGACTTCTCCGTATGATTTGTCACGGTACTCTCATGTCATCAGCTTGTCATTTTTTTGCGGCGCTGCATAAACTTGAGAACAACTAAAAACTCAAGACAGCTATGAATTTGGCCGATGACTTTCTGGCGTATGCCTACGACTCGTCCATTAATTGTATATAGTAGGGATGCACCGAATCCAGGATTCGGATTCGGCCGAATACTGGGCTTTTTGACGGGGTTCGGGTTCGGCCGAATCCTAGATTTTTTCCCCACCGAACCGAACCCTAGGCTTGCGCTACGCTGGTCAACGTCACGCGGCCATTGATTACACACATCGGGTGCTGACGTGGAGATGAGCCTTTTCTTTCGGTGAAGTTTGGGGGCTGGACACACCAAAACTTTTAAACACGGCTGAAAACGCCTTGAGGACGCCAAATGCCAGCTGTTTTTCAGCCGAGCGCTTGATAGCTGTGATGCTTCAGCTGTGAGCCGGTTGGTTGCTGTGGTAATGTCCCGCCCCTCCTCCACTGTAATTGGACGGCCGTGTGAAAACTGACATTGACGAGCGGAGCTTCTCACTCAAAGTTAAATATAGTTTTCAGCGCGGAGGTGCTTGCTTATTGGAAAAACGAGCGTGTCGCCACGCATCGCTTTCATTATGCATAGGCTTATGGTTATTGTCAAAATAGTTTTTCCAACTTGTCATCCTGGCATAATGTACAGTTAAAATTAAATAAAATGAAAAATACACTGCTGTGGACGTTGTTTACTTCATTAATGTGTTTTACTGTGTTGGAATAAGGATGCGAGTAGGATTCGGTATTCGGTTTCGGATTCGGCCGAATCTTAAACGGTGGATTCGGGATTCGGCCGAACCTAAAAAATCTGGATTCGGTGCATCCCTAGTATATAGTAAATATTGTATTGTAAATATCTCTCTTACTTCTCAGCTTGAGAAATACAAGGTGTGAGCGTGTGAACCATAGACCGTAAAAAAGATGGACGACACGATGTCGCCTCCCTCCATTGTAATGAATTGAACCCAAAAATGTCCAACCATGGTCGCCGCCATGTTACATAAAAACGTCAGTTTGGAGCCAAGGCATGCGCAGAAGGAATCTTCCGTGGAGCCAGAGGTGGAGCCGCGGTATCAAACATTCGCCCAACAATTGCAAGACCAATTCAATGGCAATCAAAATGACACGCCCTGTTTCTATAGCATCAAATTACTAGCTAAAATGAAACTGATCACAAAAATGAACATCTGAACACACAGTATATCAGTGTGATAACGACTACTTGAAAGGACCAAAACCATCTTTCGGAAACTTTTATTGGAAGTGTAAATAATTTTTTATTTAGAGCAGAGTCCCATTTGTTTAAGTGGAGAGGGCGGGGTTTATGACTTGTACTGCAGCCAACCACCAGGGGGCGATCAAAGAGCCAGCAGCTTCACTTTTCAAGACTTATGAGGCACACCTGGTGTGAACTGGCTGAAATACTACTTGAGACTTAAGAGCCCTGGAGATAACTAAAGGTAATAATTATAAATAATAATATTTTGCTTATATTTTATCTCCCACAAATTGTTTATACATTATTTTTTCCATGTCATCTTTATATATCAATCGGCTGTAGTGCTGTCGGTTCTTGTGGCCACATACTGTAGCTGTTTAGAATTTATCATGAAAATTCTCAATGAACTGTATGTGGTAACTGTCATGATCCTGTCATCATTGTAGGTGTTTTCTTTTCTAGACTTTTGTGACAGGATCGTGCAGGCTTGTGACGGTCCTGTGTCTAGTGTCAGAGCATAATGTTTGCATCCTGACAATCTTGCACGTTTTTTTTCCTTTCTCTTGTCTCTTATCTGATGGGGCATATGGCTCTTGATATGTTTTGTGTGCCATGTGCTCCTATGTTTTGCTGTGTTTTTATTTGAGAGCATGCATATTTCACCACTTTTAGCTTGAGATTTTTTTTGACATGTGGTTGGAATCATGACCTCTATGCTTCATTTGTCATGCGTATGTTGTACGTGAATCAGCCTCATATCCTGCTCTGTACACTACTAATTTTTAACCATAAATAGTCAATGCAAATTACCTCATGCATGCTGATCCGTATATTGATGGCATGCAATTTTCTTGCGTAAGATAGTATGCGACCCGCCAATAAATCCAGGCCATTGGTCTAATCCTCCAGGAGTGCCATCATGCAGCATTACGCACAGGGGTCATTTATATATAGCAATTAGACTGACTGTTTACACCTTGCCAGAATCACAGCATGAATTAGTGGTATCCTCCAACCCAGATAAAATTTCAAGATGAATAATAAGACGAGTACAAGGTGAACATGTTTCTTCATGCTGGTTTAGTTATAAACACCATTACAGTAAGGACTGATAATGAGTTACACTTGTGCATGAGCATCAGTGGCAGATTTATGCATGACCGACATGGGCTGCCACACAGCTTGGCATTTGTTTTATACATCACAACTGTGGGAAGTGCCTGAAATCTATAATAAAAACCAATGCAAAGTTTTGTCGTAATATTGGGAATTTTATGTTAGTTCACTTCTTAACTTAACTTTGGGAGGTTTATGCTTCTGTCGTGTCTATATCCACCCCATGTGACATACTCATTAAGTATCATCCAGCAGTAGATATACCCTCTGTCTTGCAAGCACCACCTGCATATCTATTATATTCATATTGATATATAATTGATATGCAATAAATAATTTAATATAATACTGGTCCAGTGTGGGACTTTAGCTAACAAGGAGGCTAAAAGCCACAATCTTTTGCATCTGTTTCTAGACCATCTCTTGATGAGTGAGGTTTACGTGCTGCACAGGTTTACACAATACATTTGTAAAAATAAAGGTGCTGAAAAGGGTTCATTCACACCGATGTGTAATCTACAAAAACATCTTAGGGCATTTTATCGACTTGCTTACTGGAAGATTTATAAGGGCACAAATCTTTGTAAAGTTGCTTTGAAACAATATATGACTCTGTCTGTACCTAAAATACAGGCTAAAGTCTTACTATCTAATTATGAGGTTAATGGGCTGTTCACACTTTAATGATAACCATAACGATAGCTATATTAGCACCCAGACCACCAAACGATAACAATAATATATTCATGAGTTTGCCTACCCATTCAGTCTTAATAATTAATGGTAAACGAACTTGGCTAGCTGTCCCTAAAGAAACTCAAGGTTTGGCTCAAGCACCAAGTTCAACCTCTTAAAAGAACAAGCCCAGATTGGCCATCGGGAGGACTGGGAGAATTCCCGGTGGACTGGTCAGTTTTTTGGCAACGAGGGCCGTTGTTGTCATGCCATGGGGTTGAAGGTTGCGGTCCCTATGCTGTCACCTCTCACAATATTATCCAACCCCACTCATTTGTGGGTGGGAGATGTCAACCATCGCTTTATGCCCAAGTTGACTTTGTCTTGAGTCCCGACCACTTATTGGAAGAATTATAGCATTGGGGTCCATTAACATCTAAAATGCATGGAAAACTACTTCTACTTTTCGGTGTGCTTGCCTGTGAATACAAGGTATTTCAAGGTGTTTTAGACGCATCTATATTTAAAGTGTGCGTGTCTAGATTTAAAATAAACTTGACCGTGAAGTTTCATATGAATATGATGTTTTCTCAAGTAAAACAATATTTTGAAAGTCCATTATTTGTTCTTTTTTGACACAAGATATGCCTACCTTAAGTTATTTGGCAATTCACATGATCTAAGTACTCAGGGATGCAAACACGGCGCTTTTCGGCGCCTCCCGCTTTTTTCACGTCAGTTTGGGTGACTTGTGTGACTCGTGCAGATCCGAAGAGTTTTTTTTGGGGGGGGGGTCTGATGACAATGCCACCAATAGGTGACAAGTAAATAGGAAATAAGCGAATCACAACACTGCGCGGCAAAACATCATGCACGCGAACCACTAGTGTGTTCGACTTCAAGCGGCAAAGCAAGAAATGACAGGAGGGTGAAGTCAAAGTTACGCGAGAGCGAGTTGAAATTAGACTTCTCCGTATGGTTTCTCGAATCGCTCTCGCGGTACTTTGACGTCATCCACCTGTCTTTTTTGTGGCGCCGCATTCGTGCTGCGTATCTAACAAATTTCTCCCCGAGACCTGAGTTTGCCGCAGCGCCTGTTCGACTAGCAACTGAAGACATCACTGGAGGTAAGGATCTTTTTGGTTTATAATGTTATATAATCTACTAATCATGTAATTGATTAAACATTTCAGCTAGGCATAGTTCAATTGGGTAGGTAGTGTTTGTGTGTGTGTGTAACGTTTTAGCTTCATCAAATTCACCTGTAAATTGCAGTGTTTCCCACCAATGGACTTTACTAGAAGCGTTCCAGTATATCTGGCATTAAATTTAGTCTTATTTGTTCTGCCGTGATTATAACAACACTCTTTGATAATGATATTTTGCGTGCAAGCACATCGTGTCTCTTCAGATGAGTTTGGTGCGACGTGAAGCGAGCTCACGTGTTTCTGAACTTGAGCAGAGTTGTATGCATTTCATGGAGGACCCGACACCCGTACAGTTTCGAATCTATATATTAAATTGGCAGTCAGGTCCGGGTCGGTCCCAGTTCAATTACTGGTCCCGAGTCCGATTAACATTGTGTGTAACGTGCAGTTTAAAGTGCGCCACCGGGAGTCCGATTATCATTGTGTGTAACGTGCAGTTTAAAGTGCGCCACTGGTTTCTATGGCGATAACAACTGAAAGTCACGACCACGCGCTGAACTTTATTTCTCCTATGTTTTTTAAATATAAAAGATGGTTCATTAATAATAATAATAATAAATTTTGCTCAGAAATCACAGAGATGGTAGCAAAAAAAGCAATGCAAATGTCAAGCCCATTGCACTGAACGAGAAAAGCTCAAGCTGACTCCCCTTACGAAAATTAACCATGGTTTTATTGTGGTAAAAGTGTAGTAACCATGGTTTTTTGGTGTATTGATTACTATCAGCAAAACCATGGTTTTACTGCACTGGTTTAA
This sequence comes from Misgurnus anguillicaudatus, assembly GCF_027580225.2. Taxonomy (NCBI): domain Eukaryota; kingdom Metazoa; phylum Chordata; class Actinopteri; order Cypriniformes; family Cobitidae; genus Misgurnus; species Misgurnus anguillicaudatus. The sequence continues at coordinate 21,678,981 of NC_073358.2, forward strand.
GTATGGTTTTTGAAAACCATGGTTTTGTGGTTACTATGGTTTTACTACAGTAACCATGGTTTTTTGGTTTTAACTGTAGTAAAACCATGGTTAATTTTCGTAAGGGTCAAGATATAACTGTGAGATATAAGTGAACTATTTGCACTCCGTTATGATACAGTTTTGCAAAAAATTCAAATCTGTATTCCAGACGGAAGGCACTGGATACATTGCAGGAGATGGCCAGGAAGAAGAGGAAGAATTACTAAAGCACGAAGAAGTGCTATATATTTTGAGTTTGTTTAATAAAAATTAAATTGAATTTTCCTAATTAGTGTCGGCATATTTAGATTTTTAAAGTTTCATTTTACTAAATATGCCTATGGAGTGGGCCGGGGATTGCAGGGGCCGGTGGCAATGTAAGTATCTGAATATTTGCCGCGGAGCGAGGGCTTCGATTATCTCTCTCTTTTTTGACCATACATGTGTTTGCATCCCTGAGTACTAAACAAAAATATTTTTTAATCTGTTTACCCTGTATACATGATAAATCTTGCTTGTGTATTGTATATCAGTGGTTTCAAAACGTTTTTATCCCAACAATAATCTCAAGACCCACCATTTTTCAAAAATAAAAATAAAGGGGAAAACACATTTGTTCCCTTTCAGTAGTTTTGTAATACGTTTAATTGAATAATATATAAAAAATACTTTATGATACGGCTGCACATTAGGGCAAAAATCATAACTGTTTAGGCTACTGTATTTGCATTCAATTGGACATGATATATTTGAAAAATAAAATCCATTGCAAGGCTGAAGAAATGTGCACTATTGCCGACTTATATAGGCTACTGAAGATTTAATGATATTATTTTAATATAGTCAGTCACGAACTAAAGTGGGCTGATCTAAGGCATGAAACTCCAGGGCTGAAAATGATTCCCACTATGGTCCTGTAAAAGAATGTTTGAATGACAGCAAGCTAGGCAGGTGCCCATGAGTAATTGAAACATATAAGACTAAGATTAAAACCCTCTCTTTCCCTCAAGGATGATTAGAATTTTATCAAACTATTATTATTATTATTACTATTATTTTGGAGCTGTGACTGATCACCCTAATCCTGCAGGAGCCCTGCACGATGTACATTAACTCCTGTAGGAGCATGAGTGATTCACTGAGGTAGTGAGAGCGGGGACGATATTGCTGCTGCGGCAGTGAAAAAAGTTATGCTTAAGGCATAATCAGAAAGTGTGGCAACTAAAATCACAGCTGCGGCAGGGAAGAAAGTTATGCTGGAGGCTGATGAGAGTGTAGCAGATTGAACACTCTTCATTCTTGGATTTTCCACCTTTATAAGTTAGAGTCATAATGATTCATTAATAATTTTCCCTCCACCCCTATGTAAATGAAACAAACATTAGCTCGCAAGGCAAGTAATTAATAATGATCATGATAATGAATAAGTCATTTAAAATGACTCATATTGCCATCTGCAGTTCACTGTATACATTCTAAAAAGTCTCAGGATGTTTTTACACCTGGCTTGGTCAGTATTGGATAGCACTGCTGCGTTAAAATGACCAACTGCTGGGTTGTTTTGACTCATGGATGAGTAACTACTGGTAGTGGATTATTTCTCATCAAATTAATAGATTTAGGTTATGCTATTAGAAAATGGGTCAGGCTAAGACAGGCTATTGGATAAAGTAAGCAACACATGAACAAAGCAGAAACCACCTTTTAATTGTAAATTTTATTTTTCTAAATGCAGATTCAATCATTGTAGTTTTTTTATTAAGAAATTAAACATGAAAGAGATGCATAGTGCATATTTATGCAAAAACTGATGGGTGTTTTAGGCACCATGATTCTGTTGATTATTACCTAAATTATTTTAATATAATACATTAATCTATTAATAAGTTATAATCTATTACTAAGTTTGAGGATGAATAAGAATTGAAAGTCATAAAGAGAACATCTCCCAAAAGATGTTAATAATAACAACATAAAGAAAATGAAACAAAAAGGACACTGAGCCATGCAGGGATGTTATTACATTTCACAATAAATTAAATGAAACCGTGACTCATGAGTATTTTTTGAAACTTTGTTCTTTGTGTATTTGTAAAGCAGACAGACACAAGGTGTATAAACAGCACACAGTAAATTATAAACATGCATAAACATCATACACTCTCAGAACGAGTTAGGGTGCCTTTTCAAAAAGCACACTTTTGTACCTAAAAGGTGCATACTGGTACAGTATCTTAAAGGTACACATAATAGGACCTCAGTGGCGGTTCTAGACAAATTTCACTAGGGGGGCCAAGGAGGGGCCAGTGTTTTACCAGAGGGGCACATAAAAAATGGCAAGAAATTATATTTAAAGATTATAGGGGTGGTTACAGGAATTAGTTTAGGATAGGACTAGGCCTTAGTTTAATTAGGAAATATAACTAGTTTTAACAAACACGCCGCCTTACTAAATACATTACTTGTGTGCATTTTGAAGCAAAACAAAGGGCACTGCTATATTTTAAGATATGGCATTGCAAGTTGTTTTCAGTTTGGACAGCTCTTACATTTATTTTTATTTTATGAAATGCAAACTTTTATAAAGACAAACGTTTTTTTTAGTTTACTTATAAACACACATTGCTAGACAGTTAGGGACCACAATCTAATCAATATTTAAAATAATATGTATTTTAAACTGTAAACATTTTTATATGTAACATTTAATTATATTCCTCCAGTTTTATGCACGTATTGTCACGGTCCTGTCGGACATCTGTGCTAGATGTAGGTCTGAGTGCATCTGACAGGACCGTGGCAGTATCATGTTCTGTGTGGGGACATGTGGGATCACATTCTGTGTGTGGCTGCCACATGTTCCCGGTGTCTTGTTGCTGTCGTGATCTTGCCAGACCTTAGTGTAGATCAGGTCTATGTTCTGTGGGCAAGGTCAGGGCAGCAGTGTGTGTACGTGGGAACACGTGTGTTCACATCATATCTGTGTGACACGTGTTCCTAGTGTTTTGTGGCTGTCATGGTCTTGCCTGACCTTGGTTATTATCCAGAGGGCAGGACCAGGGCAGCATTGTTTTATGTGGGAATACGTGTGTATTCACATCATGTATGTGTAACACGTGTTCCCAGTGTCTTGTCACTTTTACCCTTCTCCCTTATGTAATCATGTCTTAAGTGATTAATTATGTTCACCTGTTCCCCATTGATGTGGTGTCTTTATATTGCCCTTGTGTTCTCTGTGTGGTGTGCGTGCGTTGTTTGTGAAATCCAAGTGTTATGGTTCCCGTTTATCTGTTACAGTTATTTGTGTTTCATCACATTGTTTTGTTCCTCTCCGTTTTACCCCCTCGTGGGTGTTTCAGTTTATTATTAAATAAATCATAGTTATATTTTTGTATCTCGTGTCTGCGTTTGGGTTCTCTTTTGTTTTCATTATTCGGTGTTTACACACCGTGACACGTATATGTAAGAGCATAATTACAGCGCTTTTTACAATGTGTAAACTTTAATAAGTTAGCGAGATGTTGGTTTTGCCGGTTGTTGATGACAGCTGTGAATGATCACAACGCGCCTCAGCAGCCACGTCACAGGAGAAGAAGGGAACAGTGTCCCAATGTCAAGTCAGCTAGAGTCCTTACCAGTGCCCGAACCTGCATACACATTCTTAACATCGGGAGATTGGGAACGAATTGAGACACTCGCAGAGCAGCACCCGCAGCCAGCTACAGTGGTTGGGTGCGCCGCTTTAATTTGCCCGTGAAGAACGTTGCGTCGCATTAGTTCCGCTTTTGGCGCTCGCGTGTAAAATCAAAATAAATGTATACTTTTTTATTTGGTCAGCACGGGGTGGCCACTTGGGTGGCCAGGGACATGTCTACAGAGGCACGGGCCACCCTTGGCCTCCGTGTAGAACCGCCACTGTAGGACCTTGAACTTGTACCTTTTTTATGAGAGTGTACATACTACACAGTGTGATGGATTTTAAAGGTTTAAATTGTTGTAGACAGTGTAAAACATGTTAACAAGGCAAATACCAGCAGCTGACCACACTAATCTTCCTATATTAGTGGATTTTATAAAAAAAACTTTTAATACAGTATATACAAATACTACATATTGGTGTGATGTATAAATATTGTTAATCAATGCATTTCTTGACTATTAATTACAAAAAACATCACAGTTCTTTACCTCTAACTCTGTATTTCAATGGCTCACTATGAGTTTCCAGTAACTATGTGAAGTCTACATCAGAGGTCTCCAACCTTTTTGTAGGCAAGGGCAACCACAATAGCTAAAACAATCTGAAGGGCTACTTTTTTTTATATAGTGTACTTTTGTTTTACTTTTGTTTTATCATTGTTTCAAATGTTAACCTTCATTAAAGCCAAGCTAAAAATTAAAATTGAGGGTATTAATGCTTTGGCGGGCAACTCACAGACTCTGTGGGGGAAACCTGGTGCCCACAGGCACAATGTTGGAGACCACTGGTCTACATGAATCACATGACAGCATGAATACATAATTATCTATGTAAGAAACACTATCATAAAACACTAGAAAATAACATGGGTACAAAGATGTAGAACAGTTGGGTTTATATGCCAAATAGGCCTCAAACATTGTTTTTGTTTAGTAACCTATTTTGTAAAGTTCTTGTTCGTAATGTTGCTTGTTAAAATGATTACAGTAAAAAAACATTGCATGAAAAAAAAAAATCTACCCTTAGTAAAAAGTAAATTATTAACAAATCGTGATGTCGTATAGACCCCTTCAAGGTTTGTAAACATGGAATGACTATAGGGTGCGCGCGCAGCATGGGGTCAAACTGTTTATACCATTTAGGCTTTCTAGTTTAATCTAACAGGGCTGAAAAATGATGACTTACCTGAAATGAAGTGAGCACTACAAACACAAAGCCTCTTTGAGATTCTGCAGGAATCCCGAAAAACTTAACGGCAGACCTGGTGCGATTTTCAAAGCCCACGACGCAAGTAGGCATTTTTGAGATGCCGAATAATACTCAACTCAATCTGCTGTAATGACTTTTCTGGTCCCGACATGCACAGTGGGAACCACCTGTGACGTGAACTGTAAAGGGGTCTATAACAATGTCCATCCCCAAAAACAGACAGACAGTGTGTAGTATACCCATAGTATAAAATGGCAAAAAGATTTAGGCAAAATACATTAGACTACATTAGTTAACTCCTAACACCCCATTTGGAGGCTGTTTACACTTGGCATTAACATGCGTTTTCATCGATCAGATCACAAGTGGACGACGTTAATGCTAGGTGTAAACGGTGTTCAAAACGTTTTGAGCTCGTCCACTTTCGACCTCATTCAGAGGTAGTCAAAACCACTTTCGATCGGATTGCTTTTGTAGTGTAAACGCACTTGTGGTTGAATGCGTTTGAACAGCCACACGCGACCGCCTTCTTTCCATCCATTTATCTAATCTGAGGTACTGAACACAATGTTTTACGTCTTTTCTGACTTCTGGCGTGAACACATGCTGAACAGCGCAATTTTTTAGCCTTTCATTGATAAAACTAAAGCGGCTGATCTCTGCAGTTTCATTTTGTAAGCGTGTGAAAGTTGTGTGATCCTATTTTATCAATTGCGCTGAAAATTTAGAGAAAGCTCTAACATATACATGTACAAAACACTGTCCAGCATGATTACTTACAACAAAAGCAGTGGACTCTGACATGATATTAGTTTGCGTCCATATAAACTCATCATTACTCCTGCTCACATTTAAATGACAGCGGAGAGACTCGCCCACATTCTCACAGACAACAAGTATTAAGGACAGAAGCGGTCGAAAGTGGACAAAAGAGACGGATTTAAATACTAAGTGTAAACAGCCTCTTGGTTTCAGGTAATCTCTGATGACCTGATGTGGTGTGGTGGTAGGCTATATGTAAACAATGCAAATATATCACAGTTCAGACACTGTCACCCAAGTGTAACAGGAACCTTATATAACTGAATGAACTGAAGTGTATTATAACTCAACATATGACTCAATGCTAATGACTAAGTCATGATGTTGTGAATTTGCAAAAACCTTATACTCTCTCACAGACTACTGTGATATTGTATGGTAGTATATTAACTACAGAAAGCTAGAGCTGGAACTAAAGCAATGTCTTGTAATGCCTAATGTGTTAATGAGAGAGTATGGAAAAAAGATATCTGGAAAAAAAATTTAACTCCCACATGAGCACCACCGCTCAGTACACTTACAGTTGGGCACATCTCTAACATAAATACAGAGCTGTTTAGATGGTAAAGGGCTGAAAGTTTGCTTCTGGTAGCAGACAGCAGAACCAACCTGATGTAAATACAGTTAAGATTGTTACTGATTCTTGAAGGTTAGTGATGTATAAAGTTTAACCCTCATATTATGTTCCGGGTCAATTTGACCCGTTTTGATTTTTAAGCTGTTGGATAAACCAGTTATCCTGTGATTTTATTCTTAAAATTTTGTGACTTTTTCTCATTTATGGCCATAAACATGCATGCAAAGTTTGGACATGCTGATATGTTTTGAAGTTCGCGGGTCAATTTGACCCGGATTTTGTTTTGTTCCAAAGCAACTGTATAGACCTATATATTATTAAATATATAAATATATATTTTTAGTGTTTGTTGCTATATTTGGTGTTTTACTATCCTGAAATGGGGGTGAAAATGCTTCTCCTCACTCTTTTGAGTACTGAAAAAGACTTTTACAGACACAGATGATAAAAGTGAGCTATGATTTCTATTTACAATTTATATGAAATACTACTTAAGTTACCGTTTTCTTCCAGACATTTTGTCACTTTTTCTCATTTAGGGCCATGAACATGCATGCAAAGTTAGGATACACTAATGTGTTTTGAAGTGTGTTTTTTAGCACAAATAATGATTTTTGTTACGATTTTGATGTTCGCGGGTCAATTTGACCCATATTTGTTTGTTCCAAGGCAACTGTATAGACACAAATTAAATACATTTATTGCGTATATGTTGGTGTTTTTTCTACCCTGGAAAGGGAAAAGTGAGCTTTTCCTCACTATTTTCAGTACTGATAAAGACTTTCATAGACACAGAAAAGAAAATGTGAACTATCATTTCTATTTTCAATGTATATGAAATACTATATGAAATGTATATGTAAATGTAATTGTATCTGTAAATGTATCTGCTTTTTCAGTGTATAAGAAAAAGCAGATGAATTCAGACCCACAGATAATCTAGAGGTGAACACAGGTGATGCCAGTTGTGCCCCACAAAACATGACACCAAAATAAGCACCGTTTGTGTAAAATGCAAGAAGTCAGAAAGCACCAGCTTGATGTTTGCACATTATGTAAACAGTGATTTCTTGAATTTGTACAATGAGCCTCAAGAACAAAAGATGAGCCTGTTTAGGAAAAGAAAAGCTTCATTTTATTTCACTGTTTATTTAGGATGTTTTAAACATAGGTATTTAAAAAAAACATGTTGAATTTAAATTTAGAATGTAAAATGTTGCAACATTTTTTTATGCAACATTTGTTAAAACAAACATGTTAAAAATCGTGGTTAAATGATTTTTTTTTTAAATCATACCTTTTAATTTTAAGTGTTTGTAATGTATATCAAATACTGATACTAAAATGGTCCTGTTCATAGCTAATTCCTTCTTGTTTTTCATAATGTGATATTTATGGAATTGCATTGAATCCAATTAGGGTCAATTTGACCCGCTCCATCAAAATCGTCACAAAAATCGAACACAATACAAGGGTTAACAACATTCCAGATTTAGGTTTTGAAATTTCAGTCTGTAGCCAGTACTCTGTTACTTGTCAAGAAACCTTAAAAATGCAACATTACAAAAATGCTTGCTGAGATTTGACAGCATTATTACATTTTACATTTACACATTTTACATGCACTTTCATCCAAAGGAAAGTGTATTCAGGTTTTACATTTACTCAAAATTTGTAATACAGTGTATAGTAAAATACACTGAATGTAGTGTGTAACACTTAGAACAACTTCAATCAATCAACCAATCAGATAGTATAATTAGTTTTAGGGTCAGTGTGTTAAGTATGGGTTTAGGGCTGGGTTAGTGATTTTTTTTACCATTCTTGCATTATGCAAGGTTGTGGAGTGTCCACTGCAATTTGTAGTTTTTTGAATACTACTTCTATGTATATTTTCTCAGCTTAAAAAGCCTTAAACGGGTTAAAAGTGGGGTACTACAGATTTACTACTGCCCATTGTTTTGCTACTGTAATCCCTAACCGATATGTCATACAATGCAGTTTAAAAGGCTTGATAGAAACATGGAAAGACCTTAGGAAACATATCATTGACACTGCAATAACAAAATGACAAAAATGAAATGAAACCGCAGGTGTCACATCAGATCAGCTGCCAATCAGCAGTAGGTCAGATAAAAAGAGGTCTGATAATTATCATGCTGACATATAAAAAACAACAACATGTGGCACAAAGAGGCTAGGCTGTCAGCTCAGGATGGTCAGTTTTGAATACATCTTCTACCTAGTCAACAAGCATGGTCTTTCTAAAAAAAAAAATCAAATGTTGTGGCCAGCTATGCCGTGCTTTTTATGTTATTCTCTGTATCTATGTTTAATGTTAAAGAAAGCCAAAAGATTTATTCAGTGCACAATATTGCGATAATTTTATGACCCATTCAGGTTTGACAGAACATGACAACATTTCATAGGACCAATTGAAACACTGTTCTTACATGACATTCCAATTTCCAAGATAATAATTATGGTAATCTTGGAGTGGATTTATAAGACCCCCTCCCCCTTTCTTTTAAATAATCTCCTCACTTTGAAGAGAAATTCATTAAGAAGATTAACTGTGTACTTCTTTAAACATACTTTAAAACGGCAAGTCAGTGTGAGGTGATTTAAACTTTTCATTATTAATCAGCATTAGATATTCAACTGCTGAGTTGCTAAAAAAACATACCCACCAGCCCTTATTGAGAGGATGATTGACAGGGTTATGTTGGTGTCAATTATCCCTTTTTGATCAAATTTAATTTGAAGTTCAATAAATTAATTATGCAATTTCCTAGAGGGTATAAATGCCAAATCCTGTGGAGATGGCGTTTAGAACATTTTAAAATATAATAAGCCAATTAATCAGTTTTGTCACATGGGGTTGCTCATAATGAGATTTACAATGATTCAACCTTATTTGCCATAATAATACACAAACTTTATGGTGAACATTATATTGAGACAATCAATCAAGGCAAACTAATTATATAGTATTACGGCAAATATGTGACCTGCTCTTTTTAACCCATAACCATATAGTATAAATATAATTTAATACACTGCAAAAAAAAATTTCTTTCTTAGTATTTTTGTCTTGTTTTCAGTACAAATATCTAAAAATTCTTTAATCAAGATGTATTTTCATGATTAGCAAAATGACCTCAGAAAATTTTAGACGAAAAATATCCAATTTAAAGGTGTAGCGGAGGATTTTCTCGAATTTTAGAAAATAACCACCTTCTCCACTTTTTTAAAATGCAATTGCGCAACACTCCTGATTGACAACTAGGAGGAATAGTCTTGATGATCCACCCGGAAAAATTAAATCCTCCGCAATACCTTTAAGTGAAATTGTGGTTAAAACAAGCAAAAATATCTGCCAATGGGGTGAGCACATTTTTCTTGAATTAAGTGTTTAAGAAAAAAGTTAACTTATTTCAAGATTTTTTTCTCACCCCATTGGCAGATATTTGAATAAAATTAAAAAAGCATGAAAAGAACATAGGTTGTTTGAATTCTATGAACAAAAAACTTAGTTTGATCCAAAACAACATAAAACACAAAACAAAGTTATCTACCCTCACGAAAATTAACTTCTCGGTTACATACTGTATGTAACCCTCATTCCCTGAAGGAAGGGAACGGAGATGTCATTCCAGTGACTGACGTATTGGGAACTCGTTAGAGAGACCAATCTACTTCGAGAATATACCAAAGAGCCAATTAATGTATTTGCATCTGTGGTGCTTCAGGCACATATACGCTTTACCTACCATGTCTGAAGTAACATGGCATGGTTTATTTGGTAGTAAATGGGTTTTTAAAGAAGCTGCGGACTGGGGAATATTATAATACAACCCGAAGTCCGGAAAAGTTGGGACGTTTTTTAAATCTGAATAAAATGAAAACTAAAGGAACAACGTCTATTTCAGGGAAGGCCTTGTATATTTCAGCAGGACAATGCAAAACCATATACTGCAGCTATTACAACAGCATGGCTTCGTCGTAGAAGAGTCCGGGTGCTGAACTGGCCTGCCTGCTTTCACCTACAGAGAACATTTGCCGCATCATTAAACACAAAATACGTCAAAGACGACCACAAACTCTTCAGCAGCTGGAAATCTATATAAGGCAAGAATAGGACCAAATTCCAACACCAAAACTCCAGCAACTCATAGACTCAATGCCCAGACGTCTTCAAACTGTTTGGAAAAGAGATGCTACACCATGGTAAACATGCCCTGTCCCAACTATTTTGAGACCTGTAGCAGAAATCAAATTTGAAATTAGTTCATTTTGTTCATACAATTGTAAAATTTCTCAGTTTAAACATTTGCTATGTTTTCTATGTTCTATTGTGAATAAAATATTGGCTCAGGTGATTTGAAAGTCTTTTAGTTATCATTTTATTAAAGTTTAAAAAATGTCCCAACTTTTCTGGAATTCGGGTTGTATAATATATATAATATAATATAACATTCTAATGTTTCTTCAACTTAAAGGTGCTAAGCGAATTCACGCGTTTTAGGCCATAAAACATTTTTTGTTTTATACAGCAAACATCTCCTCACTATCTGCTATAGCTGCCTGTCCTCTGCACACACTGTAAAAAAACGCGGTCTCTGACCGCCCAGGCTTCGCAAACTGCAACAAAAACAAAGCGGTCAAACCTACCACCACGAAACATAACATAAAGTGTTCCAGCCAATAAACGACAAGAAGGATTTGGGAGTGGGGTTGGGCGTGTTCATAACTCGTTCAGAAAGCACGGAGGGAGGGGAGGAGATAACTACGCTTCGTTTTGTTTGAACGTCAACAAGAAGGGACATCACACAGATTCGCTTAGAGTGCCTTTAAGGTAGCGTGCCATATCCGTGTTTTTTGTACCCCTGTATGTGTGAGAAACTCGTATGTGCTTGTGGATTAACTCTGGTAGAGAGGGTTTCTTCCATGATCTAGCTACCTCAGTGTGCAGATCAGGAAAATTGGAAGACGCTGTGGTTGTACTTTTTTCTTTAGAAACTTCTCGTACAGTTTACTCGTCTTCTTACTCTCTTGACCTTTAACTAGCCACTCAATTTTAAGTTTCTCTACAGCACGAGTTATAACCTATGCCAGCTCATTATGATGCATATTCAAATTTTCGAATAATCTGTTAGTGCTGTGTCAGCTGAGGGTCACGTTAATGTAAACAATAAAACAATAAAACTCCCGCACAGGTTTTAGTCATCTTTTATCGAGGGCTTTGGTGATTTCTCCTTCAGAGACGATAAAAGCAGAGTTACTCTTTGGTTGGGTTCGTCTGCCGGCTAACTTCAAGTTGACTTGAGTTGATTTGATAGCAGGTGGAGCGGTAAAAGAAGTTATTAGGCTTGTTCAACTTCATGCGGTGCCGCAAAAATCGACAGCCGGATGACGTCATACCGTTCTTGCGGCAAACAAACCTGAAGGCTGCATTGGTCAGTGGTTAGTGGGTGGAGCTAATGACTCAGTTTAGTGCAGTGCATTCTGGTTAATTGAGTCAATCAAAGAAAATTCCGCTTTAACACACTTTCAGTCTAATTTATCGAAATTGTGCAAATTTCTTTTTTTCTCATGTAAAATGCAAAATGGACATAAATTACCCATGATAACAGGCTAAAATGTCTTGCTTTAAACCAGGTACTGGTAGCTTTGGCACTGTGCAGGTTCCAAAAATTAAATCTGCATCTCCATGGTTTTAAGGCTCATCATTCAACGGAAGCAGCTAACTGTTTGTTTTTAGAAAAGGTTAAAGGCTACTTAGATAGGAGTTCTTATGTTGGTGCTGTCTTCCTTGACCTAAAGCGAGCTTTTGATACAGTAAATCACGAAATACTCTTATCTAAATTGACATATTTTAATTTCTCAGAGCAAGCTCTTCACTGGATAAAATCATACTTGACCTGCAGAAAGCAATGTGTTTGTATAAATGACACAAAGCCTCCACTTAGTGATTGTCCAGTTGGGGTCCCCCAAGGCTCCATACTTGGTCCGATTTTGTTCACACTTTACATAAACGACCTACCTGAGGCATGCAAAAATGTTGATGTCCAAATGTATGCAGATGATGCTATACCATTTAGACGTACTACCCTTGGTCAAAATGTGTTGTCAATAATAGGTGGTAAATTGTGGAATAGTTTGCCTCTTCTGATAAGAGAGTGTATAACTTTTAACAATTTTAAAACACAATTGAAACTGTGCTCTTTGAGAACCAGAGATGTACACATTATTGTTACATTGATATACTGCACTTGTTTTACTGATACTATAATGTCATTTTTGTTGTTGTATTTTATTCTGTCTATTTGTATTTTTCATGGATATTTTTATTCCTTATAGTTGTCATAGTGAATTAATGTGGTATGTTTGTTGGTTATTTTCTGGTTAGTGTTTGTTACCGGCCTAGGGACTACAGATGAAAAGTAGTATTTTTTTACTAATTCTGGCATATTTACATGTTGTTTGTCTTACAGCATTGTTCATGAATATGCATGGTCCCTATTAAATAAATAAATAAATAAATAAAGTTGGTCAGCAGCAGGAAGCATGAAGTGCTTTAAAACTCCCTAGCATATGGCTGCGTTGACCTTGGACCTCAGAAAACACAGTAGACCAACACAAGCATATGACATGGCACCCCAAACCATCACTGACTGTGAAAACTTTACACTGGACCTCAAGCAACGTGGATTGTATGCCTCTTCTCTCTTCCTCCAGACTCTGTGACTTTGATTTCCAAAGGAAATGCAAAATTAACTTTCATCAGAGAACATAACTTTGGACCACTCAGCAGTAGTCCAGAAGCGAGACGCGTCTGTTGTTCATCTGATACAGGCTCAAACATATAAGGTCTATTTACTAAATGCAGTATGAGCCTCGTTGTGAAACAGTCAATTAGAGCAGAGCTCAAGAGCTTCATGACCCTTCCAAAAAAAGTAATAACAGACTATTTTTTTCTAGAAAAATCCTAAGATTGTAAATGGACATGTAAACCATCTCTGGGTCATTTTTGCATCTAATAAAGTCACATACCTTCTATGTAGATATCAGAAAACAAGGTAACATATTGTATCGATGCATTCGTTTGCACCTGTAAACCACTGCAAATGATGTAATCACTCTTCCTAGTCTTAAGACTCAATGAATTCTGCCAACAAACTAGTCTTTCTGAATGGCATGAGGCCAGGATTAGGCAGATTTGAACCAAAAGTATTTGATGAACGTATAATATGTGTCGAGAACATTCAGTTAAAATCATTATCAAATTTGAGGTGTCAATTAGCGGCTTTTGCATTTGAGCTCCTCATTTGTTTTATTCAGTTACAGTGCTGTGACCTAGCTCTGTCGGACATCATACTCTAGACAAACTACATTACCAGGTAGAAGTAAGTAGTTTTAATGTGTATCTTGTGTTTACTTTATTCACACACTTCACGTTTTGAGGACTTCCTTTTCTACACATTCGTTTGTCTTTCTTTTTCAATTGCTTTCAAACAGAATGTTTATGTGATTCATCTCAGAGCTGGTTGGTATGGTTCAAGGCTTAAATTTTTTTAAAGAGTGCTTATTGGGAACATAAATGGAAGAAAAATATTTGTGGAACCAAGGTTATTGAAAAAACATGGGCAGTTAATGTATTGTGGTATTCTACTGATATGATGATGTGGTCTACAGTTCGATTCATGATTTTCCTTTTCCTCTGGTGTGTTAGTGTGAATTAGTACATGATAAATATCAGTGGTAACCGGTGACTGCTCGTGTTTTTAAAATATGTGTTTGTTGCGCCATGTGAACCATGTACATCATGTGTTTTGTCAAAATAAGTGCCTGCTGCATGCACATCAAAGCCTTTTATGATAAAAGAGACGTTCATGTTCACAAAATACACGCAAGACACTCCCTTAACAGTAAACTCTGATTAAACATGAAATTATTCGAGTATCTGGCAAACTCGAGCGTCTTTTTTTATCATAAACCCTTTAGACACGTCTGCAGCAGGCACTTATTTTGACAAGACACGTGATGCACATAGGTTCACTCGACGCACCAAACACATATTTTGAAATTATAAACCACACACAAGACAGGCTACATACATGTTGTGACGAACTTGACGCAAATTATTGTCTCCAACGTAAATCTCTTTTCTTGGACTGCAACAAACACACGGATTGTAGGCAACAGTTCACTTCCTGGGATTGGTGATGTAGACAAGACCGACATTATCATAATTCCTCCTGACGTCTGGCTGCTTCAGAGGTATTCAGGCCAATCACAGATTAGTTTTGTACAAAATCTGTGCATTTCAGGAAGAGATTGAAATGTGGCGCTACAAAAATGTATATGGTATGTGGAAAATAATTTATTTTTTGAACCATAAACCACGCAAACACATTGTATTATACCAAATACACAAAATAACGTTGTTTTTTAGCAATGAAATAGGTGCCCTTTAAAACTTTCCTATAGCTGACTACCAGAGCTCAGATAGATATTTACCCCTTTGGTGGGGACTCAGCTGAAAGAGTTTTATCCTACTGTATAAATATTTGGATATCTGGTTGGATGACAAGGTCTCTATCAGGGTTCAAACTGCACATTTATTGAAGATACTAAAGGTTGGTTTTGGATTTTACTTGTACTGTAGCTTGGTAGGACTTATTCTTGCAGTTATGAAAACATTTGTTGCTGCTTCCATTGCTTTTTGTAGCTTAGGCACTGTCTATAGCTCTTTATGTTTTATAGCCATTGTTTGAAGTGGGCCGGTACGCACTTGTACTCAGTACCGCCACTTCCAAATATAGCTCTTGAGCGTACCACCACCTCTCTGTGCGGCCAGAATGTGCTTTCAGCGTACCGGAACGCTCATTTGCGCATATGTTTAAATCAGAGGTTTAATTTAATCCTTTGGCTGCGCTGCCACTTTTCAGAGCGCCCTTCACAATGTACGCTTCCTAATTCGTCCCATCGAGAGCAGAGACTACATTACCCATACACCCTTGAGTTTTACAAGTTAAAAGCGCATGCGTCGCTTTTGCCGCTGTCAGTCAGTGTCAATGTGGTCTGAGACGTGTCTTTGTGTGTAAAACGCGCAACCATAGCTGCTCGTTTAAAATGAAAATACAATGAACACTTAATATGGCCCCCTTGTTTTAGACTCTGAGTAGTAAAAGAACAAGGTCAGAATCAGAGGACTCGCTGGCTGACATCCCAATGATATCGCTGCAGGTCAGACACAAGCTTTATCCAATACCCTTTTGTAGGTACGTGACAATCTCCACTGTCGCGGCTGTCAGTTTGGTTCCCCTCGACGCAACTTTGAATTTCCTCAAAAACATTGTTGAAATTGTAATATACATTTAGTTTAATTTCTAAACTACAAGTGAACGAAATTACAATGAATTTGAACGACGTGCACAGGAGTTTTACCACCCACAAAATGGAAAACAATGGGACAAAATAAAGTGATGACTTTTGAGTTTCAAATGGCCAGTATTTTGTTATTCTTGAACCCATAGACATGGTCTTGGTGTCATTTTAAAGGTTTTTTTCAAGCTCGTTTTATCTGAACAACTAGTTTTAGCATTTAAAGGAACAGTATGTAAGAAATGTTTATCAATTAATTATAAAATGGCCCTGATATGTCACTAGATATTAAGAAATCATTTTCATTTCAAATACTTAAATCACTGACAACAGTGGTCTGGCCAGGATATTGTCATTTAAAAAGTGGAGTTGCAGCCCTCAACTGATGTTTATGTTGTCATTTTGTCTATTGGCCACCAGTTGTGTGATTGCAGTACCAGTTTTAGCCACAAGTTTTGTGATTGCAATACCAGTTTTGGCCACAATCCTACATACTGTTCCTTAAATGTTGAAAATGCACATTTTATTTATGTTCAATAGCTCTTTCTACAGTAGCTCTTTCTAAGGGTATTTTTTAAAAATTCTATTGCACATTTTATTTATGTTCAGTAGCTATTTCTAGCTCAAGCAAATCTACAAACCTATAAAAGGATTTATTATGTTTTAAAAGGTCTTCTGTTGACTGCTGAATATAAAACCCCTTCAATATAGGAGGAGTTGAGTCAGCAAAAAAATAAATAATAGAGTACCGGCACCTCTTTTGGGCCACTTAAAGCACTGTTTATAGCGAACTCATTGTCCAACTCATATGTATAACCATTATTATTATTTTATACCACAGGGCTGTTAATGACTATAGGCCAGATTTACCAAACGGGCAAATTAACATCATAGCACAATTACAAAAAAGCACCAATGGGAGTGGTAATCTGCGGGTTATTTGCTAAAAAGGTGCAAAATAAATAACAGGTGCAACAGCTGATTTCTATTAGGACCAATGCAACTAAGAGCAGCGCAAATTAGTTCAGGGCTGCAAATAAGCAGAGCTGATTTGCCCACAGGTGCGATAATCTACTAACGCCTGAAATTTGGAGTGTGAAATCCCAACCAATGAAGCCATAAGACACTGAAAAGAACTGGAGGACAAAACATTTGCAATAAGTTTTAAAATGCCTGGTGTTGTGTGACTTCTCCTAGTGACTTCCACTGTGTGACTTTAGTAAATCCCGGGAGTCGTATTTAACACCAAAATGATGGTTTGTGTATCATTTCATTTTTACAGTCCTTCAGTGAAGTTACAAAGGTGTCAAGTCAACAAAATTAATGATTGAAGGATTATAGAAATTGATCAACAACATCAAAAATCTAGCAAATTTTGTTTTCCAATTTTATCAGAGATTAAACCACACTCTTAAAAATAAAGGTGCTTAAAAGGTTCTTCACAGTCATGCCACAGAATAACCTTTCACTTTAAAGAACCATTTAAACAAAAAGTTATTCAATGGTATTGTGAACATCAGTGTATTTGATATGGTATTACATTGTAATATAAATCAACATTTCGTCCGTAAAAGAGATGGGACTAAAAATGCCTCCCCCCCAAAAACACAGCAAATGACTCACCATTCCACTAACTAACTGTTACAGCCCTTTTACGTCACTGTGTATCAAAGAACACCAATGAAGCACTATATTCCAAGTTGCATCCAACAAAATCTTCATTTAACTAAAATTGATACCACCTGACAAATAGCCTAATGCTGTGACCGTGACACAAAAGACTAGGTTGGGAATGAGAGTTCTCTAATAAGATTTTTCAGCATACATATACATTCATACTTGCATAGATACAAGATTAAGAGAATTATGATACTATTAGTATATTCTTATATATCTTAGTCATTATCCCCTGAGGGAAATATAAGTAATACATGAACTGTAAGTGTCTAAACTTCTCTCTGCTTTTGTAGCCTATTTTTTTATTGCACTGCAGACACGGCCCTCAAGCAGTTGCATGCCGTCACTAATGTCAAAAACTTTGGCTTTGAAGGACTTTTCCTGTTGGCTTATGCTAGTGAATGGTGCCCCCTATTGATAAATGCGCTTAGGTGCACTTAGATCATTATAAGCGGTTATGACATGATTGGAGCCCACAGCAAACGGGTTCCAGGATGCTGATTTACATAATTAAAAAGTTTATAAGTGACAGGTAACAGAGTTACACATTAAATTATATTGCGATTAATAACGGGGTCGAATAAACAGCCTACTACATAAATAATGCATCAAAATGCCACCATGCAAAATGAAAATAAATAAATAAAAACATGTCTTTTGTGTGTAACTAATAACAATGTAGTATATTCTGTCCAGAGCTGAAACTCTGGGCTTAAATTTTACCCAAATCCTTTGTCCATCCCCGCGTGCGCGTGACGTTTGTAACGCGCATCATCACCCCGCCGGTAGCTCTTTTCTCTCGCTCTCTCTCGTGCTTGCGCTTTGTTCATTGACTGTCTGCTGAAGAGTGTGGATGTGAGACCGAGCAGCTTCTGTTCGTGTGAAAAAAACTTGTTAAAACTTAACATTTATGGCACATATTATGTCGGAGTAAAGTTTAACACGAAGTATAATTGATTTATAAATAAATATTAAGTTGTCACTCATTTAAAGGCTTTCAAAGACTCCTTATGTCTCTCCGTGGAGGAACAGGGGAACAGTGAGGTGTGCGCGTTCGTTTCTACCTGAGAACAGGTAGTGCAACTTGGAAACTGGCTATACCAAAGGTAAGAAACACTTCCATTTGCGACTGCAACAAGCAGTTTGCGGATTTTTAATGTGTATTTTAAAGGATTAACCCATCAATGTTCAGTATTGTAGGCAGTTGTACATATTCTGTGACTGAGAATCCATCAGAAGTGCGCTGTATACATATAAGCACGTGCATTTAAGTCTCGTAAATCACACTCATATTGTACAAAACTCTTAAAATATATATATATATTGCATGAAGTATTCTTTGCAAAGATCTGCAGAGTGCACAGTATGAAAATGTAAGTAGTAATTGTTCTTTTAAGAACTGACTGAAAGATTTTGGGGGGATCAACGGTACATATGGACGTGCACGTTCGCGTCATTATAAAACATTTTAAAATATGTTTTTATGAAACAAAATCTTTACTATGGGAGTATTGTCGCAGTGCTTTGTAAAATAATAGAAATGAGACTGAGAGATCCAGTAGACTACCTATTTTTGTGAAAGCCGGATGTCTTAAATGGGCAGCTCATAGAAGCCAATATAGTGATGTAGACACTACATACCCTAAATGTCAAATGTCTACATTCAGAATAATTGCATAGAGGGGAAAACTATTGCACAATATAGGTTAATCTATGTAATTGCATTCCACTTTAATATCAATTGATTATATCCACACCTTGAGATCAGAGAGCTAAGGAGTTGGCAATTGCAACTTTATTTGTATAGCACAATTAAAAAATAAATAAACCTAATAAAAACTTAATAAAATAACATGCATCACAAATATTGTCACCTATTAAAGGCTATTGAGACCAGATGTGTTTTTAATTGTACCTATAAGGTACCTGCGTCTCTAATATGTTAAGGCAAACTGGGCAAACCATTTTGGTGCTAAAACAGCGAAGGCACCCTTTTCTACTTTTTGCTCTGGATGTGGTATTTTTTAGTAAGTTCTGATTAGCTGATCTTCATCCAGACTGATGCCAGTTCATTCAAGGATTTGTACACCAATAAAAGAATAACAGAATAAATCTTGTAATAGACTGGAAGCCAGTGTAAAGAGACCAGGGTGGAGTAATATGTTCCCGTTTCTTTATACCCATTATTAGTCTTGCAGCGGAGCTTTGGACTTGTTTTGTGACTAATTTCTTTATAACATGCATTACAATAGTTGAGCCTTGAAGAAATCAGATCATGGACTTCAATTTCAAGGCCTTTAAATGTAAAGCATAATTTCATTTTAGTTAAATTGCGTTAATGAAAGAAACTAGCCTTCACAACAGAAAAGATTTCAACATTTTTAGCAGGTACATGTAAGGGAGTTTAAAAGCACAGATTAAAACAGAAAGACAAACAGGTTTGTGTTGATTAAGAAGGAAAAATAAAACCACTGAAAATAAATCCTCTCTCTTTTATTCTCAGATATAAAATGAATGAAACTCTGGACCCAAACATTACCTTCGTGGATGACGGTAACTGGACTTTTCCAAATGGCTCCAGTGAACTCTTCTTACGTCAGAACAACATCACATATGTTGGATATTACTTGCATCAGCCATCAGTAGCAGCAATTTTCATAGTGTCGTACCTGCTCATATTTGTGGTCTGCATGGTTGGAAATGGAGTGGTGTGCTTCATAGTCTTACGGAGCAGAAACATGCGCACCGTCACCAACCTCTTCATCCTCAACCTTGCCATCAGCGACCTTCTTGTTGGGATTTTTTGCATGCCGACAACTCTTCTTGACAACATTATTACAGGTCAGTGTATTGGCAGAGACTGTCTCACTTAGAGTTTTACCAGACTAAGTCATTTTTGCATGCTTGAATATTAAACCAAAATTTGTAGATCTCCTTAGAGAGGCATGAAAGCTTTATGAAAGATTATCTTTTTGGCTGCAAGAGTTTAGCTGCAAGAGCAAGAATTTAGCCTTCAGATCTTTTAAAGTAGTATTGTTTTTAGACCTGCATAAAAACTAGGTCCTGAATTGCTACTGTACATACAGTGTTTGCTTTAATTGCAGCATAATGGACATGGCTAAGTGAGATGGTACGTTGAAGTGAAATTCTAAAACTAAATGAAGTTGCAGTTTGTTAAAGAAAATACTTTTGGTTATGCAAGAGATTTTTTATCCCGGCAGATGATTCACGTCTCTGGCTGAGTATGAACATTAGATCCACACGGGAATCCAGAAATCTTTGTTGATAACATTCTTAGAGAATTTGTTGGGAAAGAATATGATGCTCTTTTAAAAACTTGTTGGAGGATATTTGAAAACATACTAGCACAAGTACTACAATACCAAATACCTGGTTAAACAACTAATTATTGATGTTCAGAAGTTTTTACTAGTGATTTATAGCACAGGGCTGTTGAATGCTTTATTCTGATTGGTTGGGAAATGTTCCACAGGTATGCATTATTTTTTGATAGATGCGCATCTAACCTGTCAAATGTCTTAAAATAACCACCAGCGCAATGGCTTAGCAATGACTGTGGTAACAGTGGTATAAGCAGAATAATTGACTTGGATTTATTTGTAAATAATAAACACCTAGGGTAACGGCACTACTCGAAGTGTGCATTATTTTCGAATAATTCAAAACATTTATAAAAAATTTACAAAATCGTGTTGAATATATTTATTGTAACATTATTATTATCTGTAATGTCTTTTGCTGAGCCATAGAGAGGTTGTTTAAAGGAATATTCCATTTTCTTAAAAGAAAAATCCAGATAATTTACTCACCACCATGTCATCCAAAATGTGGATGTCTTTCTTTGTTCAGTCGAGAAGAAATTATGTTTTTTGAGGAAAACATTGCAGGATTTTTCTCATTTTAATGGACTTTAATAGACACCAACAATTAATACTTAACTCAACACTTAACAGTTTTTTTTAACGGAGTTTCAAAGGACTATAAACAATCCCAAACGAGGCATAAGGGTCTTATCTAGCAAAACGATTGTCATTTTTGACAATAAAAATAACAAATATACACTTTTAAAGCACAACTTCTCGTTTAGATCCGGTTGTCATGCGTCAAGAGGTCACAGAGGACGAACGTGAAACTCCGCCCCAGTGTTTACAAGTGTGGTGAAAGAGGACCGTTCCTACTTTGTTGTATGTCAACTGATACTAATTAATGTCTTTGTGTCAGTTTATTGTTTACAATGGTCCGCAAATGTGCGTTTTATATATGTAACATGTGACCTCCCTACGTCACTCATTTACGTTAGGTCGCGCTGGACCGGATCTAAACGAAAAGTTGTGCTTTGGAAGTGTATATTTGTTGTTTTTTTTGTCAAAAGTGACGGTCGTTTTGCTAGATAAGACCCTTATGCCTCATTTGGGATTGTTTATAGTCCTTTAAAACTCCGTTGAAAAAAACTGTTAAGTGTTGAGTTAAGTATTAATTGTTGGTGTCTATTAAAGTCCATTAAAATGAGAAAAATCCTGCAATGTTTCCTCAAAAAACATAATTTCTTCTCGACTGAACAAAGAAAGACATCAACATTTTGGATGACATTGTGGTGAGTAAATTATCTGGATTTTTCTTTTAAGAAAATTGAATATTCCTTTAAAGGACAGGCTTTGGGGGTTACTTTACATTTTGTTCAATGTCATGACATATGTTTCCATAGAAACAAAGGCATTGGCAATATTAGAGCTTACTATATTTAATGTACAGATTAGACTCACAACAGTTGCTGCAATCAGCCAATCGCTGTGTAAATTTGTGGTTGCCACCCGTGACATGCCAATTACAGAGCTCAAACCAGCCCATGCTGTTCAAAATAGCACAATTTGACTAAAATGTATGTAACAATCTGCTTTAGTTACCTTTAATAACATTACTAAAGCTGTGTAAAGAAGTACATAATAAAAAACATTGCAGCTATTGCATCCCATCCAGCCGACAACACCAAAATGATAGATCCAACTTTGGCTTTGTGCAAAATTGTTAGATACCACAGATCCAACTTTAGATCTAGCTCACTAGATCTCTCTCTCTCTCATGTCAGGGAAAAATGACTCAATGACTCTGTTGTGATTTAAGCCACAATGCAGATACAGAGATGAAAGATCACCAGGAAGGAGACGAAGTGATGTAATAAAAGAATGATGGTTTATTAAATAATCTTAGTTGCGTTCAGTGTTTAGTTTAGCTTGTCTATGGTCAGACTAGCTTCGTCTAACTTCTTCGATGCATGGACTAAATTCGTCTAACTAGAAGCAGATTTAGCAGGTGGTATTATACCAAACATAGACAGTGGGCAATTTTATGTTCACAACATTCTTGTCACGTTAATAAAAACCTTGAGATTGCAAGCATTGGAAACCCATATCTACCTGTGAAGACAATACAGTGGCAACATGAGATTTGAACAATAACTACAAGAAATGTAGAATAGAATAACTAATGAATATACAGTATAACAATATAATATTAATAAATAAACTAAATATATAAAAACTAGTAAAGAATATAAAATGAAATGACCGTATTTTCCAAACTATAAGTCGATCCGGAGTATATGTCGCAACAATCAAAATTGCGTCATGAAGAGGAAAAAACATAACATATAACAAAATAATTTCAATTTTGTTATCCAAGTAATCCAAGCCGAAGAACAGACATTTATTCTGGAAAGGCAAGTTATTAAACTAAACAATATCACACAGAACATGATGTCCGTACGTTAACGTAATAAAAATAGTTATTTACACGATACACAATAGCATACTGAACATACCTGGAAGGTTGAATAGGTTAAATTAACAGAACAAGCCAACGCGTATCAAGTTCGCAGGCTTGTCAATATACATCACTGAATCCATTAAATTACATAAATACAGAAGCAGCATATAGCAGACTCTTGTGGCTGTAGACGGTAATGTTGTCTCTTGGTTCATATCATATATGTCAAAATTAATTCATACTGAAGTTGCGCCTGACTAGTAGCCGCAGGACCAGCCAAATTATGAAAAAAAGTGTGGAAAATACAGAGTGCAAATACCAACATGGGCAGGTGACCTGACATTAACATTTTTCAAATAATAATGATATTTAAGCAATATCGCTCGAGTTAGCCTACGGCCTCGTGCCTCTGGCATAATCAAAGCCGTGATGATATAGAGCTATATCACACAACTCCGAGAGCGTTATCGCTTTCGTTCGACGGCACACGTTTGAAAAACTAAAACTAGAAAACAACAACTGAGTTATTTTAATAGCCTCTTTGTTTGGGAACTACTTTCTTCCGCCACGGATTTGAAGGCCAGAATGACAGGTAACACTTTCGCTGTTTTGAATCTCATAATAACTCAATGGACGGAATAGGTGTTTCTTAACATTACCGTTTCTTGGTCACAAAGTGTAGTTTTAAGATTAGTTCAGTTGAGAATATATATGTATAATATTAAAATCTGCAGTCTATTAGTAAAGATAGAGCCTGTTTAAAAATTTGCTTAGAAAGTTTCGGTACGTGAGAACCAGAGCATAAGCGGACGTCAGTGTTCACTCGCCCCGCTGACCACTGCCCTGTCTGTGTTTGATGGTCAAAAATGAGATCAAATCAGCAGAATTTGGTGTCATGAAACTATTACTTGTTTTCTTATTCATATTTAGTGTCTTTTGTGTTTTAATTGTTTTGGCGTGAAGTAAAAGTTAATAAAACTATATTTCTATAATGTTACCATTGCTTTCCCATTTAATCTTAACGCGATACGAGCACTCACTTATTATTAGACCTTGTTCTTGTCAGTACTATATAAAACAGTTTTTTGTAAGTGTCAGAGAGATGTTTTTGCATGCTGCTTATAAATATATTACGTCACGACAAAATAAATTATCAATTGTCCAATTTAAAAGCTGCACTGCTTACCTGCAGTTCCACAGTGTTTTTGTGTTCTGAGGAGAGAGATCGCTCCAGGGAAAATTATTGTTTTCATTCCTTTTTCCAAGTGTTAATCGTACACACAATGTGACATTATTCCACTTAAGTTTAACATTACATCCAAGAGATCTTGATCTTCGATGGGATAATCACTTCCGATTGAGATTCACAGACTGATTCACGAGCTAGTGAACTAATGAGACACACGGAGAGTGTTTGAAAACAGCGCGTCTGTGTGTATCCGTGTGTGCGTGCAGTTTTTTCAGTCAGAGAAAAGACTGTTTAAAAAAAACTCCATTCACTAATACTAAAATGACCAGTAGGTGGCGGAATGATACAAACGGTGAAGTGGTTACTGTTACATTATCAGGACAATATCGCATGGCTGGGAAGAGCTCTTGGCCAATCAGATTCAAGAACCAGGAAGAACTGTTGTATAATAAGATATAATTAATTTAGTATAAAATTCATTCCAGTTAATTCCCTGGATATCTTATCTTTCATTATGGTTTAAAGGTCTTGGTGAGATGCGCTAAGGCATTTCTGACTGTCTAGTCTAGTGTACATTTTTCAAAACTAAAATGCAGTTGGACACTTTAATACATTACTTTTCCACGTTAATTAAAACCAATGAAAAGTGAATTGAAATTTTTTTCTTTTTGTAAATCCATAAGAAAACACTAAATAAGGTCTTTGTTTTAAATTCTAATTTGTATTAGTCACCTAAGGCCTGCAGTAAGTGTCTCTTGTAGACTCACTATAAAGCAACACACAAATCCTGTGCCCTACACACACAAACCCATTACCCCACAGTGAGATATTGTTAACCCTTCCCTGAGCCAGTTCACCTCATCCAACCATACACAAAATTAATTAAATCCCACCAGAAGGTAACTGTGATAGAACCTCTGATTAAGGCTGAATTGCCAAAGCAGATCTGATGGCATCTTGCAACACTTGGCTATAGATCAGTGCATTGATTACACTGTAGCTAAATTCGGTTGCCTTTTAATGATGAAACTAGTCAACAAACTGCTTGGGATTCTTCTTTATTAACCTGTGCTTGTGAAAAATGTCAGTGAAACATCATTTCGACAAACCAGGTTACGACTGGTTTATAATAATCCTCTTCAAATACAATTATATGTTATTTTACAATTATATGACGTAGATTGTATTGTCTTGCTTAAAACAAGTCGATATACTGTAGGAACCAGGAGAGTCATGCACATTATTTTTTAAGGGGGGCACAGTGTGCACAGAAATGTGTGCGCATTTCTGACAATCTGAGCCCACTGCTTTTATGTAAAAAAACACTATAATGAATGTGTTGACTAACTTTTAGGTCAAATAATTATATTAATTAATTCAGCCAATCAGAATAATTACATATTGGCAGATGTTACATGGCATTTCTGTTTATTAACGTTCTGTTTAATGACTGTTTAATGCTGCTCAATTGTGCCTTTGATGCATTTGCACAACAACTACGTTATGTCATAAAATTAATGTAATTTTAATAGCGTTTTAATTCTTCAGATAACAAAACGCAGCCGCAAATTAAATGAAAGCCCGCGAGCGCACAAAGATGGTGATGACGTCTGTGTCAGCACTGTTGGATCTGCAGCGCCTGATGCCTGAATATAGCAACATGTAACATAATCAAATAAACCAAATAAATCAAACAACAAAAATCTCTGAAAAGTGACAAGGATGCAGAACTGATATTGTGGCTATTAAACAGCTTAAAAGACAATTAACTGATTAATAGACCCTTCTTTGATTTGGAGGTTGCATGCAAAATCTATTTTGCTAAAAAAAACTGACGGGGCATGTGCCTTCCCATGACGCCTCTGTTAGGAACATAAGATGTCTTATGTCCCACAAGGATGAAAGGTAGAAAATAATTATTAGGAGTCATGTGAATACACTGATTCAGATTGTCTGATCCAATACTAGTACTGTATTTTTCTTACTCATTTTTTTTATTTGTGTTTTACACACACAGACTTCAGACACAGTTATGTTCATATATGTGTTTGTTTTTCACATACAGCTATCAAGCATATAAAGACTTTAACAGTAGTGCATGAAAATGCTTATGGTGCTTTTTAATAGTTTGTCATTTTTATAGCTTGACAATAACAACCACGGGTATAGCTCAGTATCAGATTTGGATAGGTACCACTAGTCCTAGTGTACCAGATCACAAAACTCACAGTTCGGAATTGCATTCCGGTTTTTGAGGCACGGATCGGATCATTTTTCGGATCAGCAAAAAAAAGGTGGGAAAAATCTAATTAGAAAAAATTACAAAAGTAATTAGAAAGAACAAAGTTGCACATTAAGTAAGGTCTAAAATTGACATTAGGTACAGATATCCAATCAAATTAATAATAACTGTCTTTATTGTATAAATTAAATATAATTATTATTTTTAGAGCTACAAAAGTGATTTTCTCTTAGTTTTGGGTTGTTTGCTTAACAAGGTTAATTAAGGTTACTGTCTCTTTAAGAAAAGCATGGACCTGGTTTCTAACTCTAATCTATCCAAACACTTAAGAAATAAACAAATGGGTTTTTTTAGAAAAAGAATACTGTGGAATTTCGAGATAATTTTATTTATATGTGTCCTTTCAAGAACAGAAAGATTCTGGGTTTTCTTTTTGAAATGCGTCTCACCATGTATGCACTTTTAAACGCGCGGACACACACAGACGGATTCCAAGCGGCGCTTCAGGAAAAAGTTGCTGCATAAATAGTCACTTCACATAAAGTGAAAATTACATTGTTTTTCAGTGGTCTATTCTCCAAATGATCGACTACAGTATGACACATATGATAAACTTTCCATATTTCAGTTTGCGTATTAAAGGCGGAGTCCACGATGTTTGAAAACGGTTTGGAAAGGAGACGGGCCGACTACCAAAACACACTTATAGCCAATCAAATCAAATGCCGGGTTGCGTATGTGTGGGGCGGGTCTATCAACAGAAGGTCCAGATTCTATTGGGGTAGGGGCGTGTTTGTTTAGGTGATTTCAAATATCAACATTGGCTTTCAAACATCATGGACTCCGCCTTTAATCTGCGAATCGCGTGCGAGCCGAACCGTGAGTCGTGATCCGTACACCCCTTATTAGTTACACTACCTGATCCAGCTTAAAAAGGTCCATATTAGCCCAGATCCAATCCCATGTTTCCGTAGTTTCAGGCATATTACAGTAGGCCTGTATGAAAATCTTTTTAAAAGAATATCTGAATCATTCAAATGTGCTTTTTATTTATACATAATGGCTTGACACTGCCACTGATTAGAGTATGTCAAGCAGGGATGTGGACAAAAAGACTTGAGACTCGACTTAAAGAAGACATATCACAAGACTTATTTAAGATGTAATATAAATCTTTGGTGTCTCCAGAGTACGTATAGGTATGTGAAGTTTTAGCTCAAAATGATATTTTACATTAAATATTTTTAATGTTAAAAATGCCACTTTGTAGGTGTGAGACAAAATTTGCCATTTTGGATATGTCCATATCTCCGCACTTAATGGATATGTCCATATCTCCGCACTTAATGGCAGTGTCGTGGTTGAATAGTGCAGATTAAGGGGTGGTATTGCCCCCTTCTGACATCACAGGGGAGTCAAATTTCAATAACCTATTTTTTCACATGCTTGCAGATAATGATTTCCCAAATCTAAGTTACTGGGTTGTTCTTTTTTAAATTTTCTAGGTTTACAGAAGTACTGGGGACTCAATTATAGCACTTGAACATGGAAAAAGTCAGATTTTCGTGATATGTCCCCTTTAGGACTTTGACAGCAATGTCATTACATTTACTCATGTTACTGTAATTGAATAGTTTTTTGTATACTTCTACATTTTTAAGTAGTTTTTAAAATCTGTAATTTTACTGTTACTTAAGTATGTTTTGTTTAAAGTATTGTACTTCGCTACATTTTAAATCACATCCGTTACTGAGTAAAAAATATATTTAAAAAAGGCAAGGTAAAAAAGGCGCGCCATGTATGTTGATTGATTGATGGACAGGGGAACACGCTAAAACTCACAAACCATGCATACGGATGAGACAGGCGCCAGTTGATGCAGACCCTCAATTTAATTCTTAAGAAAGAAACCCCATGCCATATATTTAAGCGACCACTTTGCATCTTAAAAAGCTTGACATCAAACCTGCGCAAGCATGTTCAGGTAAGTTAATAATACTCAGGGTTTAAATCGGGCAGGGGTTGAGCTCTGGCATATAGGCTAAAGGTCTCGCTCTGTATGGAATTGTTGACCGTTTTTTTTTTACCGTTTTTTTTTACCGCTCATTTGCATGACGTGTCAATCGTTTTTAACACCATGCGCATTATCTTCCGAGGTCTAACAGCTTCGCTTGAAGTCAAACAACTTAAGAACGTCCTTGAGATTGCACAGGGTCATGGGAGAGAGAGAGAGAGAGAGAATTAAATAAAGAATAAAGGTCTTACTGTCTGTTCACACCAGTCGGGTTTGAGTGGTCACATTCACGTCTACCGCGTCTAATTTGCCGCTTGAACATTTTGAGTTTACTCACTTCATTCACGCGTGAAATTGTAGTCATGGAGACATTCACGGTAGGGTTTCAGGCGACTCCGCTTGCTTCCTGTAATCATGTCACTACTAGAGCAAGCTGCTGATTGGTTAACGCGGCATGTTTTTCTGCCAAAGTTTAAATTTTTCAAGTCGCACGTTTGCAACGCCAACGCTCAATTCGCAAACTAGATGCGCGAATGAGGTGGAATTGCATCTACCGTGCCGTGCCAAACATCTAATTTGCGCCATATATATATATGTGTGTGTGTGTGTGTGTGTGTGTGTGTGTTTGTGTGTACCTGGTAATTATCACATTTTGGGGACCAATTGTCCCCACAAAGATAGGAATACCAGTGTTTTTGTGACCTTGTGGAGACATTTGGAGGTCCCCACGAGAAAACAAGCTTATAAATCAAACAAAATGATGTTTCTTGAAAATGTGAAGTAGTAAAAGGGTTTCTATGATGGTTGGGGTTAGGGACTGGGGTAGGTAAGGGGAATAGAATATACAGTTTGTATGGTATAAAATGCATTACGTCTATGGAATGTCCCCACAAAACATGGAAACCAGTGTTTGTGTGTGTGTGTGTGTGTGTGTGTATAGTTTAATAAAATAAAGTATGTTACCAGCAGTAAATCAATTACAAACTAACTATAGTTAATGTATTTACTAGCTGCTGACCACATATTTTTTGCCTCAAAAGTTCTCAAAACAATTCCATAAATGTTTCTTAGTTATAAAAAGCTTTTTATTTTATTTACATTTTGTTATTACACTTTAATTGTAAAGGTGTTCCTTCAATAAAAAAACAACTAGTTGAAGATTTATATTCTCTTGTTCTTTTTGAACTATACTAGAATCCTCCACCTCACCCCGCAGTAAACATTTATAAACTTTTACTCTGAGTAAAGTTAAAATTACTTACTTTTTACTTGAGTAGACTTTTGGACCAGTAACTTTACTTTCACTTGAGTAGAATATTTTATTACTTTATCCACCCTGGCAATGACTTGAGACTTGACTTGGACGTGAGACTTCATAATCAGATCAGAGTCCTTGTCACTCTAGACAGGTCCCTGCAGCATGCTCTTGACCAGTTGCAGGGCTCCAGACTGCAAGTAAATAATCACATTTTGCGAGTATTTCTCCTGTCTATGCAACTTTTTTATTAAAGGTTGCACTGGCATGACTGCTAAATTTAAATAAAATTATATTAATATAATGCACCGGCGATTACGTTTACGGCGCATCCAGTCACTCTCCCTTGGTGCTGCCCCTCCCTGGCTGCCCCTCCCCCTCTCTGATGATAGATTCACACGGGGGGTTTGGGGCAAATGCATTAACACTTGACAGAAGGCTGGTCTGAAGTGTGGCCAACATTTTATAGCTTGTATTTAAATTTGTCTTTTTTTGTCCACTTTCGACCACTTCTGTCCTGATTACTTTGAGGGGATGGTCTGTGGAGACTGTGGCCGAGTCCCTTTGCTATCATTTAAACGTGAGTGGGAGTAATGACGGTTTAAATTGCTGCGAACTAATATTATGTCAGAGTTTGCTGCTTGTGTTGTAAGTAAACATGCTGCACAGTGTTTTGTACATGTATATGTAAAAGCGTTCTCTCTTATTTCAGAGCAATTGATGAAATAAGATTGTACAACTTTCACACGCTCGCAAAATGAAACTGATGAAAGATGCAAAGATCAGCCGCACATAGGCCTGGGGCGGTAACCGGATTACCGCCATACCGCGGTCACGTGACCCATGCCGCGGGTCTAATGCTGGGTTCCAGGCAACCTGTAACCCGTAAATTACGACTTCAAAATCACAAATCACGACTCTGAACTGGGAGTACATCGATCTAGTACGAGTTCACGGGTGGGAAGTCACGGGTTTGACTGCCGTTCCAGTGCACTTTCACAGGTAGAAGGTTGTAAAAACACGGGTTACAGGCTGCCTGGAACGCATAGAGTCATGGTTTTGAAGTCGTAATTCACGGGCTCAAAAACCTGCTTGGAACGCAGCATAAAGTTGACAGTTTCTATTAGCAATATTAGCACAATGACAGATCGCAGACATACCTGGAGTTGCGAGGAGGTGTCAACAATCACTTCCTCATCCAATAATGCACGGCGCAGCTGACTACGGCAGCTGGTTTAGTCCAAAATGTGCAATACTTTTGCAGTTAGGTCGTTAGATGTCGGATCGTGTTCTCACCACAAACGAACCGCTCTAGAGTTCGTTTGAAAGCGCCTCTTCAAGGTGGTCTCGGTCCGCTTGTTTGGTCTGCTTTTGGTGCACACCAGAGTTCGATTGCTGCATTCTCACCTGCCCAAACGAACCGCAGCAACTTAGCAATTGAACTCTGGTACGATTCAACCAAACTAAACAAGGCAGGTGTGAAAACACCCTAAGACTTGAAGCTTAAAGTTGATAACTTTCAACTTGACTTAAACTTGCCTGTCTTGACACAGGACTTGATTCGAAACTTGAATGCAAAGACTCGATACTTACTTGTGACTTGCTCCCCACCTCTGATGTCGAGTGTCTCTTAAAAATTAAAGTTCATAAAAGTTCAACGTTCTTCATGATCTTTTTTAACTGATTTTTAATATAACAAAATTAATGTGTTTACTGTTTACGAACCCTCCTCTCTGTAATTGGGTGGCAGTAGTTCAGTGGTTCATGTAGGTTGTCTACAAACCCAGAAGGTTGGTGGTTCAATCCTCGGTTCCACCTGACCAAGTGTTGAGGTGTCCTTGAGCAAGACATCTAACCCTAGCTGCTCCCCACGAGCTGGATGGTGTCTTGCATGGCTGACAATGCCGTCGGTGTGTGAATGTGAGGCAACTTGTAAAGCGCTTTGGATGGCCATGGGTCTATGAAAGCGCTCTATAAATGCTGTCCATTTAATATGTTTATTAATTTTATCTGTCTGTACTGTTTTGGCGAAATCATTAATATATGTAGTCTCTTCTACACAGGCTGGCCATTTGGAAGCATGGTCTGCAAAATGAGTGGGATGGTCCAGGGCATATCCGTCTCAGCCTCCGTGTTCACCTTGGTTGCTATAGCAGTTGACAGGTAAAGTCATATTTAAATCATCTTGAACATGAGCTTATGTAATAGTCATTTCAGTCATTCATTTCACAATGATTTAAATTTTGACATGACCATAGTCAATATTAAAGATATCAAGGTTATATTTCACAGATTGTTTTTCACATTATGTAGTATGATTTAAGTAGAAAACAGCAAATCACAAAAATGACTTTAGGTGGGTTTTCACAAACTGGGTCAGAAATGATTACATCAAGCTGCACACTCATATTTGTGGCTTTGCCTAAAGACGCTAGGGAGACACTTTTCCTTGTGGAAAATTTGCATTTGGAATAAGCAGGATAATGTAAAAAGCCTGGCTGGCTGAACGTTTCATTACTTATTTAGGATGTGTGTTGTACGGCCAAGGGTGCAATATAGTTCAGTGAGGCAAACACAGTACAAAATGGAAATGGTACAGTAGATTCATTCAATTAAGTTTTATTAGTTAATACATTTAAATAACATTTACTCTGCAACCCTAGTTTAAAGTTGCTCCAGAAAGGCCCAAGTGTATCACTGCTTGTTTAAATGCATTCTGTTACTGTTATATCACCATTGGCATTAATTTGCAATGTTATTTGAATTATTTGGAAAAAGAAAAAAATTCTAGCTTGGGAGAACGTCTCGGTTACGGATGTAACCCTCGTTCCCTGAAGGAGGGAACGGAGACGTCACGTCGTGACCGACGAATTGGGAACTCGCTTAGAGAGACCAATCTGCTTCGTATACTACTAAAACGCCAATGAACTTGGCATTGAGATATTTGCATAATGCTGGCGCCGCCCCGCCAGGTGCGTATATAAGGCGCACGTGCAAATAGGGAAATCAGCTTCTGTTCGCTGAGAAAGCCGGAAGGTGACCGGCCTAAACAGCAGGTGGCAGCACCTGTGGCGACGGGACGTGACGTCTCCGTTCCCTCCTTCAGGGAACGAGGGTTACATCCGTAACCGAGACGTTCCCTTTCAGTCGGTCACTACGACGTCACGTCGTGACCGACGAATTGGGAATCTCTACCAAAACGCCACTGAGGGCTGACCTCTTCCAGTGTCTGCGTAAAGCCCTCCGGTTCCACTTAAGGATAAGGAGAATTAGGTTTTAAGGCAGAAGGCCGGGCACTAGATGTTCCTTTAACCCACAGTAGTGCCAGCGACTGGGAAGTGCTCTATCTGAGCGGTATAGGGACGCTGCGGAAGCCACCGCCCCGTTAAGGGCTATTGGTGGGCGAAAGTCAACCGTAGTTGAGGTCTAAATGACAGCCGTGGCTGTGTAAGCAAAGCAGTGCTCTGCTAAGGGAAACGTGGGCTAGTAGGATTAACCCCACGGAATAATACTCACAAAGGAACCCGTTGGGACGCAATGTGGGGCCCAAGCCAAACACGTAGGTTCGTAAGAATACAGCTAGTGAAAGGCTGACAGCCAATGCTCCGCAACAAAGGCTGTCAAGGCAGGGGAGAGAGCAAATCAAACCATTACGCATTTTTGCTCTGTTAGCCTTCCATACTGAAAACTCAATTTGGAGCCTCAGTCGGAGGCTGCAAGCCGACTTGCGAGTCTGCTCTCCGTGCCCTCCCTGGTGAGGAAAAGAACACGAGAGGATACAGGCTCGATACGAACATTGTAAAATCTAATGAACGTATTAGGTGTCGCCCAACCAGCAGCTCTACAGATGTCTGTTAGCGAGGAACCACGAGCTAAAGCCCAAGATGAGGCAACACTCCGAGTGGAGTGCGCTCTCAAATTAAAGGGCAAGGAATGCCCTGCAAATTATAAACCAGGGCGATAGTATCAACTATCCAATGAGACATCCTCTGCTTAGTGACAGCTTTCCCTTTCTGCTGGCCACCATAACAAACAAAGAGCTGGTCTGAGGTCCTGAAGCTTTGCGTGCGGACCACGTAGAATCGCAGTGCGCGTACGGGGCACAACAAAGTCTCGGTTGGGTTTGCCTGCTCCAAAGGCAACGCTTGCAAGCTCACCACCTTATCTCTGAAGGGAGTGGTGGGAACTTTGGGCACGTAGCCTGGTCTGGGTCTTCAGTGAGACAGCAGGACCAAACTAAAAGCATGAATCGTCAACAGAGAATGCATGTAAATCCCCTACTCTCTTCATGGAGGCCAATGCTAGCAGGGTCAGAGTTTTCATTGATAAAAAACTTCAGACTGGCAGACTGCAAAGGCTAAATATGAGACCAGAAGGCTTCAGCACCATGGACAGGTCTCAGGAGTAAAGAGGGAGGGTGCGAGGGGTTTAGCCTACGAGTGCCTCTTAAAATGTAATAATTAAATCATGCTGGCCAACTGATCTGCCGTAGATAAGTGAGTGATGAGCAGAAATAGCGGCGATATCAACTTTAATGGCGGAGGGACAGCCTACCATCTAACCCATGTTAAAGATATAAAAGCATAATGTTAAAGGGCATTCTCTGGGTCCTCGCGTTGCGAAGAGCACCGGTTGACGAAAAGGTTTCATTAAGCGCGTAAGCCCGTCCTGTGGACGGTGCTCGAACCGCGTCGATGGTGTTAGATACCGCTTGCGATAAATCACCTAAACCTCAACGACCATACATGGACAGGTCGGGGCGCGAGTGCCAAATGTGCTCCTTCCTAAGAAAGAAAGTCCTTCCTCAGGGAAATCCGCCAGGGAGGGCTGTCGCGAGGAGCATTAACTATGAAACCAATTCTTGGTCGTCCAGTACGGACGATTAATAAAAGGCTCTCCTCGTCCTGCCTGACTTTGCACAGTGTCTGCGCAATAAAGCTCACTGGAAGGAATGCGTATTTACGCACCCCCCGCGGCCAGCTGTGTGCCAACGCATCCACACCGAGGCTGCCCTCGGTTAGTGAATAAAATAGGCGACAGTGGGTATCGTCCGGCGACGCAAACAGATCTATCTACGCACAACCGAACTTCTTCCAAATTAGCTGGACCGTCTGGGGGTGGAGTCGCCATTCGCCGGGGGCGCAGCTCGGAAGCGCGTACCGCTGTATTGAGCGATCCCGGAATGTAAATGGCACGAAGGGACCTCAGATGCTTCTGACTCCAAAGGAGGAGATGACGAGCGAGATGCGACAGGTGACGAGAGCGCAAAACCGCCTTAACGGTAAATAACGCAACAGTCGCAAAGTTATCGGTGTCGACAAATATATCCTTCCCTCGCATCTCCATAGCGGAGCGTACAAGTCCCAGATATACAGCGCACCGCTCGCGGCAGTTGGGGTGCTATGCAAACCCCAGACTGCAGGCTCGTCATACGTGGCTGAACATCCCGTGCTTAGGGCATCGCATGCTACAGAATGCCAGGAGACCCCTCAGAGGCATATCTTGCTATCAGAAATGCTGGGTCTACCACGGGGAAATTTAAATGACACGCAGGTGTAGTGTTTACACAATGTATGCCGGTGCGCCACGCTCTCCTCGAGACTCGATCGTAAAGCCAACGCTGAAGCGGTCTCATATGACGCAGCTCGAGCAGTGTCACGGCTGCAGCATGCTGTCATATGTCCAGGAGCTTCTGAAATTGTATCAGAGGGACCGCGTACTTCCCTCGAATTAAACCGAGGCAAGTCAGAACTGACTAGTTGCGCGCTCTTGTAAAACACGCCAATTAGTTGATCGAGTCTAATTCCATACTGAGAAAAAGGATCCTCTGCACGGGGCAAAGTTGCTCTTTCCCAGTCGACCTGATGACTTAAACGAGCGAGATGCCGAAGCATTAACTCTCTGTGTTCGCGCACGTCTGCCAAGAACGGGCTATTATAAGTCAACGTAAATAAAAGCAGAATGCGAACAACGCTCTCTCTCTGATATTTTAATGCCGTGACTAGCACTTTCATGGAGACACGGAGAGACAGAGACAGCTCGAATGGTGTACTTAATATTAATATGCCCACCCCACGACGCAGAGCGAAAAAACGGTCTAATGTGAGGGGAGATGGACACAAAAGTACACGTCTTACAGGTCTAAGGCTGCAAACCGATCTGAATATTGAAATACGAGCCTCGGCGTTATCCTCCAAAAAAAAGACCACCTCTGTAGAGCCGGGCGTAAATCAAATCGATCGTAACCCACCGCGTATTTTGGGTACTATGAGATAAAGGCTGGAAAACCCTATCATCATATCATCTCGGTAAGAGGGACCGGCTCGATAATCCTTCGCCAGCAGGACATCGACTTATGCACGCAGTACATGTGCATTGGACACTTTCACTATAGTGAAACGAAAGCCCGAGAATTTTGGGGTTGTGCCGGTAATTGTATTTCGTAACCGAGGCGGATCGTGCGTAAAACCCAACGAAACGGGCTGGGAACTGAAGCCAAGCACCCAGGCACCGTACGAGGAGAATTAACGACACTACCGGTGTACCCGCGGCGGGGCAGCGAGGCGGGACAGGCGGGACTGCCGGTGCGTCTGCCGTGACAGCATAAGCATCTACAGTATGTGTGTGTGTGACACTGACCTGAGCCCGCTGAGGAAAACGGTCGTCCGGTCTCCTCAGCTGAGGACGCAGACTCCGAAGGGGTTGCTGGTGGTCCTGTCTCCTGAGTGGAGGGCTCGGACTCCTCAGAACACCCGCTGGCGATAGAGGAGAGGTAGGGTGAGCTGGTGTGTGCCCGCTCATGGCTCTCTCGATCCTCTGGAGACCTGGAGAGGGAAGAGGAATGCACTCTGTGTGTGGTTAGTGGGTACCGGCTAAACAGCCGGTGGAACATATGCAAACCAAGAATTTTCCACCCGACCCTCTATCGGGGAAAGGAGCGAATCACCGTCTCCTGAAGAGTGATCCTCTGCCAATCCAGGTCGCGAGCTGCTGACGACCGGTTCCCCCGCGCTGCCGAGATGGGGTCCGAGGAGGGGAACGGAGGTGGTCGCCGCAGGACGCCGACGGCGAGAGGCAGACTGAGGAGCCGGCGTGGTGGTTTTTACCCAGGGCAGCTCTCCTTCGCCGGGCATGACCTCAGAGATCGCCTCAGTCTGCGCAGCGGAGCTGTACGACTCCACGGCCTCGCCGAAGAGGCCGGTCTGTGAGACAGGAGCATTCAAGAAGTTGTTCTCGCCTGCGTCCGTCAGCCAGACACAGCCAAAGGTGGCGATCTTGAACCACTGTCGTGAACATCGCACGACTGACGGTCGCGGCCTCCCTCGTAAATCCTTGGTGAACCCGTAGCAACGTTATTGCGTGCAGGGCTGAAGCCGCCTCTCCGCATGCCTGACGGACAGCGCCCGTAACCGGACGACTGTCTACAAACACAGGAGGGAAGGGTTGGGTGGTCCCTCCAGGAACGCAGCTGCATCGCAACCCCCCGCTCCACTGAAGGGTCCCGGCCCTGAGCGGCTCCATTGGTGAGGGAGGTGAGGGGTGAAAGCTGAAGCTGAACGGCCGGATGGCCGCAAACCACGTCAGCTCTTCGTGCCGTCGGGAAGAAAGGCACAGGAGCAGAGGACCGAGAGGCCCGAGCAGCTCCGAAATACCAATCACGTGGGCGGTATGGTTCGGGCGGAGAGGGGTTAACCTCTCCAACTCTACCGTTACCGCCGCTCGAGCGGGCACGGCCGCCATCTCCGGAACGACTCCACTTCGGAGGAAAATTGGACACCCCTCTGATGCTGCAGAAGTGAACGGGACCAGAAGGAGGTCCAATGGATTCGGCAGACATCGTAGAACACGACTCTGCCGTCTCCACCGGAACCTCAACCGGCTGAGGATGAAAGGCCGGTAGGTGGAGGACGCATCCTCCGTCCTCCTCAGCGTAGTGATGCGAAGAGCGTCATGCGAGCGCTTGACAGTCGCACCATGGCGGTGACAGCACTGCAAAGACGCGGACAGCATTCCCGTAGAAACGTCAGTCGTCTCCGCAATCCAAGAGGGTTATGCTCTCACAGAGAGAACAAAAACTCTCCACGAGCGCAGCCTCAGAGTGCTTGATGCCCAAGCATGAAGACAGCGCTCGTGACCGTAACTGGAACCCTTATACCTCTCACATCCAAGATCGCACGGACGAAAAGCAATCCTGAAAGGACGCTGATCTCCGAATATACGAGAGAGTGGCTGTCTTTAAAAAGACACAGAGCTCTCACGTATCACTCTTTTAGGGAAATCACTCTTTAGGTGCTCAGCTGATGATGCGCACAGGGAAAGGCAACGCACACACTAAACTCAAAACAAAAAATATGCAGAGCAGTGGAATACTGCGAGTGTCCGCTGTGTTAGTACTGCTTGTCAATCAACTTCAGCAACCATTCCCAGAAGAGCAGATAGTAGCTTCTCAGTCAGATAAAGCCGGCTTTCGAAGCGAAAAAGCTGATTTCCCTATTTGCACGTGCGCCTTATATACGCACCTGGCGGGGCGGCGCCAGCATTATGCAAATATCTCAATGCCAAGTTCATTGGCGTTTTAGTAGTATACGAAGCAGATTGGTCTCTCTAAGCGAGTTCCCAATTCGTCGGTCACGACGTGACGTCGTAGTGACCGACTGAAAGGGAACAAGATTGTTCTGCATAAAGATTTTATCTGCCTCTGGTTCAACAAAACACTGGATATTTATAATGGTGCATATCATTATTTTGCCTAAATTGCTGGATGATAAGTTTGTCATGTGGAGCTGGGAGTGCACCTTGGTACCAAACCCAATACTACATGACTCGGCTGGTCACTCGTCCAGTGTGCAAAGTAACATGCGGATGTGTTTTAGCCAATGTTGATGATTTTAACAACGCAGGAATACTATGACAATTGATTAATCCCGCATTCCAAAGCACATTCATGCAAAACTCTCTCTCTCTTTGCTGTGCATGATAAAACCAACATATAAAAATAGCGTAGTGTTTTACATGCTCATGTACGTGCGCATTGATGATGACTTGAGATTAACGCACCAGGGTTTGATAAAATCAAGTACGTGTAAAACAGACCAATGCTTTGGGGGGAGGCGCAGCCGGGAAAATCAGACCATAGCAAACGAGCCCAGTGTAAAAACTTCCCAAGCTTAGATGTTTTCTCTTCCTTTAGACTTGACAGCTGGACATTCATGCCCACCTGATGTCAAGGTTATATTGCAAAAACGCAACAACATGAGGCATTTGAGGAAAGCAGTTAAATAAAAACATTCACTTTAGATGTCACATTGAGTGTATGCGTGATGATGTACTGTACATCGTTTCCTGCTATTGACTATCAGGTGGTGAATCAGCATTATTATATTAATCCTTATCTTATTTTACATATTATGCATGGAATCACATTTAATCATGTGTTAAGTAGCCACCTGAGATCATGTTTACTCTCTTTCCTTTTAAGCTCCATGTTGTAGTTTGCCTACTAATTCATAGACCAAAAGGCATGTAACAAATGCAAAACTAAAACTAATATTAGAAATAATTGTTTATGAAGGCTATAGTACTTATAATGAATTAAATACTCCCTTTATGATTATTTATAAGTAATGATTACTATTCTATAAATATATTTATAACAAGACAGTAGCTATACCCATTATAAGAACAGTTATAGTTCCATTTATATGTTTTATTATTACTTAAGTGATGCATTTGCTTTCTCAATACACATGCTCATAATCCATTTGACACAATTTATAAGTATAAAGTACTCTCGGAAGTTGTAGCCTATACTTCCATGAGTGTATTCATAAAGATGCAGCCTGCATTGTTATAATGTCATTATATTATAGTTACGATTTATTAGTAATGCAGATTTAGTTCTAAGTCAAATAACTATATATCGTTTCGGCATTGCAATGCGTGCAATAGTCACATCGCAAAACATGCGGAGCTTGTTTTTCAAAAGAAACACTATTTTGGACTCCTTTGCCAGTGGTACACTGTATAAGAAAAAATGTACACAGGTGAAGAAAATCACAGATTTCTGTCAGAAATCAGTGAGCTGTACAACAACTGCAAGGCAGACGTTAATTCGTCTTAAACTGAGCTTTTATAAATCATCTTGTGAAATCATCCAGTATTTCTCATACCGCAATATATATCCCAGGAAAACATAACATTGCAATATAAGTTTCCCCCTACTATAAACTGAATTGTTTTATATTGTTGTACTTATTGTGAATCATTATACAGTTATTAACCTCCATAAATGCATTATTGATGGCTACACTTTTAAAAAAAATGGTGCTAAATAGCACTAAAAGTGGTTCTTGGCTCGTAATCATAGAGGAACCATTTTTAGTGCTATATCTATCATCTATTATATATGATTACGAGCCAAGAACTATTTTTAGGGCTACAGTATCTAGCACTGTTTGTTTTTAGAGTGTATAATTCTGCGTAAAAGCATATCATAGGATACAGTTTTCCTAATGCAAATGTTGGGAAATAATGAAGATTTCAAATATACATTCATAATCTTAGCACTGCTACCATGTGTTATTGTGCTATACATGAACACTAGTCTCTGCTTCGTGTTGTGCCTAAGAATGCCACTTACCCATGATACAATTACTGTAATGGTGTGCTGCTCTCTCATAAAGAAGTATCCACACATATCTCCATACACAAACTTAAGTGATGGGTATTATTATTTGAGTTCTATCCAGTGTTAATTCAGAGCTTGGGAAAATGGACAAGCTTACAAAGTGCAACTTCTTTACTGAAGAGGTAATTTACTAAGACCATTACGTGCATAAAGTGCATCAGGAAGAGTAAAGGGTCCTTTTGAAATCATTCAAACTTTAATCTTTTGTACAATAACTATTTTTGTTTACCCGAGGGATAATTGCTTCTACGTCAGATTGAATGAATTTACTTCCCCACACAGCAATATAGTTTTGTTTGCTTATTTATTTATTTAATTATTTACTCATTTGTATATATCAATCTGGTTCTGCATTCATGAGGACAAGTGTCTAACAAAAGACATTTTATACGTCTTTTCAAGCAGTCGATTTTAAAGAGTGCTTTACTATAAGTGAGAGATTTCTGTGCTGAAAGATTGGATTACATGACCATGTTTCCCCTGAAATTAGTTAAAATACTAATGTAGGCCTCTTTTTAATTGATTTCAGACATTTGGTGTTGCTAGTACTGTAAATAAAACACCTTTAAATCAGGTTTACAAAATACCATAATTACAAAATGGTGTGTACCATATTTTCCAGACTATAAGTCGCTCGTGCTGCGTCTTATCGTCAGGTGTGCCTTGTAAGTCAGTATGAATTAATTTTGACATATATGAACCAAAAGACAACATTACCGTCTACAGCCGTGAGAGTCCGCTTTATGCTGCTCCAGTATTTTTGAAATTCAATGAATTCAGTGATGTGGAATGACGAGCCTGCGAACTTGATGCGCATTGACTTGTTCTGTAAATTTTGCCTATTCAGCCTTCCAGGTATGTTCAGTAAGCTATTGTGTATTGTGTAAATAACTGTTAATGCTATGTTAAAATGTACAGACACATATTCAGTCTGCTGTTCTGTGTGCTATTGTTTAGTTGAATAACTTGCCTTTTCAGATTAAATGTCTGTTCTTCGGCTTGGATTTTGTGAAATAATTTTCTAAATAAATGTGACGTATAGTCCACTGCGACTTAAATGTTTTTTCGCCTTCATGACGCATTTTTGATTGATGCGACTTACTGTGGGTTTACACCAACCGCGTTTGAGGCCTCAATTCGTGTCTACCGTGTCTAGTTTGACGCTTAAACATTTTGAGTTTACTCGCTTCATTCACGCGTGAAAGCTGCGCGTGATTTTCTAGTCATTGAGACATCCACGGGGAAATTTGAATCATGGGAGGGGCTTCTGAGCGGCAATGCTCAATTTGCGGCATTTGCGCAAACTAGACGCATGAATAAGGCGGAATCGCGTCTACCACGCTGCGCTACATGCCTCATTCGCTCCGCAAGACCTCCAGACACGCGTCAATGCGTCTTCACATTGACTAAACATTGAAATCACTTGCACTTGATGCCTCTACCGCGGCTGGTGTGAACGCAGCATTATACTCCAGAGCGCCCGATAGTACGGAAAATACGGTACTCACACATCAGGAAAATGCAGTAAGGTGAACCTGTTACTTTTGTTGTTTTGTGTGTCAGTATGTTTGTTTGAATTTGTATTTGAGGCTGTTGGGAACAATATATGAGAGGTTTTAATATCTGATGAATTTTGATGCCATTTTGGTTGTTGTTGCAGATTTAGATGTATTGTGTACCCCTTCAAGCAAAAGTTGACGATCTCAACAGCCACCCTTATCATAGTCATCATTTGGGTCCTGGCCGTGACAATCATGTGCCCCTCTGGTGTCATGCTTCAGGTGACTAAAGAACAAACCATCCGTGTTTTCTTGGGAGACGGCAACAGAACAAGCCCTTTTTACTGGTGCAGAGAAAACTGGCCCAACCAAGGGATGAGGAAGATCTACACCACAGTTCTGTTTGCCAATATTTACCTGGCTCCTCTATCACTCATCGTGATCATGTATGCAAGGATTGGGATCACTCTGTTTAAAACGGCAATGCCGACCAGAGCAAAACCTGGCCGCGATAACCGTCATTCTGTTTCAAAGAAAAAACAAAGAGTAATCAAAATGCTTCTCATCGTGGCCTTGCTCTTTATCCTATCCTGGTTGCCACTGTGGACGTTGATGATGCTGACAGATTATGTCAGGCTTACCCAACACCAGTACAGGCTTATTAACATCTACATCTACCCTTTTGCCCACTGGCTTGCCTTTTTCAACAGCAGCGTCAACCCAATAATTTACGGGTTCTTCAATGAAAACTTCCGCCGTGGATTTCAGGCCGTTTTTAAGTTTGGGCTGTGCCCGGTTGGCGGTCAACGTCGGACCTATTCCCACAGGATGCAAGGGAATTCTGTGAGGCCGGTAAATCCTCAACCTTCAACAGAGCCCATCTCTCTTAACAGCCTGGAGAATAGCTCACGGAGGATAAATCATGTCAACGAGCAAGATTTAGTGATGGAAGATTTAGAGAAAGTTTCTGAATGCAGTTTGGAAGGAGCTTCTCTTTAAAGAGGTGAAGCTGTGCGGTGACAATTTTTCATGTCAAATTACAGAATATGATTTACCAACATTTAAAAAAAAAGAAATATTGTTAAAATGCCAGTGTGTGCATTTTTGCTGCTAACATGAATGTATATGTTAATGTGTTTAAATAAGGCTGGATACAACCAACAATTTATCAATTTGTCAAGTCTTAAAACTATCAGTATTTTTTTAAAAGAAGAAAATTTATAAAAAAAAATTGTAACATAATTGTAAATAACTGTCAGACAGTATAATAATTTATATAAAAAAATATTTACTTTTATGATCTAATATTTATGTCTAATATGTTTATTTACACATTTACTGGTATACCAGTATAAAAATCCGTTTGAAGTTTTTTGTTATTTACGTGAAATTATCAGCAGCAGAACATCTGCCGTAATCCAGAATTACTAATTGTTTCTGGATTACAAATTGGAATTTTAGGCTCAGTGTCCTAATCATACTGATAAGATACAGTATGTGGCAAGATAAAAATATCCTACTGATCGCTACCTTTTGTGAATTAAATTTGTAGGCAGATTTGTTTTATTTTATTTGTTGTACAAAACACTGCTGTACATTATTTTTCACTTAGCAGGATGAACTTGCAGTGAAACTTTGACATTGGTCAGAATTAATGGTAATGACATGTGATCTGACTGTTTGCCAGAGCAGTATCGTGGCAGCTTTGAATACCACATCATACTGCTTGTACTTGCCTGTACTTCAGTGTCAACCTATCCTCCAACCTTTTACGTCTTTTGTTACCCACATTTTTCTAATTTAGCGTCTACCGACAGCAGGTGAAAGTTCATAAACTGTGGTTTGAAATTATGATGGCATGTTTGGTGGGATATAAAATTAACCAATAAACTCTTTCCCCGCCAGAGTTTTTTGAGAAAGTTGCCAGCCAGTCACAACATTTTTTTAATGATTTTCACAAAAGTCTCATCCTACCTTCATCCTACCTTTTTATCACATCTCAAATATGGGTAGGTTTCTTCAAAAACACCAAATTTTGGAGCAAAACGCTGAGATAATTAAACTTTTGTGAAGGACTTTTGATAGAGATCAG
The DNA here is from genome assembly GCF_027580225.2 of Misgurnus anguillicaudatus. NCBI lineage: Eukaryota > Metazoa > Chordata > Actinopteri > Cypriniformes > Cobitidae > Misgurnus > Misgurnus anguillicaudatus. Next base: position 21,723,139 of record NC_073358.2, read on the forward strand.
ATTCAGATCGATCCTCAAAACATACACAGACATGCAGCTGTTTGCACCAGGGCGATACTTCTGGGTTTATAAGTTGGGGAAGAGCGCCACCTGGTGGATAATAGCGTTATTACAGATTGCTGGAAATACTCGTCATTGCAGGGATGCGTTTTCTCTTAATTGACTAGTTAAATCAGTAAAGTTAACTCATCAATGGCGGGAAAGAGTTAATTGTAATTAATAACATTTAATGTACCTATTTATTTAGTATATAATATAAAACAGCATACAAAACCAACCTGATCTCACGAATTTGTATTTTATAGTCACAGAATATTTTGCTCATTTATCCGTGTCATTGTCACGGATCTCCGCATTTTTCGGTGTCCGTACCACAGATTTTGTTTTCTGTGTCGGTTTCACGTATTGGTTGCTCAATTGTTTTTCTATTTTCTTACCATTGTCACTTGGGTTTGGGTTTAGAACGACTTTCTGTCACATAAAATGAAATCCTAACCCAAACCCAACTCTAACCCTAACGCCAGGCGACAATTGTTTAAAAATCAGAAAAAAATTGTATAAACCAATAGTTAAAGTGACATCCTAACCCAAACCCCAAATCTAACCCCAAACCCAAGCGACAATGGTTTAAAAATAGGAAACACTATTGAGTAACCAACACATGAAACCGACACGGAAAAGAAAGTCCGTGGTACGGACACGGAAAAATGCGGAGATCCATGACAATGACATGGATAAATAGCAAAATATTCTGTGACTATACCATGGAAATTTGTGAGATCATGTTGTACAAAACAGTTACTTTTTAAAAGGAGTTATATGATCCGATTTCATGTTTTCCTTTGCCTTTAGAGTGTTAAGGTCAATACACACTGATCCAACAGACTCCAACAGACACATTTCTGTTGGAGTCTGTTGGGTCAGTGTGAAACCCCTGTTGGCCGTTGTTGGATCAAAGTAAATGGGACTTAAGAATGTTGGTATCTGTTGGTGTTTATTGGAGTTGGTTGTTTTTGGACCAGTGTGAATTGGCCTTTAACGGCCATTTCATCGATAGAAACATTAATCTTTATTGAAAGTGGGTCATATTTGTAGTCAAAATGTAACATAAATTTAGAACTTTGTGCCTATTTGACAGAGAAAAGACAGAACATGACTTTAGAGCACATTTGTATTTACAACTCCCACTTTGCAACACAATGCACAGCTCTGCAAGCCACTCCCATTAATTGGAATACCGCTCAGATATGCAATTGTGAACATAAATGCCATGTAAGTAAAACAAAGAAAATAGCTGCCACTGTGTCTGACAGACACCAATCATGACTTACTTTTAAACGTGAAGTTACGTTGCGTTACACACAATAACACTCGGGTCAGGTGTGTAGCAAAGTCTTATTCAAACAGTAACGTGAGGTGTCAGATCCGCAGTACAAATGTCTTTTCAAATACTTAAAAAGGGTATGCACATTAAATGTTTATTTAGTTTTACCAATTTTTCTTTTAGACTCTTGTTTACTGTAATTACATCTGTGTTTTATCAGCCTCAATGCTTTCACAATAGACATATAAAACACCGCTCAGATATGCTATTGTGTACATAAATGCCACATTAGTATAACAAAGAAAATAGAAACACTCACTTTAGTCAGACGTCCGTTTATCCCTGCATCCTCCACACAAACGCGTCCACTGCACAATATCTCCACAGACATGCTGCCTCAGCTCTGTGCTCATAAGCCAAAACACGTCTTTGAAATAAACACGCGCAAAGTGTCCGGAAACATTCACAAAACAAACGTTCATATCCTGATCTGAAAGCACACAGCGAGAATACTACTACTCTGTTCAAGCTCATATTAACACATCCAAACACGCGCAAAGTATCTCTCTTGCCTGAAAACATTCACCAAACAGACGTCCATATCCTTATCCGATGCAGAAATGTTATAAAGAAAGCACACAGCGAGAGTACAGGCACTACTAGTCCGTCCAAGCTCGATCCAGTCCGGCCTTCTCTACGCAGCAGAGGCCAAGGGTTGCGACGTCTTCCCTCATTCATGCATTAGAGCATCACGCTTGTGAAATCACCCTCATCCATATATCGATTACCTTCCACTATTATTGGAACATGAAGTCTGGCTCGCTCTACAACATCTGTTTAGCTTACCTTAGCATAAAGATGGCGGCTGATCGTTTTTTTTCGTCTGTGTTCTTGTATTTTCGTAAGTCCCACCCACTGATCTGTAATAGGTCTTTAGATTGAGTGGGTCCCACCCATAGCCCCCACCTTGGAAAAATGAGGAATGAGTGTCTGTAGTCTTTCACCCTCAGCAGGGATACAGCAGTTCCTTCTTTCATTGACGCAAAATGATGATTTTACATAATTGAAAGAAGGAAGTGCCTCACTGAAATGAGTATTTCTCCCGTCTCAGGGGAGGCTGGGGGAGTGGTGCACGACCATTCGAAAACGTGACTGGGGTTCTAACGATACATTGCTTAATGCAAAAGGTGAAGTTAAGCCTTGTCCACACCTAAACATCTCGTTTAGACACACCCCCAAAGTTGGACGTCAGACTGAAGGGAACATTTGCATAACACCGCCCAAATGTATCCACAAAGAAAGAAAATAACTTTCATTCTCATTGTTGTATTTTGGCCGTCGCCGTGGAGACACTCTGTTTTTTTGTTGCTAAAGGCAAACTAATTGCTTGGCATTCCAAAAGAGAACACTTCTAGAAATCAATGATTAAGTTTTAATTGCAACACTGCTTCAGAACAGTACTTTTCAAATGTCTGAGTGTGTGCAGCATATTTTAAAGAACTAGAAGAAATCCAGTGCACAAAGGCTTTTTCTAAAAGTGGGGCAATTCAACTTTCTAAGTACACTCTTCTGATTCACTCATGTGAGCAGTCTATGTTTTTAAAAGAATTTCCTACTGTGAACATGAGTTTTGAGCAGTGTAGAGCAGCACTTGTTGTTTGACTTTTTTACGATCACAAATGCAGTGCAGACATGGTTTTATGTATTAGTATCTTTACCTTACCAATCTGTTACGTTCTGTTCAAGTCACAGTGTCAAAGTTGATCGATCCGCTTGGTCATGTTGCATATTCTGCATCAGATTAGTGCTTGTATTGATAAGGTACAGTAGTAAAGAAGATATTATGTCTTTTCCCCAGGGTTTTCAGGTCCGTGGCCTTTCTGAGAAGTTCTGAATTGAACTGTTTCTGCAGGCTGATGTTTTCTGTGGGTTACAGATGGAAGGATTTTGTTCATTATTTGTTGGTATTTGAGCTGTGAATAGTCATTGGGCTGCTTTTGGACAATTTTTGAATGTCCATTGAGCTTGTTTTATAATCTGGCAACCATGTCTTTCACTATTGCTTTGGAAGCTGATCTTCTGCTGAGGTATTCGGCTAATCACAATGGGAGCACACGGCACTTTCTCAGAATGAAGAGCTTTGTACAAATCTATGTGTTTCAGGAAGGCATGCAGGGCATAGAAGAGCAACAATAATGTACGGTATGTGGAAAATAATTTGTATATAATGGAAAAAATAATGGATGTGTTTGTATGGTCATAAACCATGCAAACACGTCTAAATTACACCAAATAATGTGCTGTTTAGCACAGCATATTGGATCTTTAAGTATACAGAGGTCAAGCAATTGACCAATTGGCAAACGTTTGCAACACAAATTTATACTGGTGTTTATTTGTCAATTTATTCAATAAATACCTGTGACTGTATTTGCTTGTTGTGTTTATATGGTTGTCTACTTCGTATGATTTCTACTTTTACAGATGCAGAAAATGAATTGTCATGAACTGATGTACAAAGTGGACAACTGAACCGTAGGTCATAATAAGTAACTAGCAGATAAATGGCGGTTATCCGTAAAACTTTACTGTACATTGTCAAAAGCTGCTTGCACAAACAATTAATGGGATCGTTATGTTTGGAGGAAAGTCTTTTAGCGTTGGCAGGCAGAGCTGTTTAATGAATTGTCTGACATTTAGAGAAAAGCACTGAGATTGTATAAAATAAGTTTGAATTTAGCACTGTGATTCTGTGATCTGACAAAAAATTTTAGACACAATATGGCCAGTTATTTTTAATATGGCCAGTTTATTTGTGCAACAGTAACGAAGCTATTTCCAAAAGAGACCAAAGCAAAATCAGTGATTGTGTGTTAATAAACAGGAAAAATACTGACAGCCTGTATGAAATGTCACAAATGCACAAGCTTAATGATTGATACACATCTGGCCCTATTTTAATTATCTAAGCACATGATCTTTAATTATCTGAGCACATGGCAACGGTGCATTTAGGGCGTGTCCAAATCCACTTTTACTAGTTTAAAAGTGTAAATATTTTAATTTAATGGAAAAACGGTCACACTGTAAAAAAAATCCGTAGAAATTTCAATGTTATTGCAGCTGGGTTGCCCGTGATTTGCCGTGGATTTGGATTTGTGTTGTTTACTGGCGGGGGTTTGTTCAAGGTTAAATACATTTTGAATATTGACAGGTCTTTGTCTTTACAGAATAAAACTATACAATAACAGCCTCAGAAATCATCATCAACCTTTTTCTGTTTTTTGCTTCAGATTTTGTTTCCCAGAATGTTTTGCTTGATGCTGTTTTTCTAGTTTTACTCTGTAAAGACAAAGACTTGTGGATGTTTAATGTTCATTTGACTTTGAACAAAATGTTGCCAGTGAAAGGGCATAGATTTGGATCTACGGTGGGTTACCGGCAACCCAGCTGCAATTTCTATGGATTTTTTTTTACAGTGCAGCGTTTTTGGGGTGTAACGTGCAATAAATCAATCTCGAGTCGCATCACCCCATTAATGCACTTACACAATGGCAGATAAGTTTTTACATGGTGGATTTTGCTTCTCTGGAAAGGAAACCAATTTCATTCGTCATTACGGCAAATAGGTCTCATAGATGTAGATCACAGGAAACGGAACTGCCCGAAATTAATATAAAAGGGAAACATGGGTTATTAAATATAATTTGGGCCATCTTGTGGGCCTTTTTTGAACCTAAGGACCTTGTCAAAAATGGAGACTCAATGGTTACTTCTGAGTTTAGTGTTTGCTGTCCCTTTACATTGATACAGATTCTCAAAACACTCTGAACTGAAGTATGCCATAGAAGATCAGGCTTGTTTAAAAAAGTCATAAAACTTCCTAACTTTTTGAAGAAAATAGATTGGAAAGAGCACAAGGTTTGACAGGTTACCATATTTAGCTTTGCTCAGTTTTTTTTGTGTGTGTGTGTGTGTGTGTGTTGAGGAATAGAGAAATCTATCTTTTTCCTTACCTCATTGTGATGACAGGTACAGTCAAAGTAAAAGCAATGTCTCAAGACAGGAAGATGAAATACTGGATGAACTGTTTTTAGCAGCTTATTTTTACTTAAAGGGGCACTTCACCCATTTGCATAGCTTTGTATGTTTGGAACCCCAGACATGTTTTTGGGTGGTCGTGCATGGTTCTCTCGGTTGCCGCTGAGACAGGAGAAATACAGATTTCAGTGTTGTCATCATTTTGCATCATTTAAAGAAGGAAGTCCAATATCTTTGTTGGGGAGTGAGACTACAAACACCCCTTTTCTCGGTCAAATAGGCACCAAGTTCTAAATGTATGTTACATTTTACCTACAAATATGACGCACTTTCAATAAAGATTAATGTTTCTACGGATGAAATGCTCCTTTAATCATTTTATTAAATATTTTGTTAATAAATCAGTCAGTATCTTCGGACTGTCTTCATATTATGTCTCATATTTACAGACATTTTCAGTTTCCTGGTAAGGTTAGATAAATTCTTAACGGGTGTAAACGGGTCAATGACCTTATATATTTAAAAACTGTATTGACCTAGGCATAGGATATTAAAAGCTTTGTACATGGTAATGACATATCATGAGCCTCAAACGCGTTTGTTTCCTCATTTTTATGTAAACCTTGTGCACACAAAAGACAGCTTGAAAACTATGGAGCGAGATATGCGTCTTTGTTGCCTGCGATGAGTTAAATGATCTGAGAGAAATAAAACTATTTGAAAGAAAATGTTATCACACTGATAGCAAAGAAGCATTTCATGAGAAAAAAAGAATATTTGAGAGAAAAGGTTTTCATACCAATTGCAAAAAATAATAATATTTGAGACTAAAAAAGTTTTGAGAGAAAGTATTTTCTCATGATAGAACATAAAAAATATAAATTTGAAATTTTTAAAATTATTTTTGAGAAAAAAATTCTCTCAAGTATATGTTTTTTGCTATTAGTGTGAAAACATTTTCTCTAAAAAAAAAAAAAAGTGTTTCTATCAAAACGCTTTTCTTTGCTCTCGATGCAATTTCTTGCTCTTGTGTCAGGATTTTGCTTTCTCTGTGAAAATTGTGTCATGGGCGGGGCCACGTTCCTATTGGCCAGTCGGGCAAGCATCGTCTTGTCCTGGGAATCGAACTGAATCATTACACCGTTGTTCGGTTCACCTAGATAGATGCCGTCTCTGCCTTCAGCTGAGCACGGACACTCTAATGTTTGAGTAAGATGATGACACACAACTCGACGGACAGCTGGCCGAGCAAGTCCACAGCACCGAAGACCAAACATAAAAAAATGAAATGGTACTCCTACTCATGAATGAATGTGCATTACACTACCAGCTTGCCAATCGCCAACTAGCCATCATGCCAGGCAAACCCGCAAATGTCAAATGGATGTTTTGAGTCACTCCTTATGTAGTGAGTAGTGATCTAGTTTCTACCTTTGCACTTGCTAGCCTCAAAGCACCTGAAGAGTAACTGCTTGTTCATCATATACAACCTCCTGTATAACTTTCAACCAACGTGTGCATAGAAGGTGGCAATGCCACCCATCCCGTGAAACACGAAATCGTCCCGTATTTACAGGCAAAATGACGCGTATCAAATCAATACGGGACGCGATTTGTCCCGTATTTTACATACACTCTTAAAACGAATGTGTTAAATTGAGACATCGGACAACACATCTAGTGTTTTATTTACATGAACTCAAAATCGATACGAAATAACACATAATGTGTTGAATAGTTTAACATAAAACAATGTGTTAAAATTAACACACCCAGTGTTGTTACAAACATAACACATTATTGATATTGATATTTGATGATCCGATAGGTGAACACAGCTGTCAAACACCTTGTGCCACTACGTGTCAATCACCTTGTATCACTACATATGGATCTGTTAATTTAATAAGTTAATAAAAATATGGTTGAAATCTCACAAGTTCCTCCAAAGCTTATTTTTTGTGGTTGTGGTTGAGGAGATTCCCCCTTTATGTAAAGCGCTTTGAGTGTTGCAGAAAAGCGCTAAATAAGTGTAACAAATTATTATTATTATTATTACTTTGTTGCCCTATTTATTATTGTCATAGCTGTGTATTGATATTGAGAGACTGAGTGCATCTGTTCACACTGATTTCAATAGCAGCTATCTTATTATAATGGTATCAATGTTAATATTTTTATGAAAACAACAAAGAACACATTTAGGGTATGATATACCACCACTGGCACGTATATCGGGACTGTGATCATCCGGCGTAGCCCCGACGTATATTGCCCCCCGCGCTGCGGCAGCTAGGCGTCCCTTATTTTTCTGTACTTCCTCCATGCACACTAACGTTGTTTGAAAGTTATACAGGAGGTTGTATATGATGAACAAGCAGTTACTCTTCAGGTGCTTTGAGGCTAGCAAGTGCAAAGGTAGAAACTAGATCACTACTCACTAAATAAGGAGTGACTCGGGGCATCCATTTGGCATTTGCGGGTTTGCCTGGCATGATGGCTGGTTGGCGATTGGCAAGCTAGTAGTGTGGTGCACATTCATTCATGAGTGGGAGTGCCATTTCATTTTTTGGTGTTTGGTCTTCGGTGCTGTGAACTTGCTCAGCCGGCTGTCCATCGAGTTGTGTGTCATCATCTTGCTCGGGCATTGGAGTGTCCGTGCTCGGCTAAAGGCAGAGACGCCATCTATGACCGAACAGCGGTGTGGTGATTCGGTTCGATTCCCAGGACAAGACGGTGCTTTCCCGACTGGCCGGTGGGAGCGTGGCCCCGCCCATGGCACGATTTTCACGGAGGGGGCAGGGTCCTGACACGAGAGCGGGGGGTTGCATCGAGAGCAAAGAGAAGCGTTTTGATAGAGACACTTTTTTTTTTAGAGAAAATGTTTTCACACTAATAGCAAAAAACATATACTTGAGAGATTTTTTTTCTCAAAAATAATTTTAAAAATTTCAAATTTATATTTTTTATGTTCTATCATGAGAAAATACTTTCTCTCAAAACTTTTTTTTAGTCTCAAATATTATTATTTTTTGCAATTGGTATGAAAACTTTTTCTCTCAAATATTCTTTTTTTTCTCATGAAATGCTTCTTTGCTATCAGTGTGATAACATTTTCTTTCAAATAGTTTTATTTCTCTCAGATCATTTAATTTATCGCATGTAATAAAGACGCATATCTCGCTCCATAGAAAACAGGCCAATCTCAAGTTAACACCGACTGTGACGTCACAGTCAAAATGTTTGCCCCCAACATTAAATTACACATTAAATTAATTACAAAGTTGTTAAATGCTAAAACAAAGTTGTGACTGCTGAGTTAGCGCTACATGCTCATTAATGCTATTCTAGCCTCTAGGCTGAAGTTCTACTATTGACTTTACAGTTACATTTTGCAGGTCCATACTGAAAAACAACAACAACATACCACCAGGGCTGTATGCAGGATTTAATAAATACTGAGGTCCATATAAGTATTTTTCAACAGTATGCACCCCAGGGAAAAAAATCTTATTCCTCTGCTCTACATATATGAATTTTAATACATTAGAAAACCAAAGAATCTAATAATTATAGATTTCAAACCATATCAGTATGCAGAAGACTTGTCATAAGAAATACATTGTGTCAGTAAAGTAAACATAGGCTAACTAAATATAGGATCATTTTAGTGAATTAACTAAAGGCTATTAATAATACAATATGCACATACTTATTATACACTTATGTTAAAATACAACATCAGTAATGCAGTGGTGGAACTAGAATTTTATAAATGAGTTGGCCAAGGCTACCCAGATAGCAAAATTTGTCTGGCCCACCTCTGGACCTCACTCTTGCTTCAATTCTGGCCCAGTCCTGGCTTGGCCCAGTCCAGCCCAAAACTGGCCCAACACACTGAAAACAGACACAAACAACTTCCTCTGACCCAGATGTGCCCCACACCTTTTAAAATGACACTTATCAATTGATGTGACCCAGATCTGGCCAGCACACTGTATAATGACTCTTATTGTTTTATGTGGCCCAGGCCTGGCCCAGTCACTGTTATTGAATTTTTGTTATTGAATTAACTTTAATGTGTTCAACAGGTTCGGATGATTAGGCTTTAAGAACGAATGCAATAAAATCTTTAAGTCAAAAGATGAACATGGGCTCATTGAAACTCCGGTGGATTAAGCGCTGAGCCGTCCGCGCACGTGATACGTTGAGTTTTCAAGTTTAAGCTTTCAAGTACAACACAGTGAATCTAATCAGTATACAGTAAAAAGATCTCTTCAAGAACTAAAGGGTGGCATTGAATTTTGTTAATAAACACGCTGAACAACGGGAAGTGAATTACTGGAGGGAGTGAAATTTGGACCCCCATGTGGCTCAGCTGCAGTAATGTTTCTTGTTTTGTCATCTTGACAATCAATGCGGTTTCACATTTCTCATCATTAAACTGCTGTATAATAGTCAGCGTTTGATTACTTACATCTTTCTTGCACTTCCACTAACTGCATATCTGTCCTCCTTTGAGTTGCATCTCTGTCTGCCTGGTTTGATTTGATTGGTCATCTCTGAATAATTTTGACTTTATCTTACTTAATGGGGTGCAGCGCAGACCTGTTGGCCTGTGACATCACACTACCGCGAGATCTATTTAAAAGCATACAGAGTCATTTACTGTTGAATCGGCAAGAAGCCAAACAAGTGCTGAGCGTTGAGTTAAATAAGACGAGCGTCAGAAAATGACCGAGGTCCGGACCTCGGGGGCCTCAATGGTGGGTACGGCCATGCGTACCACTTAGAAACATCTATTAACAATAGATTGTTATCAGAGCAGAGCCTATCACCTGCCTAGTCTCATGAAGATGCATATAAATAAAACGCAGCGTGAAAACTCGAGCAATACCAAATTTAAATTTTGCGTGCATGTGATATGCCATTCCTTCCCGTTTACTTGGTGCGGCGCATCTTTTTGTGTTGTTTTGTGTATTGTTTTCTAAATTTTTTATATTTTTTACACGGGTTAGAACAACTTTTTGTTGCATAACATGACACCTAACCCAAACCCCAATTCTAACCCCAACTCCAAGTGACCATGGCTGAAGAAACCTATACATTAAAAAACATCCTAAAGCAAATCCCAAACCCAAGCAACAAGTGTAAAAAAAAAGTGAGAAGCCAATGCATAAAACGACACAACAAGATGCACCGTATTAATTGAACGTAAAGGACTGGTGTATCATATGCACGCAAAATTGGAATTTGGCATATATTTTGCACAAATTTTTACACTTCATGCTATTTATATGCATCTACATGAGACTGGGTAGGGTTTCAAAGAAAAAAGAAAACATCCATTTACGTGGCTACATTATTTTGACATTTACAAAATACTAATATAAGATTTGATCTCATGTAATTCTGGAGACTTATTTAAATAATAACAACATTTACAGTGTTGTGTTGGTGATGAGATTGTGTTGAGCAGGTGGGAGATGAATATGTTAAATTTGATATTGAGTGCAGACACCAATGCAGTCTTAACATGATTAAAGTAGCACAGCTGACAATACTTTATTATGGAGGGTTAAAACAGTTAGCAAAAATAAACATCTGTGATTACAAGGTGACTCTTCTTTCTTTGTCACACATTATTGCAGAAATTGCCAAGGACATTTTAAAGAACGTCTTTTATTTTTCTGTTTATAGAAACAAAGTACTTACTGTGAAAATGTCAATTTGTGTATTTTTTAGTAAAGGCAATGTTGTTAATTTTGTCATTAATTAAGGCTTTCTGAATCTTGTAGTAGTGTTGGCTACATGCTTGTTCAACTACAATTGTACATTGTTTCACAAAAGTGATTGTGACTGATTGTTTATAGAAACACTATTTAGCAGATATTGAGCTTTCAAACATCAACAAAGAGTAAAGCAATGTGTTCAGGGAATTCTTTCAACATCCAATAGAGTGAATGTGTCAACAGAAGGTGTTTTCATTGTCGTTCAAAGTGATGTTTATATTGAGAGAATATCATGCTTTGGTGTACAATAGATGAATAAAAAATTTCTATAACTCTATTGCTTTTTTTGGTACACCAACATGCATAAATTTCGGGTTGATGGCAGCACTCATTGCATCACTAATAATTCTGTCACTGTTTTTTTTCTCTCAATGGTAAAATTATGCAATTCATTGTTCATGGGTGCAAGATTCCTGCCACAGTACCCCTCCAAAAAACAACCAATGGGTCTTTTGTGTAAGCAGCTTATTATGACCTTTAGTAAGTTAAGTCTTTCGCCGCCATTGACAAGATAACTCGTCAATTAAGAGAAACGCTTCCCTGCCAAAGACGAGAATGTCTGGCTTTCTGCAATACCGCTATTATCCACCAGGTGGCACACTTATGCAACTTATACAACCCAGAAGTAGTGCCTCACGTGAAAGAGAAAGAACTCTGTGTATGTTTAAAGATCGCTCTGCATCTGATCTCTATCAAAAGCCCTTCACAAAAATTTCATTATCTCAGCTTTTTGCTCAAAATTGGGTGTTTTTGACGAAACCTACCCATATTTGAGTGGTAATAAAAAGAGAACTAATGAAGGTAGGATGAAACGGGTTTTTTTGTTTGAAAGCAGAGGGTCTGTTCTTTCATTTGATATATTGATATATTTGTTTATATATTTAAAGCAACACTATGTAGTTTCCATGTAAAAATGACTTACAGCTCCCCCATGTGGTTGAAAAGTGCAACAGTGCCTGGTATCAGACACTCTTCTGCAGGCAGGGGGAGGGGCGGGGCTCTGTGCTCTACCCTCCACCGCCACTTTCAGAGTGTGCTTGTAGCAGCTAGGAGGCTGCTCAGGTTGCAGCAACAGTACAATTTGTCCAGTTAAAAGTTATTCTATCACTGAAAAAATTTTAGAGACATTATTTAAAGGTAAAAAAACTACATAGTGTTGCTTTAAAGAAGAACATTTTCTGGAAGGCATTAAACTTTTGTGAAAATCATGAAAAATTCTGGCGCTGGCTGGCAACTTTTTTTGAAAACGCTGACGGGGAAAGAGTTCAGCTGGCATAAAACCAAAAATGACGATTGTGACATCATGAAATGACAACTGACCATCACTACCACTCAGAATGTAGGTTTGTGAAATTTCCCATATGGTCCCTTATCCACCATTGATCAATGTTCAATTGGCAAAATGTGTAAATTTACATTTATGCATATGATTGATGCATTTATTCAAAGACTCCCATCAATGTATACTTTTTAACAGTATATGTTCTATGGGATCAAACCCATGTGCTGTTAATGTAATGTTTTAACAGACTCCATATTGCATTACACTAAAAGTTGTTCACTAGCATGTAGATTTAGTACTGTGCAAAAGTCTTAGGCCACCATGCCAGAAGTAGATTTGTTGTTTTTGCAATGTTATAATAATCATATATAATTGTTTCTGAGTCTCTGTAATAGAATTCATCCAGAAAATACAGGAAATGTGTTTATTATTAAAAACTGTATTAAAAGTGTCAAGTATTTAGGGTAAACTCTGCTTTCACTTGAGCAATAGCAGGAAACTGCAAGAGCTCTTAAACTTAAATAAAATTAATTTCTAATTTTAAAGAAATTATTCTTTGTACTTCATTCTGCTCAAAAACACTCAAGATGTGTTTAGTGCCAAGAGAGGTCACACTAAACACCGACAATGCATAAAGAAGACATTTAGTCCTGAAAATGTATTTTTTTTGTACATATTTTCTGTATTTTCTGTTTGTATCTTAATAAAATAGATTGAAAAATAAATATGGATGGACATTAAAACTTCTAAAACAACATATATGATGATGGTGGCACAGTACTGTATATGGCACCATACACTCTAAAAAACAAACGGTGCTATATAGCGCCAAGACTGTTGCTTTGGATCGTGACGATAGAAGAACCATTTTTGGTGCCATATAGCACCGGTGAAGAACCAGTGAAGCACCAGTGAAGCACCAGGGAAGCACCAGTGAAGCACCAGTGTAGAACCATATAGTGCTATGTAGAACCATATGTGGTGCTATATGGCCCCTATATGGTTCTACACTGGTGCTTCACTGGTGCTTCACTGGTGCTTCACTGGTGCTTCACTGGTTCTTCACCGGTGCTATATGGCACCAAAAATGGTTCTTCTATCGTTACGATCCAAAGCAATTGTTTTGGTGCTATATAGCACCGTTTGTTTTTTTAGAGTGTATGGTTCTACGTAGGTGCTATATTGCACTTAAAGTGGTTCCCCTATGATTACGAGCCAGTGAACCACTTTTAGTGCTATTTAGAGAATTGGTTGGAGGATATGTTGGAGCCTGAAACCTTTAGCGTGACATATACACAGCATCACAATGAAATACACAATTCATTTCTGATCCAGCTTCCACGTGATTGCATCACAGCTCTATTCGGAATTTTTGGTAGTAACCATTGGTAGACCTGAAATCCATTTTTAGTAATGTAATCAGGCATTCCCTGTCCCGTAGCCTGACTCCAGCAGTGCCTGCAGCATTAAGACATTTTTCAGCGTGCTGTGCTTTCAGCCCTCAATGAATAGCACTGTTTGAACCCATGTTTAACCTTCATGTCTAGTGTTCAAAGATTGGACTGAGATGAAGCAGTAGCAATGGAAAAACTGATTTAGTGAGTATGGTGAGGGGGTTGATAATTAATGACTCTTACTATTTTATGTTGTGTGATATAGTGACGTAAATGTGTCGTGGTCACAAGTGCCATTGTCAGGATCTCAACTGCATGCGCCAATTTTTCTTCATGTGTAAAATCATGTTGCCCATAATGATGCCATGTTGAAATAGACGTCAACCAGATAGAAAAGTTTTATTGTTGCAAAGTTTTAAAGTCTGAGGAACTGAATAAATTAATATGATTGTACATACTGTATGTTGTTATGTTTGTTTTCCGTGATCATTGTCATGTGTCTTTACAGAATAAAGTCAAAGGCTTGTGAGTTTTAGAAAGATGTAATACAAATATCATGTGCTCAGGGTAATAAATCAATGTGAAGGGCTTGAATATAAGTCTACTCTTCATTTGACTCTGTGTGTTTAAAAACAAGAATTCTGAATAGGGGGACATATTAAAATATATGTTGTAGCTCCATTGCTCTAAAATTATAGGTGTAATTTCCAGAGTATGCATAATCAAATAAAATTCATAACTTACTGTTATGTTAAACTTACTGTACCCTAATTCTTTCTAAATACACTCACCTAAAGGATTATTAGGAACACCATACTAATACTGTGTTTGACCCCCTTTCACCTTCAGAACTGCCTTAATTATACATGGCATTGATTCAACAAGGTGCTGAAAGCATTCTTTAGAAATGTTGGCTCATATTGATAGGATAGCATCTTGCAGTTGATGGAGATTTGTGGGATGCACATTCAGGGCACGAAGCCTCACGTTCCACCACATCCCAAATATGCTCTATTGGGTTGAGATCTGGTGACTGTGGGGGCCATTTTAGTACAGTGAACTCATTGTCGTGTTCAAGAAATCAATTTAAAATTATTCAAGCTTTGTGACATTTTGCATTATCCTGTTGGAAGTAGCCATCAAAGGATGGGTACATGGTGGTCATAAAAGGATGGACATGGTCAGAAATAATGCTCAGGTAGGCAGTGGCATTTAAACGATGCCCAATTGGCACTAAGGGGCCTAAAGTGTGCCAAGAAAACATCCCCCAAACCATTACACCACCAGCCACCAGCCTGCACAGTGTTAGCAAGGCATGATGGATTCATGTTCTCATTCTGTTTACGCCAAATTCTGACTCTATCATCTGAATGTCTCAACAGAAATTGAGGCTCCTCAGACCAGGCAACATTTTTCCAGTCTTCAACTGTCCAATTTTGGTGAGCTTGTGCAAATTGTAGCCTCTTTTTTCTATTTGTAGTGGAGATGAGTGGTACCCGGTGGGGTCTTCTGCTGTTGTAGCCCATCCGCCTCAAGGTTGTGCGTGTTGTTGCTTCACAAATGCTTTGCTGCATACCTCAGTTGTAACGAGTGGTTATTTCAGTCAAAGTTGCTCTTTTATCAGCTTCAATCAGTCGGCCCATTCTCCTCTGACCTATTTTCGGCCACAGGACTGCCGCATACTGGATGTTTTTCCCTTTTCACACCATTCTTTGTAAACCCTAGAAATGGTGGTGAGTGAAATTCCCAGTAACGGAGCAGATTGTGAAATACTCAGACCGGCCCGTCTGGCACCAACAACCATGACACGCTCAAAATTGCTTAAATCACCTTTCTTTCCCATACATTCAGTTTGGAGTTCAGGAGATTGTCTTCACCAGGACCACACCCCTAAATGTATTGAAGCAACTTTGGTTGATTAGATAATTGCATTAATGAGAAATTGAACAGGTGTTCCTAATAATCCTTTAGGTGAGTGTATAACAATGTTTGAAAATGATAATAAATGTAAATGCAGAACTACATCTGAAAATGTTGTATGGGTAAAAAGCACACAAAGTCCAGAGCGTGCACATATTTTATCTTTGAAATTTTCGATTGGCAAGCTTCAGAAAAAGTCACGAGATTTCCGGTAAGGGAACATAAAGACCATCTATCCTTACTGGTTTTTGCGTTGCATTGTGGGAATATTAAGGGAACTAATGTTCTAGTGCACTGGAAGGATTTTAGGATTGAGACTCCCAGATCAGTGCCCAGACTACTGAACAAGGTAGCGGATTGAGACACAGCCTTGGAAAAAGGCTCTGGAGTGGCAGCCATCTTGGAAACAGGCTCGAGCGTTGCAGCCATCTTGGAAACAGGTTCAGGCATGGCAGCCATGAATATATGAGCAAGACAACAATGGCTGTTTCTCAATGTCAAGGATACTTCCTTGGCAGGACTGGTCTTTCCAAGCCACTTCCTTCAGAGGCTAAGTGAGGCTCCTCTTTAGAATTTGGAGAACACGTAAAATGAACAGCCTAGCAAGTGCACGTCATTGCTTCATTACTCAGTAAAAAGGTGTGCTTTCGGCGCTGCACGCATAGGATTGTAGGTGATTTGAGAGCACGAAGAGCGCGAAGGATACACATGCATCCTTTCCTGTACATGGGACATTTTTCGAATGAAGGATTCAGGTTGCAATTCCGAGGAACAGTTGGACAGTCCTTCAATGGATGTCGATGACGTAGCATCCTCAAAATTCTGGCTTCCGAGGATCCTTCCTTGACATTGAGAAACAGCCAATGTTTCCTCTGCGGCCTGTGTTGTGAATATTTCATACATGAATAACTTAACACTAAATGGCTATACAATTAGAAAACAAAATAATGAATGCATAACTAATGACATAATAGTAAATAAAAAAGTAATGCCACTTCAAATCTTTATCTCTTTCAAATTTGTCATTTGAAAAATTAAGCAGGTACAGTTGAGCTAATGTAGCAATGCCCTGAGCCTCTATTTTACATAGCAGATGTTAACATATACTCAGAACAACACAGCACATTAACTGAATTTACAAAATTAGCTCAGTTCAAAAGTTTACATACCCTTTGATTTTTAGTACAATGATTTGTGATAGTTGTGTTGTACATTAGTCTCTTGTTTGTCCTGTGCTGTTAAACTGCCCACTGGTCATCCGAAAAATCCTCCAGGTCCTCCATTCTTTGCTTTCTAGCATCCTCTTATTTGACCTCTTTCCAACAGTGATTGTATGATGATATAATTTGTATGTTCGCTTATTTTTTCTTAAAAATTAACATTTTGCAGATTCTACTATAGGGGAATTTAAAAGTATGAACGCTACTGGATGGATTCATGTTTATTTATCAGACACACTATTGATAAAAGAACTCAAATGTAGCACAGGCTGCCTCCCGCACACATTCTATTAAGCGACAATTTCGGTTTTAAATAAAAAAGGGAACTGCAGCTTGTTTCAGCCCATATCCCTTCTCAATGTGGACTGTAAAATATTGTTTTGTTTTTTTAAATAGATAATCTCAGCTTATCTTTGGAACAAGAAACCCATAAGATTACACCGAATTGGGCTCTTTCTTACTGGCAAGGTTCACACTATATAAATTACTTTCCAGACTGGGTCCAGATAGAATCATCAGCCTGCCTTCCTTTCTTATTCCCAGCCCTTCTATTCTCACCTTTACTGAGTCTAGACTCTCATTCGCTGCACCCAATGCAATACTGTATGGAACTCTGTACGGATTTGGGCCCAAATTCGTAATAATTTTGGGTGGCAGAGGGGTTCAGTTTGTGCTCCAATTGCCAGAAATCCTCGATTTTCTCAGCATCTGAATGATCAGGCATTCTTGCTATGGCAAGAAAAATGTATCTTAACCTTTAAAGATCTTTTTGTTGATGGCTGCTTCTTATCTTTTGCGCAATTAAACTCAATTTAAAATGTCTAAACCCACTTTTTCAGATATCTACAGGTACGGGATCTTAATATCTGCCTGACGGACGAGGAATGGAATGAGGCTATATAAAGAATCCATGGCTCTTCAATTTGTGCTAGACACAACCTTATTCAGTTCAAAGTGGTACATAGACTTCATTTATCCAAGGCCAAGCTGGCAAATATGTACTCCTCTTTAGATCCCACATGTACAAGATGTAAACAGTCCTGCTACATTAGCTCATATGTTGGTTGTGTCCTGTTTTTTGGTCACAGATGTTTGTATCTTATTCGAGAATATTTAGCAAAGATGTTTGAGCAAATCCTTTAACCGCTGTTTTTGGTATTGTGTGTGAAATAAACACTTTTTTCACAAGTGAATTGCTGTATAGCCTTTACTTCTCTGTTGGCCAGGCGCTTGATTTTGATTAATCAGAAACAGTCCCTCCGTCCTTTTAAACAGTGGGCCAGAGATGTGTTACAATTCTTGAGTTTGAAAAAATAAGACTTAATTTGAGACAAAACCAATTATAACTTTTAGTGAACGAACCGATGCTGATGTCAGGTTTTGCTGATTTACTGATGTAATTCTCTCTTTTTTTTTCTTTTTTTTGTGTAAAAGCACAATATCTGTATTCAGGCTGTGTTGTTGTTGTTTGTGTTGATATGTGAATATGTATGTTGATTGTTGTGTAAATAAAAATGAAAAATAGAAAAAAATATATACAAAGAATAATAATTTCGATGTTTAGATTAAGAGAAACATAATTAAAATAGCTGATATTAGCTGTGTCCCAATCTAAGGCCCTGTTTACACAACGCTTGAGGGTGAAAACGTAAAAATGTTTTATCGGATGTGCCTTTCGTTTACACGACGACAGCATTTTTGGGGCTTAAAAACTCAAAAAAGTGAAACCACTGAAAAGCTCCACCGTTGCGTTCCCTGTCTAAAGGGTAAAAACGCAAAAGTCTGCTCACGGTGGCTCTCGTTGCATACTCATTTATGTCACAGGCATGCGCCAGTTCAGGAAAATAACAACAAACATGTCAAATTATTTTCATACATCGGACCTTCAAGTTGCCATAGAAGCTCTAATACAAGAGTCTTTCAGCAGTTGTACGAAATATTCACAGTATTACTGATCAGAGAAGGTGCATTAATTACCTCTATCAAATTGTTAATGCGGCAATTCGTCGGAGGTAAACCAGACGGCTTTGGATATGTACACAAACAAGAGCCGCCATCTTGAAACAGGGGAATCCCGCATCAGCGTCATTGTAGGCAATCTTGGTTTTCTTTGGGTTCGTTTCAACAGTCAGACATGTATTAAGCATTTAGTACAGGAAAAAA
Organism: Misgurnus anguillicaudatus; assembly: GCF_027580225.2. Lineage (NCBI taxonomy): Eukaryota > Metazoa > Chordata > Actinopteri > Cypriniformes > Cobitidae > Misgurnus > Misgurnus anguillicaudatus. The sequence goes on from NC_073358.2 coordinate 21,742,275, forward strand.
TAAAAGTTTTGATTTTATGAAAATTTACTTTTTCTAACTGTAATGCATAGTGCTAGAAGCCCTTTCATCCATGCGCAGCACAAAAGTCTGGCATCGTTCATGAATTCGAAGTACAGGTGGAGATAGCAGCTTTACCTAGATACTTCCTTTGACAAGACCCCTGTTCTAAGATGGCTCAGAGCCCCAAGGCGACATCTAGTGTATATATCTATGTTTGGACGAGACCTGGGAGAACAAGGAAGAAGGTTGTATGCAGGAGTGTGGACTTGGTGTTGTTGTGTGTTAGTGCTTCACATTGCCACCTAGCCGCCTGGAGTGCATACTACACTGGAGTGCATACATCAAATATCATACACTTTTGCGTTGCCATATGAACGCAGATTTCCCCCCAAAATGCTCGTATAAAAGCGAAATGAAAAGTGATAATGCAATGCCACTTTTGCTTTTTTTCTTCAGATTCACTGTAAAAAGTGTTTCTGTGCCTTAGTAGAATTTAAAAAAATAAATTGAGTAAACTGTATTAAAAAAAAATTATTCTTGTTTTTTTAATCAAAATATGAGTTAAAATAAAATAAAAATGGGAATAAATTGATTAATTCTAAATGAGCACATTTTTGAGTAAATTCAACTTAATTTTATTATCTTTAATCGATTTAAATTTGTAAGAAAGAAATTAACTTATTAATTTTGTGTTAAAACTACATGAATTATTTGAGTAAACACAACTAACTATGCAGTGGACTTGCAGTTCCCAGCATGCTTTGCATGGGACTGCATTTGGAGAGTGAAATTTGAATTGAAACTTTTTTGTTTTGTTTTTAACTAAAAAGAAAGACTTGTTAGTGTTTAATGTTCATTTATCTTCGATATTTGAAAGAGTTTCTGTTTCTTCTTTGAGTTTTGTAGTTACCATTGTTCAGAAGACTGGTGCTTGTGCATAGACTGCATACTGAAGTATGTCACGCTTTACAGCTGCCCAAAACGAAACTGAGTGGGTGTGTTGTTTGAATAAACGTTTCTAGCCCTCATCTGACGGCATAAAAAACAACAACTAACCATAAATACGCTACCTGTACCAAGAAAAGAAGGTTTATCTAACTGAGAAATACTAGCACAATTAGTTAACTCAACTCAATTTTATTGCATTCATATCAAGTAATGTTAGTGTGTTCAATATACTTAAAAAAGGTTGAAAGTTGACTCAACCTAAAACTTCCCATGCAGTCACTTGCCTCACTTTTTATAAGTTAGATCTAGGTATTACTTTTTACAGTGTTGTTTTTGTGTAAACGTAGCTTAAGATCGATTGCGTCACAGCAGCATGACTGAAGGCTAGTAAGGCTGTCCCAATTCAAAGGCGACTTAAAATGATGCCTCAAAATATGTCCTTATTTTATTGCGCTGCTAAGGATGGAACATATGGACCCTTCACAGGCCAGGCTGTCCCGAGATATATTGCACACCTGTAACAGTTGAATATAACGTCAGGATATTTTAATAAACATTTAAAACCTTTATTAAATAAGTGTGTATTTATCAAAAAAGAAAATTTTTGTAGTAATATTTTTATGTTTATGTTGCATATATTTCTAAGGTTAAGTAATTTGATATACTGTTTGTTCGTTTAATCTACATCAACATGTCATTTTCTCTAAAGTAAAGTTTATTTTTTTGGTTCCATATTTATTCTAGTCAGCGCTGTGTCCCGCTGACCGGCATGGTGGGCACATACAGCAGGTGACGAAACGTATGGGTCCTCTGAAGGCTAGATCGTCTCATTTCAGTTGTCTTTATAGACTTTGGAGGCTGTGACCTACAGATAACGAGTACTCTCTTTCGAGAACGCATCCTTTGAAGGATCCAGCCTTCACATTTAGTGACATGACATGACAACATGATAGCACCTAATATCTACAATAACCGACAAAGGCCAAAGGCAACATAAAGGACAAAGGCAACATGAGGGCTATACACATGGTAATCAAGGCAAACAAAATACACCTGGATAAAGGGCGTGGTAACACAAAACACTACAATGACTATGAACTACAAAAGGAAATGACACGAGACTTTAAAAATAAAAGACATGAACATTGAACAACAAAACACGAAGAACCCTTACATATTGGAAAACATCCTGGACTAAAAATGAAATTATACTTTCAACGAAGAATGGTAAAAAACTAAATTAGATTTTGTTTATATAAAACTTTACTTCAAGTCAGAAAAACTTTGTTTGTCCTTCATCAATGATAAATTACAGTCTGCCAGAATTTTATCTTATTCAGGAGGTGTCTAAAACGCAATTATTTCCCAGAAAGCCCTTGATGTTTCTAAAATTGTACTTTCTGTTCCAATTCAATAGGCTCTGTGTACTTTACTGAAGAAAAAAAAAATTCTGTAGGGAATGAATTTATGGATGGAAATAGGAGATGCACTGAGTATAGTTACAGTACTGCAGCTACAGGTCTCAAAATGCCTTACACCGAATTATTCAGAACTCCACAAGGACAAATTTGTATTGAGTGATCTGTTTTGACAGGTTGTTTACAATTTACGTAGTCAAAGGCCAATGTTTCTCTGTTTTCAGCAGGAAAGCAAAATATTGTGTTGGTGGAAGATGACAAAAGTCTCACAAACAACGTTTCGGTTACAGATGTAACACTCTCCACTAAAGATATATGGAGACGTCACGTCCATGACCGACGAATTGAGATTGCTTTGAGTGTAATTAGAAAAAGCCAATGAATGTTCGCATGCAGTATTTGCATCATAAATTAAAGGATTAGTCTTTAAAAAAATCCAGATAATTTATTTACAACCATGTTATCCAAAATGTTGATGTCTTTGTTTAGTCAAGAAAAAATTATGTTTTTTGAGGAAAACATTCCAGGATTTTTCTCATTTTAATGGACTTTAATGGACACCAACACTTAACACTTAACACAACACGTAACAGTTTTAATGCAGTTTAAAGTTGCAGTTTCAACTGAGTTAGAAAGGACTTTAAACACTCTCAAACGATGCATAAGGGTCTTATCCAGGGGCGCTGCTAAGGATTTTGGGCCCCATGAAAAGAATCTTGACAGGGCCCCCAACACAGCTGAGACTTTTTTCATATTAATTTACATAAAACCATGCGCTTTTATGGTATTTTGACTACCAATGGGGTGAGAAAATTTTAATTTAATTTTGAATTAAGTGTTTAAGAAAAAAGAAATCTTATTTCACAATTTTTTCTCACCCTATTGGCAGATCATTTTGCTCGTTTTAAGGACAATTTCACTTAAATTGTATATTATTTGTCTTAAAACTAGACTGATTTACTTAGGTCATTTTGCTCATCAAGAAAAAGCATCTTAATTTAAGAATTTTTAGATATTTCTACTGAAAACAAGACAAAAATACTAAGTAAGAGAGTCATTTTTTGCAGTGTTGAATGTTTAACTAAAACTGTGTATTGTTATTTTTTCCAGCGTTTTCTTGACCTAACATGGGGAGAAAATTGAGTTCCCTTATCATGCACTTTTAACACTAGAACGGCCACCAGTAGTCATTTTAACCGCAACATTTAAACTTATGCATTGCAAAAAATGATTTTCAAGAAAAAAATTCTTAGTATTTTTTTTCTTGTTTTCAGTAAAAATATCTAAAAATTCTTAAATTAAGATGCTTTTTCTTGATGAGCAAAATGACCCAAGAAAATAAGTCTAGTTTTAAGACCAAAAATATTACATTTAAGGGATTTTGTGCATAAAACAAGCAAAAAAATCTGCCAATGGGGTAAGCAAATTTTTCTTGAATTTAGTGTTTAAGAAAAATGTTCAAGATTTTTTTGCTTACTCCATTGGCAGATTTTTTTGCTTGTTTTATGCACAAAATCCCTTAAATGTAATATTTTTGGTCTAGAAACTAGACTTATTTTCTTGGGTCGTTTTGCTCATCATGAAAAAAGCATCTTTATTTAAGCAATTTTAGATATTTTTACTGAAAACAAGACAAAAATACTAAGAATTTTTTCTTGAAATTCATTTTTTGCAGTGTGGTAATTATCTTTAACACTAGAATGAACAAGGCGTCATTTTGAAATTTGCAATAACTTTGTCTAAATAAATCACGTGCATAAATAAACGTGCTTACTTGTCGAAAAATGCTACCGTAGAGACCTGGGGCCTTGTGTACAAAGCGTGCGCGTTAGCACAGAAAAGTGCCGTAGGCTACGATCATTGTCACGGACGGGCGGTCCACTAACAATTTAGGCCTACTTACAAACACACCTTGGTAACATAATGTCGACCCTTTGCCTCTTTCACTTCTTATTTTTTTCTCTTTCCGTTTTTGACTTCCAGATTTTTTTGGCATTTTCACTTCCTTGTCAGTCAAGTTGATATTCTTCCGGCGCTATAAGTGAAGTCAAGCTGTGTTGCCTGGATTATACAATTTGGGCGGACTAAACCATTTTATGACAATTGAGAGGGGGGAAAGTGGCCCTCAGACGTTTGTGTTTCCTAAACAAATACATTTTTTGATACCAGGAAACCGCAAATAGAATAATTTAAAGTTAATAATTTTTACTATTAAATATTTTTTTAGCACCACAATTTTGAGGGCTTCTCTGGGCCCCCTCTTACTCGTGGGCCCCGAGAATCGTCATTGTTTACCCCCCCTTTACAGCACCCCTGGTCTTATCTAGCAAAAAGATTGTCATCATTTTTGACAAGAAAAATTAAAATATGCACTTTTAAACCACAACTTCTCGTCTATCTCTGGTTCTATGAAGCGACCTCATGTAATTGCGTAATGCAGTGGAAAGGTCATGTGTTACATATGTATACGAACATTTGCAGAACATTTTAAACAATAAACTGACACAAAGACATTAATTAGTATCATTCAATATAAAACAAGGTCGGAACGGTCCTCTTTCTGCACACTTGTAAACACTGGGGCGTAGTTTCGCATACGTCATCCGTGACCTCTTGACGTGATGACGAGATAGACGAGAAGTTTAAAAGTGCATATTTTTATTTTTATTGTTAAAAATGACAATCATTTCACTAGATAAGACCCTTATGCCTCATTTGAGATCGTTTAGAGTCCTTTGAAGGTCCGTTGAAACTGCAATTTTAAACTGCATTAAAACTGTTACGTGTTGGTCCATTAAGATGAGAAAAATCCTAAAATGTTTTCCTCAAAAAACATAATTTCTTCTCGACTGAACAAAGAAAAACATCAACATTTTGGATGACATTGTAGTGAGTAAATTATCTGGATTTTATTTTTTAAGAAAATGGACTAATCCTTTAATGCAGGTTGTGTTAACTGAATATTTTACGTGTTAACTGACTGTACTTTAAAAAAAAATGTTGTTGCTTTTTTGTTGAAATAAGTCAACTTTATTGTATAAACATAATAGTAAGTTGAAATGGCTTGTAAATCTGTGTTTAAACAAAAGCAGCAATTTTTTTACATTGTGAGGTTGATTTATTGTAACTTGTAAATTCCCACCCCTGTCCAGTTGCTAGCAAGTGCACAGTCATTTACCATTAGTTGCTGTAAAATATCTTCTTTGTTGTTCAATTAAAGAAAAAAAGTCACCAACTAACACGGTCTCACACCCATGGCGTCAATATTTGACGACACTTGACCATGCGTCAATATGTTGACGTGGAGGGTATACCTTTCGCGTCATTTTTTGACGAATTGGGGACTTCAATATTATTAGGTACGCAATATTAAACAGTTGTCGCCTGGCATTGGGGTTAGGGTTAGGTTTGGGTAGGGATGTCATTAAAATGGTAGAAAATGGTAAGAAAATAGGAAAGAGAATGCAACGGACTTAATAGTATTGAAGTCCCCAGTTCGTCAAAAAATGACGCGAAAGGTATACCCTCCGCGTCAACATATTGACGCATGGTCAAGTGTCGTCAAATATTGACGCCATGGGGTGAGACTGGGTTGCACCAACATATCGAATGGCCTGAGTGTAAATAAACAATTTTTCATTTTTGGGTGAACTGTCACTTTAACTGAGAGTGCAGATCAAAAGAAAGATTTGAGTTCAGGTTTAATTCAGTTCAGTTTTTAGATGCTTTGTTCATATTTTATTCGCAATTGTACTTTGGTAAAGAACAAATATACATGTAAAGTGCATCATAATTTAAAACACTCAAACTTCAAAATACAAACTAAATTAGATACTAAAAACTGTTGCTAACTTTCTCACAGCATTCCTGCATGAACTTAATGTCATCATACAAAGTAAAGGAGTTACCGACTGTCCCAGGAGATTCCAGAGAGCCATTTACCTCTCATCTTTATCCATTGTGATGAAAAGAGGCTCTTCTACTGATGCTGTCTCGCTTTTCTAAATCATCATGTCTAAGGGTTCACGAGTTCACACTTACAAATAATTCAGAACAGAGTTATTAATATGCGTATTTGGCGTGCTGTCCGAGGAGAGGGCTCCGAGCTCGTTAATGGACTGAGCCCGGAGCGCTTCCTGGCGGGGAGAGGGTTCCGGGCTCAGCCTTAGGCCCGAACCCAGAACAATCCCCCCTGTTCTGGTTAGTAAGGTGACTTAGGCAATCGTGCGGAGAAGGGGAGGTGGAGGGATGCTGAAACTATCGAGGAATGAGGGTGAGTTGGTTTCCAGTCTATATAGGTTTCTGTTGATGCCAATCAGGTGGATACCTGATTACTGATTGTCAACAGCTGGTCGTAGTTGAGGTGATTAGGTTGATTATTTGAACGTGTTCCTCCCGAACTTTGTTAATAAAAACATCATATAAATTAAAAAGCACCAAACTTATCTGAACTTTGACAAATCCAATAAAAAGTCAAGCAGAACAAAGTTTTTTTATTTTGCAGGTTAAATGAAATTGTCATTTCCAGTTGAGATCTCTGAGAAAGAGAAAACCTTGGACAACCTACTTGATAAACCTGCTGTCCCAGAACCATCTTGCTTTGAAGCCTGAAAAGCCATATGTCTGAAGAATACAAATGACATCAGTTAAAGCTTAAGAACATTAGGTGAACTCTAAAAACCTCCAGTAAGAAAACTTTGTCTCTTTTGTATTTATTGAGATATGGAAAGAAGTACGCTACACACCTGGGCCCCTATTCAAAAGCATCTTAAGGCTAAAAGTAGCTCCTAACTTTCTGTTAAGCCCGGAATACACTGCACGATTTTTGTCCTCTTATAAGATGATTACCTTATCACACTGTGCAACATGTATCATTTAAACTCGGGTACGAGAGGCGTGTAGACTGTACGATGATTACACGGAAGCTTCGGCGGCTGCGTCACACGTTGCGCAACGTCACCAGCATGCGCTCGTGGTACACAAATACCGGCGTGCAGGTCGTAGCAGCAAACACACTGTGCGGTGATCATGCTGAATTTCTGACACTGCCAGAAAACTATCGTAGGCTACCTTTGGACGCAAGACCGGGAAAACGGCCGTCTTTGAACCTCTCTCACTGTACGACATAGGACCACCGATGGAGAGCCATGATCACAGAAATCGCGACGATAGTTTCACAATGGCAATCTTTCGTCTGAGACAGCCAATTATCGTGCAGTGTATCCCGGGCTTTATAGGAAATACTCTTAAAAGTAATGGACGTTTCAGTCCTAATTTTAGGACTCCTATAGTTTTGATCTAAGAAAATTTCACAAAGCGCTTTGCATGTAGTACTAAAACTAGCTCCTAAATCTGTGTAAAGTTAGTCAAGAGGACTATGTCACTAAGACCAAAACACAAACTTTCTTTTTATTTATAAGTTGAGCAAGAAGTAACAGCTGTTCTTGTATCAAGTTTGATATAGACAAGACATTTGGTAAATCTTTATTATTTTCCAATTGTGTATATTTTGCATTGTACACACAAACAAATCATTTAACACGGTGCCATCTAAAGGCTGTTTTATAAATAGCAGCAGTGCCGCTGCTAGCCATTTTGGTGCCCTAAGCATGAATTCCTTTATGATGCCCCGACCCTGAAAAAAAGTTTGTTTTTGCCAGTTAGACTTTTTATTAACAAACATATAACTCAATACCAATAACACAATGGGCTTTATTTTAACGATCTTAGCCCGTGGTCTAATGCGCACCGTCTAAACGGGCGTATCCGATTCCACTTTTGCTTATTAAACAACGGGAAAAATGGTTTGTGCGCCGAGCGCACAGTCGAAAAGGGTTGTTCAAATTCTCGTAATGAATGAGGTGCGTTTTGGGCGTAACGTGCAATAAACCAATGACAGTCTTATCTCTCATCCCCTTTAAAAGCCAGTTGCGCTGGCGCAATGTCTAATCCCTATTTAGAAGACGGACTTTGTAAACTGAAAAACTAAGCGTAGGAAGAAGACCCCCAGTTAAAGATTAATGTTAAATAATTGTGTTGATTTCATTTGTTTTGAAATTGTTATTTTTTGGATTAAAACTTTTGAATTAAAAGCCGTTTTCTTTTAGTCATGAAATAGCAGGCTTTTAATAGCTGTAAATGTATGGATATCCAACATCATCAAAAAAATGTTTACAAGTATGTAAGAAAAGGTTTTTACTCTAGAAATACTTTATTTGTAACAAACAGGAGATAAAGAATTTACACAAATGGGGAGAGCTTTCAGCACTCGGACAGCGCCATGAGTTTTTTTTAAGCATTACTTAAAAATATTTCTCATCACAGCATTTTCACAAGTACAGAGGCATCATATATAGTAAATCCGTGTGGTAGCATTTGAAAATAGATGCAATATTTGCATTTGTTTAAAGCAGTGCTTCTCAAATAGTGGGGCGGGACACCCAGGGAAAATACTTTTTCAGGAAGTGATTTTTAAAGACATTACACCCCAATCACACTAATAAGCCGCTTGTGTTTTTTATTATTATTTATTGATTATATTTAATTTTTCAGTATCAAATGGTCAAAAAATATTATTCTTTAAATAAGGATTGATTTTTTTATTTCAGGCAAATTGATGCATTTTAAGTCTTTTCTGTTACAGACTATAAAACAATGTTTATAAGTTATTCTTTGTTGTAAGTTGATCGATATTTATTTTTTTGTGTTTTCATTTTGTGTTTTCTCAATTTTTATAAGGATACAATGTTTTGCAGATGTGTAATTTTTATAGACAAATTATACTATTTACAGTCGCGGCGGAGAGTTGGGGGGGGGGGCGTGACAGAAAATAACTGAGAAGCACTGGTTTAAAGCAAAACATTTAATTACTTACCAGGCTACAGATAAAACATATCTTTACGCCTTCTAATGTCTCATAATTGGTCCTCATTTATGTCAGGTAAATATATATACAGGTATATATATTTAACAGGAATTGTTAGCCTATCATGTGCACTGCACTGACTGCTAACGTTAACTGTTACTGAGAAAGTATTAACCACCGTCCCCTCAAAATAAACCATAAACTACTGCTCGATATCTAAGGTAAGGTAGTAAAGAAAGTAACAGCTATAACTGCCGTTATTTGTAAAATGCATAAATGCATAGGTAATGTTCAGTAAAATCTCAATTTAGCTGGCACCGAAGTTATAAATAATAACAAGTAATGTACGGGCATCATCTCGCAGTTGTTTCTTCTTTCTTTACTCCTGCTGTCTTTTCAGGGCCATTTCCATAAAAGTTGTCTACTGTCTGTCAAACTTCGTCAGGCGACCGTTTAATCAACTGGCGCGCACCATCCAAGGTGAGGGGGGCATACTTTCTAGACTACAGCAATTAAATTATCTCGTTCCCCGTTTTTTGTTACATATACGTGGCTAAAAAGTGCCAAATAATATTTCTATAGGCTAATGAAATAATATCAGCATTATATTTTTTTTCATTAGGCTATTTTTGTGCCCCCTCAGCACCTGGTGCCCTACGCACAGCCTGTAATGCACGTGGTGGGAGCGGCGGCGCTGAATAGCAGGCACAATCGCACTAATAATCGCACTAATAATCGCAAAACTTAATTTCTCGTACATGCAATGTCATGTCAAAAAAATGTTTTAGTTTTTTTTGCAAAGATCCCTTTAGCGGCACCGTAAGTATGCTTTAACATCTGAAGAAACTTTCATTTTTACAAAAAGGTTGTTGTGTAAAAGTTTTTTTTTTTTTACTTTAAAAAGGCAAGAAAAAAACATTTTTAAATAACCTTTGACTCAATGGTTCTTTTGACGAACCAAAAATGGTTATTTTATTGCATGGCTGTGAAGAACTTTCTGTAGCCCCTTTTAAAAGGGTACACATATTCGATAATTATTTATAAAATGCAGACATGTAAAAGGCTGTAAATTAGATGAATATTGACTTATTTAATTATTAATAATTATAAAGAATATTTTAAAGTCTTAAACCCTCTTGGTAGATTGCGTTGGCCCCTATGTTCTTTAAAGTGCGTCTTGTCAGTAAATCACCACTCCCATCAGTACTTTATTTAAATTGCCCTCTCAAGCTGATTTGTCCTGTTCAGTTAATCTGGCCCCTAAATCACAAACAAAAATGACTTTAGCTGGATTTTTCCAGACTGGGTCACATATAAAAAGTATTTTTTATAGTTGTAAGGGTTGTGGAAAGAAGTAATATCTAACTTTCCAAATGTACTGTTTTATGTAACAGTAAACAACAGAATCCGGAAAAATAACTTTCTATCTAGCTTACAGAATACTCTGCCATTTCATTGCACAGCAAGATAAATTTTTAAGGTGCAAAATATCATCTCTCACTTACAGGATCACCAGTGCTTAAAATAGATAATCGGTTTAGTATGAAGAAAACACGTTATAGATGAGCACCCTGATGGAATCTCCTGCTGCTTTTAATCTAAAAACTTAGGGAAACAGTGTGGGATGTAGCGCTTATACAATGTTCTTCTGGTTCACAAAATACACTTTACATGCTTCCTACATGTGACATGAAGGTGAAGGCAATTTAACCAGAGCTGTAGCCCTGCTCACTTGCATGAGATGGACATTACTGTGTACAAATTACCATCGTATTGCAAAGGAGTAAGGATGAGGGGTGCACTTCTAAAAAAATATCCATCTATATGTGATGTCATATAAGGACAAATGCATGGACAAATACAAAACAGTACAATTTTGTTGTATTCTGGACCATTGTTGTGCAAAAGCAATATCTGAAAAGGAAAATGTCAATAATGTGCACTTCATGTCTAATCAAATCTTCTGGACAAAATGGTAAAAGCAGATGGGGCTTTTTTCTTTGAAATCCATGAAAGCTTCAACTTTAAATACCCTCCTTTTATCAAGTTTCGATTTTTTCATATTTGTCATAATTATTTGAATTTCAAAATTTTGGAGAGTAATGATAATAGTATCCTCCTTACATATAACCTAGAAGAGAGACTGCAAGATATGAAATAACTAAGTCCATCAGGGCCATGTCAATACGAGAAACCCCAAAGGGTTGGACAAAAGCTATCACATAATTGTTTGTTGTCATGGTGACTGGGACCAATTCAGACTGTATATCAAATGTATACTAATCCAGCTGCCACAGAGGTTGTACAATCACAATATTAGACTGCTAATTTCAAATCAATCTCACCTACAGTATTGGTAACCATGACAACAAATACCATCCATGCACAACCACATAATTTATAGCAAATTAAAACACATATTTGTACATTACAATCATTTTCAGAAAGAAAATAAACCTTTAACTTAATCATCCTTATCATCTTGACACATCTAAAGTAGGGCTTTCAAAAGATTAATCGCGATTAATCACATAAAAAATAAAAAAAATTTGCATAATAATATATATATAAATTTACATGTAAATGTTTCTTAAATACAAACATTAACATGTGTGTATTTATAAATATAAAATAATTACACACAGGTCACATAAATTATGCAAAAAACCTTTTATTTTGTATGGGATTAATCTCGATCTTTTGACAGCCCTAATCTAAACATATTAAAAACACATGAAAAAACTGATCAGCTGAAGAAGATACAAAAATTTGTCAGAATTACGGTTCAACAGCTACATGTTATATGAAACTGGACCTTTCAGTTTCAGAGGTGGCAGTGATTTGACCCGTTTTTCTTAGTGAAATGTGCATTGGTTCATTCATTCCTATCTGTGCTGCATTGGTGGCTTACAAATGAAATTGAGTGGAAAATATTTAGCCACTGGTGTCAACTCTTCGATTTGTTTGTTCAAACTGACGTGTCAATCGGTAGATAAAAGCAAAATGCCTTAAATATTACAGAATACATCATGACCATAAGCCATTAGCCATAGAAATGTGAATGAAGAAAATGTTGTATAAATGTTTTTTTAGCATTTAAGGGAAATTAACCTTGACAAATTGCTACCAGGTTAAAGCGGATGACAGATCGATGTCTCTGTATACTAAAAGTTCATAACCATGCTGCCATAGTCATTTTCCTGTCATGATCTTACCTGACCACAAATAAACTTTTGAGCAAAAATATTTTTTTATTTCCATAATAGCACCAGTCAAAGGCACACCCTATGGGCTCTATCTTACACCCGGCGCAATAGTTTCCACCAATTATAATTTTCACATTTAGCGCCATGTTGTTTATTAAATAGCAAATGCATTTGCGCCCCCTTTTGCGCCCATGGGCGTTCTGTTCTAAAAACGAGGTGTGACGCAATATGTTTTTTGTTATTTAAAGAGCGCATTAGTAATATGCGCCTATAAACGAGAGGACAACGCAGGTTTGCTTATCACATAGTACATGATTGCACAGCAGCACAAAAACGCTTTTAAATATGAAAGATTAAAGGATTGAATGTAAAAGATTATTACCGAGTCTCATGGACATAAATGAGGACTGATTATAAGACGTTAGAAGGCGCAAAGAGCTGCTTCACCTGTAGCTTGGTAAGTAAATAAATACTTTGCTTTAAACAAATGCATCTGTTTTTAAGTGTTTTTTTTAAAGTGCTACCTCACAGATTTATTGTATATGATGACTCTGTACCTGTGGATATGGTGAGATGAGAAACATTTTTAAGTAATGCTTAAAAAAACTCTTTGCTTAAAAAACGCTGTCCAAGTGCTGAATCGTGCGGAGAGCCGTTTGTAAATTCTTAATCTCCTGTTTGTTACAAATAAAGTATTTTAGAGTACAAACCTTTTCTTACATACTTGTAAATTATTTTTTGATGATATTGGATAGCCATACATTTAAAGCAATTAAAAGCCTGCTTTTTTACTTCCATGACTAAAAGAAAAAAAATTTCAATTTCAATACAAGTGAAAAACAACACAATTATTTAACATTAATCTTAAACTGGGGATCTTCTTCCTCCTCTTAGTTTTTTTAGTTTACAAAGTCTGTCATCTAAATAGGGATTAGACATAGCGCCAGCACAACTGGCTTTTAAAGGGGATGACAGCTGAGACTCTCATTGGTTTATTGCACGTTACACCCAAAATACTCCCACTACAATAGGACCAACCCTTTTCGACCATGCGCTCGGCGCACAAACCACACTGTAAAAAACAACCTATAGAATTTACTCAAAAAAATTGTTGTAACAATTTGCACTCACTTTGTTTGAGTAAATTATATCCTATATATTTGATTAAAGAGTACCTAAATTTAATTACTATGATAAAGTAAAAAAAATTAGGTAAGGTCTACCTATTTTTTTCATAACTAATTACTTATAAAAAAATGAATAACATTAACCCTATTGGTATTAAGGCACAGATCTATTAAATTATTATTAATAATGATAAGCCATTAAGAAACATTACATATTACTTTTTCAGAGAGGGTTGAATAAGAAAATAGTCATACACAAGATTGCATAATTGCTTGCTTTATTGACCAAATAACATTCTGTAAACATTTAAAACTAATTATTGGAAGTACAAAATAACCCCAATACATTTCAAGTGAAATACAACATATCATAGTTTTACATAAAGCTTCTTGAACATATTATTTCATAAAAAAAATAAACCAAAGTCTTCATCATGAGATGTTAAAAAACCATTAAAAACAAGATTCCTAAATACTGTTCTTCACGTTATCATTAGAAAATTAAAGAAGGCAATAATACAAAAGGAAAAACTGATCTCATTTACCTCAGTAGACTAGCATGCTATATCGATACAAACAAACATTTCAACTTCATTTAAAACTTATTAAGTGCAAAAATACAACTTCATTATGCTATAACTCACAGTACACGTGCATAAAACATTGAACACTAACAAGAAGTACTTACATTCAATTTTAAGTGATTCAATTTCATATACAAGTCACATATATAACATATGAACTCTGAAATACTTTTTTGTACAGACATTAAAAAGCGAAAGGCAACGTTAAGTATATATCCGTAAATTATAATAATAATAATAATAAAATGGCTTCATAAATGGATCCCTTCTAAAACAAATCAATATATTAACAGATAAATGCAAGAAAACGTTTACAGTAATTATCTAGCATCGACAGCTTTACCGTTGTTTGTTTGTTTGCTCGACGCCCTCCCGTCTGTATCGTACATCACCGTCCGCTGCTCTCTCTCGTCACGTGGCTTGCTCAAGTTCAACCACTCACATTGAGCAGCTCCGCTGTTCACGAGATTCAGACATGTAAATAATAATAATAATGGAAGTTAATATTTTAATCATAAATATGGATTTTTATTCGTATTTGCAGGTGCAAGAACTAGGCAATGTTTCATTCAAAGCTAACCTGACTGACATATTCTAACCTATCTGTCAACAACAGAGAGAGACAGAGAAGCACGCAAATGACTAAACTTCTGGTAGATTTTACAGTTAACCAACTTAACATTTCCATTCATGATGATATCAACAAGTAAATAAAAACTTACCTGTCAACAAACCGCAGTTCTCCCGCCGATACGATATGAAAAATGGTGACTCGAGTCCCGCCTGGATGTTGATTCATGCGCACTTTGCGGTGCTAAGGCCAATATTTTGGGGTATATGTTACTTATTTTTTTAATATTGCAGTTATTACTGTTAAAAATTGGATAGTGAAGGTAGAATATACCCATTATTTTTTATTTTACTTGCTAGCTTATATACTTAATTAAATTATAACTAATTGTCATGGGTTAAATTTAACACCCTCCAGAGTAATTTTTTACAGTGCATTTTTCCCGTCGTTAAATTAGCAAAAGTGGGTTCGGACGCGCCCATTTAGACGTTGCACTGTGCGCTTTAGACAATGCGCTTAGACCGTTAAAATAGGGCCCCATATCTCCAGGGGCATCATGCATCAAATTTTTTCAAGGGGGCACAGTGTGCACAGCTCACAGAAATTTGTGCATACACAGACATCAAATGAAATATATAGCTTTCAGTCTTTTCCATGGCACTTACATTTCTAACAATCTGAGTGCCTTCATGCAAACCTCCAAAATAAAAGTGTAGACTAACTTTTATATCAAATACTATTCAATCGGAATAATGACATATCGGCATCATATTTAAATCTGAAACGGCATGTTTTGTTTATTTGTTTTGTTTAATTGTATCATTAATGCATTTTGCACAACAACTGAATTATCCTATGAAATTAATTTAATTTTAAATCCATAAAGTATAACAAAAATTACATAAGCTATAGCCACGTGATTGATTTTAATGTTCAATAATGATTAAAAAAAAAATCTTTAGATAAAAATATTAGAGAAATGAATTTTTGCATTAAATTTGACCTCATATGTGAGCATGTGTGATTCCGCGCCCCTGTGAACTCTGGCAAACTTTGGTGTTGTACCAAAAAGATGAATCTAGAAATCTCTAATTTAACGTCAAGACGGTCACATTTCAAAACCATACATTTTATACACAGATGAGGTTAACTGCACATTACCGTACTGGGGTTTGGAAATGTTGTGAGCGTTTCTTACATGTTTTAATTCCCCTGCTAAAAAAACAATAGACACCATTGCAGAAATGATATTGGTTTTATTGGGAATTTTAATGGTTCTAATGGAATATGGCCCAAAACACACTACAGTGTAGTGGTTTTAATGGTAAAAGCGAATGGTTCCTATTGGTATTTTAATGGAAACCATTAGAATTTTCTGTAATGGTTTTATTGTTTTTTTCAGCAGGGTCCTCAGATAGCAAAATGCAGAAGCAACAGCAAAGCTCATGAGCGCACTCAGACGCTGATGATGTCTGCAGCTGCGCTGACTGCAGTGCCTGCCGCCAGAATTGTAATGTAACATGATCAAAACACTATAAAAACAGCAAAAATCTCTGAAAAGTGACAGATTAATGGACGCTTCTTTGATTTTGAGGTTGCATGCAAAAGCCATTTGGCTCAAAAAACCGAGGGGGCACGTGCCCTCTCAGTTTGAATGGGCATGATGCCACTGTATATCTTTCACAGATACAATATA
This sequence comes from Misgurnus anguillicaudatus, assembly GCF_027580225.2. Classification (NCBI taxonomy): domain Eukaryota; kingdom Metazoa; phylum Chordata; class Actinopteri; order Cypriniformes; family Cobitidae; genus Misgurnus; species Misgurnus anguillicaudatus. Next base: position 21,758,690 of record NC_073358.2, read on the forward strand.
CGCCATCTTCTCATTTGTATTCTGTGTGGATCTATTATCAGATCGTAACCAGTTACCGTCTTTGCATCGAGACAGAGTCAAGGCACCATGCTCTGATGTTAAATTGCCCAGAGGGAAGTTGCAGACTTTTTTTAACCCAAGCTAAGCTCATTGAATGGTGGGCATTTTTATGTTGCTGTGCTGTTGTTCAAGGAGAAAAGAACGTCTGTCGGCCCCCTGTGCTTTCTGCAATTATAGAGGTCAGCCAACGCCATTTCTTCATTCCAAATGTAAGAAGTGACGAGGGCACTGAATGATGAACAAAATGTCATGTCAAACAGAAACCTCTACTTTCCATGACATTTTATTAATGAGAAAAACCTGGATGAGCCATAAGCGTAGTCTAGACTTTGGTTTCCCTCTGAAGAAATTAAAAGATTGGAACTGTATTTTCTTTTGTGCAAGAAGAACATGGTGTGACATTTTTATTCATGAAATGTAATTGGCGGTGCTATACAGCCAGTGGCAGTGTTAATCTAATAAGCCAGACAAGTCTTTGTAGTCGGGGTACCTTTTAATATTATTTGGTTCAAACTATTCACCTTATTCCGCCACGCCCCTTTTTAATTCTTCGCTCTTCCGCATTTTGTCAACCGACTTCCGCTGCTAATATGGCACAGTGCATTCGGTGGTTAGTTTGGTGGTTAGAAGATTGGTTGTAGTTCACTATAACTTTAGCGAAATAACAAATATCGCTACTACTGTAAATGTTTTATATTAGGAGCACGGTTAAAACTTCATACGACGCTCGAATAGTCTTTAATTGTCCCATCAATCGTCTCGTGGTTAGACGATATGAAGCGGCCGCGGCAAGTAACCTGGCATATTTAATTACCTCCTGTCAGGAGTTGATGGAGCAGCATTGAAAATTATTAAAAGTATGTCTACCAACATTTACTCAGTGATTTCGTCTTTTTTAAAGCAAATGTGCACCTTAGCCAGTCCAATAACCATTTCGTTTTTATGTGGTACCATGATAGAATTCATTTGCAAACTTGCCAACACTTATTCCTTCAAATCAGGAAACTTAAATCCTTTTAAGTGGAATCTAAAAAGCTCACATATGGTTTAAGAAATTACTTACAGATAATATCTGATCACACTGTAAAGGTTTATATAACTGCATGGCAGGTTACATCTGATCACACTGTAAAGGTTTATATAACTGCATGGCAGGTAACAGCTGATCACATAGTAAAGGTTTAATATAACTGCACAACATCTGATCACATTGTAAAGGTTTAATATAATTGCACAACATCTGATCACATTGTAAAGGTTTAATATAAATGCACAACATCTGATCACACTGTAAAGGTTTAATATAAATGCACAACTTCTGATCACACTGTAAATGTTTAATATCACTGCATGACATCTGATCACATATGAAGGTTTAATGTAACTTTACAACAGGTAAAGCAAGACCACCCTGTAAGAAATTAAGACACAGCTTTATCGGAGTCATCAGGAGCTGATCCCAAGTGTTTATCTGGAAGCTGTTAGTGTATGTACTGGTAAAGTGCTTGGCGACTGTGTAATGGATGCAATATCAACCCTCTGTAAAGCTGACACAAAGATGGTTGTTTCTCAGCAGAGATATGTACATTTGTGCCAGCTCAACACATTGAAGCAGTTTCTCGGACAGGGTTTACAGGACTAGGATTTCATTATATTAGGACATTTTAGTTTTTACAAACAAACCCTACAAAAAAACAAGACTGGTGCACATCTTGTGACAAAACAATGGCACTCATATATGTTGAGGTATGTCAGTAAAAGGTGTTTTTAAATTATTGTAGCTCAAATATGCATTTTAGCTTGGGACCAGGATAAGCCCTGTCCGGGAAACCGCACCATTGTTTTCCCATATCAGATGTTGGTTGCTTCAGGTTGAGTTGTGATTTTTAAGTGTAGTTGTGGTCAGAGACGGATGGATCCTCCCATTGTGTTTCTGCATCACAGTTTAGGAACATGTTGATTGTATCATCCTCACAGTTGTCCACTGCATCACTACACATCAATGCATCTGTGAAAACAATATAACCATAAACATTTTTATGTTGGTATTTAAAATAAACTTGCATCATGAGAATTAATATATAAATGGCACCCATACTTAAACAGAACAGTGTGTAAGAGAGAGATGCATTAAAAAGAGACAGTGTAACATTATACACACAACCTTTAACTTCAGTGTTAAATAATACGTTGTTTAATAGGTCATTATCAATATCTGAATGAGAAATGAACTGACATTCTAGCATCTGAAATCTCAGTAACGTTAACTTGTAGGAATCACGTGGGCTACTGTAAGAATGCAATGTACTAGAATATCTCGTTGTACTATCGTAAATATAAAAATATAGGCGGACAATTAAAACCATTCAAATAGTTGCATTTTATAAACTAACGTTACTGATCTTAAGTGTATTTGTAGAACGGACTTCACAAATCTAACTTTAGACGAACGAGCACAAAGTTAGCTAAGATAGCTTACCTGAAACTGGCCACCTTTTCAACACCCGGCGTGGTTTAAAGTTACCGGAACATCGTAGTCGAACCATTACTTGGGATAAGGGTGTTCCTCAGTTGGCTTAAAATTGGTTAGAAAGAAACATAAAGGCGCTCGAGTGAGCTTTTTAAGCTTAACGCGTCGCCTTCAGTCACTGCCTCAGCTGCTCATGTCTATGCGGCCGGAAGAACGTTGACAAAATGAGCGAAATGGCGCCGCCCTTGTTGTCGTGAAAAATAAGGTGAATTGCATCCAGATCTTTGCCAACAAAGCAAATCAAAAGCTTACTTGCTGTTTTCTCCCAACCTTCTGTTGGGTTGATAGCGTTTGTGATGTTTATCACAGAAGTACACATATCCCTTTTTAAATTACCTTAAGCCTCTAACCAAGGTGGTAACAACCTATCCTTCTGTCAAGAACTTCTCTGACAAGTGAAGTGATTAAACTTCTTTGATAGTGTAGGTAGAGGTTTGGGGGTTAAAAAAACACACCAGAACACATTTCTGATTGCATATCTAGACTAAATCATTGACCTTGTTTCAGATTTATTGAGCCAATCTGAGCAGTGGATAAAAATGCCATGACATGACATAACAACGCACTGCTTCTTTGGCTATATCTGATAATAGTCAGATATGCAGTGCAAATGCAAAGAAGGAGCAAGGAGAGAAAGCAAGCGGATAATAAATAAAAGCCCTGGCCACAGACGCAGCGAGATGCTGCAAAATCACAGAAATGTTCACCAGTAAGAGAGAAGGTCAGTAAAGTTACCAGTAAAAGCAGGCATCTATTGCTGCTGCTGCATGTTTTAAAGTCGTGCAGCGTAACTTTGTGTACAGTCGTTACCGAAGAAAAAATCCCTGTACGCACAACTGGCGAAATGTCATCAAATGTCTCTGAACAGATTCACGCCTACTTTTAGGGGAAAGCAAACCACCACACAGTATCGGATTGTGGAAGTGGATTAACTTATTGAACAATATTATCTCAATTATAATATATTACATGACATCTCAAGCTTGATTAAAAAGCAGGACGCTAGCAATCCCAAAAATACACTTTAAGTTATGTAAGCCAATCACAATTCCAATATTTTAGGGCTAGTAAGGCCATCCAAATGTGAAGGATACCTAAAATGCGTATTTTTTCTCTTCTAAAGTTTGGTAAAAACACATGATGGGCTTAAAATCTTGTTTAAGAATCTGTTTTATAATGAGAATCGTCTCGGTTACGTATGTAACCCTCGTTCCCTGAAGGAAGGGAACGGAGACGTCACGTCGTGACCGACGAATTGGGAACCGCTTCGCGGGTGACCTATCCACTTCGAGAACTATCAGAAACGCCAATGAACTTGGCATGCAGGTATTTGCATAATGCCGGCGCCGCCCGCTAGGTGCGTATATAAGGCGCAGGTGCATAATACCAAATCAGCTATATAATTGCTGAGAAGCCGAGCAACAGTGCCCGGCCTGAAACAGCAATGGAACAGCAAACTGTGGCGACGGGACGTGACGTCTCCGTTCCCTTCCTTCAGGGAACGAGGGTTACATACGTAACCGAGACGTTCCCTTTCAGTTGGTCACTACGACGTCACGTCGTGACCGACGAATTGGGAATCCCTACCAAAACGCCACTGCAGCTGAACCCTTCCAGTGCCTGCAAAAGCCCTCCGCCCTCCACATAAGGGGCGGAACCTAAGGCGAAATGCAGAAGGCCGGTCACTACCTGTTCCTTAACTCACGATAGTGAAGCAGCGAACTGGGGGAAGCGTCTAAACTGAGCGGAGTTAGAACACTGCGGAAGCCATCCCCTAAGAAGGTTAAATGGATGACATAAAAATATATGAAACAACCGAGAGGTTGCTCAAAATAAAGTCTCTGAACAATACATGGTATGTTGAGAGGTGCAGAGCAGGCTCTGCTAAGGAAAACGTGGAGGATTAGAACCCCACGGACTTTACACACAAATGAACCCCACGTAGGGGACAAATGTGGACGCCTAGCCTACACAGGTTTACAGAGAATACATCAGTGATAGGTTGACAGCGGATGCTCCGCAATACCAGCTATCAGGGCGGTGGAGGAGAGGCAAAAACCGTTTTTGTGACGTTTTTGCCCCGACTGCCTTCCATATTGGTGCAACTGTACAGCACCAAAATAGAGGCTCCAAGCCAACACACGAGCCGACCCTCGGCATTCTTAACTAGTTAGTAGAAAGAACCCGAGTGGAAACCGGTTCAACACGAACACTATAGAATCTTGTGAACGTATTAGGTGTCGCCCAGCCTGCAGCTCTACAAATATCTGTTAGCGAGGAACCGCGAGCCAGTGCCCAAGATGATGCCACACTGCGTGTAGAGTGGGCACGTAAATTAAATGGACAAGGCACATTCTGCTTTTGATATGCAAGGGCTATAGTATTTACAATCCAATGGGACATCCTCTGCTTGGTGACAGCTTTTCCTTTCTGCTGACCACCGTAACAAACAAAGAGCTGATCTGAGGTCCTAAAACTTTGCGTCCTGTCTATATACACACGTAGTGCACGAACAGGGCATAACAAAGCCTTGGCTGGGTCTGCCTCCTCCAAAGGCAGTGCTTGGAGATTCACCACTTGATCTCTAAAAGGAGTGGTGGGAACTTTGGGCACAAAGCCGGGCCGGGGTCTCAGTGTTACGCTGGATGCAGCCGGCCCGAACTGAAGGCACGATTCATCGACCGAAAATGCATGAATATCCCCTATCCTCTTAACAGAAGCCAAAGCAAGGAGAGTTAATGTTTTCATTGTAAGAAATTTAACACTCACACTATGCAGAGGCTCAAATGGGGCTTCCTGGAGTGATTTCAGCACCAAGGACAGGTCCCAAGGAGGAATAGAGGGAGGACACGAAGGATTCAGTCTTCGAGCGCCTCTGAGAAATCTAATGACTAGGTCGTGCTGACCCACTGTTCTACCGTTTACGGGTGAATGGTGAGCTGATATCGCAGCGATATCGACTTTAATAGTGGATGGTGACAGCCTATTCTCCAAACAAACGACGCTGGAGATATAAAAGCACAACACTAATCGGGCATTCTCGGGGGTTTTCATTTCGGGAAGAACACCAGTCGACAAACAGGTTCCATTTAAGCGCGTAAGCCTGTCTCGTAGACGGCGCTCGCGCAGCAGCAATAGTGTTAGATACCTCTTGCGGTAAATCACTCATATCCTCCGTGCCCCGTCCAGAGACCACACATGGAGGTTCCACAGGTCGGGGCGCGGGTGCCATAATGTGCCCTCTTGTTGAGAAAGAAGGTCCTTCCTCAGGGGAATCTTCCACGGAGGGGCTGTCGCGAGGAGAGAGAGTTCTGGAAACCAACTCCTGGTTGTCCAATACGGTGCCACCAACAGCACGCTCTCCTCGTCCTCCCGGATTTTGCATAAGGTTTGCGCAATGAGGCTCACCGGAGGGAACGCGTATTTGCGCATGTTTCGCGGCCAGCTGTGTGCCAATGCATCCACGCCGAGCGAGTCGTCGGCTAGTGAATAGAACCGGCGACAATGGGTCGTCTCTGGAGAAGCAAACAGATCTATCTGCGCTTTGCCGAAACGTCTCCAAATTTGCTGAACCGCAATGGGGTGGAGTCGCCATTCGCCGGGACGCGCAGCCCGAGAGAGCGCATCCGCCTCTACATTGAGCGTGCCCGGGATGTAAATGGCACGAAGAGACCTCAAAGTCTTCTGACTCCAAGTGAGGAGGTGACGGGCGAGATGCGACAGGTGACGCGAGCGTAAACCGCCTTGACGATTGATGTACGCCACGGTCGCAGTGTTGTCTGTTCGAACTAATACATCTTTGCCCCTTAACTCGTTGCTGAAACGGACGAGTGCAAGATATACAGCCCACATTTCCCGGCAGTTTATGTGCCAATGCAGCTGGGGTGTCGTCCAGACCCCCGAAGCCGCAAGCCCATCGTACGTGGCCCCCCACCCCGTGTCTGACGCATCTGTGCATACTATCGCATGCCTGGAGACCTGTCTCAGAGGCACACCGGCTCGGAGAAACGCACGGTCTAACCACGGAGTCAAAGTGCGACGACACGCAGGTGTAATGATAACACGGTGAATGCCGCGCAGCCACGCTCTCCTCGGGACACGATCGTGAAGCCAATGAAGCAGTCCGAGCGGAGTTACAGCTGCGGCTGCTGCCATATGCCCCAAAAGCTTCTGGAATTGTTTCAGCGGGACCGCGCTCTTGCTCTTGAATGTATTCAGGCAAGTCAGAATCGACTGTACACGCGCTTCTGTTAGACGAGCTGTCAAATCGATCGAGTCCAGTTCCATACCGAGAAAAGAGATTCTCTGCACGGGGCAAAGCTTGCTCTTTTCCCAGTTGACCCGAAGACCCAAACGAGCGAGGTGTTTTAAAGTTAAATCTCTGTGATCGCACAGCGTCTGACGCGTTTGAGCTATTATTAGCCAATCGTCCAGATACGCGAGAATGCGCACACCTCTCTCTCTCTCAGGGGTTTTAAAGCCCCCTCCACTACCTTGGTGAATACACGGACTTTGTACTGGTATGCTCGCCCCTCGAACGCAAAGCGGAGAAACGGCCTGTGTCGGGGGAGAATCGATACGTGAAAGTACGCGTCCTTCAGGTCGATAGATGCGAACCAATCGTTTGGACGAATGCATGGAAATATGCGTTTGGGCGTCAGCATTTTGAACGGCATTCTGTGAAGTGCACGGTTCAGCGAACGCAGGTCCAGGATCGGTCGCAAGCCGCCGCTTTTCTTGGGTACAATAAAGTAAGGGCTGTAAAACCCCGACCTCATCTCGGCTGGAGGGACCGGCTGGATCGCGTCTTTCGCCAATAAGACAGCGATCTCCGCACGGAGGACGTGCACATCGGCAGCTCTCACCGTAGTGAAACGAACGCCGGAGAATTTGGGGGTACGCCGGGCAAATTGGATCGCATAGCCGAGATGAATCGTGCGTAAAAGCCAACGCGACGGGCTGGGAAGCTGTTCCCACGCCCCCAGATACCGTGCGAGGGGGACTAAAGGCACGATCGGTGTACCCGCGGCGGGCGCAACGGAGGTGATCGCCGGTGTGTGCGTAACGGCCGCACCGACAGCAGTGTTGTGTGTGATAACACTCACCTGAGTCCGTTGCTGGGTGGTTGAGTAAGGGAGGCTCTGCTGAAGACACCTCACACCACTTGATGCACCCTCTGGCGAAGGAGGAGGGAGACGATGGGTTATGAGCCCGTAGCTGTCTCCTACCGCCTGAGAAGTCGGAGAGCGCGGTGGGGTTATGAGCCCGTGCGTCGCTCTCGTTCTCCTCTGATGAGTCGGAGAACGAGGGGGGGTTATGAGCCCGCTCGTGTCTCCGGCGCTCATCTGAAGACCTAGAGATGGAAGTGGAATTCGCTCTTTTTGTGAATCTGTGGGTGCCGACTGAAAAGTCGGCGGAACAGAAAAATGAAACAAAAGATTCCCCAACCGGCCCTCCTCCGGTGGGGGGAGTGGTGCCTTCACCATCTCCCGAAGAGCGATCCCCTCCATCTCTAGGTCGCCCGTCTCAGGGCCGCTTAGATCTTCTTTTACCACCCTTTGAAGCGGGCTGAGCGGGCGGGGCGGGCTGCTGACGACCGGTTCCTCGCTTCTTAGAAGAGCCCCGGGGAGGAACGGAGGCGGCCGCCGCAGGACGCCCTCGGCGAGGAGCAGGCTGACGTGGATGGGGCAGGCGCAGGACGCTTCCGACGTGGCATGATCTGAGCGATGGCCTCTGTCTGCTTCTTGGCCGCGGAGAATTGCTGCGCAAACTCCTCGACCGTCTCGCCGTCATGTCCGCCAGACACAGCCAGAGATGGCGTTCCTGGACTACCAGGGTAGACATCGCACGCCCGACGGCGCGTGCGGTGACCTTGGTCGCACGAAGCGCCAGATCTGTAGCCGCACGTAGTTCGGAGAACTCCGCCGAGTCGTGACCTCCCGCGTGCAGATCCCTCAGAGCCTTAGCCTGGTGAACCTGCAGCAATGCCATGGCATGCAGGGCAGAGGCTGCCTCCCCACAAGCCTTGTAAGCAGCACCGGACAGCGCCGAAGACTGCTTACAGGCCCGTGAGGGGAGAGTAGGCTGGTCCCGCCAGGAGGAAGCGACACCGGCCGGACACAACTGCATCGCGACCGGGCGCTCCACTGACGGGATACCAGTGTACCCCTTGGCATCTCCACCCTCGAGAGAGATGAGAGGTGAAGGCTGATTCACAGATGGGGCATGAGCTATTACGCAACGCTGCCTCTGCGTGCTGGAGCCCCAGACACGAAAGACAACGCTTGTGGCCATCCTGGGGGGCGATGAACACACCGCATCCAGAAACGGAGCACGGACGGAAATCCATCTTTAAAAAGACGACCCCGACCGTGACACGAATGAGTGGCTGTCTTTAAAAAGACACAAAGCTCAAACGTGCTGCTCTTTCAGGGAAATCACTCTTTTGTGCGAGCTGGTGAAACACACAGGGAGAGGCAAACGCACTCACTCGAACTCAAGTCCTAAAAAAAGAGACAGAGAGAGAGAGAAAGGGTGGAGAAAACACTGCGAGCCTCCGCTGAGGTGTCTTTGCCCAACCAACTTCAGCAAGCTGAGACTTTTCTTCCCAGAACAGGATCTACGAAGATCAGTTTTTTAGAATAGCTTCTCGTGAGCAGATGTCTGCCGGCTTCGAAGCAATAAAGCTGATTTGGTATTATGCACCTGCGCCTTATATACGCACCTGGCGGGGCGGCGCCGGGATTATGCAAATACCTGCATGGCAAGTTCATTGGCGTTTCTGATAGTTCTCGAAGTAGATAGGTCACCCGCGAAGCAGTTCCCAATTCGTCGGTCACGACGTGACGTCGTAGTGACCGACTGAAAGGGAACTCTCTTTCAGCGCGTCTATGTGTGTGTGCGCTGCGCGACAGCCGTTTGAATCTGACAAGAGTTCGTCACTTCAAGAATCCCACACAAATATTACAGCGTAAATGCTGGGATTAAGATTGATTTTATATATAACAGATAATCTAGAGACATTTACCCTAATAAGTTTTTTAAAACATGGTAATGTTTTAATGTTTTGCTTTAGTGTTTTAATGTCAGACAATCATTGAAATGTGGGCAGCACATATAGCATCCTTCTTCAGAAAGAGCAAGAAGCAGCCGAATTAATCTTAGTAAAATACATTTCAGTGGCCTACAAAATTCACATGATTTTCTGGTCTCTATAGTTTTTTCAGCAATGGGGGATATAAATCCTGGTTTCAAAGTAAATTTTAAAAGTTTACTTTGATTAAATATGTTAAAAAAACATGAGGTTCAATTATGACTATAAATTGTATGTTAATCTCAATTTATTTTAATTAAAATTAAAGTATTGTAGCAATTGTATGTTATGCATCATTGTGATTAACGCAAATCTTAAAAAAGTATTTTAAGGTTGGATGATAGAGATTTTATGTGCCACCCCAGAGTAAACTGCTGGCCCCTGCCTGGCCACCTTTATGAAAAGGCGGCAGTGGCGGCAGTGGCTCAGTGGTTCATGTAGGTTGTCTACAAACTGGAAGGTTGGTGGTTCAATCCACGGCTCCACTGGACCAAGTGTCGAAGTGTCCTTGAGCAAGACACCTAACCCCAGCTGCTCCCGACGAGCTGGATGGCGTGAATGTGAGGCAACATGTACAGTGCTTTGAATGGCCATAGGTCTGTTAAAAGCGCTATATAAATGCAGTCCATTTACCATTTACTATCTATGAAAAATCCCTGGCTCCACCACTGATTAGCAAAACACAAAAAATAAATCATATTATAAATCTTTTCCCGGACAAGTGACTTTCGTGCATGGACAAGTGAAACATAAATTTAGTTGTCCAAATGACAAGTTTCTCAAACAGTTAATGTCAAGCCCTGAACAAAACCTTACCCCTAACCCCGCACCTAACCCCAATGTCACAGTCAAGGCAATTCTTACAAAAACGTTCAAATGTGGTCATATGAATTAATACGAATTAGCCAACTTGTAAAATATGTACGAATTCTCGTGAGATAGTGTTGTTTTTCTTTACTAGAATTTTAATTTCAAGAAAATGTAGCTTCTTTTGTCAATAGGAGCAACTCTTTTCACTAAATTTTTTAATCAATACGGCCCTGATTTCCAAAAAAAATCAGTTTAGCTAACCCATCTAGGCATTTCATATTGGAATAACTATAATTACAAATTTGCAACTTTGTCAGTTGTACTGAAGAAGTTGCACTCTGAATACTGTAAAAGCTTTAATGTTTCCCAGATTTCATGTAACAACTATGTAAAAATTTAAGACAGTAAAAAAGACAGCAACGTCTACATATTTAACCTCTGCTAGTATTATTTGGTGTAGAAATCACTTTGACCTTGTTCTCACTGCCAGTCCGAATTCGATTTTTATGCATATCTGATTTGATACACACTGTCCACATTGTGTATCACAACTGTTCAGATGCGATATGCATCTTGTAGCATTCTGCCGTTTTGCGAATTATCTGCACTGTTTCTAGGGCAATAACGTTGCACTGGCATGACAATCTGCCTCGACGTTTGACATGTTTATGTTTTACTTGACGCGACAGCAAACTACACAAATGTGATCAGAGTGGTGCGATTTGAAAAGGATTTCAAACGGATTGGATAAAAAACATATTTCATGTAGTTTAATAGCTGTTCACATGTTCTAAATGTGGTTGGATTTCAATCAGATGCACCCAATTGGATTTGGACTGACAGTGTGAACAAGGTCTAATTACCATTTAATGTCTGAATGTAAATATCTTGATGAATTTTTCCTCACATATTTCAATAAACAGACATACAAAAAAGAGCAACTGCACTCAATTGATGAAATATTTATTTATTTTAAAAGTATTGTCAGGACCTCTCAATCAAACACAAGGAATCGACTGGACCTAGTGAAACTGAATATCTCTCACCTAGGGCATTGGATTTTTATATATAATTTTCTAGGCCCTGTTTACATGTACATGGTTATTTTAAAAAACTGAGACTTTTTCCTTCGTTTGCGCCCTTTGTTTACACAAACTGAGAACTCGCGTCTGAACCAATTCTTACAAAAAACTCCGACCAAAGTGGAGATTTTGAAAATCTTCGGTTGCATGTGAGACAAACGGATGTTTAGGCAGCCAACGTTACAGTATTCGCCAGAGCTCGCACCTACGCCAAAAGTGCGACCTTGTTCATAAGAGGAACAGGAAGTGATTCGTTGCTGTTTCGGGATTCTGGTTGGCTTATAAGTGGGCTTCAGCTTTTCGTTACACCATATATAAGTGTCAATCAACACTTTCACGAGTTCACACTTACAAATAAGTTAAAAGAATTAAATTAGTAAATGTATTTGGCGTGCTGTCCGGGGAGAGGGCTTTGAGCAGGGAATGAGCCTGAAACACAGAGTATCCCCCCCCTTAAGGAAATAATTTGTTAAGTGAGAGGAGACGGAGTGGAGGAGGGATTCTGAAAGATGCGAAGGATTTTCAGTGAGTTCAACTGTGATTTATATATGGCTTGCTTTCGAGTATTGTTGTTTTGTTATTTCGGTGTATTATTGATTACCGATTGAAAGCAGATGGTGCCATTGACTACTGATTGAAAACAGCTGAAGTCACTTAGGTATTTTATTTGACATGTTCCTCCCGAACTTTGTTAATAAAACATCATTTTCTGAAAACAGACATGTGTGAACAAAGTTATTTTTGAAACTGGAGAGGTTAAAATGTCCGTTTATAAAAATAGCCGCCCATATGTAAACGTATTCAAGGTCTAATACAGTTTTTTTCTGTTCCTTTTTCCCTCCTTGATTGTCCTCATCTGTGTCATCTCATTACCATGATTAGTCAGACCGTTTCAACGGGAATTCTCCTGGTCCTCCTGATTAGCCAATCTGGGTCTGTATATATAATCGCGTTAAATCACAGGAAATAGACAATATTCCAAGGACATAATTGTGCTTAAGCCTCTCAAACAAAGGACTTAAATAGCACCACTTTTTCAGGGTCTAAGAAGTAACAGAAGACTCGAGAAATAACCTATTTTATAAGAGGTGGGCATCAAACAAAAAATGGGAAATAAACAATAATGGATAACAAAATGCATTCAACTAAATTTAGAGAAATAAGTAAATTTCAGTTAATAAAAATTTAGTTTTATTAGAGAAAACTCACAGTCACCAGAACATTACAGTGTCCCCTACATCAAAGTTGATACATTCTTATTAGGGCCCGAGCATCGAGGAGCAGGCCTCTTTTTTCCCTTCGAAATTAATCGCATTTTTTAGGGCCTAAACATGCTCGAAAACTCATGAAACTTTGCACACAGTCAGAAGTGATAAAAATTTACATGTGGTATAGGCATCAGAAGTGGGCGTGTAGAAATGACTCGATAGCCCCACCTGCAAAATTTTAAGAGAACAGCCCTCCCGCTACGAAAAACGTACAGATATGAAATTTGGTAGGGTCATCTATCACCTCAAGACCTACAAAAAAGTATCTTGGAACCAAGCTCTAAACCCCACAGGAAGTCGGCCATTTTTAATTTTCGCTGTGATTTGTGTGCAAATTTTGGTATTTCCAGGCTTCGTACTTTAACGAACTCCTCCTAGAGATTTTATCAGATCATCATCATATTTGGTTAGTCTCATCTAAAGGCCTTTGCAATGTTAAATTGCGGAGATCTTGACTTTTCGTTGGAGGGTGTGTCCGGGTGGCCTGACAAATTTAGGCGTTTTCACCATGAAACAGGACGTTTTTCTAACTCAGGCATACAATGGCTACTAAGGGTCCTGGCCTGAACACATCAACATGACAATTTTCAGTTATAGTCATAGCGCCACCTAGAGGTAGCAGGAAATGCCATGTTTTACGCTGGGATTTACTGCTTGTAGAGATTTAATCAGATCATCATAATATTTGGTCAGACTGATCTTAATCCCTTCGCAATGATAAATTGCGAAGATCTTGACTTTTCGTTGAAGGGCGTGTCCGTGGCTGCCTGTCAAATTTTAAATGTTTCGCCATGGAACAGAAAGCTGTTGTAATTCAGGCATACATTTTACTACAAGCCTCAGATGTCACATGTTTTATAAGGGTCTTGGCCTGAACACATCAACATAGCAATACTTAGATAAAGTAATAGCGTCACCTAGAGGCAGCAGGAAATACCATGTTTTATGCTGTGAATTACTGCTCTTAGAGATTTAACCATATCAACATTATATTTCATAAGTCTAATCTCAAGAACTTGTGTGATGATAAATAGTGACAATCTTGACTTTTCGTTAAAGGGAGTGTCCGTGCCGGCCTCGCAAAGTATTGCTTAATAAATCACATTTTTGACAGCCTAAATAAGCTTAAAAAGTCATGAAACGTTGCACACATGTCAAATGTGGCTAATATTTTTCATTTGATGTAGGCTTCAGATCTGGGGGTTTAAAAATGCCTCTATATCACTACCCTTAAAATTTTAAATAAGCAGCCCCTCCCCCGCTACATTAAACATACAGATATGAAATGTGGTAGCATCATGTAGCACCTCAAAACCTACAAAAAAGTATCTTGGGGCCAAGCTCTAAAGCCCACAGGAAGTCGACTATTTTGAATTTTCTCTGTAATTTGAGTGAAAATTTTGCCATTTCTGGGCTTCGTACTCTAACAAACTCCTCCTTGAAATTTAATCAGATCATCATCATATTTGGTCTGTGTCTTGTAAAGGCACTTGCGATGCTAAATTGCGTAGATCTTGACATGTCATTGGAGGGTGTGGCTGTGGCGGCCTGTCAAATTTCTGTGTTTGGCAATGAAACAGGAAGTTGTTCTAACTCATGTTTAAAATGTCCAATCTTACCCCCCCTTCACATCTTTGTTAAGTGTCCTGGCCTGAACACGTCAACATGGCAATATTCAGTAAAAGTTATAGCCCCACCTGCTGGGAGCAGGAAATGGCATGTTTAACACTGTGATTTCATGCTCATAGAAATGTATTTAGATCATCATCATATTTGGTCAGTCTGAACTTAAGGACTTCAGAATGATAAATTATGAAGATCTTGAATTTTCGTTAAAGGGCGTGTGTGGGGCGGCCTAGCAAAGTTTAATGTTTAACCATGAGAAAGCTGTTGTAACTCAGGGATACAATGTCCGACCTGTCATAGACTTCATGTTTGACAAGGATCCTACCCTGAACACATCAATATAATCAATCAGTTACAGTCGTAGCGCCACCTGCTGCACACAGGAGGTGTGGCACATCAAAGTTCCTTTGAATATCCACCTATATTTAACCACTTAAATCCCCCTGGTTCCCTTTCAGTCGGTCACTACGACGTCACGTCGTGACCGACGAATTGGGAACTCGCTTAGAGAGACCAATCTGCTTCGAATACTACAAAAAACGCCAATGAACTTGGCATTGAGATATTTGCATAATGCTGGCGCCGCCCCGCCAGGTGCGTATATAAGGCGCACGTGCAAATAGGGAAATCAGCTTTTTATCGCTTCGAAAGCCGGCAGTATCTGCTTCTGAGAAGCTACTTTACTCTGTTGGGATCGATTGCGGAAGTTGGTTGGACTGGCAGTACCACAGCGGACGCTTCGCAGCATTCCACAGGCTCTGCATCTTTTTGTTTTGAGTTTAGTGTGTGCGTTGCCTTTCCCTGTGCGCATCATCAACTGAGCATCTGAGTGAATTTCCCTAAAAGAGTGATACGAGAGAGCTTTGTGCCTTGTTAAAGGCAGCCACTCTCTCGTATATCCGGCGATTAGCGTCCTTTTCAGGATGGCTTTTCGTCCGTGTGATCTTGGATGCGGGAAGTATATGGGTCCGAAGGACGGTCACGAGCGTTGTCTTTCGTGTTTGGGCATCGAGCACGCAGAGGCAGCGTTCGCTGGGGGTAAGTGTTCTCACTGCGAGAACATGTCCCTTGTGGATTTGCGGAGACGGTTGTCTTTCCTCCGGGAAAAACGCAACCCACGTCCAGCGAGTTCCGAACGCCGCCACGGAGCGGCCGTGAGGCTCTCAAAGGATGATCTCCGCATCACTGTGCTGAGCCGGTCGGGGGATTCGTCCTCCGGCTCTCAGCCTCCTCATCCACAGCCGGTTGATGTGCCGATGGAGACTGCAGAGTCGTGTTCTGCGATGTCTGCAGGATCTGTCGTGCCTCCCTCCGGGTCCACGGAGACCGCAGCATCCGAGGGTGGGCCCTCTCCCTCTGAGGATCCGGATGTCCTCCCCCCTTCCGGACGGGTCGTGACGCCGGATTTCGATCCAGAGATGGTGGCCGTGCTCTCTCGAGCGGCGGAGACCGTAGGGTTGGAGTGGGTTCACCCCCCACAGCCCGAACCGTCCCGCCTGGATGATTGGTTCTTTGGAGCTGCCCGGGTTTCACAACCCTCTCCGCCGGTACCATTCTTCCCCGAGGTGCACGAGGAGCTGACTAGGACCTGGAAGTCACCGTTTTCTACTAGATTACGGTCTTTTCAGCCCTCCCCCCTCACCTCCCTCACCGATGGAGCTGCTAAGGGTTATACGGGGATCCCCCCCGTGGAGCGTGCGGTCGCGATGCAACTGTGTCCGGCCACCGCTCCCTCCTGGAAGGACCGCCCAACCCTACCCTCCCGTGCTTGCAGACAGTCTTCCGGTTTAACGGGGGCTGCCCACCAGGCATGCGGAGAGGCGGCTTCAGCCCTGCACGCTATGGCGTTGCTGCAGGTACATCAGGCGAAAGCTTTGAGAGATCTGCATGAGGGAGGACACGACTCGCCTGTGCTTTCGGAGCTCCGGGCCGCGACGGATCTGGCCCTTCGTGCTACGAAGGTCAGAGCGCAGGCGATCGGTCGTGCGATGTCCACGATGGTGGTCCAAGAACGCCATCTATGGCTCTGTCTGGCGGACATGTCTGAGGCGGAGAAGAACAAGTTCTTGGACGCCCCCGTGTCCCAGGCGGGTCTTTTCGGCGAGTCGGTGGAGTCTTTCGCCCAGCAGTTCTCCGCCGCCCAGAAGCAGACGGAGGCGATCGCTCAGATCATGCCCCGGCGCAAGCGACCTGCATCTCGCCCTCCAGCGCCGGCGGCCCCGTCTGCTCCTCGCCGAGGGCGCCCTCCGGCGGCTGCCTCCGCCCCCCCCGCTAGAACATCTTCCAGGCCACGGAGGGGGAACAGCCGTCGGCAGCCCGCCCCGCCCGCCCCACCCGCTTCCCGTGGTAAACGGAAGTCGAAGCGGCCCTGAGACGGGCGACCTGGATTTGGATGGGATCACTCTACGGGAGACGGTGATGGCACCACTCCTTCCACCGGTAGAGGGCCGGGTGGAGAATCTTTGGTTTCGTTTTGTTTCTGTTCCGCCGGCTTCTCAGCCGGCACCCACAAAACCACAAAAAGAGTGCATTCCTATTCCTTCTCCAGGTCTCCAGAGGATCGAGAGAGATGTGAGCGGGCAGTCAGATGCTCTTCCTCCCTCTCCTCTATCGCCAGCGGGTGTTCTGGCGAGTTCGAGTTCTCCACTGAGGAGACCGGACCACCAGCATACCCTTCGGAGTCTGCGTCCTCCGCTGAGGAGACCGGACGACCGTCTCTCTCAGCGGGCTCAGGTCAGTGTCACACACACACACACTGTAGATGCTTATGCTGTCACGGCAGACGCACCAGCAGTCCCGCCTGTCCCGCCTCGCTGCCCCGCCGCGGGTTCACCGGTTGTACCGCTAATTCCTCTCGTACGGTACTTGGGAGCTTGGCTTCAGCTTCCCAACCCGTCTCGTTGGGTTTTACGCACGATCCGCCTCGGTTACGAAATTCAATTCAATCGGCACACTCCCAAATTTGCGGGCGTACGTTTCACCACGGTGAAAGCGTCCGATGCACATGTACTGCGTGCAGAGGTCGAGGTCCTGTTGGCGAAGGACGCGATCGAGCCGATCCCTCTTACCGAGATGAGATCGGGCTTTTACAGCCCGTATTTCATAGTTCCCAAGAAAGGCGGCGGGTTACGACCGATTTCGGATTTGCGGGTCCTGAACAAATCTCTTCAGAAGAGGTCTTTCAGGATGATTACACCGAAACAAATTTTCAGTGCAATACGCCCCCACGATTGGTTTGCAGCGATAGACCTGAAAGACGCGTATTTTCATGTGTCCATTCTTCCCCGTCACAGACCGTTTCTCCGGTTTGCGTTCGAGGGTCGGGCATATCAATACAAAGTTTTACCGTTCGGGCTGTCTCTCTCTCCCCGTGTGTTCACGAAAGTAATAGAGGCGGCGTTACAGCCCCTCAGAGAGAGCGGTGTTCGCATATTGGCTTACCTCGACGATTGGCTTATAATAGCGCATTCTCGGCGGACGCTGTGCGAACACAGAGATCTAACACTTCAACATCTCGCCCGTTTGGGTCTTCGGGTCAACTGGGAAAAGAGCAAACTCTGCCCCACGCAGAGGATCTCTTTTCTCGGTATGGAACTGGACTCGATCGATTTATCGGCGCGTTTGACAGAAGAACGCGTTCAATCAATTCTGACTTGCCTCGGGTCATTCCGAGGGAAGAATGCGGTCCCTCTGAAACAATTTCAGAGACTCCTGGGGCGTATGGCAGCAGCAGCGGCCGTGACACCGCTCGGACTGCTCCATATGAGACCGCTTCAGCGTTGGCTTCACGATCGAGTCCCGAGGAGAGCGTGGCGCGCCGGCATTCACCGTGTAACCATTACACCTGCGTGTCGCCTAACATTCCCCCCGTGGTCAGATCCCGCGTTTCTCAGAGCAGGGGTCTCCATGAGACAGATCTCCCGGCATGCTGTTGTACACACAGATGCCTCCGACACGGGCTGGGGAGCCACGTACGGCGAGCTCACGGCTTCGGGGGTGTGGACAGCACCCCAGTTGCATTGGCATATCAATTGCCGCGAGTTGTGGGCAGTATATCTGGGACTCGTACGCTTCGCGACGGAGCTGCGAGGGAAGGATGTACTAGTACGCTCAGACAACACTGCGACTGTAGCGTATATCAACCGTCAAGGCGGTTTGCGCTCTCGTCACCTGTCGCATCTCGCTCGTCATCTCCTCCTTTGGAGTCAGAAGCATCTGAGGTCCCTTCGTGCCATTTACATACCGGGCTCGCTCAATACAGCGGCAGACGCGCTTTCCCGAGCAGCGCGCCCCGGCGAATGGCGACTCCACCCCCAGACGGTCCAGCTGATTTGGAGGAAATTCGGTCGAGCGCAGATAGACCTATTTGCGTCACCGAACAATACCCATTGTCGCCTGTTTTATTCACTAACCGAGGGCAGCCTCGGCGTGGATGCGTTGGCACACAGCTGGCCGCGGGGCCTGCGCAAATATGCGTTCCCCCCAGTGAGTTTAATAGCACAGATTCTGTGCAAAGTCAGGCAGGACGAGGAGAGCCTTTTAATGATCGCCCCATATTGGACGACCAGGAATTGGTTTCCGGAATTAATGCTCCTCGCGACAGCCCCTCCCTGGCGGATTCCCCTGAGGAAGGACCTTCTTTCTCAGGGAGGGGGCACATTATGGCACCCGCGCCCCGACCTGTGGAATCTCCACGTTTGGTCGTTGAGCGCGCGCAAGGTTTAAGTGATTTACCCCAAGCGGTATCTAACACTATTGACGCGGCACGAGCTCCGTCTACGAGACGGGCTTACGCGTTAAAATGGAACCTTTTCGTCACCTGGTGCTCTTCGCAACGCGAGGACCCCAGAGAATGCCCTATTAACAGTGTGCTTTTATATCTTCAACATAGGTTAGATGGTAGGCTGTCACCATCCACTATTAAAGTTGATATCGCCGCTATATCTGCGCATCACTCACTTATTAACGGCAGATCAGTGGGCCAGCATGATTTGGTTGTTAGATTCCTGAGAGGCGCTCGCAGGCTAAACCCCTCGCGCCCTCCTTCTATTCCTCCCTGGGACCTGTCCATGGTGCTGAAAGCGCTACAGAGTCCTCCGTTCGAGCCTTTGCAGTCTGCGAGTCTGAAGCTTCTATCCATGAAGGCTTTGACCCTACTAGCATTGGCCTCGGTGAAGAGAATAGGGGATTTACATGCATTCTCTGTTGACGATTCGTGCCTTCAGTTTGGTCCTTCTTTCTCGAGCGTGACCTTGAGACCCAGACCAGGCTACGTGCCCAAAGTTCCCACTACTCCCTTCAGAGATCAAGTGGTGAGCTTGCAAGCATTGCCTTTGGAGCAGGCAAACCCAACCGAGGCTTTGTTGTGCCCCGTACGCGCACTGCGATTCTACGTGGACCGCACGCAAAGCTTCAGGACCTCAGACCAGCTCTTTGTTTGTTATGGTGGCCAGCAGAAAGGGAAAGCTGTCACTAAGCAGAGGATGTCTCATTGGGTAGTTGATACTATCGCCCTGGCTTACAATTTGCAGGGCATTCCTTGCCCCTTTAATTTGAGAGCGCACTCCACACGGAGTGTTGCCTCTTCTTGGGCATTAGCTCGTGGTTCCTCGCTGACAGACATTTGTAGAGCTGCGGGTTGGGCGACACCTAATACGTTCATTAGATTTTACAATGTTCGTATCGAGCCTGTATCCTCTCGTGTTCTTTCCTCACCAGGGAGGGCACGGAGAGCAGACTCGCAAGTCGGCTTGCAGCCTCCGACTGAGGCTCCAAATTGAGTTTTCAGTATGGAAGGCTAACAGAGCAAAAATGCGTAATGGTTTGATTTGCTCCCTCCACTGCCTTGACAGCCTTTGTTGCGGAGCATTGGCTGTCAGCCTTTCACTAGTTGTATTCTTACGAACCTATGTGTTTGGCCAGGGCCCCACATTGCGTCCCAACGGGTTCCTTTGTGAGTATTATTCCGTGGGGTTAATCCTACTAGCCCACGTTTCCCTTAGCAGAGCACTGCTTTGCTTACACAGCCACGGCTGTCATTAGACCTCAACTACGGTTGACTTTCGCCCACCAATAGCCCTTAACGGGGCGGTGGCTTCCGCAGCGTCCCTATACCGCTCAGATAGGGCGCTTCCCAGTCGCTGGCACTACTGTGGGTTAAAGGAACATCTAGTGCCCGGCCTTCTGCCTTAAAACCTAATTCTCCTTATCCTTAAGTGGAACCGGAGGGCTTTTTGCAGACACTGGAAGAGGTCAGCCCCTAGTGGCGTTTTGGTAGGGATTCCCAATTCGTCGGTCACGACGTGACGTCGTAGTGACCGACTGAAAGGGAACGTCTCGGTTACGGATGTAACCCTCGTTCCCTGAAGGAGGGAACGGAGACGTCACGTCCCGTCGCCACAGGTGCTGCCACCTGCTGTTTAGGCCGGTCACCTTCCGGCTTTCTCAGCGAACAGAAGCTGATTTCCCTATTTGCACGTGCGCCTTATATACGCACCTGGCGGGGCGGCGCCAGCATTATGCAAATATCTCAATGCCAAGTTCATTGGCGTTTTTTGTAGTATTCGAAGCAGATTGGTCTCTCTAAGCGAGTTCCCAATTCGTCGGTCACGACGTGACGTCTCCGTTCCCTCCTTCAGGGAACGAGGGTTACATCCGTAACCGAGACGTTCACTGCTTTACTAAGGCCATAGGGTGGCGGTAGACATGCGTGCGAGGGCCCTTCCACCACTCCTTATGTCAGGAACAGAGGTCGAATGAACCCAAACGAAACGATATCGGGGAGTGAACATAGAACATTTATTACTTTAAACATGAAACAAAAAGCCCACGAGGGGGCAAAACTACATAAAACATGATATACAAAATACAGACACAACTTGATTAACAAGACTAAAACTGAACTTAAGAACAGCATGACATACAGCAACATGGCACAAATGAACACAATGAACCAGCACAAGACAAGAGACAAGAGGAGATTAAATAGGGGAACTAAACGAGGGTAACACAGATGCGAAGGATAACTTATAATGAATAATTAACAGGGAGAACAAGGGGGGCGGGGACTAGAGACGAGACACCAGATGCACATGCCACAATAAACAAGGCATGAGCCTCCACATGAAACAAGAGACTGTCAGAACCCTGCCATCACTATAAATCATAAATATAAAACAGACTCTCGTGGCAGAGTCCTGACACCTTACAGCTTTAATTACCTTTAAAATTTCTTTAAAACAGAACAACCCCTTTTTAAACCATCCCCAGATCACAAGGTACACTCTGAGAAATAAAGGTACACAAGTTGTCACTGGGACAGTCAGTACCCTTTCAAAAAGTACACCCTTGTATCCAAAGAGTGCATATTAGCACTTCAAAGGTACATATTGGCAGTTCAAAGATATTTGTACCTACACGGTACATATTAGGAGATTTTTTAAAGGGTACTGCCCCAGTGACAGCTTTGTACCTTTATTTTTGACAGTGTATCAAATCAAACATGCTCACTATTTAAAAAAAATTAAGTGGTTTTATTGTTTATACCATAAGCCAAATAACTACACCCTTGCATTGTAAATGACGAATAAAGATAAAAAACAATATAGTAATGCCTTTATTTTTTTGACCTATATGATGTCATAAAAATGCATAAGAATCATGTGTGGCCTAAATCCTGTAATGGATGCATTTTGCCATTGTGAAGGAAGAAATAATTTCTGAGAATAAAAACAGCTGAAATTTCTGAGAATCTCTAAGTTATAATTTCATAATTACAGTAATTCTAAAATGATACACATTGTGTGATGCTTGAAAAAGTGTGAAGTGAATGATGGAGCAGCAACAGGTTTATATAATCCAAGAATGAGGAACAAATGAGAAACAAAAAATTAGGGCTGTCAAAAGATTAATCGCAAATAATCACATACAAAACAAAAATATTTTTTACAAACTATTTATGTGTGCACTGTTTGTAATTATTTTTTATGTATAAACACACACATGCATGTATTTAAGAATTTCTGGATGTTTTCTATTAAAGAGACTGAGAAACAACTATCAAATGCAAACACAATCTTTTAATTTGTATGTAATTAATCGTGATTACTCTTTTGACAGCCCTGAAAAAAATAAACATTACATACAGGGGCAAATTTTAATCTGAAGTGATCATGGACCTCATTTATAAAGAGTGCATATGCACAGATTTGATCGTAAAGTGTGCATGCGCCACTGATCTATATAAATGGCTGGATTGCGCATGACGTGACAACTGTGAAGCCACCGCGCCGCCATGTTGGTATACCCAAACATTCTATTAAATCAATGGATGCGATCAGATTTTAATGATAAAACATCACTTTACTAGTCTTTGTTTTTATATCTGAAGTTACCCTGTACATTATTACAACACAAACGTCCTAAGCATGTACATAGTTATTTACTGAAAGTTGTACATTTTCGTTTTTAATCAGTTATTATACATTCATCTTCATTGCAGTATCAGATTAGCAGACAGACCGCAGCATATTTAGTATTAGTGACAAACGTGCTCATTCTGAAATCTAAATAAATAATCATACTTTGTACCGTATGTGCATGCAATAATTTGCTGGTTTTATGTTATCTAAACTTACCTAAACTTGTTTAGAGAAATAACGCTGACCGTATAGCTAAATGTCAAAAAAAACTTTATTTATACGTGTGTCATTAACAGAACGCAGCAGACACACTCACCTTAACGATTTTTTATAAATCCATTTTCCTGCCCGATTAAAGCATAAACATTGCAAATAACACCAGAAATAACAGTTAATTTACGTACACATATCCTAAAAATAATCTTGCGTGACTGATACGCTGTAAAGTGGGTGAATTTAAAACATGATTTTGAATGGAAGTCAATGACGCCCTCTGCCGGTTGGGTATACCAAGATGGCGGCTCGAACTCTGCGCTGGCTTCACCTCACGCTGTTACATTAAGCGTTCAATGCGCAATCCAGTCATTTATATAGATCAGTGGCATGCGCAAAACTCCAAATTTACAAAAAAAATTATTTGACGTGAAAAAGTGCTTAGCGCCACGTCAGGGTCTGAGCAGACTTACGCACTTTTGTTTGTCCAATTGCTGCAGGTTTTTGGAAATAGAAGCCGTTCTCGCTTCAGAAAAGCAACCATAACATTTCAAGGAAAGAATGAAACTACAATGATTGTATATGTTTTAAAATGTGAGAACCTCGATGACGTACTGACAGCAACATAAACAAACGGCTTTGTGGCACAAACTTACATAGCAAAAGAGTCCATTAAGAGTAGATTAGTTCTCATAACAAGCAAAATAAATAACAAGAAAATAACCTTATTTAAATCGTATCAACTACTACACTAAGCTAACAGTAATGTGTTAAATTCATGTATACAAATCAATTTAGCTAATTCATACAGATCCTTAAATTATTGCCTACCTGCCAAACCTCTCCTCGCACAGCAGGGGTCAATACTCGCTATCTCCCCTTGTCTTTAGGAAACCAAAACATTTAAGGTATTTAGAGATCAGTTTAGCCACTAGCCATACGGATAAACACCACACAAACCGAAAGTTAACTTCAGGTCAGACGCGTAACCATGGCAATGCGTGTGCTTCTTATGAATCCATCTATATTGCAAACAAACAAATTATTATTTTATTTTAGTCATGAGAGAGAAGGTGAATACTGTCATGCAAAACTGACTCTATGAAGCAAATTCTTGTGATATACACAGCCTTCATAGTTCATCACATCACATTAAACCATCAGCTTCTTGCATGTATCTAGAGAAGTGGTTCCCGAATTTAGTGAAATTTTGTGGTGTCTATTTTTAAACATTGCATTTGGTGTTTTTTCAAAAAAGAACACTGATTGCGAGTGTAGGCAGCATTTTACCTCTTCTTCAGTAAACAAATTTACACTACACATCTACTCCCTCTAGAAATGTACAATAAGCATTACCTGCCGTTAAACTTGAGGCAGAACATTGACAAGCAACCAGAAAAAGATTTGAAAGAATTGTCTCAGATGTCAACTGCAACACCCTCACTGTCAAAGGAAGGAGACAGAACTGTCAAAAATGTCACATGCAACTGAAGACGTCACATTCTTTCCCTCTCCCGGTTTCTTTTCCTGTCTATCAATCCTTTTTTCTCTGATTGCTTATGTGTGTGTGAACGTGTGGGTGTATAACTTTTATGGGAGAAAAGGTTTTCATAGCAGACTAGGAAATGCGAAAGTAAAGAAATAGAGGGTGAATGGAAAAAATCCCACTTGCCATTCTTAATTGCATAGCATTTGCTTATGCCGCAGCTGCTATCAACATGTCACATCCTGTTTCCCTTCTGCTTAGCGGTGCTGCTGTCACAGCTGATTTTTACACACTGTAATTTGACATTTAGACACTCAGTTCTGGAGATGGTGTAAATGTAGATAAGATGGTGACTTCCTGTGGTTTCAAGAAGTCAAGGCTCAGTTATTAAGCACATTTTCAAGTATCTGTACTTTATCAGAGTATTGAATTTCTCTGAGTATTTTTATATTAAAAAAAACTTTTACTTTACTTCCTTATACAGCATAATCTTGGACTTTTGTAATCTACTATATTTCATAGCTACATGCCAACATGCCATTCTTTGTTAATTCAAGCTTTAATGCCAGCTCCAAAGATTATTGATCATTTTTTAATGGAAATTAGACAGATGGCAAGACAGCACAAAGACATTGAGGATGTAAAGAGTATTTGACAAGAGATACCCACGACTGCAGAAGGAAATTGGAAGATATATGGCATTTATTCTCTCTGCATGAGATACCCGTCCGTGATGCAACTACCTGTATAATAGTGATGGTTTCTATAGCTGTGGCATCATAATGATGGTATGAAGAGGTGGAATAAATTCGGTATGACAGCACCGAAGGCAAAGGTGTAAAATACATGGCCCGCCACTGTCAAAGAGAAATACTCCACGATAGTTGACAGTTAATCATGATTAAATGAAATCAAACATTGAGGGGTGGTTTTCCAGACAGGGATTATCTTAAGCCAGGACTTGGCCTTGGTTTAATTAGGAAATATAACTAACAAACATTCCTTTTGAAAAACATTAGTTGTGTGCAATTTGAGGCAAAACAAAGGGCTCTGCAGGCCCGTCACCAAGGGGGGGGGGCATTATGGGGCATTTCCCCCCCCCAGATGACAAAGCGTGCCCCCCATCTTATGGTCAAACGTATTTAAGATAAAAAAAACATTTGAACTTGATCACTTTCATTCGTTTGAGCACTCGCTCTCTGTCTATAAACGCCCTCTGTAGTAGTATTTAACCACAGAAAAGGTAGGCTACTGATCTCTAAAACGGTAAGTTAAAAAACAATCTTTAAAATTTAAATTAGACAATTTAACGCATTATTCAATTAAACATAATAATATATACATAATTATATGAAACAAAATAATATTTATAGTAAAACATCCCCAAATAGCCCCTGTAATCCTTTCTTAGACTCACCAAATTATTTATTCAAATACAACAGGCAATGGCAAGTCTCCAGCATTATACCTTTTAATATTTTGTATAAGACGTTCTGTTTGGTTGTAGTATGGCACATAGTAGATATAAATGATATAAGATGGTTAACGTTATACAGTAAGCATACAGTATTGTAGGTTTACATGTCACTCGTTATTCTTTTGCTGCAGCTGGTTATTGTAAGGCAAGCAGTGTTAAAATCAAATTTTGGCGGTTCTGTGTGTCATCATCAGCTCATTCAGCTTATGTCTAAGTTCTTGTGAGATTTTACTCATGTGAACCGCTGTGATTATTTAAGGGTGAGTACACTTTTATATGCTACAGATAAGGTTTGTTTTATTGCTAACGTTACCTGCTATGTTATTATTGCGCTGTTGGTGGAACTGAAGACTCGTTACATCGTGTATAGGCGTATAACTTACTGTATGTGTTTTGTTGTCCTTGACTTGTGGTCCATTTTAAATGAGTTTGTTCAATCTGTGGCCGTTGTTTTAATCCGAAGGCTGCAGCCTCCAAAGGTCGCATTTGTAGGCTGCATAGCTACAATATTGTCTAATTTCAGAATATAAACAATTATAAAGTTGACTATTATTCTTAGTTCATCGTAAAATTTTGTAATATGCTTATGATTTGCGAATGTAACGTTAATGCTCAGTTAACTTAAATATACCAGGCTTGTTACGTATGCAGCCTGCATATGCAGCCTCTGGAGGAAGCAGCCTTCGGATTGAAGTGTGCTCCACATGAAAACAAAATGCCCTCCCATTCTGTATGTTCTGGCGACTGATTGGTGTATTTTAAGATATGTCAGTGAAACTTGTCTTCAGTTTGGACAGCTCTTACATTTGTTTAAGTCTAGGACTAGTCTAATCCCTATCCGGGAAACCACCCCTAAATGCTGTAAACTAAACCTAATTTCTAATATACTACTGTATTACCTTATTACTAGTGCAACTTGCCTAAATTTCAATTTAAAATTCAATATTGTATGTAATTCAAGTATATAAAAAATAACTGCAATTTAATTTCTTAAAATGAAGAGTAATCCCTTGCTTTATTTTCATGATGAGAGGAAGTTTGTTTAACTTTTATTTGGCTTATAAAACAAAATGCTAAATGCTCCCTCATTTGTGTCATTTCAGATACAAATGCTAAATCAATTTGTATTTAGGCATGTAGTTGATTATTCAAAGGAATATACAGAACCTATTATCCAACACAGTTCCCAATCTTCATTCCTTGCCCTACACCCCATTGATTTTGCCATTACGCTGACAAGCATGTTGAAATAGAGGGAGCAAAATTGTATTCATTCTTTAACTACCTTATTTTGGCAATGTAAGCATATGATTAAAAAAAACTTTAAATAAGTTTTAATGAAATTATAAATTGAACATTTTATGCATCTTTATTTGAGTTCAAAGCTGGATCCCGCTCCCCTCTGTGGACTCTGGCATCACCCTAAAGAAGGGGGCCGGACACCAGATTGGGAACCACACTCTATCAAAAACACATTACACTATTTAGGCATTTTGAGCAAATAATGTACCCATTTATTTAACATATAATATATAACACAAAAGAGTCACTTAAATATAGTAGTAGAGAAAAACACAAGCTAATTACATTTTAAAGATTTGTAACACAACCTGGGTGATTAAAGGCTGAAATATACTACACAACTTTTAAAATCTTTAACAGTCCAACTATTATGTTTTCAGAGGCTCCTCCTGGGACATCAAGACAGAATTCCAAAGTGAGCATGGGCGGCTGCACGTACAGAGTCTGATGTTTCCCTATTTTTTCAGACCTGTCTGGTCATCAGTTTCTATGGGCAGATCTCAAGGCACAGACGTTGTTACAACCGATGCTTCGAGCACGGGCTGGGGTGCCATTTGCAACGGTCACGCAGTTTCATGTCACTGGACAGGCCCCGACTGCGTTAGGATATGCCTAAAGCTGTTGGCAGTTTTGCTTGTAGCTTCAGCCGTTGAATCAGGCCAAGCATTTGTTGGTCTGCTGGCACAACACTGCGACAGTATATTGCATAAACTGCCAAGACAGTTTATGCTCTCATCGCATATTGCAGCTTGCCCACCACCTACTCCTCCTCAGCTGAATCTCAGGTGCCTCAACCATTTTGCGATACACGAGAGTCGTGGTTCCATCCTCAGGTGGTCCAACTCATTTGGAGTTGGTTCGGGAAGGCACAGGAGTATCTGTTTGCCTCTCAGGAAACCTGTCATTGCCCGCTCTGATAATCCCTGACCGAAGCTCCCTCGGCACGGATGCCTTAGCACACAGCTGGCCCTTAGGTCTTCGCAAATATGATTTTACCCTAGTGAGCCTAATGGCAGAAGTTCTGGGCAAAGTCAGGGAAGATAAATAACAGGCCTAGTTGGTTTTGCCTTACTAGCTTGCAGCCCGCAAAGTTTGTTGATGTGAGTCATGGAGATGGGTTGATGTGTCGAGGGTGAGGAGGATTGCATTCATTCAACTGTAAGTAAAAATTACTCAGACACTAACCCAGTGGCTGGGTTACACAAAATTACCCCCAAAACAACATGATCTCCTGGTACTGTCTATCAATAGCACAAGTTTATGTTTCTATTTGGTATGTTTCTTTTATCCTCAAAAGTAACCTTCTGTGTGCAAATGATGCACTGTTAACACCTTAGTCAAGTTTAATGTGGTTTGGGGTGTTTTGTAGTATGTATACACACTTTTTGCACTACTGTCTCCCCATGACAAATTGCTTGTTGTTTCCTAATCTTTGTAAGTCGCTTTGAATAAAAGCGTCTGCTAAATGTTAATGTGACCCATACCAGGTAGTAAACACACACACAGAACAGTGGGCACCTTTCCCTACATCAACCCAGGGGCAACTGGGGTTAAGGTGCCTTGCCCAAGGGCACCTCAGTCGCAACTTGTGGGCTGTGAGATGTGAACCGGCTACTCTCAGGTTACAAGCCCAACTCTCTCACCACTAGGCTACGAAAGCATAGATATACTAAAACCTTAAAAACAGTCTCCAGACACTACCTCGTAATTTCTCGGGCTAACATGCTGTACTGTGGCTGATGCAGGATTTCCATCCTGTCTCGAGTGCATTCCCGTTGACATTGCCATCTACTGACAAAAACAAAATGGCAACCGAGGTCAGATAGATAAATGATTACAGACAGTATTATAAATATATTTAATAAGTATGAAAATAAATAGAGAAAATCAACATGGTCTGGGGTGCGTTTCCCAAAAGCATCGTTAGCCAACTACTGTCGTAAGTTTTGACGTTACTGACGAAGGTCAAGGATTTGGTGTTTCCCCGAAACCATAGTTCAAACAAACATTTGCAAGCATTGCAAACTTGTGTGGTTTGAACGACAGCTCTTCACCTGTCGTTAGAAGCATAATAACATATGTTATTATAATATGTAGACTTACGTTGATCATGCTTTCGAACAAAATAAGCAAAAAACATGTAGTACACTCTATATCCATCATTCTAAATATATATAATTTTTATTTTACGTCTTTAAGTTTGTAAACAGAATTAAAGCGATGCATTTGAAACGGCACATATGCGCAGTCCTATGAGCTTTGAGACCCTGAGGAATCCCTGGGAGGAGTGACGTATGAGGGAACTTGCGCATGAATTACATATGTAGAAAATAAACAACTAAATCACGATAACAAAATCAGTCTTCCGATGCAATGTATGTTATTTACAGCAATAATCTGACATTAAATCAATTTGCACAGATAAATTAGTACTTCACCTCCCACATGACATCATCAACTATGTTGTTAACCCAACATGGTTCAAACGACGAATGTGCGACAAAGTTACTATGCTTTCGGGAAACAGTCATGACAAGGTAGTTTGTTTCTCCAACTATGCATCGTACTATGTTGGTTCAGCAGCGAATTACGTCGTTGTTCGGGAAACGCACCCCAGATTAGTCGTAGGCCTTTTATAACGCAATAGCGCTGTGGTTTCGTGACCGGATGTAGGCTACATCCCACCCCTGGCGATAGTGGTACAATCCAGCTGCAAACGCAAACACAGAAATGAAAAATTAAGAAGTACCCAGGTGAAAAAGAAGTACACTTCTATAGTGTACTTAAAGTGCTCTATTTTTGCACACTAATTTTGTACTGAGTATCCAAACAAATCTTCTTTAGTACTTCTTAAGATAATCTTAAGAACTTCTAAATGTACTTCACTGTGCAATATTAAGACACCATAAATATGAACTAAAATGTGCTAAAAATGTATTTAAAAAATGTATTTAGGAACCACTTGTAGTAAACTTGAACAGATCTTTGTATGAAAATTGAGTTCAAGTGTAATACAAGTGTTAAATAAATACATTTTTTAATACAGAGATAGTATGTTAAAAGTGCATTTTAGTTCAAATTCATGGTGTCTCAAAATAGCACAGTGAAGTACACTTAGATAATCTTAAGAACATCTTAAGAAGTACTAAAGATGAACTTTTAGTATATTAAGTACAAAATTAGTGTGCGAAAATAGAGCACTTTAAGTATATTATGAAAGTGTACTACTTTTTCACCTGGGTAATTGAAGTCAACAACCCAAACATGAATTAAAAATATATCTGAGAGGCAAAATTATCGGTTTGTGACAGACTGATCTCACAGAAAGTCGTGTTATAGTCACAAAAATTAGATTCATTTATTTATGTCCATGGCCCGAAATACAGCTTTTTTCGTGTCTGTTGCACGACTTTCTTTTTCGTTTCATTTTATGTATTTCATGTCATTTTATGTATTGTTTTCTCATTGTTTTCTTACTATTGTCGCTTGGGGTTGAGGTTAGAATCACTTTCTGTTAAATTTTTAGATATCCAAAACCAAACCCAACTCTAACCCCAACTCCAGGCGAGAATAGTTTTAAAAGCGGAAGAATAAAAAAAAAAAACAATAAAAAATACATCCTAACCCATACCCCAAATCTAACCCCAAGCGACAATTATTTAAAAATAGAAAAAAATAGAAAACAATACATAAAATGACACGAAAAAGAAAGTTGTGCCATGGACACAAAAACATCATAGAGGCTGTTTACACTTGGCATTAACATGTGTTTTCGTCGATCGGATCACAAGTGGACGACGTTAATGCCAGGTGTAAACGGTGTTCAAAACGTTTTGAGCTCGTCCACTTTCGACCACTTTCAACCACATCCAGAGGTGGTCGAAACCACTTTCGATCGGATCGCTTTGGAGCTGCGGAACGCACATGTGGTTGAATGCGTTTGAACAGCCACACGCGACCGCCTTCTCTCCGCCCATTTATCTAATCTGAGGTATTAAACACAAGTTTTACGTCTTTTTTGACTTCTGGCGTGAACATTCGGTGAACAGCGCTATTTTTAGCCTTTCATTGATAAAACTAAGCGGCTGATCTCCGTAGTTTCGTTTTGAAAGCGGGTGAAAGTTGCGCGATCCTATTTCATCAATTGCGGTGAAAATTCAAAGAAAGCTCTTACATACTCATGTACAAAACACTGTGCAGCATGTTTACTTGCTAAACAAGCAGTGGACACTGACATTATATTAGATCGCGTCCATATAAACTCATAATTACTCCCGCTCGGGTTTGAATGACAGCAGAGAGACTCGCCCACCGTCTCACAGACCACCCCCTCATAGTATTCAGCACAGAAGCGGTCGAAAGTGGACAAAAGAGACGGATTTAAATACCAGGTGTAAACGTAATGTGTCTCTCTCGTCCACTTGTGATCCGATCGACGAAAACACATGTTAATGCCAAGTGTAAACAGCCTTTATAGACACGAAACAGACATTCGTTCTCAAGGCACAAAAAATCAGAATTTTGTGCCATGGACACAAATAAATTAATCTAATTTTTCGTGACTATAACATGATTTTATGTGATATCATGTTGGTTTGTAAAGTACTCATAAAAATATTTCAGTTAACTTATTTGATGGGATCACCTTGAAATATCAATTATGTTTTAATATCCTCCAACTTGGATGGAATCATGATAAACATCATGATGTCCATTATATATTGTATGAGTTTCTGTAAAATCTTTAAATTCTGACTACCGAAAATCTGCAGACTTTTGGCAACTATTGTCCAGACTGCAAATCAGGGCAAAAATCTCAAAAAGTGTCTTACAGTTTATTTCAGCCGTTAGTCACATTTTGTCATTTCACTTTTGCAGAAAAGCTGGTTGCTGGATAATATCCTGCTGTAGAAAGTTACAACTTGATCTTTTGTTTGATGCTACAGTACATTTCTTGTAAGCAAGCCTTCAAAAATATGTCACCTCTCTGTGTCAGTCTTCCAACGGGGGTTGTGCTACTGGGACATTTTCCCCACATCCCATGTATATTACTACAGCAGGAGCTATGAAATATAGTGGCTTAACAACTATGAAGCAAACAATCAAAGACCTTAGGAGGACACTGGCCAGCAGGCGACGGACACTCCTTCCACTGGGCTTTATCATCCCTCGGCAGGCACACGTCTATACTTTCTATCTAAATCCCTCTTTAAAAGCTAGGTGTTAGTCCTGAAGCACCACACACACACACACACACACACACACACACACACACTATTCCTGCCAGAGGTAGCTCAGTAAGGTGCATGGGGAGACTCTTTGTTCATTTGCCTTGTGTTTACATTACCCTACTGTTTTGTGCTCAGAGAATTACACGTGTAGATAAAATACGCCCCAAAAAAATAACTATGCCCTTCAACCCAAAAGAACTTCCTTAACTTCATACTAAATGAAATACAGACAGCATACACACAGTTTTTGTTCAATTTACATTTTGACTGTAAATTTGGAAGTCATGTGCGAAAATAAAATAAGATACTGTAGCTCAATTTGTATAGCATTGCATTAGCAGTTCAAATGGCAAAGGTTTGATTTTCAGAAAACAAAAACAAATTGATATATTTAATATAACTTCCATAAATGTATACTTGTAGATATGTATAACTTGAATGCACTGCAGGTCAGCCTGGATAAATGTGTCTGCTAAATGTAATGAGTTTTACACTTTAATTTAATGTTTTCTTGCAAATTGAGCTGCTGGAATAAACCAATTCATAACATTTTGCTAACCACTTAAAACAGAACAGAATAGCTTTTAATGTCATCATCATACAGCTCTACAACGAAATTGTTTGGCTCACATCTTAAATTGCACACATACATACAAAAATGTACAATTAGGAAAACGTAAACAATAATACGGAGAATGTAAACAGTGCAAATGTAACCAATTATAAATACAAAATTTAAAGAAGAATAGGGAAGCAAATAGAGTGCAAATGTAGCAATATGTACAGTATTGATTTAGATTATTATGCACATGCCATTATTGTTTATTTTTTCAGTACAGTCAGTAAGTTTACAAATTTTTATTTACCCTCAACAGTTATATGACAGTGTGGATGTTATTATATTTAAATCAAATAAAAATGTCAAAGATCAACATGATCTCACAAAGTTCCGTGGGATAGTCACAGACTTTTTTTGCTAATTTTTCCGCGGCATTCTCACGGATCTCCGCATTTTTCCGTGGCCCTGCCATGGACTGTCTTTTTCCTGTGGCATTCTCACGGATTAGTTACTCAACTGCTTTTTCCTATTTTCAAACCATTGTCGCTTCGGTTTAGGGTTAGATTTGGTGTTTGTGTTAGTATGTCACTTTAAGTATAGGTTATACTATTTTTTTTTCCTTTATCTTTTATATATTTTTTTAAACTTTAAACAATTGTGCATATAGCACCGGTGAAGCACCTGTGTAGAACCATATAGTGCTATGTAGAACCAAATGTGGTGCTATAGTGGTGCTATATGGCCCCTATATGGTTCTACACAGGTGCTTCACCGGTGCTTCACCGGTGCTATATGGCACTAAAAACGGTTCTTCTGGTTACGATTCAAATCAACAGTTTTGGTGCTATATAGCACCGTTTGTTTTTTTAGAGTGTATCTTAAAGCACCACTATGTAGTTTCCATGTAAAATGACTTACAGCTCCCCCATGTGGTTGAAAAGCGCAACAGTGCCTGGTATCAGACACTCTTCTGCAGGCAGGGGGAGGGGCGGAGCTGTGTTTCCTACCCTCCACCGCCACTTTCAGAGTGTGCTTGTAGCAGCTAGGAGGCTGCTCAGGTTGCAGCAACAGTACAATTTGTCCAGTTAAAAGTTGTTCTATCACTGAAATAATTTTAGAGACATTATTTAAAGGTAAAAAAACTACACAGTGTTGCTTTAAAAAAGCTAATTATTTCCTATAACAGTTTATATTTGGTGGACCTAAACAGAAATTATTGACCCATTATAAGATTCCCCAAACCAAAACATGAAAAAAAATGAAACATTTGCTGTGAGCTCAAAATACAAGAAGACTATTTTCAAATGGTTTTATTCAATGACATGCCATAATACACTGAAAAGTAGAGATGAATGTCAGTAGGGATTGTTGGCGAATAGCCACCATCTTCAAACAAGACTGACATTAGAGAGAGGTGGCACGTGGCAGAGTAATGATTTGGACTGGAATATTAGGAACTAAGATGGTAGGTCCCTTTACACATCTAGAAGATATGTAGAGTTCCTAAAAAATGTTTTTTTCACTATGGGATATAAAATAATCATGTCTTCTGAAATAAATTAACTTTCATGCAAGATAATACACCATCCCGTGCTGCAAAAAGCATCACTGAATTAATATGGGCATAAAATAAGAAAGAAATCAAGGTATTGCCACCATCATCCTCTGACCTCAGTCCTATTAAGAGCCTGTGGAGCATCGGAGCCGATGGTGTAGTCTGTAGTGGACGGTGCTCCGACACATGGTGCAGATGCACTTCTGGCGACCCGAGTTCGAATCCCAGCTCGAGGTCCTTTGCCAATCCCATACCCCTCTCTTCACCCAATACTTTCCTGCAGGGCCAGTTCTAGATATTTGGAGGCCCTAGGCAAAATTTATGTTGGAGGCCCCTCACACCCCTTTAATTTTCAGAATAATCTGAGAAAGTGTTTTTTTCTACCCTATAAGAATTCATTTGACCACTACAGTTATTAAACATGTTTCCTCCATTAGTTTTCTGTTTTATTGAGTTAACAAATTGATTACATTTATGTTCAAATTTAATTAGAAATTATGCAAAACCACATGTGTTAATCATTTTGAGGCATTTTTGTTGTTGTAGATGCAGTAACTTATTTAAAACACCACCTTTTTGGGATAACACAGGATAACACAACACTAAGACAACATTGCAAAAACCCTAACTGTAAAAAACTACAAATGAACACCTCCTAGTAAACTTTTTTGTTTTTTATTTGAGCTGGGTATGAAGAAGAATTCCTCTCTTACTGAACCAATATACATTATAAAGTTATTAGACTATGGATATATATGTATATGTACTGGAAGTTAAACAGACAAACTACTAAGCAGAATAATTTTTTTTTTCAATAAATATGCATCATGTTTTCATGATTTGAAAACTAAAAGTGTAGAGGACTTCCAAGAAATACAGACAGTTTATTTTAGGTAACGCCAGTTTTGTTTGCTGTTTGACTTAAACTTGACTATTTTGATATTCAGATCAAGTTTGATCTGTCCTGAAATGACGTTGACACACAGAACAAAGCTAAGTTAATTTTTATTTCAAAATACCTGCATCATGCACTGAATGGTCTTTGCATGCCGCTTTTGTAGCAGGAATCAAGGATGTGATAGCCGCTTTCAGCGTCACTCAAAGCCGGTCAGCTGCAGTGATTTGAATGCTGTTCATCTAAGCTTCTTTAACTTCATGAGGCACTGCAAGAACCAACATGTGAATGATATCAAAGCGCTGCGAGAGCAAATCGAGAAATAATATAGAGGGGTCTGCTTATCAATCGTTCTTGCATTACTTTGATGTCATCAGCCTGCGGTTCTTGCAGCGGCGGCTCCGCATAAAGTCGAACTCACCTTAAAACTTTACTTAATACTGTCAGTAATGATTGTCGGACTAGCGCACATGAAATTAGCAGTTTTGGAGGCCCCCCTCCAAGCTTGAGGCCCTAGGCATTTGCCTACTCTGCCTACAGCTAGCGCTGGCCCTGCTTTCCTGTCATTTCCTTAATTTCTATCTATCAAATAAAGGCAAAAGCAAAAAAATAGCATGTGGAGCATCTTTATATGAAAGATTTGTGAGATGGACAGCACTATAGTTTAAAACATCCACTTACATGTAGGGATGCAATCCAAGCGTCTCTTTAAGTGAAATAAAGACAAAACCTATACTTGTATCCGTACAAGTTTAATGAATGGGAGAGTAAAAGTCATGTCAAAGATATTGTCACGGAGTGACATCTAGGGCGTAACCAAAAGTGAGAGGAGAAGTCCCGCCCGGACCGAAATGTACAAACACCCGTCGCCGGACCGCTCAAAGCAAGGTAAATCTAGGTGTGTCAAACAACGTGGTGATCGCAGATTGGGCAGTTTGGACGCTGAAGGGGGTATAAAGAGAGCATTGAAGACGTAGGAAGTTGTTGTTGCCTTTGAAGGAACGCCACGAGTGAGATGGAGTGTTTGGGCACTGAAGTAGGGCGAAGCAGGCGGATGCATCTTGTGGATTTGCTAAGCAAATGGGATCATTGAGATCCGACTACCAGAGCAGGTTTGAAAAGACGGAGTTTGGAGAGAAAGTATACTTTCCAGTTGTTTGTTGCATTGAAGGCTTTGTGGGAGGACGACACCAGGGCGGAATACTGTGAGTTATCTGGAGAGAGACAGAGAGGAGAGAAGATTAGTACTACGGAAACTGTTCACTGTTTATACCTGGGGATGGATGACTAGATCTTTGCTGGAGTGTGTAACAGCTGTTTAGCGGCCCCATCGTGGACGACGAGACGAGTGGGTGAGCCGAAGTGCAGTGGGGCAAACGGATGTTATTTTGTGTGGCTACAACGTTCAGCTTTGATCACTTACCGTGCCAGCGACTTTAATCTCCTCCAGGACGGATCCTGACCCGGTGTGGAGTATTGACCCTAAAAATCACTGAAGTGTGTGTAGTGCAGTTGGTGAGTCTGTCTTTGATGTGTGTACACCTGAAGTTTTGCAGTGCTGTGCCGTGTCCCTGTTGTCTGTACTCGCCCTCCAGGTCGAGAGGGTCCTTGCTGGAGAGAACGTATGCTGCCGTGGCGGTGACCACTTATTCCATACCTGCCCGCTTATAACTCCGACCCCCGTGTTCCAGCCTGAAGGAGGCAGAGTGTGAACGCCAGT
This sequence comes from Misgurnus anguillicaudatus, assembly GCF_027580225.2. Taxonomy (NCBI): domain Eukaryota; kingdom Metazoa; phylum Chordata; class Actinopteri; order Cypriniformes; family Cobitidae; genus Misgurnus; species Misgurnus anguillicaudatus. The sequence continues at coordinate 21,796,017 of NC_073358.2, forward strand.
TAAGGTACTGTGTGGAAATTGTGGGGAAAACCATATTGTTGGAGGGAAGCATTGCAGCCGTCATAGGAGAAACTGTCTGCTGTGTAGATTTCCTGTATTGTGGAGCGATTCCAGCTGTCCGCCTCTATCTAGATCTCTGTCCTGTTGGTTGGAAGAGAGGAAAGGGAAGCGCGGGAGTCGGCCCAGCAGTACGGATCAGGTGTAGCTAACCTACCTGAACTTGTCCACCGTGACACCATCGGCCGTACCAGGCCCAACGAGCAGCAACTTGGAGTTTGTAACCCCCTTCGCCCTTGAACGAAGCCAAGAGGTGACGTATGGTTTTCCCTATCTATCTGTTAGAACCAGTACCATTGTCAAGGAGGATTTAGTGTTTACTATTCTTTGTTGCCCAGTGTGAAGATTCAGTTACTCTGTTGAGTACTTACCTGTGTGAATGAACTAAAAGCTAATTACTTCGAATACGCCCTGTAAGACCCAGTGTGAAGATTCAGTTACTCTGTTGAGTATTTACCTGTGTGAATGAACTAAAAGCTAATTACTTTGAGTAAGCCCAGTGTGAAGATTCAGTGACTCTGTTGGATACTTACCTGTATGAATGAGCTAAAAGCTAATCACCTCGAATAAGCCCTGTAAGCCCAGTGTGAAGATTCAGTTGCTCTGTTGGATACTTACCTGTATGAATGAGCTAAAAGCTAATTGCCTCGAATAAGCCCCGGTAATCCCAGCGTGAAGATACAGTTATTCTGTCGAATACACACCCGTCTGCATGAGCAAAAAGCCATTTACCTCGAATACCTACCTGTTTATACCAGCTGAAAGTTACTCACCCCGAATACGCCAGTATATGTCCAGTGAAAAGACCCAGTTACCCTGCTAAATACTTGCCTGAGTACACGATTTAAAAACTACTTACCTCGGAATCTCCATTGTATGTCCAGAGTACAGATCCAGTCGCCTTGGTCTTGCCTGTTACTCACGACGATCCGGCTCTCAGTGAATCATGTTAAACCTATACTTACCTTTGCTACTTACTTGTGCCCTCAGGAACCCCTGTGTAGTGTACTGCACTCACCTCGGAAGTCCATTGGAGTAGTGGAGCTGTCCAGGTGCCCCGCAAAGCGAAATCTGAGGAAACAACGAATACAGGAACAAGGTAGTCATCTCCGTCTCACCCATTGATCATCGTGTGTTTCTGTTGCCTTCAGGAGAAGAGAAGGGCGCCACGAGAAATCAAGCCTATAAGAAAGGGTCAAGGGTAAGTCAGGAGATCTGTGGGAGTTCTGCGAAAGGACGAAGGAGCCCCTTCCCCTCTCTCCCTGTGGTTACTTACCAATCGACATCCAGATTTCTCAGGCCCAGTCCCCTCCTGTTGAAAGACGAAAATTCATTTTAGATTCCCCTTCCCCAAATCATCATAGGAAGGGGCGTGACTCACGACGTTAGTGGTCCACTCCAACCTGTGACAATATGTTCATATATTATTGTGTAACTTATCTATTTTAGATCGTGTTTTATGATCTGTCCATGCTGCACATTTGACAGATATCTGTTTTTGGATCATTTTAATCCATTATATCATTATAAATTTGCTTAAAGTGCATCATGCATAATAATTTGGAACATATGTTGCATACTTTTCAAAGTATTAATTATCTTTTGACATTTTTTATTTCATTTAAATATGTGACCCGTCACGGAAACCAGGGACACAAGTCGGCAGCACAAGTTTCGAGAAAATGAGAAACAACGTTTTTTTTCAAAATTTGTGATTTTCGTTTTATTGCAGAATCTGTTAGTTGAGATCACGAAGAAGCCTCTCCATGTTTGAGATAGCAGTTTATGTATATTTAAAAGCATACATTTTGCGGTTAAAATAGGCTTGTTTTCCGGAGATTCTAGCGTGCAGCGGGGGGCGTCATTGTCTGTGTGTATATTTACATACTGTATAAGCTTGTGTTTTCGCCTCCGCCCCCAAAGGGAACAGCGTGACTACTGAATAAGGATAGTTCGCCCAAAACTGAAAATAATGTCATTAATGACTTACCATTATGTGGTTCTAAACTCGGAAGACCTCCGTTCATCTTCGGAACACAGTTTAAGATGTTTTGACATTAGATTTAGTCCGAGAGCTTTCTGTCTCCTCAATTGAAAATCTATGTATGGTTTCCATGTCCAGAAAGGTAATAAAAACATCATCAAAGTAGTCCATGTGACATCAGTGGGTCAGTAAAATTGTGTTGATGCATCGAAAATACAGTTTGGTCCAAAATAGCAAGAATTACGACTTTATTCAGCATTGTCTTCTCTTCCGGCTCGAGCATGAAGTCACGTGACTGTAGTGACGTGGCTGCTCTGTTACTTAAGACATGTTTGCTGAGTTTTATTTATTTTTTTCAAACTTATAGCGTGCGTCTCCCCAGACTGTAAATGAAGCTCGGGCGCACAAAACAAAAGAAATATAAAAGAAGCTGGGGCGGAACAAATAACAGTCAACCGTATATTCGTCAGTCGCGTCACTAACTTTATGGGGCGCCGCAGTCGGATGACGTCAAAGTACGTCATCCGACTGCGGCGCCCCATAAAGTCAGTGAAGCGGCTGACTGTTATTTGTCCAAACACACAGAAGTTACACAGAGATCGTTGTATTCTTTATATAATTGGCTACATGTTTTGTCTATCAATATTTTCCATGAAGTCCTTGGCTGATGGAGGAACGAGCGAGCGATTGGTAACATCTCTTAAGGACTTCACGTTTTCGACGGTGCTGTTTTTGGATTATCTATTTTAAATACAAACTTTGAAGGCGGGTTCATGTGTTTAACGGAACGTAAATACCGGAGTGTAATCTGATATACCCTTACATGTTACGATGTAAATAGTCCTCAGATTGTATATTATATTGTATTACCAGAAGTTCATGCGAAATAGACTATATATCTATATTTCACGGATTATACGCATTTGTGGACAAAAATCATTGGATGATTCACACATCTGAAACAGACTGGATTCGACTTGTGATCCCCGCAAAGGTAACGTTAAAAGTCTGTTTATTTTTGCATTTTGTCATTCGGACTTCTGTAATAAAATACTACATATGATGGTAGAACCTGTATCTCAAAACGGCTTTACAGGGGGTATGGCTTAGCTAAATGAGATGTAAATGAGCCCTGTTGTCTCTCCAGCCAGGGAAAAGGGAAAGTGTTAACTTTTTTCTTTCTCAAATTTCTCAGCATTCTCTTTCTTGAATGTGTTACATTCAAATGGCCACAACTTCTCCAAATCTTATCAGATTTTCATGTGGTACACATCGTTGGAAAGCTTTGAATCTGCACTTTCAGAATCTATGAATAACTCAAAATGCCCCAGATCCGACTTGTGTCCCTACTTTCCGTGACTGGTCACACATAATAATGTCACGGCTAGGGGCTGGCTGCTAAACCTAAAGCCACGCCCCTTCTCAACGTCCACCTCGAGGAGGTCCCCAAAGCCAACCCAATGACCACACAACACGAGAGCAGGTGAGTATTAAAACAAACTTTATTTAAATATTTAAAAATAACTTGGGGAATGGGGAAGGGGCAATTAAAACTAAACTTCCTCTCTGCCTTCCAGGCAGACCACGGCACAGGAAGGTGGCAAGAAGGGAAAGAGGGCAACGGGGGTTCCAGGGGCTGGTGACCAAAGATATAAGGGGGAGGGGACGGGAGGCACAGGCTCCTGCCAACTCCGCTATCCGTGGCGCCCTCCTCTTCTCTCCTGGAGGCAAAAGACAAAATAGTGTGACTTGGGGTTTAACTCTCTCTTCACCCGTGGTACCTGTGTCACGCTAGTCGGATGTCTCACTGCTCACTCTCCTTTCTTCCTCTTCCTACAGGCAGCAACTGGGAACACAAAGACACGTTTATTCTGGACCTAGATCGTCCTCACCCTGCTGATTACAGCTCTGGGTATGTATGATTGTCCGCAGTTCGTTCTCCTGACGTTCACTCTCGTTCTCTCTTTCTTCACAGGTAGCTCGGACACAACAACACGGTTAGTGCAACTTGGATACTTCTCACCTCTCTGCTGTTTACAACTCTGAGTAAGTGCAGCTTTTCCTCTGCTCGCTGTACAGTGTTTTGGTCGACGATACACGGGAGCGGCTTACGACAGCTGGCCGGCACAGAAAGGCAACGGCGAGGGTTTCTCCAGGAGGCGCCGGGGGCAAAAACCCTCTCGGCGAATGCGCTGATCAGCAGGGGGGCGAACCGTCACACCGTCTCACCGGGCCGAGCGCTGCCCTATCCTCAATGCCCGTAGGGCGATCGAATACCGGACAGGGGCGCCCCTTGGTAGAGACCACGGGGCGGCGGAACTCCTTCGCCTCTCACTCTGCCACAAGGGAAAACACACAGGTAAAGTGGCAATATACAGGCCCGTAGTTGTACTCACACACGTGCTGCCAGCTTCCAAGTCTTCACCGCCACACTCTGAAACCGGCGACACACAGACGGGGGCGACTTCCAAAGCCCACACCGTCACTCCACACTTGAATCGCACATAGCGTACAATAAATGATGTTACTCACGACCGTCAGCCTCTCCGTCTCTTCCTCAGTAGAAGGGATGATGCGGGGTACGTCTGACAAGACACACAGCACTTGCACAGCAACCCACAGCAAATACACAGCACCACTTCAACGTGAAAGGTTTTCAAGGGACATAGACTCACCCACCATACTACAGGTGTACACACGAGACGCCCGACGTCTTCCACTTCGCTGAGGTTGGATGGGGGCGATGACAATACGGCCGGAGTATTTAGCTCTGCTGCTATGGCTGCTGAGTGCAACTATTACTGCGGCTCACCTACCACGCTAGATCAGGGGTAGGGCCGCCCTCCTCTTCCTGGAGGTGTTCGATAATACACAGGTTAGTGGTTACACTTCATTCGAATCCAGGGCTAATACTCACAGCGGTCCGCTTGGTGAATGTTTTGCAAAACTGTTTCGTTTCCTTCTTCCTTGGTTTCTCTGAATGTGTCACATATACCGATGTTTCCTTCTACCCACAGGGTTTCCTCTTACTCCGACATCCACTGCGAACTACACGAGAGAGAGAGAGAAAGTACAACCAGCTTCTAATGTGTAACGGACGAGCACAGCTCCGCACCTCAACTCACACACTAAGCACACAAAAGCGTCCTCGTGGTGCAGTGCTCCTTTAAATATCACAGCTCCGTCCTTTTCGCCTCTCTTGGCTGCCGCACTCTTTCCTCTTGCTATAAGCACTCCGTGGATCAACGGCGCCCTCCGGCTCCTCCAAGGACGGAGCGTGTGAATTTTTCTGCCCTAAGCAGCAACGGAGCTCGTGTCCAAAACAACTCTCCTTGTTTGTGCTTTCCTTGGGCCTTTTATGTGTCTCATCAACCCCCAGCCTCCAATCACAGTTTGCTTTCTTGATGATTCACACCTGTGGCTCGTAAAGCCCTGATAACGTTGCCCTGGAAACCAGGAAGTAAAGTGGTGCATAAAAAAAATGTCCGGGCGGAACCTCTCCTCTCCATTTTTGGTTCCGCCCGAAGTCACCCTGTGACATCCTCCCCCGCCAATCCGTTCTAGTCCCTAGAACGGGCTCTTCATAGGGGCGGGTAAAAATGGCGTAGGGTCTTTCTTTAAAAAAAGGATGGGCATGGCACGGGGTTGGGCTGCGGGCCCCACGTTGTCGGTCATTGGGCTAGCCTGGTTACTCAACTCGAGGTGGAACCCTGCCGACTACGCCAAAATCTGTCACGGCTAGGGGCTGGCTGCTAAATCTAAAGCCACGCCCCTTCTCAACGTCCACCTCGAGGAGGTCCCCAAAGCCAACCCAATGACCACACAACACGAGAGCAGGTGAGTATTAAAACAAACTTTATTTAAATATTTAAAAATAACTTGGGGAATGGGGAAGGGGCAATTAAAACTAAACTTCCTCTCTGCCTTCCAGGCAGACCACGGCACAGGAAGGTGGCAAGAAGGGAAAGAGGGCAACGGGGGTTCCAGGGGCTGGTGACCAAAGATATAAGGGGGAGGGGACGGGAGGCACAGGCTCCTGCCAACTCCGCTATCCGTGGCGCCCTCCTCTTCTCTCCTGGAGGCAAAAGACAAAATAGTGTGACTTGGGGTTTAACTCTCTCTTCACCCGTGGTACCTGTGTCACGCTAGTCGGATGTCTCACTGCTCACTCTCCTTTCTTCCTCTTCCTACAGGCAGCAACTGGGAACACAAAGACACGTTTAATCTGGACTTAGATCGTCCTCACCCTGCTGTTTACAGCTCCGGGTATGTATGACTGTCCGCAGTTCGTTCCCCTGACGTTCACTCTCGTTCTCTCTTTCTTCACAGGCAGCTTGGGCACAACAACACGGTTAGTGCAACTTGGATACTTCTCACCTCTCTGCTGTTTACAACTCTGAGTAAGTGCAGCTTTTCCTCTGCTCGCTGTACAGTGTTTTGGTCGACGATACACGGGAGCGGCTTACGACAGCTGGCCGGCACAGAAAGGCAACGGCGATGGTTTCTCCAGGAGGCGCCGGGGGCAAAAACCCTCTCGGCGAATGCGCTGATCAGCAGGGGGGCGAACCGTCACACCGTCTCACCGGGCCGAGCGCTGCCCTATCCTCAATGCCCGTAGGGCGATCAAATACCGGACAGGGGCGCCCCTTGGTAGAGACCACGGGGCGGCGGAACTCCTTCGCCTCTCACTCTGCCACAAGGGAAAACACACAGGTAAAGTAGCAATATACAGGCCCTTAGTTGTACTCACACACGTGCTGCCAGCTTCCAGGTCTTCACCGCCACACTCTGAAACCGTCGACACACAGACGGGGGCGACTTCCAAAGCCCACACCGTCACTCCACACTCGAATCGCACATAGCGTACAATAAATGATGTTACTCACGACCGTCAGCCTCTCCGTCTCTTCCTCAGTAGAAGGGATGATGCGGGGTACGTCTGACAAGACACACAGCACTTGCACAGCAACCCACAGCAAATACACAGCACCACTTCAACGAACATACACACTGTCACATAACTGTTGAGGGTCAAATAAAATTTGTAAACTTACTGACTGTATTTAGCCTGGTTAACACCCGACCAGTCTCATATAGAATGAGACTTGGTCAGGGAACCATACCCTCATTTTCTTGTATTTGAGGCGTGGTTTACGAATGCCCAGAGCCATGTATTGGGCACTACGAATTTTTATCAAATGCGTCTGTACGTAGCTCATAGCCGACCGTTTCAATTATACCAGATGACGTATGTAGAGCAACATACCGGTAAATTCAAACATAAACGACTTTTATCGGTTTGTGTGCACACAGCTGAAAGCTATGCAACTAAACCTGTAGCTGTATATTGATGTTGAAAAAGCAACACAACTTAGTGGCAATCTGACAACCACAGTACAGGCATAATAACAATATGATATTAATTAATACCACTTACAATTTATAAGTTAATTGTACCTTGTCTACGACGATGCCTAGCAGGTTGGTCCTATAAAACTCTTTGGCTATCATGTCTTGCCATATCCAAACATCCTTCTTGGATATGAAATTGTTTAATGCCAAAAGTTGATCTTTCTTTTTATAAACTTGCATTCAAAACTACTTCGAACACTATCTAAGGCTGCATTGAAAAGTAACTTTGCGTCTGCTGCTCCCGCGTTGGATAAACAAAAAATGCTTCGGTGTGTCGCATAGACGTCATCATCGTCTTGCTGCCCCCTCACCTTTCTGTGATTGGTTCCTTATTTCAGAAGCAAAAAAGGTCCATAGTTTCCATGCTAGACTTGCAGCGTGAATAAATTTGCGCGCAAGGCAGCATGGGGAAACCCAGGCTAGACTGTGTCGGAAAAATAAAACAAAAATGGCATGTGCATAATAATTTGGAATGCGGTGTCTAGTACAGAGGTGTATAATACTTAAGTATTTTAGTTACATTTTCCAAGCATCTATGCTTTATCAGAGTGTTTGTCTTGGGAAAAAATTTACTTTTCTTTACTAAAAAATGTTCACCACATTCTAAAGCATAGAATCATACTGTGTATTCTTTATATATTGCATATTAAAATTTATTTAATGCCTAATTACATAAAAATTGTGTACTTTTACTGTCTTGAGTAAAAGTACGAAATTTTTTTTTACTTAAGTACAAAAAATACTAGATGTTTAATGTACTAAAATATTAAATATAAACCAAAAACTTAAAATTATGATAATATGTTTTGGAATGTTTGTTTTCCAAAGAAAATCACTAATAAAATACGAATCATTGAAAATTTACTTTTATGTAGAAAGTAAAAATACTTAAGTACTATACAACTCTGGTCCAGTAGCTTAGTGAGTTTGTGCAAATTATAAAATTGACTTTGAGTGATTAAGTATTCCTAACTCTAATTTTTTAAAAAGATATTAAGATACTAAATCATTGCATGATATGATTGCTGCCAAATATTAGCATTTTTTTTCTCAGATCAGTGGGAGTTTTTGTGGTATGCACAGTGTATAGTATATGTCATGACATGGAGGTGGAGTGAGGACACAAACGCAAAGTTCGGAAAAAAATAACATTTAATGATAAACTGGAAAATAAAACACAAGGAGTAACGGGTAAGCAAACACAGGAACATCCAAAATGTGACAGAGGACTAGCCGTGACAGTATAACTGGAGGCATTACAAAGTTATTTACATATTAAGATGGAACTGCCACCTTATTGCAATAAATCCTGCATGGCATACGCATCAATGCCTTGCAGGAAGCACACAGAGTACTGGAATGGCAGCTATACGGTTATTTTTTTATGAGTCATTCATGTTTTAAACAAAGAAACAAAGAAGCCAGCATGCATAGATGAATAAGATAAAGTTAGGTGATTGTTAAAGAAAGAACAAAAGCACCTTGGATCCTGCAAATGTGTCATAACCTTAATCTGAGCAATATCACAAACAAAGATACAGATTTCTTTTATGTAAAACAACATCCATGTCATTTCATTATCGGTCAATCCCCACAAAATCTATATTTTGCATTTGTTTTGAGTTTCTATTGTATATTGGTGGAGATTCAGAGTCTCAGATGATCCAGTTGCGGTTAACTGACAATGTGGAAGCAAGCTGTAAATAAGCCCACAGGATAAAGATGTCTGACAACAGAAAATGGTTGATTATACATAATCATCAATAAGTACTGCGTTTTGATCTCTTTGTGGTTCAAAGGTAAATAAGGAAGAGCAATCCAGCAGCGACAGTGCCTTTCATCTCATTTTCTCAAGTATCTCACAACACCCTTAAAAGTGCCATTGCATAATCTCTGCATCCCCAGAAAATTCATTTTGATCCTATAGGCCTCCGGATCGTTCTTAAACCAGAACTCTGCCTATGTAAAACAAACCCATATAATGTAAAATGCTTTAAGGTCTTAGTATCACAATTTTCTAAAATAACTGCTCTCAAAACCAAATATGCCAAATGACACAACGACTTTCCATCTTTTTTAGCTTTGATAATGGCCACTCTCTCATCCAATCATTACTAAAGTCAAATTACACCCTGTAAGGAATGCAGAATAAACATCAGCTCCCCATCCCTGATAGCTTTGTCTTATTTAATGTGTCATTGCTTCAGCAGGCTGTGGGTGTTAAAGCAATAGACACTTGAGTCACAGGCAGCAGGGATGTGATGTGGTGAATGTGACAAGATGCAATAGAGCAAAGGCTTTGTCAATTTCCCTGTCAAAGGGTATATGAGGGTGTTTTTACATGTACAGTAAATGGGCTTTCAGATTTTTAGAAAGAGAAAAAAACCTTTGTCTATTTTCCACAGTAGAAAATTCTAAAGTCAATCAATCATTAAACCATAATTTTGTGGGATTCGATTGCATATCAAAAAAACGAAAGCTTTTGTGAATTCACTGCGGTAGAATCGGTTCTGCCTTAGATGTTGTATCATGAATGTAGTGACTTGCATTTAAAGCGTTGTCCCGATGCAGAGTCACAAAAGCTTTGAAGATTTACATTTTAAAAACAGGACTCCTCCACACTGAATGATGTTAAGCTGCAATAAAACCGCGATGCGTCAGGAAAAGCTCGAAAGTATTCAGACTAATCTCTCTGCTGCAGATGCTCTACTCAGCATTCTTTCACCTTTGCCGAGCAGAAGCCATATGCTAAATAAGGTAAAACTTTCAGTAGAGGCCACGGTCAATGAGAAAACTAGGATGCACAAAAAGTCACATCAGCTCTAGGGGAGGAGTGGGATAGATTTACATAAATCTGTGGCAGCAGTGGGTTGGATTTTTAGAACAGAATATTGCAATGACTTGCAGAGGATTCTTACCAGATACTGTGCAATCTCAAAATTAAAGTTAGGGGAGAGCAGGGGCGAAAGTACCATATTTCAGAAAAACATAATTTATAAAGATAATGTGGTAACACTATACTTGAAGGGGTTGGATGATTATTGGATGATTGATTTTATTTCTCTAACACCTGGAGGAAACGTTATGAACTGAAGAATATTTATGATGCTGTTATAAAACTATATGAGTATTAACACTTAATGACATTTTAATGACAAATTAAATTTGTATCACTGGTAAAAAGTGGTCAGTTGTGTTGTCTTGGTAATATCAAATTGTCATGACAAGTTATGATGTATTGGTTAATATCAAGTTGTCATAACAACATCTCAAACAATGTCATCTTTGGATTAAAAATGACATTATTGAACAAATGACACTTAATGACAGTTGTCATAAACGTACATAAAATCTCCTTCATGTTCATAGCACATGTCATGTCATGGTTTTGTAGGTTTCATATCAGTCTCACGAACACCCCTTCGTAAAGTGTTACCAATAATGTTTTAGACAGAGATATATTTTTGCTGTGGTCAGTAACTCATAAGTGTGGTCTATCAATACCAGGTGGAATTTTGAACAAATGTAAAATGACATCTGTATAATTTCACTTTGAACATAAGTAGCACATTGTTCCTTTTGACCCTGTCAGCAGGGACCAAAGTAACACACAGGTGGGTCAAAAGTAATACAACAAAGCTAGATTTTTGTGTGAACTTGTTTTTAGGAAATATTCATGACTATGACCTTGTTAATATGTAACTTCAAACATATTTTGTCATTTACCTTTGCAAAAAAATTTTTTCAATGTTTCAAAAGCAACCTGTTTCAAAACATAAAAAAATGTTTCAAAAGCAACCTGACAGTATAAACTTGAATTGTTGAGAATAAAACAATTTTCAACAGTTTGAACACTCAAATTAGAATAATATACATTTTCAACATAATGCAGCAGTTAAATTGAGAATAATAAACAAACTCTTTTTTTGTAAATGTAGAGTTTGTTTATTAGTCTCAATATTAACAGGTGAAAAAAAAACAAGTGAGATGGTAAAATCTTTGTTTTTCATTTAGTTGCCTAATAATTCTGCACACTAATAGTTGCCTAATAATGATGTACATAGAAATATTCTCTTAAGAAAGCCAAAATTTCACTATTATACTTAAATGTTCAGGTTTGAGGGTTTGTTAACATTTTGAATTGACAAAGAGCACTGTAGTTGTACAATAACAAAAGTAATCCTCAAAAATACAACTTGCCTAATAATTCTGCACTCCCTGTATTGTCTGTATGGACTAAAATATCTTTGCCCTGTAACTCGCCCTTGAGGAGGACCAGAGCAAGATACACCGTCCATAGCTCAAGGCAGTTGATGCCAGTACAGTTGGGGCCCCGTCCAAACCCTGAAACTGCACGCCCGTTGTAGGTGGCGCCCCAGCCCGTGACCGAGGCATCCGTGAAGACCATAGCATGCCTGGAGACCTGTTCCAAGGGCACGCCTGCACAGAGAAAGGAAGGGTCTGACCACGGGCGAAGGGTGCCATCTGGGAATTCGGCCGAGCAGCCAAAGCTGAAGCGATCTCATATGGAGCAGTCTGAGCGGTGTCACAGCCGCCTCCGCTGCCATATGCCCCAGGAGCCTCTGAAACACTTTCAGGGGGACCGCAGTCTTGCGATCTAACAAACTCAAGCACTGGAGCATTGACTGAACACGTTCCTCTGTAAGACGTGCCGAAAGTGGGGCAGAGTTTGCTCTTTTCCCAGTTGACCCGAAGAACCAAGGGGGCAAAATGCCTGAGCACCATGTCCCTGTGTTCGCAAAGCTACTCTCGAGTCTGTGCTACTATGAGCCAGTCGTCTAGGTAAGCAAAGATGCGAATGCCATGGGGAACGAGGGCACCCTCTGTGACCTTTGTGAAGACACAGGGGGACAGGGAGAGCCCGAAGGGCAAGACTTTGTACTGATATTCTCGCCCCTCAAACGCAAAGCGGAGAAAAGGCCTGTGTTGGGGGAGTATCGAGACATGAAAGTATGCGTCCTTCAGGTCGATGGCTGCAAACCAATCCCCTGGACGGACGCATTGAAAAATGTGTTTCTGCATTAACATTTTGAATGGCAGTTTGTGAAGTGCATGTTTCAAAGTACGCAGGTCGAGGATCAGTCGTGACCCACCGCCTTTCTTGGGTACTATGAAATAGCGGCTGTAGAACCCGACCTCATGTCGGTTGGAGGGACCGGCTCTATCGCGTCCTTCTCCAGAAAACTGCTGGGCGAAACTTTCGACCGCCTCGCCGAAGAGGCCGGCCTGGGGCATTCAAGAACCGTGTCTTGTCCGCTTCACTCATATCGGCCAGGCACAGGCAAAAGTGGTGCTCCTGGACCACCATGGTGGACATCGCATGCCCAACAGCCTGTGCGGTGACCTTGGTCGCTCATATCGACAGGTAGCCGCACGCAGTTCTTTAAAGGATGTCTGCTACCACCCTTGTGCAGGTCCTACAGTGCCTTAGCCTGATGGACCTGGAGCAGCGCCATGGTGTGCAGGGCTGAGGCCGCTTCCCCACAGGCCCTGTAAGCAGCTCCCGTCAAAGCAGACGTGTACTTACAAGCCTGCGAGTGCAGGGATGGCTTATCCCTTCATGAGGCTGCGGTGGCTGGATACAGTTGCATCGCAACCGACCGCTCCACGGTTGGAATAGCCGTGTACCCCTTGGTGGCCCCGCCGTCGAGAGTGGTGAAGGGGGAAGGCTTACAAGGCCGGTTACAGGAGGCAAAAGGAGCCGTCCACAACCTCATAAGTTCTTCATGAACCTTGGGAAAGAATGGTACCAGGGCGGAGCGAGATGGACCAGTGCAAGCCGCCCCGAGAAACCAATCGTCCAGGCGAGATGGTTCAGGTGGTGGAGGGGGGAATCCAATACAAGCCGACCGTCTCAGCCCCCTGAGCGAGCATGGCAGCCATCTCCGGATCCTCCTCGGTTTGCGCTACGAGCCCCAATGGTGGCAGCGGGTCCAAGCCGACATCCGAGAGTGAATGCCCACGCTCCGATGCTGCGACCGACATACGGTCCTCATGGGGAGAGCCGAAGGATAGATGTGGTACACTCGGTCCACTACCTCCCTCCGAACTCTCAGCTGGCAGCGGAGCTGAAGAGTGAGAGGACCCAGAGGGTTGGTTCCCTGCAGGGAGCACTCCCACTGTCACCCGTGGCAGCCCGGACCTTGTTGACACCGAACAAGGCAGTGGGACGGGGGGCATTCTACCCAGGAGATAAAACAGCCTAGTCACCAGCTTCGAGATGGTCATCTTCCCGCAATGGTAATATGATCCATCCATGAACGCTGCCTCAGCGTGTGTAACACCCAGACACGAGAGGCAGTGATCATGACCATCCGACGGTCCCATGTATGGACCACATTCAGAAGCACATGGACGGAACGCCATCTTTAAAAAGACGTGAAACCGCCCGTGGAGCACAGAGAAATGTAGTCTTTAAAAAGACACAAATCACTGTGCAGCTCTTTTTGTGAGGAACTACTCTTTTAGTGCAGATGGAAGATGAAGCACACAGGGGACCAGTAACCACACGCTCTGGATTAAACTAAAAAATGAACGCAGGCACTGGAAGCCGCTGTAGCGCTGTCACGCCAACAACCACGCACAGGTTCCTATCAATAAACACACACACAAGCTTCTAACACAGCAGCAGTGCTGATGGCTCCGAAGCGAAAAGCTACTGAATGCAGTCTGTTGCTGGCATTTATACCCACCTGGCGGGGTGGAGTCAGCATTATGCAAATACTACATGCCAACATTCATTGGCTCTTTTACATACAAGCGAAGCTGATTGGTCTCTCTATTTATGGGTTGCTACAAGTAACCTGTACTCATTTTAATTCGTTTTTATGAACTTTATGTTCTAAATAAAATTCAACTAATCATATGTAAATAAAAAAGTGTCACTTTAAACATTGCAGTCTATACACAAGCACCACTCTTCTGAACAAAACTCAAAGTAGAAACATAAACTCTCCTAAATCCCAAAAATAAATGATCATGAAACACTAACAAGTCTTTTGTTTTCCTTAAAAACAAATAAAATAGCTTTCAAATAATTTCAAATTTTACTCTCCAAATACAAACCTGTGCAAAGCATGCTGGGAACTAGTCCACAGCTTAGTTAGTTATGTTTACCAAAATCATTCATGTAGTTTCAAAAAAAAAATTAAGTTAATTTCCTTTTTACATGATACATGATACAATTTTATTGAATTAACTTAATAATGTGTTAATTTAGAATTTAATCACATTTTTATGTTCTTTTAACTCATATTTTGGTATGAATTATTTTTTTAATACAGTTTAATCATTTTACTTTTGTAAACTAAGGCACAGAATAATTTTTTACATTGTAATCTCCCAACATCCTCTTTTCAGCTATATTTTTTACGAAAATAAGTTGCACTTATCTGAACCCACATAAGTTCTTTAGACTACAGTAATTTACAGCAAAATATGTTGCACAGTATTGTTACATTCATTCATCAACTCCAACTCTGACACTAAATTCAAATGATCCTTATTGCAAATTTTTCAATCTTTTACTCTGTGATTGCTTTCACAATGTCAGCACCCATCATCGTAGAGATAATTAAATGACAGAAAAGTTGCTTTGCAGAAATCAGCAGTCCAATACAAGAGGGTTTTTTAATAGACAATAATTTCACTGACAATGATTGTTTCAAATCAGCAGCCTTTGTGCAGGACAAAGAGACGAATAATAGAAAATCAATCCAATTGCTATAGACTAAACCATTTCTGGTACTGTATCATGTGACCATATTTATCAGTTTTTCAAAGACATCATTGTGTGTTCTCAGAGCTCAGCAGCAGAGGCGTCATGCCCATTCAAACTAAGGGGGGCACGTGCCCCCTTGGTTTTTTTGAGCCAATGGATTTTGCATCCAACCTCAAAATCAAATAAGCGTCCATTAATCTGTGATTGACTTTTAATCTATTTAATATGCACACTATTATACATTCTGTGCTGCATCCTTGTCACTTTTCGGAGATTTTCGCCGTTTTGATAGTGTTTTTGATACATGTTACATTACTTTTATTCTGGCGGCAGCTGGTGCTGCAGTCAGCGCAGTCGCAGACGTCATCAGCGTCTGGGCGCGCTCACGAGCTCTCTCCTGTTGCTGGCTTGCTGCTGCATTTGGCTGAGGAATTAAAACGTGTTAGAAACGCTCACAACATTTCCAAACCCCACTACGGTAATGTGCAGTTAACCTCCTCTGTGTAGAAAATGTATGGTTTTAAATTTGACCGTCTCAACGTTATATTAGTAGAGATTCATCTTCTTGGCACAACGCCAAAGTTCGCCTGAGTTCACGCGGGCGCGGAATCTCACATGCTCACATATGAGGTAAAATTTAATGCAAAAATCCGTTCCTCTAATAATTTTATCTAAACATATATTTTTTAAATCATTATTGAACATTAAAATCAATCACGTGTCTATAGCTTATGTCATTTTTGTTGTTTATATACTTTATGGATTTCAAATTACATTAATTTTATATGATAATGCAGTTGTTGTGCAAAATGCATTAATGACACAATTAAACAAGCCATTAAGACTTAAATAAATAAAACATGCCGTTTCAGATGTAAATATGGTGCAATGATTGAATAGTATTTGATATTAAAGTTAGTCATCACTTTTATTTTGGAGGTTTTTGGATGAAAGCAGGGGTTTTCAGATTGTTAGAAATGTAAGTGCCATGGAAAAGACTGAAAGCTCTATAATATTTCGTTTGATGTCTGTGTATGCACAAATTTCTGTGAGCTGTTGACACTGTGCCCCCTTAAAAAAAATTGGTGCATGACGCCCCTGCTCAGCAGGATATTGGATAGAGGGTTAAAGATAAAACACAGTAGTGTAGGTTTTCATTTTGGGAGAGACAAATCTCGCATTGCCAATTTTCCTGTATCTGAGCTCTGCAGGCCCAGGCAGTAAGGTTAATAATGTTTTGTTGCTATAGACAGGTTGGCAAATAAATATATAAACCATGTATGTATCTACAGGAGCCAATAGTGATTGATACAAAATAAGATGATCATTATTATACAGGGAGTGCAGAATTATTAGGCAAGCTGTATTTTTGAGGATTACTTTTGTTATTGTACAACTACAGTGCTCTTGGTCAATTCAAAATCTTAACAAACCCTCAAACCTGAACATTTAAGTAGTAAAAGTGAAATTTTGGCTTTCTTAAGAGAATATTTCTATGTACATCATTATTAGGCAACTATTAGTGTGCAGAATTATTAGGCAACTAAATGAAAAACAAAGATTTTACCATCTCACTTGTTTTTTTCACCTGTTAAAGTGAGAATAATAGACAAGCTCTACATTTACAAAAAAAAATAATAAAACAATAAAAAATAAAAAAAAATATATAGACTCAGTGACCAATATAGCCACCCTTCTTTTCGATAACAGTCACAAGCCTTCCATTCACAGATTCAGTCAGTTTCTTGATCTGGTCTGAACCAACATTTTGTGCAGCCACAACCACAGCCTCCCAGACACTGTTCAGAGATGTCTACGGTTTACCTTCACTGTAAATGTCCTGCTTAAGAAGGGATCAAAGGTTCTCAATAGGGTTTAAGTCAGGTGAAGAAGGGGCCATGGCATTAGTTTTTCACCTTTAAGGCCTTTACTGGCCAGCCACTCAGTTGAGTACTTTGATGTATGTGATGGAGCGTTGTCTTGCATAAAAAAGTCTTATTGAAAGATGCAGATTTTTTCCTGTACCACTGCTTGAAGAAAGTGTCTTCTAAAAATTGGCAGTAGGTCTGAGAGTTGTTTTTTATTTCCATTTTCAACCCAAAAAGGTCCAACAAGCTCATGTTTAATAATACTTGTCTGTGCCTACCTGCCTGTAATGTAGAAGACACTTTTTTCAAGCAGTGGTACAGGAAAAAGTTTGCATCTTTCAAGAAGACTGATTATTTTGTAAGACAACGCTCCATCACATACATCACAAGTACTCCACTGCATGGCTGGCCAGTAAAGGCCTTAAAGATGAAAAACTAATGACATGGCCCCTTCTTCATCTGACTTAAACCCTATTAAGACCTTTTGATCCCTTCTTAAGCAGGACATTTACAGTGAAGGTAAACCGTACAACTCTCTGAACAGTGTCTGGGAGGCTGTGGTTGCGTCTGCACAAAATGTTGGTTCAGACCAGATCAAGAAACTGACTGAATCCGTGAATGGAAGGCTTGTTTTACACTGTGCCCCAGTAAAAGGGGTCTACTGACGCCCCTGGTATATATGTATATGGGTGATGCGTTCTATGTTTTATATTATGTTAGTGTGGATATATAAATATACAGTAAAAGTGGTGGTGTTTTCTTTCAAAACCACGTTAAATTACAACCCATCGGGCTAGGTTTTTCCCTTTTTGTTATCATTATTCAGTTTGGATTTGATCTTTAATGTACTTTTTTTATGAAGTAGCTAAAGAAGCTAGTGGCTAACTTCATGGGTAAGACAAAAACTTTCAACAAGTAGTTCACTACTTGTTTATTGACTTATTATTATTACATTTAGCTTAAAGGAATAGTCAATTTTCTTAAAAGAAAAATCCAGATAATTTACTCACCACCATCCAAAATGTTGATGTCTTTCTTTGTTCAGTCGAGAAGAAATTATGTTTTTTGAGGAAAACATTGCAGGATTTTTCTCATTTTAATGGACTTTAATAGACACCAACAATTAATACTTAATACTTAAAGGCAGGGTAGGCAGGAATTATCTAAAAAACTTATTTACAAATTTGTTTAAACTGTCTTTATATACAAATACATAATTAAAATGTAAGTACTCTGAAAAAGAGAGTATAAAACTCAAGTGTCTGTAGACCTCTAACGATTGTTTTAAACACAGCTAATTATTTCCATCCGGGACGAAACAAATGATTAGCTTGCGCGAATATCACTCTCTCTCGCTACCATGGCACCACCCGTTGCTATGGGATCTGCCCAGACATGCGCACACCCGATTGATTTGAACGTGCACGAGGCACTAGAAAGAGCACAAGCATGGCAGAGAAAGTGAAGTCACAGTACCTGCATATCCATTCAGCGAAGGCAAACGAGGCAAAAAGGGAATAAACGAAGCAATCAAGCGAGAGTAAATATCACGTGGCCTTTCCTCGAGTCGACGATGCGATGTAGCGGTGTTGTCTGCGGAGTGTAGTCCTCATCAGAGTCAACAATGCTTTCATCACGGAAACTCTTCCATGCAAAACACTGGCTTAATAGTGAGTACTAGAAGGCATCCTAATTGTTTATATTCCTAGTGATAAAGTTGGGTGTATTATTACATGTGATTGTGACTTGATGTTATTACATGCACCGCGCTCCTTCCTCTCTGCTTGTCTGACGTAAATCCTTCTCCCAGCAAAGCTGTCGGTGTCTCGCGTTCATGTGTTTTGGGGGCGTGGCTTTAGAAGAAACCCAGAAGGGAGGGGGTGGAGTGAATGGAAAGAATGAGCTGTGTTTGGAGCAGTGGTGAGAGGTCTACAGACACTCGATTTCTATACTCTCTTTTTCAGAGTACTTGCATTTTACTTATGTATTGATATATAAAGCCAGTTTAAACAAATTTGTAAAAAAGTTTTTTTTAGATAATTCCTGCCTACCCTGCCTTTAACTCAACACTTTTTTTCAACGGAGTATCAAAGGACTATAAACAATCCCAAACGAGGCATAAGGGTCTTATCTATCAAAACGATTGTCATTTTTGAAAAGAAAAATAACAAATATACACTTTTAAAGCACAACTTCTCGTCTAGATCCGGTCGTGATGCGCCAGCGTAACCCCACGCAATACGTCATGACGTCAAGAAGTCACAGAGGACGAACGCGAAACTCCGCCCCAGTGTTTACAAGTGTTGAGAAAGAGGACCATTCCTACGTTGTTGTATGTCAACTGATACTAATTAATGTCTTTGTGTCAGTTTATTGTTTAAAATTGTCCGCAAATGTGCGTTTTATATATGTAACACGTGACCTCCCTACGTCACTACGCATTTACGTTAGGTCGTGTGGACCAGACCTAGACGAAAAGTTGTGGTTTAAAAATAATTTCTTCTCGACTGAACAAAGAAAGACATCAACATTTTGGATGACATGGATTTTTCTGGATTTTTCTTTTAAGAAAATGGAATATTCCTTTAAGAATATTTGCCGGTTGGGTCTGTGTCTTCCCGAACAGGTTCGGATCCAGCTTTTAAATAATAGACGGGTCAGCGTCGGTACCCGGTCCAGCTTTTAAATAATAGACGGGTCCAGGTCGGTTCCGGGTCCAGGTTTCAAAATAACAGACGGGTCCGGGTCGGTTCAGTGTAGCACATTTACGGGTCTCTTTGGGTTCGGGTAGGAATTTTTGGACCTGTGTAGACCTTTACTAAGAAGTATAGAAAATAAATGGATTGAAATTTAACAGACTTTGTAGGTGTGAGCAAAGATGTGCCATTTTTGGGTATGTCCTTTAAAATGCAAATTAGCTATTCTCTAGTGTCGTGGTTAGATAGTGCAGGTTAAGGGGCGATATTATCCCCTTCTGACATCACAAGGGGAGCAAAATTTCAATTACCTATTTTTTCACAGAGAATTGTTTACCAATTGTCTTTATCACATTTTCTAAGTTGATAGAAGCACTAGGGACTCAATTATAGCACTTAAACATGGAAAAAGTCAGATTTTCGTTATATGTCCCCTTTAAATGTCTGTCTGGCATTTTATAACACTCAATGGAAAAAATGTGCTTCTTTTAAATACTATTCATGTGTAATGGTTTTGTCTTGTGTTCTGTTGTAAGGTCTTTTATTTTGATATCATGTTCTTTTCTTTTGAAATCTCGTCATGTCATGCTTCACATTCCACTTCCTGTTTGTCACCATAAAACCGGTTCAATCTCTACATCACATTGCTAATTATTGTCAGTGTAACCTGCTTCACTAAGCGTTCATGCCATTGTCTTGTTTCATGTTTTGGATTCTGACCTCTGCCTTTATTTTGGATTATGATTGTGGATTACCCTTTTCTGCCTGCCTATGTGGAATATCTTTAATAAAACTTCCTTGCATTTGGATTCACTCGCTCTCTCTCGCTTTGTGTAAGCAGCCCTTCGTTACATCATGACATTATGAATGGCCTGATACTTGACTTGGTCTTTAGAGACATTCAAGCTTCTCTAAATAACTTTGCCATAAGGTATATAAATCTCAAAAAGTGAACTGGCAGCTTAGGTTATAGTTTTTGTATGAACATATCCTGTAAATCTCCAGGGTAGTGCTCTCAAGCAAATTCAATAAAATGTTTGCCTAAGTGATCTAATTGACTTTCACAGAGAGGTCTGTCTGAGTATCCGCTGTGCCTAAATAAAGGACTTTTCAATCAAGAGTCATTTTTAGTACATTTAATTTGTAGTTGTTCGGAAGACAGATAATGTAAGAACAGTAAGAGCTGAAGTGTGCCTACGCTCCACACATACAGTACATATGCAGAGAATTAATGGAGTTTTACTTTACTACATTGGACGAATGAAACAATAATTGCTATTTGATGTTTTTTGAAAGGCTTTCTGCTTCACAGCATGATGTTTGGAAATATGATAACAATTATAATTAAAGAATATATTAAATAAAAACCCATGAAATAGCAGAAATTAAACTTGGAAATGGAACAATGGACCTGGAAGATTGTCATATACTATATAAAAAAAGAAACAATTTTAATGGCACAATAAAAGAAACTTTTAAATACACTCAAGAGACAGTGTGTTCATTACTTTCTTTATTGCTATGTGCTCCCCATTACAACAAACAGCCTCAGTAGTGTACACTTCCATTACAACTAACAAAAGTACAGGTAAAAACAAAGAGACGTGACGTTAGCAAATGAACATGACATGACTTTCTAAGCAAAAAAATTATTAATACTTGAAAGGACATGGAAATATGGAAATACACATTATGTATTTTATCTCTGTCTGTGGCTCAGGGATTGTCAATATATCATCTACTAGCACTTGTTTACTTTTGGGCCTCTGAAAGCTTGTTGATGGTATTAGCAGCAAATCTTTCATCGACAAGATGTGAACGAGAATAAAATGACATCCGTGCTTATCTGCTGAATGTCCACAAATTGCCTGTTCTAGAGGATCAAAATCCACAATCATTTTGTCATTTTTCTATTAATAAGAGCTACGAATGAACTGTAAAACACAGTTTCGTGTGGGATTGGGGTGAACCGCTGTTATTCACAGCTTTGTGTGAGATTTTCTCTATAATTTTCTATTCTAAAACTGCTGTGGAACAGCTTTCCTTTATTATAACATCTCGAAAATGAGCATGTGTTTTATTATTGTGTTTAAAAAACCACAACAACAACAAAAAGGCAAACATAAAAGCTATTCATAGACTTACTTTTATTTGTTTGTATTTACTACTGTGAGCTCCTCTTGCTATTCAATGAAAGCTTTAGTCTACACCTATTAAACTGATTTTGGGTTTGATTTGGTTTGGTCTGAAATGACAGATTTGCTGCACATAAAACATGACTTTGAACTTTAAATCTTAATAAATACTCTAAAGTTCTCAATGGTATATACAATAGCTACATAGTACAACACAGGAGGCAAACGTGTGTACGATTTTAAACAGCTGAACTTCACTGATGGATTAACTGGTTTCCTTGGTATTGCAGTCAGATGCATTGTGGTTGAGACATATAATCCTTGTTTATAAAAATAAATAGCTTTCTTCTTCTTCAGACAAATGAGAAATCTCATGCAATGTCTCATAATATAAGATCCTCAGAAAGTCCAGCTTTACTCCTTCAAATCTAGCCTTAAACGTCCAATTCATCTTACAATACACATGATGGGTCTCCTATTTCTCAGATAAAGCTGCTGTAGGCACAATGTTGACACTATTTCTTTAAGAGATTTCAATGTGTCAAAATAAAAAATAGGAAAATCCAAGAGGTAAACAACAAAGAGATGTCTGAACACTGTGAAAATAAATTTAGGGAAACGGATTGTTTATGAAAACATTTTTAAAAAATTCCTTTGTGGGGAATAGGGTGTTTGTCAGAAGAATTTTGACTGAATACTTGCTATGAGGTGGCTCACACTGCAAAAAATGACGTTCTTACTAGCATTTTTGTCTTGTTTTCAGTAGAAATATCTAAAAATTAAATTCAGTAGATAAGTCTATATAATATACAATTTAAATGAAATTGTCCTTAAAACAAGCTAAATGATCTGCCAATGGGGTGAGAAAAAAAAATTGTGAAATAAGATTTCTTTTTTCTTAAACACTTAATTCAAGTAAAATTTTCTCACCCCATTGGCAGTTATTTTTGCTTGTTTCAAGCACAAATTCACCCAAATTGTATGATTTTTTTGTCTAAAAACAAGTATTATTTTCTTAGGTCATTTTGCTTATCAAGAAAATACATCTCGATCCAAGAATCCCTAGATATTTCCACTGAAAACAAGACAAAAAAACCAAATAAGAAAGTCATTCTTTGCAGTGAATTAATTAAACGAATAAAACACTTTGAAGAGTTAATATTTTATGGCTTTTTTGCTGATGCATAGGTTGCTCCTGGATTGCTTCCCAGGACTGACAAATACATGAAAAACAGTGTTTTACTCAAGACTGGGAACATGAACAATTGTCGTCTATAAAAAGCACCATTTATGCTCCTGAACGCCAAAAATCCTCAGCTTGTTTTTTTTTTTGAAAAAAAAAAAAATAATACTGACATTTGCCATATACAGTATTTACAGGAAGTACATAAATATTGGTGAAGCAAATCCAAGTTTGGAGTTGATCAAAATAAATCTGTTTTTATATAACTACAACCATTTCCTAACAAGTACCACTTTGGAGTCTCTATACTGTACGTAAGATTATTTATCCCCAACCCATTGACCGAGCTGTTAAGAAGATACTTTGGCACATCACAACAGCGTGTGATCAAATACTGTTGGTGGGGGATCTGAGAACATTTCAAAGTGAACCAGCACTTTACTCTCTCTTTAAAACACATCACGGGTTGATCTGATAGTGAAGATGAATGTTAAACATCTATATCTACAAAAAACAAAAAAAGAGAGAGAGCGAGTCCAAAAGACAAATTATACTTCATCTCTCTACCTCAGATAATGCTGTTGGCCTCTCTTGAAAACTTTCCAATTGCCAAGGAGTGTCTTTAGGGCCATTTTCAATCCGTGGGCTGTGGATCGACATTGCAGCCAGATTCCTAGCGCCAGCTTTGATCCGCTTTTGAGTCTTGCTGTTCTCGACATTGGCTTTACGGGGTGGGGGAGTGGGCGTCTGCTTTGTGAGCTGGCCTTGTGACAGGAATTCTCGTTGACTCTGCTGAGGGCCTTTCAGAGATCCATTAACAGTGGCCGAGAGCGTCTCCAGAAGCTGTGAGGCTGAACCGAAGCGAAGTCCCTCCTCTGTCTCGGCAGCTTCGTGCGCAATAGGGGCATAAGTGCCACTTCTCTTGCTGCAGGATTCACAGCAGAGCTTGTTGTAGCCCGGTATAGAGCAATAACGAGCAAGGACTTCCATCTGGCAGAATATGGACTTGTCACCTCCGCATGGCTCATCTGTAATAGAAACAAAAGGGTTCAACACTTCAAATTTTGAAAAATTCTCAGGAGTCAAAATAAAGAAACTGTGGCTGAACATTAATAGCAAATAGTTTCTTTATCCAATGCACAAAAATATCACAAACAAAATATCAGGCAAAAATTAATTAAACTGTTTTTATTGATACTTTTAGGACTGAATAAGATATGTAAATGTAACCCTGGATCACAAAACCAGTCGTAAGTCGCGTGGGTATATTTGTAGAAAAAGCTAAAAATACATTGCATTGATCAAAATGATACATTTTTATTTTCTGACAAAAATCATTAGAATATTATGTAAAGATCACGTTCCATGAAAATATTTTGTAAGTTTCCTTCAGTAAATATATCAAAACTTTATTTCCGTGAGTGGATGCAGCAAATTTGCCTACAAACTTCGCTTTGCTACCTGTTTTGCATTCCCATTCAAGTTTGGTTTATGTAAAAGCTTCCCTATTCAGTTAGGGGTTGTGCACACCAAAACTTTTTTACGCGACTGAAAACACCTGGAGAATGCCAAATGACAACGCCAGCTTTCTTTTGCTGAACACTTTGGTAGCTCTGATACTTCAGCTGTGAGCCGGTTGGTTGCTGTGGTAATGTCCCGCCCTTCCTCCACTGTGATTGGACGGCCGTGTGAGAACTGACATTGACGAGCGGAGCTTTTCAACCAAAGTTGAATCTCTTTCAGCTCTTGACGCTCAGCGCCGAGCGCGGAAAAAACGCAGAGCGCCGGTTTTCAGCACGGAAGAAAACCGCTAGCTGCTGGCTTATTTGAAAAATGCTGAGCTTTCATTGGAAACAATTGAAAACATGCACCAGCCGCAGCGTAAAAGCTTTGGTGTGCATGCCCCCTTAACAAGGTCATTTAGCAGTTAGCCAGTAGAGGGCACTAAAAAAACCTTTTTTTTATCAATGTGCGTGGTAAAGACTTTGGGCACTATTTTAACCAGGGGGGGCAGGGTTTCATATTTTATTGCACCGCCATTGATTAGTGGACCCCCACCTTCTGTTAGCATTCCATTGACTCCCATTCATTTTGGTGTCACTTTGACAGCGAATAACTTTACATCTGAGGTGTTTAAAGACTCCATTTGTCCATAAGACTCCATTTGTCCATTACTTATTTTGAAAAAAACATAAAAATGTATAAAAGGCTCCATTACCTTGTATCTTACGTTATGGCCCAGTAGAAGCAGTTTTTGTAAATACAGGGTAACAATTGTGTCATAACCTGCAAGTCTCTGTCGCACAGTAGAGAAATGACCGTATGGACAGGCTCACAGGCAATCTTTTACTGTCTATGAGGCAATCGGGTGGACGTGGAGGCATAAAGTCAAGGGGGAACCCCAGAGGTCCTGACTCTCTGTGGTCATTAAAAATCCCAGGATGTCCTTCGAAAAAGAGTAGGGGTGTGCTCCGGCATCCTGGCCAAACTTGCTCATTGGCCTACTAATCATCCCCATAAATACTAATTGGCTATATCACTCGGTCTCCTCTCCGATAATAAGCTGGTGTGTGGTGGGCGTTCTGGCCCAATATGGCTGCCGTCGCATCATCCAGGTGGATGCTGCACATTGGTGGTGGTTGAGGAGATTCCCCCATTCATATGTAAAGCGATTTGAGTACTAAGAAAAGCGCTACATAAATGTAAGGTATTATTATTATTATTATTATTATTATAGAGAGTCCATAAAAGCAATGTGACAAAATTATTCAACAACGTTCCTTTTACTGTCTATGGGTGATTCAGATTTCTTTGGCACAGCTATTAGAAGACTTACAATTGTCAGACAGGTTGTTCACGTGACATTTATTGTCTCTGTTGAATCCAATGGAGTCGCTGTGTCCATTTCTTTTACTTTCTATGATTTTAAGGGCATGGCGCACACAGGTGTCTTAAAGGGTGTGCACAAATCCATTTTTGCTTATTTTAGGATGGGAAAATTGTCTAAAAGGGTTGTTCCTATTTTTGTAATGAGTAATGGGTGTGTTTTGGGCATAACGTGCAATAAACCAATAAGAGTCTCATCTCCCATCCCCCTTAACTCTTTTAAGGAGAAAACGCTTCCCTGCCAATGACGAGTATTTCCGGCAATCCGCTATTATCCACCAGGTGGTCTTCCGCAACTTAAACAACACAGAAGCAATGTCTTACGTGAAAGAGTAAGAGCTCTGTGTATGTTTTGAATATCGCTCTTAATCTGATCTCTATCAAAATCCTTCACAAAATGGAATTATCTCAGCTTTTTGCTCAAAATTTGGTGTTTTTGAAGAAACCTACCCATATTTCAACACATTCTCACTCCCCAAGGCGTCAAAATCTAAAGCATGTTCAAACGCCTTCAGTGTCAGTATGAAGATGCGAAGGGTGCCCCTATGCATCACTATATCGACGAAATGGGAACTCTGTTGCTTTCATGCTTATCCCTCAGCGTCGCATATAGACGAAAGGGAATTCCGGAAGGTGATGCCGTCACGTTATGCGACGATCGGCAGGATCATGCCGCTTCTGGACGGTAACTACTCAATTCACTTGGGGTTGGGGTTAGACTTGGGGTTTGGATGTCAGTTTAAGTATTGGTTTATACTTTTTGTCTTCTGATTTTTAAACCATTGTCGCTTGGGGTTAGGGTTAGAGTTGGGTTTGGATGTAATTTTATGAAACAGAAAGTCGTTCTAACCCCAACCCCAAGCGACAATGGTAAAAAATTTGGAACAAAAATTGAGTAGTTACCAAAGAATAATTCCAAAGAATAATTTACAAATATGCAAGAAAAGGTTTGTACTCTAAAGTTTGTACTGTAACAAACAGGAGATAAAGAATTTACAAACGTGGAGAGGTGTTTCAGCACTTGGACAGCGCCCTAAGTGTTTTGAAAAAAAAAAAAAATTAAATGTTCTCATCTCATCATATCCAAAAGGTACAAAGTCATCATATAGAATAAATGAGCACTGCAGTAAATGCACTTAAAAAAATGCAATATGTATATATTTAAAAATCTTTGTTTGTTGTTGCACATCCATGTGTGTGATATGCAAATGTGTGTTGTCATCTGGTTATAGGCGCATATTACTAATTCGCTCTTTAAATAAAAAAAATCAATATAGCACCATTGACCTTAGATCAGGTTTTAGTTGGTCAATGGCGTAGTCTATTTTAGCAAAAATCACACTGTGCTCTAACAAATAATGCTGACCAACTGAGCATAGATGGCTTTAATCACAAAAGATCTCAAAGAAATTCCCAAGAGAAGTGAAAAAGTCTCTTTAAGAGCCAAGCCCATTCAACTTAATCGCTGTGCTGTCACAGCTGCAGTTGCTAAGTGTAAAACACGATATACTGTATACAAATTATAGCTTGTGTGGTTGAAAAATGCAAACGGCTGGGATTGGCATTCAATTTAAAAAGAGCCTGTTGTTTATGAAAAACAAATCTTGAGAAAAATTCATGTCGCCCAAGCTTTTAGGTATTGTATGATCTAACTGAACATTTGAAGGGCATTTGCACACACTATGCGTGTCTAAATAAATGCTCACTGCACACGCAGAGCTCAGGCTGATGTAAACAAGTAATTAGAGCTCACACGCACAATAGAGCAGTTAATAGTTCACCCAGCACAAAGGCATTCTGGGAAATTAATTGCAATTTCTACATTATGTAATGTTTTACATTCTCTTGTTATTGTTGAATGAACAGCATGACAGATAAGGCACTAAAACGGCCGGTACTGTAAGCAGTGGTGGTTTTGACCATTGTAACAGGCTGGGGCCAAGTGCGCTACTTAGAGGTGCAATATCTACGATACAAGCAGGGCCTCAAATTAACTTGTTTACCACACTTGCCACTGGCCTGTGGCCATTTTAATAGTTCGCCTGCGCATTCAGATCCTAATGATTAATGGTGAACGAACTTGGCTTGCTTTCCTCTAGGGGAGCTCTGCACCTGAGCTCTGAAACTTCAGAAAGAGGCCAGAGCTTGAACCCCCTCGAGGTGGCCAGGGGTGGCACTGGCCCCCATTGAAATCTAGTTTGCCATCCCAGGTGCCCCCCTACAAGACGGCCTTGGTTTTACGGCACTAGTTTCAACAGCGTGTGCTATATAATTCAAGCTCATATTTTTAATCTTGTGACAGTCGAAACGAAATCTCTGTCATCTCGCTCGAAATATGATCATTTTTTAAGACAAAAACACGTACTTACCAATGTATATATCTACCACACTATTGCAGTTAATCCTCTTCACTATTACAATGCATAGATCAAACAAAAAGCACAAACGAAGAGTCTTTTAAACCCTCTTTTGTGGGGAACTACTTCCTACCACCACAGATTCAAAGCCTAGAATTTTAAAATAGTAACAAATGTCCTGCTTCCGTTAAGTTATTTGTGTGAATCAATGAGGTTATTAGTTAGAAATGTGAGGCGGGACATGTGCAAAATGCGCATGCGATTTGTGAAACAGTTCCTGTGGTTATATTGATTGAATATTGCATGGCTGGAAAAAGGCACTCACAAAACAGAACAAACTGTTGTATAAAATGTATTATTTGGATGTGTTTTTATTCTTGACAGTTGCCAACTGTCGGGCAATTTTACTAGCATACCATTTTTGGGACATGGCAAGTGACATACACTGTATGGACAAAAGGACTGTGAGCACAAATCTTAATGCTCAACTTATTCCCTCTAGCCATTTTTTGAAAAGTTGCCCACCAGTATTTTTTGTGATTTTCACAAAATGCCTTCCAGAATTTTTTTTCCTAAAAATATATAAACATACAAATACATCAAATGAAAGAACAGACCCTCTGCTTTCAAACAAACAATAAACGAACAAACAAAATGGGGAAAAACGTTTCATCCTATCTATATTTTATTCTCTGCTTATAAACTCCTTTAAAAATATTTTTTAGCAAAAATCTGAAATAGTTGCATTTTTGTGAAGGAATTCAGATCAGATTCAGAGATCAGGAACACATTTTTATGTAAATGTTTTCTCTTAATTGACGAGATACCTTGTCAATGGCGGGGAAAGAGTTCATCTTAACAATAACTAGCAATATAAGCACTCAACAAATGTTTTTTCAAGTCGGATAGATGTGTTGTAATATAGTCCGTGCTACTGATTACATGGGAAATTACGTCTGTAGATCACTCTTTAAAGTAAAAATTTTTTTGTACTACTACCACTACTACTATAACCCCCCACCCCGCTTACCATGGCAGGATCCTTGTCTGCAAGGCTTATGTGATTCCGGCTTCTCTCCAGTACACTGATCTCCGATCCGACATGTGACCACGCGTCGTGCCACACCCTCTCCGCAGGTTACAGAGCACTGAGAGATGTAAGAAAGAGAGTATGAGGGAAAGCAAGAACATATACATACATAAGTGAAAACCATGGGGGGGCGGTGGGAACAGGTCCCCCCATCTGAATTAATCATTAAACACCACAACTATCATGAATAATATAAAGATATATACTTTAACTAATTGTGTAAGTAGTAAAACAATACAAATGCAAACAATTTTTTCTCGAAATCATGATTTAATTTTCTCATGATCTCGAGATAACAAAAGTAGTTTTCTCATTATCCTGACATAATTCAAATCTCATGACGTACTTTCCTCTATATAATATCTTGTGTATTTTGAAGTGGACTGCTGATACATATGAGTTGGGGTCTTTGCATACATCACAAGTGCAGCTAATAATTGCTCACAATGGACTTAATGCATAAACTTAATGCATTGAACGGTTGATGTCGTGAATTTAGGAACCATCTTTATAGTTATAATGCACATTTCTATATTCAATAGCATTTAACAGTTCAATAAATATCAATAATCTATAAAGTGTGCATTATAGCTGACAACCACATGGAGACTATACAGTTGGTTTTGCTGACTGCAAGTGATTTTATTTCTGTTAAAAGTAGAAACTTGTATATAAATGTGTAACTTTAGAGATGGTCCCTAAATTCACTACCAAAAATTGTTCATTACTGACATAGATCTATTTCAGCTTGAGCGAATCCCTGATCCAAGTAGAATCTAATTTGTTCATCCATACGAATTTTGCTAAATATACTTTTCCTGTTTCCAAACAAAACCACACGTTCTATCAAGTACACAAAAGCTATAATCACATAATTACATACAACTTTCTATCAAGTACACATAAGCTATAATCACATACAAAAAAAAAGTCGAGATCACAAAAGAACAGCTTTTGTTATCTCGAAATTGCGAGAAAGTTAAGTCGTCATCATGAAAAAAACAAGAAGGCAAAAATAATTTCAGTGCGGTGAGAAAGTTGTTTAGTAGTTGTGAAACTCCAGTAAGTCGAGTGTAAAATATATTTTATTCATTTTAAAGGGATACTCTTTCCAGCTCCCCTAGAGTTAAATATGTGATTTTTACCATTTTGAAAGCCATTCAGCCGATCACCGGGTCTGGCTGTACCACTTTTAGCATAGCTTAGCACAATCCATTGAATCTGATTAGACCATTAGCATTGCGCTCAAAAGTAACCAAAGAGTTTCTATATTTTTACTATTTAAAAGGGAAAATCGGCCTAGAAAATCGCAACTTCTTAGTACACGATGTAACTACAGAAGTTTTAAATAGGAAAAATATAGAAACTCAAATGGTCTAATCAGATTCAATGGATTGTGCTAAGCTATGCTAAAAGTGGTAGCGCCAGACCCAGAGATCAGCTGAATGGATTCCAAAACGGTAAAAATCAAATGTTTAAAAGAAGAGTATATTTTCCAAAAAAAGTGGAGTGTCCCTTTAAACATCAGATGAAGTGATCCTTTTGTCTTTAATACAGATGATGCTAAGTAATTATTAAATTAATCATGATGAAAAAATTATGATAACCGACATATTTTTCCATGAGTCCGCTATGTTAGTGATTATAACGTTACCTAGCTAACATTCATTACGTTTAAAAGTTACAATTTCATTGGTGGCTTGATTGCAAATAACTTAAAAAACATACCAATAAATAAATGCTTTTGAAGAAGCATATTAAGCTTTTCTCTGTGTACAAATATCACTACAAGTACAGTTTTGGCTGTATTATTTGTGTCCCCTTATAAAATTGCTCTAGAGAAATTGTATGTTTATTGTCCCCCACTACTGTTAAATGAAATTTACGCCCATGCATACATGGTATGCAACAGGAAATGTTTAATGTGTAACATGTTTCTAGGGATATGCAGGTGTTTGTCTGTCAACACAACATGAAACTTCTGCATGACAAGACAAGAATATGATATTTGCTATATCAGAGGCAGCAAACGGAGTAGTAAAAATAATGTGTTTTAAACAACTTCTGCCTACACCTGCTTCCACCTAATCACACACTGGAAAGTAATTGTGGGTGATGACACATTCTGATAACGCAATAGCTAGCTGTGCAGAGCATCATGTATTTGAGACTGAATAATGATATTATTATTATTATTATTATTAGCAGACATAAAGAAACATATTATGAGTGTCATACAAATTTGACGCTAAATTCCTTGTCGCTTTACCCTCATAGCATCTGGTTAGGGCACGTGTCCAATTGAAAACCAGCATATGGTACTAACATCGAGAGTCTGCCTTTTCAATGACTAAACACAAAAAAATCTATATGGTATGTACGTTAATTTGTTCTACTAACATCAAGTCCAATGTCCAATGACAGCTTTGTGTTAATCTGTTTGCTTGGGGTCAAAATCAATACCACATATGCTGGTTGACTATAAAGGTTTATCCTTATTTATCTGTGCGCTAGCTTTGGATCTATATCTCTGTATGCCATTAAAAAAATCTAAAGATTTCTTGACAATCAAACAAATACTCTGTGTTGTCTAAATAAATATTCCCTCCAGTTAATATCTAAAATCATTTTTGGCATCGGTATAAAATGTCAGGGCCACTGGGACATTATGAGTTATCCTTTAGATAAAATGTGTGTGTGTGTGTGTGTGTGTGTGTGCATATATCATTTTTATATGATGTCTTTAAAAACTATTAAACATTTCTTTCTACTCAGCTCTGCGACATGTACTGTAAATGAAGCATTTTCTTACTGTCAGAGACTCTTAAAACCCAAATACTTTTTGTATGTAACAACATACCTCTGACCAGGCTCCGGTCCTCCATTGGGCTGGGCAGGGCACTCTGTTGCATGGTCGTCTGATTTCAGGCTTTTCTCCACTGCAGTACTTGCTGTGGATGGAGCGATTTGTGCTTTCATGAAGAAACTGGACGCATCGCACCGTGCGGATCTGGTACCCCAAACTCCCACAAGTTTTAGTACAATGCTCCCACTCCTCTGTGATCCATCTGGTAAATTGCACATTGAATGTGGTTTAATAAATACAATCCATTGTA
This sequence comes from Misgurnus anguillicaudatus, assembly GCF_027580225.2. Taxonomy (NCBI): domain Eukaryota; kingdom Metazoa; phylum Chordata; class Actinopteri; order Cypriniformes; family Cobitidae; genus Misgurnus; species Misgurnus anguillicaudatus. Next base: position 21,828,542 of record NC_073358.2, read on the forward strand.
TTGCACAGTATAAGCCAGGGTTAAAATGCACAAATGTCTTGGGATCATATAACAAAATATCAATCCAGCACACATATAAAAGAAAGTTAAAGAGGTCCACACATTTCAGTAAAAGATGTTTGTCAAATTGTGGTCAAACCTGATGTCCATATTTAAACTTATAAATAAAGGTGCTTAAAAGGCTCTTTACAGGATACATTTTACAAAGGTCCTTAGAAAAAACATTTCAACTATACCTTTTTATAATCTGAAGAACCTTTTTCTCACCACAAAGGTCCTTGTGAAACAGAAAGGTTATTCAGATGTTAAAGGTTTCTTTGTGGAACCACTCAGCCAGTTTCTTTTATGGCATCGTGAAGCACCTCTATTTTTAAGAGTTCAATGTGATAAATTATTAATGTTATGTGTGAAACTGAGGGGAATTTTATACATCCAATAAAAATGACCTTGACATCAGCTGTTTTAAAGTAAATACAAAAACGGCATTAAAAGTTTGTTGTAAAAACTATTTTTTTATGGTTATGACATCCAAATGTACAGTACTTAACAAATGTATTAGACCACCACCAAATGCAAGGTTTGTGCCACAGGTGCCCAGTTCTGGTGACTAACAAAATATTTTTGGCTTTTGTAATAATTTAATCCACTAGTAAATGTAAGCTCTTTAGTCACATTAGTATTTCTAATGCTTAAATATAATTGTTAAATGGGCTGTATGTAGTATTCAGCGGCCTCTAGCGGTGATGTTTCAGATTGCAACCAATAAGTTTACAAGCGCGTGCTCGAACTCATGAGCGACGGCCAGACTGAGATGCTACACACCGGAGAAAGCACCACACAACATGCTGGAAACTCAGGTAAACTCCAACTGCAACTTTAATTGACTGCATTTAGCCTATGTTATGCGGTGTTACATAGGTACATTTATGGTAAGATAACGAAAACAGTTAGTGAACTACACTGAACAATTTCAGTATAACAGTAAAGCCCGGTATACACTGTGCTATTTTAAATAGTCCTTTAGGATTGTTGCTTGCCACACTGTGCGATCAATATCGTAGTTAAAGGTGCAAATTGTAAGATATTTGCAGTAAAATGTCCAAAAACCACTAGGCCAGTGTTATATATTTCGTCCAGCTGATTACTATCAATATCTGTTATGTTTTCAACTACTTGTAAATCGTGAGAAAATTTCCATTCAAAACATTGACACGGGGCAGTGCAGTCTCCTGTCAATGACGTTAATATCCATGTGACCCTTTGTCACCGCCTTTTCATGATGTAAAAAACACATGACAACAGTGGTTGAGTTCAAAAAAATAAAATGGCGACCAAGGAAGCACAAATTTAGTGTAAATAAAGGTATATTTTCACTTTTTACACATTTTAATTGCATTTCTAGCGAGAAATTAGTATTATAGTTTTCAAATATGTGATTAGTTATCACAAAGGCGCTCTCTGTTTATATTTCAAACACGCTGCCTTTGAAATGCGTCCGAAAGTCTTTCGCTGAGCTGCCTTCATGCCTCCAAAGTCATTTCCTCAGGAGGCAGCGAGGAAACAGTCACTGCCTTGAGTTTTCGGACGCAGACAGTGTCGTGGACAAATGCGGAAGTATGCGTTAGCACCTGTCGGGCTACGTGCTTGCTTATGGACTTATGGATTAATCTTTATCGTCTGCCGCTGGTTGTGTCAGTAAAGACAGCTCCAGTAAGCGTACGGGCCAACCAAACGACCCAAGAAGAGTTTGGAACAAAACGAGAGAAAGAATGAGGATCATCAGCCGTTGAGTTAAAGACTACAAATCTCATAATTCCACGCTGCTTCAGAGCGTCATTAAACAACGTCATTGTTAATGATTTGATCTGGCGCCATCTAGCGGCGCAGACAATACAAATTGCATCTTTAAGTCCATGTCACACCGTATAATCTCAGTTTCCATCAATGTCAGACTGTACGAGTTTAAAGACTTTTAAAAAGCAGACGCATGCAAACAAACGCGTCCGCAGTTTTACGTCATCGATCGACAACGGCTGGGCGAACACACGCTAAAGCGAAGGCTAGCAAACCGAACAACATCTAAAAAACTAAAGCACATAATCGAAATATATTTACATGCTTTGTAGTAATGTTAGCTTACCTGTCCAAAAGGATGAAAGCCAACTCCGGATCCGTTTTTATAACCAAAACAAAGCGGAGGTTTCTCCATAATTCAAATGCCCTGCCGATGTTAATCCGTGTTTTTGTATGAAGTTGATCCGATTCACGTTTGGCCTTATGAGCTTCAGCAGATAATTTTTTCCTTCACAATATGTGGAGTTTGTGTTGAAGTCTGTTGTGCTAGGAGCAGGTCATTTCTTAATGTTATCAGACATGTTGCAGTGTCGTTGCTGTTGAGTGCAAAGTCAGTAAACGAGGCGAGAGGCTCGGGAGCGCGCATGCAGGTGACGTCACTGGATTTCACGTCAAATCCGTCCCGGTACTTTCACATAAAAATAATAATATTTTTACAGAGGTAATAGCAAAACCCGCAAAGTGGATCATTTTAATGTGAGATTACAACCCCTTCACACACAGGTTATTGAAAAGGGATTAGTTTAAGTAGAAACACTGCGTACAGCTCCTTTAATTTAAGCAACTTGAATTTTCAAATGTACTGTTTTGCAATTAAAGATTTTTATTAATTTATTCAGATTTCCAATTGCAGTTAATTACTAGCAGTCCTTAAAGAGACCCAAAAAGGTCTCATGTTGTTCTAAACTTGTTTGAAATAATTTTTTTGATGAACACAATAGAAATTTAATTAATGATGGTAAGCAAACAGCTTTTTGGAACCATTGACTTCCATAGTAGGAAAATAAATATTATGGAAGTATTGTAATAAATGATAATGAAGATATTTTGATAAATGATGATGAAGATATTTTGATAATATAAATGATGATAAGCAGCACACAGTTGACGGTACTCATTGAAATACCATTGTATTTGTTTATCCTACTATGGAAGTTGATAGTTACAATCAGCTATGTGCTTACCATCATTTATCAAAATATCTTCTTTTGTATTCATCATATAAAAGAAATTCATACAGGTTTAGAACAACATGAGGATGAGGAAATGATTACAAAATTTTCATTTTTGGGTGAACTACCACTTTATTAGAAAAAAAAAAGTTTTAATGGTTAAACCAAATGCATGTTCGTCTTGCTTAAAACTTTGAACTTCCTCATGGAAGAAAATGAGCTACAGTAATAAAATATATCAAACCAACATTTTCTGTCTATATAGGTACTTGTGTGTAATAAGCAGGATAATGTGCAGTCAGCTGGGTTGTTATCGCAAATAAGTGGGGATACAAGACCCCCCTGTGATCATCCTGTCAGGATTTATTTTGCACTAACAACCGGTTGGTTGTTCATTATCCTATACATATCCTATAGATGCAGCTGATGTCATACATTTACATACAGTACAGTGTCAGAATCAGCAAAATGTTGTGCAAGTTAGCCATTTTGACGCCCTATGCAAAATCCTTATTGGAGCCCTCCACTCAAACAAAATCAACTTATCAGTGTGGCCATAGCCACCATATATCCTGCATAGAGGTACAGAACCTAAAAAATTGAGGAGCTGAGCTTAAGCAGAGAGTGGAACAGAATCAGCAACCAATTGCAAAGCAGCATCAAGCATAGGTTCAGGAAGCATCAGAAAGATTAAATTTGGAACGCAAGTGAATGGGAAGAGATAAACGAGGAAAGAACTGCAATCACAATATCATCTTCTGAAAATGAAGCAGATGTGAAGGCAGTGGGAAGTATGGGCGTAGGCCGGCTGACTGATTTGTACACAAAGAAAATCACAGAATCATAAAAGGATGGCACAACAGTTGACTCTCCACTGAGAATTCAGCATAGAGGAAATGAAATGGTCAGGTTCTGTCAAGCTGCAATAGCTGGTAGCAATGACATGCGTGGGTTGACTAACAGGCAGTGAAGCAAAACTGATGATAGAGGTGTCATGAAAGTAATCAAGAACAGTAGTGCTTGCTGGTAGTGCATGCAAGCCTATAGGTTCAATTTCTATGGAAGATACAAATAGATGAAATGCTGTCTGCAACATCCATGAAATGTGAATAGTAAACACCAGTGATGCGCGTCAATGTGTAAACAACCCACACCTGACCGACATTTTCAACTAACCCGCCCGCAACTCGGACCACAAAAAAAAAATTTACCCGACCCGCTTTCTGGCCCGCATTTTTGTACTATATAAATTACCAAGGTTTAATTGGCATCTTTATTTCAAATGACCCGACCAACCGTGACCCGAATATCATTAAAATATTTTTGGATGACTCGTAACCGCGGGGACCGCTCATGTTGGATCAATGCACATCACTGGTAAACACTGAGCAGACAAACAAGAAGAGTGCATGAAGCCAGTGCTAATGTGAAAAACTCTAATCCTTAATATCTTTACTGTAAACTGCATTTGTAAGATTTGGCATTTTTAAATCAATTATTTATCTTTATTTGCCTGTGTACATGGTTGTAAAATATATTTTGGGATTTAAATAGATCGTTTTTGGATTTAAAAAGCATCTCAGTCTGTAAAGATCTCGTGGATTGTTGCCAAATGTGCATTGAGCTTATGTGCCTTATTAGAAGATAATCTATAAAAAAACTGTAAGGCTGAAATAAAATCATGCAGCTTTAGTCTCAGCATGAATTATGCAACGTGATGGAGAGAGAGAGAGAGAGAGAGAGAGAGAGAGAGAGAGAGAGAGAGAGAGAGAGAGAGAGAAAGAGAGAGAGAGAAAGTCTTGTGTTATTGTAATCCAATTAAAACCGTCTTTTCACTGTGCTGTACTGCTCAACTACAACTTCACTTGCTGCAACTCTTTCAAAGGACCTTATGATTCATTTAAAACATCCACTCCAGGGGTGCCGAGTCCTGCCCCTAGAGACCTATCTAGAGTTTAGTTCCATCCAGACTCTAACACAGCTTCCTCTATCTTTCCTGGAAACCAGCAAGACTGTAAATAGCTGTTAAAGACAGGTTTTATTAGGGTTGGAAATTAGTGGATGGCAAACTACTTCCTTCTGCTTAAGTGTAATAAGACAGATGTAATGATTATTAAACAACGTTTGGGATTTAGACACACTTGATCAGTTTAAGTCTAAACTACAGACTCTTTGACGAAGCATTCCTCCTAAACATATTTATACCGGAATATTTGACCTTACTGGAACCAAACTCACACGGCATTGTTCTGTATGACTTTAACATTATGTGTTTGTTTTGTCTCCTTGTCTTATCCTTGAGGCCCTGAGGACACCTAAGGTTGCCTTGAACCATGCCTGAAGCTGCCTTTCTACTGTACACAACATTCGGACACGACTGTCAGAGTTCGCCCAGTAGTGGCAGTCGTGACAAAGATTCAGTTTAATTGTAAATCCGTGCCAACATGGGAGCGCCAGAGGCTTTATTGTAATATCCACGATAGTAGTGCTGCACAATTAATCGCATGGCAATCGCAATGTCAGCCTGTGCGATTATATGACAGCAAAATGTTGCAATTATATTAAATAAATAACTTGTTAACACAAACTTTCGGATAACAGTTTGATGATTTTCCTTGCTGTTTAAAAAAGAAATAAAAACGAACAAAAAAGGCAGTGCACGTGTGGCATGCACGTGTGTGGTGTGTGTCGTCACTTATACCAGAGCGAAGATGGATGCAGAGGAGGTTGACAGTGATCTGGTAGCTAAAAAAAGCTCTATGTCTGTTGTATGGCGGTATTTTGGATTTAGGATTACTGACACTGAGCAGTTGCTACATCACGTGGCAATACGAAAACATTTCTAGTTTTACAAATACACATTTTAGCTAAACTGTGTGTGGATTTTCCTTAAAACCCATCAAGTTGACTCATGACACCATTTAGTATAATCGCACATCGCAATATTAGCATCAATAACCGCAATGGGAAAAATTACCCAAATCGTGCAGCCCTACAATATAAGCCCTATAATATTTGAATACTGTATATTGTATTCTACAGTATATACTATTTATTAATTTATTTATTTTTTCCGTTTTCTGTGGTTTCTTTTTTCTTCTTTTTCATGTGAAGCTGCTTTGAAACAATGCAAAAAAGCTATAAAAGTAAATTTGATTTGACTTGACATGAAATTAGCTATGATGATGTCATCTCAATGGCTTGCGGCCAGCTGTACATTACAAAGAATAATATCAAGGTGATAAAATTTTGAAGCAGAGCAACACTTAAACAGACTTAAATATTTATATTTCTTAAAAACATTTTCATGACTTCTCCATGCCTTTTTTTTTTAGATTTTAAACACTTCAAGCCTAGAAATCAAAAATTTAAAATTCTGTGATACCATATAGTTTTTCCCTTACTATGGAAAACCTATATTTAATAATTTACTTTAGATTACATCTAGATCTGTACTGTCCTGATAACATGTTTATTGTTTACATGAAGATGAACAGAGTAAATTACAGCATATCAGTCAAGCCAAGTACTGTGTTTTTACTCTGAAAGCTTTGTACAACTGAAACCATTTCAGGAGCATTAGTGCTAATATGCTAATTGTTTACGTATTAACAGCTTTACAGATGTACAAATCATTCTGGCGTAATAATCAAGGACTTTGCAGCAAAGTCCGCAGAGTATAGTTCCTAGCCATATCTGCCTAGAAAACTTTTAATTTTCCGTCTGTCTTAGTACACGATGTAACTACAGAAGAGTCAAGTTTTAAATATGAAAAATATGGAAACTCTTTGGTTATTTTTGAGCGCGATGCTAATGGTCTAATCAGATTCAATGGATTATGCTAAGCTATGCTAAAAGTGTTAGCGCCAGACCCGGAGATCGGCTGAATGGATTCCAAAACAGTAAAAATCAAATGTTTAACTCTAGGGGAGCTGGAAAATGAGCATATTTTCAAAAAAAAGTGGAGTGTCCCTTTAACAGTGAGACCAGGCTGCGCTTTTGGTAATATGATATATTCTTGTAAATGGTATTTTAAATAGGGATGCACCGAATCCAGGATTCGGTTTCGGATTCGGCCGAATACTGGGCTTTTTGGCGGGGTTCGGGTTCGGCCGAATCCTAGATTTTTTTTCCACCGAACCGAACCCTAGGCTTGCGCTACGCTGGTCGACGTCACGCAGCCGTTGATTACACACATCGGGTGCTGACGTGGAGATGAGCTTTTTCTTTCGGTCAGCTGGACACACCAAAACTTTTAAACACGACTGAAAACGCCTTGAGGACGCCAAATGCCAGCTGTTTTTCAGCCGAGCGCTTGGTAGCTGTGATGCTTCAGCTGTGAGCCGGTTGGTTGCTGTGGTAATGTCCCGCCCCTCCTCCATTGTAATTGGACGGCCGTATGAAGACTGACATTGACGAGCGGAGCTTCTCACTCAAAGTTAAATATAGTTTTCAGCGCGGAGCTGCTTGCTTATTGGAAAAACGAGCGTGTCGCAACGCTTCGCTTTCATTATGCATAGGCTTATGGTAATTGTCAAAATAGTTTTTCCAACTTGTCATCCTGGCATAATGTACAGTTAAAATTAAATAAAATGAAAAATACACTGCTGTGGACGTTTTTTACTTCATTAATCTATTTTACTGTGTTGGAATAAGGATGCGAGTAGGATTCGGTATTCGGTTTCGGCCGAATCTTAAACGGTGGATTCGGGATTCGGCCGAACCTAAAAAATCTGGATTCGGTGCATCCCTAATTTTAAAGGTGCAGCGTGTAAATTTTAGCGGCATCAAGTGGTGAGGTTGCGAAATGCAACCAAACGGCTTATTCCACTGCTCACCCCTTGCTTTTGAAACACACAGAGAAGCTACGGTAGCCACCACTGGACAAACATGTCATCATCGGAGACAACTTAGTAAAAAAAAAGGTCAGTTAAGGGCTTCTGTAGAAAAATGGCAGCACAAAATGGCGACTTCCATGGTAGGGGACCCTCGGTGTATGTAGATAAAAAGGTCTCGTTCTAAGGTAATAAACACATACTGGTTCATTATGTAAGGTATCTAAGATTGCAGATTCAGTAGCCAATGCAGGTCTGAAGTGAGCTACTCCCAAAGCATGAAACATGTATAGACAATTTCACACTGAGATTTCTTTTACCTTCTGACAGAAAAAGTAAATGAAGCAATACTGTCCTGTGGTATCAAATGATCAAAATTGTGCTTCCAGCTAAACTGTTTATGGATGTTCACTTATGCATTATTTAGTGATGTTTAGATTGCATGGTGTTGAAACATTTCTACTGGTATCACTTTCAGTTTGCTTATGACTTAAACTGCATTATTTAGCTAAATAATTAACCTTTATTATGTTTGTAAAGTAAAATAAGAAGGCCATACAGAATGTCCAGTCAAGGCTATTTAATCCTTAAATGTGTGGTGTAGTTGTTGAAGTCAAATTAAATGTGTTCTGAGTTTGTGACACCACAGAAAAAATGTGCTATTACCCACCCAACCAAATTTGAGTGATGAAACGACCCAACCACTTGAGAGCAGAGAATGATGCCAATTTTTCCAATATTTTGATATTTTTTATATTTACTTGCCGTTTTTACAAATAGCATCCCCTTCGCGAAGGGCCCTTCAAGGGTGCGGTAATGCTGTTTGGAAAATGCCCAGTGTGCCAAGAGACAGAAAAGTTAGGAGGTGGTGTTCCTAGTGCACCAGACCTGTGTGCATGAAGTACAAATGTGTAGTTGTCATTTCTGTGGTATGTAGGCTACACACTGAGATGGCAATTTAAGACATGCCCATGTGAGTTTTATTTCTTTTATTCAGTCACATTCACCACAGTTTACTACAGTTTAATTTCAGTGTTATTGGTCATCAGTATATGTGTATATTATGTGTGACAAAGTGACAAATATACATGATTCAAATTTAGACAAATGTGTGGTCTAAACAGAGCCGTTTCAAGGGGGTGTGAGGCCCTGTTTAAACTTAATGCATACCTGTCAAGTATCCCGTTTTGGCCGGGAAAGTCCCGTATTTTACCCTTCTTTCCCGCCCTCTTCCCGTATTAGTATTTTTTAGACAACAGAACTGTTTGCGCTCTACTCTCATGTAAAATTAACCACTCTGTCCCAGCCCACAAATAGCCTACAGTCATTCCAAGACAGTCTTAAATAATACAAAGTCTGCAACAAATTTGTACAACAACTCACTAAAAGACCCTAAAGAAAAGTTATGTGAAATGAAAAGAAAAAATGTAAAAGAAAAGCAATATGAAATGAAAAGAATGTGTGGAATGAAAATAAAATGTAAATGTAAAGACAAGCAATGTTAAATGAACAGAAAATATGCAAATAAGCCTTATAAATAAATGCTCATCATATATATATTTCCAATCCAAAACTTGACAGGTATGCTTTATGTGTATGGCCCTACTGAACTGTAAGCTTACACATCCATCCTTATGCATCTATTACGCATCCATTTGAATTAGCTTCTCAGAAAATATGAACAATTTTAAAATAGAACTTATTAAAGCTCTATACAAACTTAATGAGGGAAGCCGTTCTCACAACATGCATGAGCATGAATTACAGTCGCACAGTGTCTCGCTTTTAAAATTCATGGAATATAACCTACGCACACATAAAAACAACATTTCATTTGTAATCTCATTTGAATTTGCATACAAAAATTCTTCAAGCTCACATAACACAAGCTATTTCTGCATTTCTGATGTTAATCTGGAGTATCTATAGAGTAGTATTACATTCTTTATATCTCTGAAGAGTCTTTGTTTAATCAGATTTATAAAAGAAAGATTAGCTTTATTGAATCTTTCCGATAACATACGAAAAAATGAAGAAGGAGGAGTTACCACCACGAGGACCAATTACGAGTCATGCAACACAATACAACACTGTTTAACTTATGATTCACTACATGTTTGTGTCATCTATATAATATGCACATGCCTATTTCCAACATAACACAGAAGTCTTACTTATCGCATGCAACTCATGACCTGTTTGGGACTTTTCAATGGAATTCAGTGCATCAAACACACACGCAAAACTCCACAAAAAAACTTTCCGAAACTTGTACGAACCCTGGCAAAGTGCACTCCGCACAGAAATATTCTGTAACACGCCCAACTGCTTTTTTGACACTTTGCCTATGTTTAGCATGAGGAAACCAACTCTTAAACTGTGTTAATAAGTCAGAATGCATGAAATACCATTAAACCACCCCTTTAAAGATTGTTTTTTATGACTGGAGCAGATTTCAACTTTTGACAGTCAGAAATAAGCACAAACTTAAAGTCTCTGTAAAGCCAATCTTAAAAGTTGTTTATAAACACATTATGAGCCCTATTTTAACGAAGGGCATGGTCTAATGCGTACGGCGACCAGTCCAAAAGGGTATATCCAAATCCACTTTTGCTAATTTAACGACGGGAAAAATGGTTTGTGTGCCTTACGCACAGTCTAAAAGAGTTGTTCCTATTCTTGTAATGAGTAATGGGTGTGTTTTGGTCATAACATGCAATAAACCAATCATCTCTCATCCCCTTTAAAACCCAGTTGCACATGTGCCATGCCAATTTCCTATTTAGATTGCGGAATTTGTAAACTAAAAATATACGTAGAGGAAGAAAACCACCAATTTAAGATTGCTGTTAAAAAAGAAGTTTTTGTTGTTTTTATTTGTATTGAACTTGTTTTTTGCATTAAAACCCTTAATTCTCTTTAAAAGTCGTTTTTTTCACATAATCAATGTAATCTCAAAGAATAATTTATAAGGTTTGTACTCTAAAACTACTTTATTTGTAACAAACAGGAGATAAAGAATTTACAAACATGCACTCGGACAGCGCTGTGAGTGTTTTAAAAAGCATTACATAAAAAGATTCTCATCTCACCATATCCAGAGGTACAAAGTCATCATATATAATAAATCAGTTGGGTAGCATTAAAAAAAAAAAAACATTTTAAAATAGATGCAATATTTGCATTTGTTTAAAGAAAAAAATTCAATTACTTATCAGACCAGCACACCCATGGGCGCACAAATGGGCACAAATACATTTGCTATTTAAAGGCACACCATGGAACTTTTTGGCCACTAGGGGGTGCTAGACATGTATTTTTCACGTTTAGCGCCCCTAGAGGTCACAAGCGCCGCAGCACTGTCGCAAAGGAAAAGAAGACAACTCTTTAGATCACAAAGTGTGCCTTCCAGCATGTCATGTCATATAATATAATTTCATGGGTTTTATTTTCATCAAACGGCAAACAAATCGCGTAGCTCACGTTTACAAGATAGTTGTAACGGTGGTTGCTTGGTTAAAGATTATATTTAAAAAAATGGCCCTAAAGGGGAATCAAACCTGGATCGCCGTGTCGTAAGTCCATGACGCTACCACTGCGCCACAATGTCACATGATATAAGTCTCTCTCTAAACTCTCCAAGTAGCCTCCAGTAAAATTCACGTAAAAAAATTGTATCCGGGCGCCAGACAGGACATTACTTACTAGTACAAAAGCATGACGACCAAGTCAGCATCGGTTAGAAACCCCTCCTCCTTCTTTAGTTCACGCCAGCGAGCGAACGCTGACCCAATATAATTGATCATCGTCCTTCTTTTTATTCTGTCACTCTCCCATTTTCTCTTTCTGGTCTCCGACAAAACCTTGGGTTTCTTTTACTTAGTTGCTGCTTCGGCCATGACAAAAACATCAGGGAAATAAATAGTTGCGCTCTCACGTCCAAATTTGAGGAAGTGGAGAAACGTGACGTATTCCGTAAAGCGATTTTTGTAGTTTTTTGTTTTGTGCTCGGGTTACTACCCGAAACCCCAAGTTTAAAAGTACGAGTAAAAGCGATACAGACTCTGTCAGTGTCACGGTCCTGTCGGACATCCGTGCTAGATGTAGGTCTGAGTGCATCTGACAGGACCGTGGCAGTATCATGTTCTGTGTGGGGACATGTGGGATCACATTCTGTGTGTGGCTGCCACATGTTCCCGGTGTCTTGTTGCTGTCGTGATCTTGCCAGACCTTAGTATAGATTCAGGTCTATGTTCTGTGGGCAAGGTCAGGGCAGCAGTGTGTGTACGTGGGAACACGTGTGTTCACATCATATCTGTGTGACACGTGTTCCCAGTGTTTTGTGGCTGTCATGGTCTTGCCTGACCTTGGTTATTATCCAGAGGGCAGGACCAGGGCAGCATTGTTTTATGTGGGAATACGTGTGTTTTCACATCTTGTATGTGTAACACGTATTCCCAGTGTCTTGTCACTTTTACCCTACTCCCTTATGTAATCATGTCTTAAGTGATTAATTATGTTCACCTGTTCCCCATTGATGTGCTGTCTATTTAATGCCCTTGTGTTCTCTGTGTGGTGTGCGTGCGTTGTTTGTAGAAGCTGTGTTTGTGTCACCAGTTTTCAAATCCGAGTTCTTCTCGTGTTCTGTTTATTTTGTGTTCCAACACAGTGTTTCTGTTTCCTTCTGTTTTTACCCCCTCGTGGGTGTTTCAGTTTATTTATAATAAATCAGAGTTTATTTTTGTACATCCTTTGCAATTGGGTTCTTCTTTATTTTTTACTATCCGGTATTAAACCGGTCGTGACAGTCAGGCTATGGTGGACATGTCATTCAACCTATTTTAAGTGGATTTACCATCACAAGGGTCTTGAAAACAAGATTTTGATAACTTTTATATTTACTTGCCGTTTTTACAAATGGCATTCCCTCTTGCGAAGGGACCTTGAAAGGCCCTTCACGAAGGTGATGCCATTTGTAGAGGCGTTCCAAACAAAAGTAAACATCTGAATCTCCTCGTAAAGGGCCCTTCGAGAAGTCTATTGGAGAAGTGTACATGTCATGGTCATTTCAAGAAAGTTCTATTTGTGATTATTTGATCTTGGGTAACGAGTTCAGTTCGTCCTTATTATGTTGGCTATTCTGTTTTTATTTCTATTGAAAACTATTGACTGTAACTCAACTAGATTTCAAGCTACAACCACCAAACTCAGGTCAGACCTTTAGGCCGTTCTGCAGATTTATGATATCTTTATAAGGGATCGGATTTACAGTTTTTATAAAACAAGCTATTAACTCATTCACCGCCATTGACGAGTTATCTCGTCATTTATGAGTTCATATTTAACTAATAAATATGCCTTTTTGGACGAATTTCAAAGTGAAAGTGTAATTATCCACTAGATGGCACCAGAACGAATTTATAAAAAACAGAAATTAAAAAGATTTAATGGTTATTTTAACTGCCTTTATGTTTGATAGTCATTCTGAGTCTGATCTCTAACATAAATTCCTTTACAAAAACGCATTTTTTAAAGCTTTTTGCTCAAAATGTTGTATTTTTGAAGAGAAATATCGATATTTCAGTGGTTAAATTAAGTAGAAAAAGTACATTTATAATGAAAGGTTTTTTCCCCATTTTGTTTGTTTTTTGTTTGTTTATTGTTTGTTTGAAAGCAGAGGGTGTGTTCTTTAATGTAATATAATTTGTATGTTTATATATTTATAGAAAATGATTTTTCCTGCAAGGAATTTTGTGAAAATTTTGTTAAAATCACAAAAATGCAGGTGGGCAACTTTTCTCAAAAAGGCTGGCGGTGAATGAGTTAAAGTTTGATAATAAGTACCATAGACTTACTTTGACAGACTAAATCATGAGCCAAAGGTTATTTAAATGAGTCAAACTACAATACTAAGTTCCGCCACCAGAGATCCTAAAACAATAGCATGGAATGGTGAAAATTGTTGACTTTAACTCCTCCTAGAGCTTTGGAGATACACCCTGTAAACCAGGGGTAGGCAAGTGTAGCAAATGGCTCGGAGTCAAATAGAGGCCATTGGGCATCTGGATTTCAACAGCCCTAAAATTGTGATAATTAGATAACCCTGTCTCCTCTATCACCTATCAAGGCTGTAAAGTGGGCAACAATTAAAACAAATGCCGTCGTAAAAGGACGTTCAAAGGAATTCCATCAGAGCCGTTCAAACGAATATCGCCAGAGACACAACAGGGGGCGCAGACTGTATGTCTGTGATGAAACCACATTCAAAGATCACAAGGAGCTGTTTAAATGTATATATATGTTATATCCCTTTACTGCATGATCATGTATGTGTGATGTAACTGTGTGTTAACACTTTAGTTAGATTTTGTTCACTGTAGCATGGTTCATATCTTAGGTATGAAATTATTATTCAACGTGATCTTAAACCCATGTCTTGTCTAGTATCAAATTAATCTACTCTTTATTTCCCAATCATTTCTATGTATCATATTACCATAAGCCGCATCAATGTCATTTAGTATCGATTTGAAGAGTTATGGAAACAAAGTTTTATCATTATGCAATTACGCAAATGTGAGGTCTGAAAGAACAAAGGCTTGTTTCCCCGCGCGACCGAACACTTCACACATTGGTCGGACACCCAAAATGGGCTGGGCGTGTGAAAGGTCAAAACGGCCTATCGCCCAAGCCATCATTTGCTCATTTGCTCATAGCTTATTGCTCATTGATCATCGCTCAATAGCTCAATTCGCTCAGTATCTCAGTCAGTGGCTTAGTTCACTCATGAGCGCTCAATCGCCCGGTTACTTAGGTAACCCGCCAGCGCAGTTTGGAAACTCGCTGAGACTCAACCAGAGTCCCTCGGATTCATCATCTTTTCTCTGAGCCCCGTCTTTCTTCGGGACAGTCTTCCTGGCTTGCACTTTGCGCTAGAGTTCGGAAAACCACGCGGACCAATCCGACCTACGAAACAACTTAACGGACTACATCTTACGAACACATCTGGACTCTCTCTCTCTCCTTGCTCGCACCGCGTGCAGCAGAAACTTCGCAACGAAAACACAAAGAGCCAAATGCAAGTATAAACTTGTCTTACTCGCTGATGTTTAAGCTTTACCCCTTATAAAATTAAGGCGCTACTTAGAGATTTTCCGATGGTTTGTGCAGATGTTAAGCAATAGTGCTTTGCCAATCTTTTACTCTCTCTCTCTAGCTTTTTCAATCTTTACTTTCTCATCTATGTTTTATGTTATTGTATGTGTGTATGTTTAGTTAGTCGTTATGTGTACTTCATTTTATAGTTAATAAACCGGTTTGCATTTTCACAACTTGAATTGTTTCTGTGTTCAATGCTCCTGAAAGTAAAGTCACTAATTCTGCCTTTTGATCCAGCTACACGCTGCGAGTAGCACTGTATATCAGTGAGAAGGTTAATTTTAAAGGCCATGAAATTAACATTTCTTAGACGTTAATATACGATTATGGATATATGTCTTCGGTGGACGAACATATTAATTAATTGTTATTATTAATTCTGCTACGCCAGGTAAAGCCTGATAAACTTGTATAATTAATTACAGTTAATTATACATAATATTCCCTTTGAGCTAAAATCTAAGATTCCCTTGGGAATCCCCGTAGTGTTTCGGTCGGAGGTTCATAGTGTTTCAAATAACATTATTTCCCTCCTCCCGCTAATTCGCTACATATAATGGTGGAGAACGCGCGGGCAGATTTAAACATTATTTTCTGAGCAAACCAGTTACAAATCAAATGTGTTTTTGCATTGTGTGAATGAAAAAGAACTATCAGCTATAACTGATTTCGTTCTTTCTTTGTATGAATGAAAATGTATTTTCCTGTATCATTTTCAGGACGTAACAGACTCGCGCCCCTGTTATGTATAGTTAACTGCAGTCTTTAAGGTAACCGTATTAAAAAAAAATACGCTGCATTACCGTCTGATTCCGCCTAATAAAGAGTAGAATTCCTTTATTTAGAGCGAAGCGGTGGTCGAGTGAGCACTCCCATCTGATAAGGCCTTTTTGTTAAGTCTCCAGGAAATGATTTACAATTAGAGAAGCTGTCTATTGTATTTTTCCATTTTATTCACGTACGTGGATTTTTAAAATTGTAAGCACCGAGGGTAAGACTTTTCAATTTTAAAGGAGATAAAAACTTGATCAAGTATTTATAGTCACAACGTATGATAAAGCACGTTGGATTCTTGTTTATTTCGTGTCCCGGTAACGTAAGCCAAAAGAGGCACCGGCTGAACACGAGCAAATTACATCCGTCGTCTTAGCAACGCAGCGGCCGCCGATGTAATTACTGTATAGAAGCGAATCTTTGTCAGTTTAAAGCGTACTACCTAGTTCTAACACTAGATGTCAGTCTTGAGTGTCTAACACTTCTTCTTCTCCATTACTCTACGTCTGACTTCCGCTTTCTTTGTTTGTTGGGCGAAATATCGCCATCTAGTGGGAAAAGCTCGTTTGGTCCTCTCATAAACTCTTTTGGGAGTGTGTGACAGGAATCAAACTTGGATTTTTGACCTTACTTCAATAACTAGGTTATTCTACTACTTTGTAGTTTTATTTCCTACATATTGAATGTTATGGTCTTAAATTATAAATAATAATTAATATTGCTGTGGCTTTATTAATTTATTATTTCTTTATTTAATTTTTATTTTCATTTTGATTTATTTTATTTTTATTTTATTTCATTTTTTTTTTGCTGGTCTCTCTCACTCCTTACTCTCCTGTTCTCTTTTCTATTGTAGAGATTTTATTTTTAATTAAGTTTAAATTTAAATTCAATGCAGTTTGATTTATTTTAAATTTTAATTGAATCAATTCTTTACTGTGAATAGAATTCAGCCCCATAAGTCCCATTCTCAGTGAATTCATTTATGTTTTAACTGATGCAATAGGATAAGCCCCTGTGCATCTCTTGAAAGCTAACACTTGATAGATGAATCAGAGGCTTCGCCAGCGGTGAGTTCTACAAGAGACCGGTCCCGCTGAACTGACTCGAGTGTGTACAGTCGGGGTGCTGCGGTAGCTCCCTCCTTAGCACCTTAGGCAGCAAGACACAGTGCAACCTCTGCCACCGGGCACTCCAATCGCTAACCTTGCCAGCTGACACACAAAAGCCCTAGCGGCAGTGCCAGTTGGTGGGTGACACCTTTGAGTGCGGCCCGGCGGTGTGAAGGGTGTGACTGTTGAGCGGTCGAGGTGGGGAGGGCAGAAGGCCCGGCACTCTTGGCTGCGTGCTCAGGGAAGCGCCTTGTCTCTGTGTTCCACCCTGGGTTGTTTTAAATAGTCAACAAGTGTTGGTGTAAAAGAGATGCACTTTTCTCCCCTCTGTAGCCACTAGAGGCACCAGATCCCTATCAGGTTGGGTCTAACTCAGCCAATCTAGCTAAGCCACTCCCCTAACTCGCATGACTCCATAGTGCCCTCTCCCTGTAAGGCCCTGTCATCAAATTTAGGGTAGAGAACCTGCTAAGCTGAAACAGGAAACCCCTTTTTCCACCTCCTATCCTCTTCATTCCCCCAGCCTTAGGACTTCGTCTGTTGGCTGTCTCAATTCACATTTTCAGTTTATTTTATTATTTTTATTTATTTTTTTTATTATTTTTATTTTTTTTTTATTATCATTTATTTGTTTTTCCTCTCTTTTCCCTTTCCTGTTTCATTTCATTTCCAGCAACCTTGCTTTATGTTTTATTTTATTTTTATCATTATAATTAATTAATTTTAATTATTTTGATTCACTTTATTTTGGGTTGAAAGAGCAAAACTGCACAAACCATTAGGAGAATTCATTAGTAATACGCTCGAATAACCAAATGTCCAAGGGGACCTATAGGTTTTAACAAGCGACAAATTACTAAAATTTTTCCCTTATTTCCCCACACTGATTATCTGTGCCGTCGGAGAAAGGCCCTGATAATAAGCTTATAGCCCACATATATATATATTTTATTGCCGTAGCTCGCTGAACTGTGCGGACTCGCATTGGCTCTTTGTGTTTTCTCTTCTACCAGTGTGTCAACATGTCCAGATTACCAAGCCCTGTCAACCACTGGGACCAGCTAGAGGCCTGGCTCAGCGCTGTGACATCTGAACTCCTGCCCAACCTCGCCAATGAACTGCAACACTTGGAAAGAGAGCAACTCGACGGCACCCTGGACAAGTTCATAGCCCACGACCCAACGAGGAGCTACAGTCACAAGGATATAGCCAAGATCACAGGTGCCATCGCTCACAACCTCATCATCCAGCTTAAACTGGGCGAAAGGAACATCGCCCAACTGGAACAGGATGCAGCAGCTCTACAGCTCCAAGCAGCAGAGGCACGGAGGAATCAGGAGGACGCGCAGAATCATCTAGATCAGCTGACACAGGGATTAGAGGATCAACACCCATCGACGGAGGAGGAACACTGGAGGCTAAAGGACAAGATTGGACAACTCCAAGAGGCCTTGTCAAAACTCTGCACAGACACAGAGCACAAGGAGCAACAGGAAAAGACAGCCAGAGAAGAGCTGTCTGGAAAGCTCCAGCAGGCTGAACATCTTCTGGTGAGAGCAAAGGCAGAACTGAAGGAACGTGATGCCAAGCTGAAAGCCTGTGAGAATCACCTGCGAGCGTCTCGAGATGAAGGTCGAGCTCTGGCTCAGCAACGAGACCAGGCGAGGGACGACCTTGACTCCGCCCAAAGAGAACTCATTTATGCATATAAACTGCAAGCTGAACAAGTAAGGGAAAAAGCAACCTTTCCCTTTCATTCAACCAGTGAGCCTGCACCCCCCCACCAAAGCTTTTCTGTTGAAAAGGGGGGCGGGAGCCCACTGTTAAAGACATCAGCCAGCATCCCCGAACCTCTCACTACCACATGGGGGTGGGGACAGACAAATTTCCCGAGGTCACCTGCAGACATGCCCGGCGTGGCACCCAAAGACCTCGACAAGCTGGCTAGAAATATCCCAACATTTACCCCAGAGCCTGCAGGTGGCCATGATATCCACTCTTACCTGCAGGACATTGACTTTTATTTGCAAACACTGCCAAATGTAACCACAAGAGACAAACTGTATCTGCTACGGGTTACTTCCAATCGTGAAGTGAGGAGTTTCCTTTAATAGAAGAGTTTTCGGACCCAGAGGCAGAACAAGGACTTGTTACAGCGATGGACCTCAAACAGAGCCGAAACGAAACTCTACAGGCCTATTACAACAGACTCAGGCGAGCTTACTTTGGCTCACGGAATGAGCCAGGAATGGAGGAGGACTTTAACTTCAGGACCCTCTTCCTGCGAAATCTTCACTTCACAGTAAGCCAACACTTAGGGGTTATGGCCTGCCCTCGCACGATGACAACCAGGCAGCTGCGGGACTTGGCCCAGAAAGCTTATAGTAAACAAAGAGCGGCCTCTGAAAAGACTGTTAAAAACCCTGTCATTCTCCCTGTCTCTGAACTGTACCCTGAACTACCACTGGAGGGCGCACGACAACGCCACAGTGAAAGACCTTTCAACAGAGGGCCAAGAGGGTCAAGAGACTTTACAGCCAGCCAGGAATGGTACGGCCATGAAGGGGCTCGTCTCAAGCACCAAATGGGACGCGCCGAGAGGTCATGGAGCCGGCTAAACTCATCAGACAACCAGAAGGGTGGCGGCTCGTGGGAACCTGGCCGACGACCTAGAGGTAACCGTCCTGCACCTTGCAGATCAAATACTGGTCACAGACAACAGAGAGATCAGTCTCGATACACACAGAGCAAGGCTAAGTCTGAGCTACCCCCGAAACAGAGTGACACAGACACGTTTGAGACAGCAGAGATTCTGAGAATATTGAAGGAGTTAATCCAAAAGAGGCCCCACAAGGAGGACCACGAAGACAAACCCGACTCCTTATTCATCCCACAAACCAAAGGCTTTGGCATACAAACAATATCTCAAACACCAACCAACCAAAGCCTGCAAGTACCAGAGAGTGCTGTGTTAAATGTCTCCTTCCCTACAGAGTCACAAGAAACCAGCCTTAACTGCCTTCCTATTAATACCACAGCCCCAGTACCAAGCCTCCTGGGAAACCTGATCGAAAGAGGAGAAGCTAAAAAGCTATATCTATCCATCACCTTGGAAAATGAGGTTGAACTAGAAGCCCTCGTCGACACCGGAGCTGACCTAACGCTGATGTCATCCCAGCTTTTCACCAGACTCCAGAACAGAGCTAAGGCCCAAAATTTGACCCTTAAACCCCAAAGATGTATGCTGAATGTGCAGTCTTACAGCCAGACTGAAGTTCAACTGCAACAGGTGATTCCCATCCACCTGACAGTCGGTCCGATGAGCATCATACACCCTGTGTACATCTCACCAATGGACTCATACCCTCTCCTCATTGGCAAAGACCTGCTAGACCGCTTTGAACCCTTAATGGACTTTAAACAGCTAAAAATTTGGGCTCAAGTGCGAGAACCTTTACCCTTTCAATCAGCCAGGGCATCTGAGGTAAACTGCCAGGTCACACAGGTCATGGACGACCCCCTAGCCAGCCGCGGGAACTTCGTCTCAGACCTAAACTTCAAAAGTTCACTGCTCTGCACTCTGCATCCAGCCAAAGACTCAGAGCCATACCCAGGACTTGACACACAAGTTCAACAAAATTTAAAAGATGCAGATGCCATGCAGGATGATGCAGATCATCAGAAACTACAAGCCTTTAACATCGCTACCCAAGCTATGTTAAACCACCTCTCAGACCCCTCCACCTACCCTATCACAAACTCTGACCTGTCTGCTGCTCCAACCCGCAAACGTCTCAACGATGTCAGGCACCTGCTGCGCATACAACACAACATCCTCGGGTATGTCCCTGATGACCGCACTACACCTGCGCTTGTGGTTCCTCAGGCCCATAGGGGGGTCATACTAATGTATGCGCATGACACAGCATGTGCCGCACACCACCGCACAAAAGCCACTTATGAAACACCGAAACAGGTGGCATACTGGCCTGGAATGCAGCACGATGTAGCAGAACACATCAAGAAATGTCTGGTTTGCTGCCAGTTCCAACCGGCTAAGCCAAACCATGGAGCACCACTTCAAAAAAGAGGTGTCAACTTTCCAGTGTCAGACCTCCAGATAGACTGGGTTGGACCATTACCCAGGCCAACGAGGGGCAACAAACACTTTCTCACGGTCATCTGCCAATTCACAAAGTTGGCAGAATGCTTTCCAGCACCCAATGACACCACTCACCAGTATCTGGATGAACTTCATCCGGGAACGACCTTCGCTTTTCGAACAACCAAGATCTGGTCCTACAGTTTCGCCCCGCCAATTCAGACAGCTCACCGACTGCTGTCAAAGAAATTTCTGCCACACTGGACAGGACCTCATGAGATTGTGGACAAACTCTCCCCCATTGCATACCAGATCAAGATGGGCAGGAGTCAGAAGGAACCAATTTCCAGATGGGTCCATCAGAACCAAGTCAAGAGACACTCAACGTTATGGCATGATAGTAAAGGGGGGACGAACCAAACTTCTCCACATTGCCTCATCACTAGAACTCTGCCACCTAGGGAACAGCCGCCAATGAAAAGAAAGAGAACTGTCCTGACCAAACAAGGACCTGTAGCGCTCGCCTATTGTTCTTTCTCTCTCTCCCTCTCTGTCACCAGGATGCTGCTGTGGATCACTGTTCTGTACATCAGCCTACATGGGGGATGGTCGCAACCTGAAATCGTGTCACCGGGTCCAGCCTCAGGCATCGCCCTAAAAGAGCAACCTGGACTCCTAATCACAAACTGCAGAACACATAGCCAAAAGGTCTACGTCCGACTCAACCCCCGTGATGTCTACAGAGCACACTACACAGCATCAGCACCAGAAACCAGTTGGGCAGGAGAACGATGGGCGCAGAACGCTATGATTCACGCAGAGGCTGACATCAAACACATGCTGTACCAACTTCAGAAGATGACTGTCCCACAGGCAGGTCTTGGCGGACAAACCAAGCGTCCCAAGCGGTTCCGGGGAGCCCTACTCGGAGCTGCCGCAGCAGCCATTTCACCCTGCCTGGTACCCCTCAGCCTGGTACAGACCATTTTATCCTCTGTCACTGCAGGCCCAACAGACACCCTGCAGGCACATCTGGCCTACTCCCTAGGTAGCGCAATCTCACTAAGCATAGCCCCTGAACAAGGCGAACTTGCTTTTCTGATAAACCTGCCAATCATCGAGTCACACAACATCTACAGACTCAAAGACATTGTCAATGTTGGCTTCTGGCAGGGAAACACCCACATCAGAATACGCACCCCCACGGTGGTGGCTTACCATGACAGCAATGAACAGCTGTACCTTGCACCAAACCTGCACATGTGCAGCCTCACTGAAGACATTAATTATCTCTGCCCCAGCAAACCTTTCCTTCAGGACAACACTGACGGCATCTGTGGGCTGCGGCCCATGAAGATTGACTCTCGTTGTCCTGCCTCAGCTAAACCACGAGCCGAGGTCACTAACACCCAAGCTGAAATCGTAGGTGACCGATGGCTGGTCAACACCCCAGCCAACACGGCCACTTTGACCTACGACCAACACGACACCCGCATCAGTGTACCAAACCAGACGATGTGGATCCAAGTTCCAAAAGGTGCGATTCTTCACATCGATGAACTCGCACTCTATCACCTTCCTAGTGAGGAGTACCACACCGAACTGGAATTTTCAACTTTCTTCAGGGACCACAACTTCACTTTAGACCCTGAACTGGAGATGAGGATTGCAGAAGGGGGGACCCAACTAATTGATGTCACGCCCATCGACACTGCCCTCCAGGCACTTGCTCGCATGCCAGCTCTGCACAGCCTCCCTGTTTTCAGAGCCTGGACCGCCGCTGACACGGTACTGTGCCTCTCCACAGGAGTAGGATACGCCCTTACTCTTGGCCTCACTTTCATCCTGTACCGAAGAGTCAGCGGGATGCAGGAAACAGTGAACAAGTGCACAGCTGCCGCCTCTCGAGCCTTCAAGCGGAACCGTGGGAAGCAAGACACACAAGCCGAGCAAGAGCCCAACCTCATCGAAATCACCCCTCTGCAGGCACGCCGAAGCGCTGCAGAAAATTAAGATACACCTGCCATCCAGACCAAATGACCTCTCCAATCATCGCCTATTGAACCATCGCCCACCAAAGTCTCTTAAGACCCTGGTGGCCATGAAGGGGGGATATGTAGCAAATGGCTCGGAGTCAAATAGAGGCCATTGGGCATCTGGATTTCAACAGCCCTAAAATTGTGATAATTAGATAACCCTGTCTCCTCTATCACCTATCAAGGCTGTAAAGTGGGCAACAATTAAAACAAATGCCGTCGTAAAAGGACGTTCAAAGGAATTCCATCAGAGCCGTTCAAACGAATATCGCCAGAGACACAACAGGGGGCGCAGACTGTATGTCTGTGATGAAACCACATTCAAAGATCACAAGGAGCGTTTAAATGTATATATATGTTATATCCCTTTACTGCATGATCATGTATGTGTGATGTAACTGTGTGTTAACACTTTAGTTAGATTTTGTTCACTGTAGCATGGTTCATATCATAGGTATGAAATTATTATTCAACGTGATCTTAAACCCATGTCTTGTCTAGTATCAAATTAATCTACTCTTTATTTCCCAATCATTTCTATGTATCATATTACCATAAGCCGCATCAATGTCATTTAGTATCGATTTGAAGAGTTATGGAAACAAAGTTTTATCATTATGCAATTACGCAAATGTGAGGTCTGAAAGAACAAAGGCTTGTTTCCCCGCGCGACCGAACACTTCACACATTGGTCGGACACCCAAAATGGGCTGGGCGTGTGAAAGGTCAAAACGGCCTATCGCCCAAGCCATCATTTGCTCATTTGCTCATAGCTTATTGCTCATTGATCATCGCTCAATAGCTCAATTCGCTCAGTATCTCAGTCAGTGGCTTAGTTCACTCATGAGCGCTCAATCGCCCGGTTACTTAGGTAACCCGCCAGCGCAGTTTGGAAACTCGCTGAGACTCAACCAGAGTCCCTCGGATTCATCATCTTTTCTCTGAGCCCCGTCTTTCTTCGGGACAGTCTTCCTGGCTTGCACTTTGCGCTAGAGTTCGGAAAACCACGCGGACCAATCCGACCTACGAAACAACTTAACGGACTACATCTTACGAACACATCTGGACTCTCTCTCTCTCCTTGCTCGCACCGCGTGCAGCAGAAACTTCGCAACGAAAACACAAAGAGCCAAATGCAAGTATAAACTTGTCTTACTCGCTGATGTTTAAGCTTTACCCCTTATAAAATTAAGGCGCTACTTAGAGATTTTCCGATGGTTTGTGCAGATGTTAAGCAATAGTGCTTTGCCAATCTTTTCCTCTCTCTCTCTAGCTTTTTCAATCTTCTCTTTCTCATCTATGTTTTATGTTATTGTATGTGTGTATGTTTAGTTAGTCGTTATGTGTACTTCATTTTATAGTTAATAAACCGGTTTGCATTTTCACAATTGAATTGTTTCTGTGTTCAATGCTCCTGAAAGTAAAGTCACTAATCTCTGCCTTTTGATCCAGCTACACGCTGCGAGTAGCACTGTATATCAGTGAGAAGGTTAATTTTAAAGGCCATGAAATTAACATTTCTTAGACGTTAATATACGATTATGGATATATGTCTTCGGTGGACGAACATATTAATTAATTGTTATTATTAATTCTGCTACGCCAGGTAAAGCCTGATAAACTTGTATAATTAATTACAGTTAATTATACATAATATTCCCTTTGAGCTAAAATCTAAGATTCCCTTGGGAATCCCCGTAGTGTTTCGGTCGGAGGTTCATAGTGTTTCAAATAACATTATTTCCCTCCTCCCGCTAATTCGCTACACAAGTTCGGTCCTAGAGAGCCGCAGTCCTGCATATTTTAGTCTAAGCACTGATAATCTAACCTGATGTCTAAATCCTAAAGACATTGATTAGCTTGTTCAGGTGTGTTTGATTAGGGTTGGAACTAAACTCTGCAGGACTGCGGCTCTGTAGGACCGAACTTGCCTACACCCGCTGTAAACAGTTCACAGACCTTCAGACTGGTTTGAAGATGTTGCTTTAAATTTTCTAAAGGACTGGACTGGTTTTTATAAAACATGCAGCTAAATTATGATAAAATGCCATACACTTACACTGACATTCTGCGTGCACAGACGCACACTGATAAGCGCATGCACTGAGACGTGGCGCATTTTTAAAAGCACACAAACACCAAATCTTTGTGCTGAACAGGACGCATGCCATACATCCCGGGCGGGGACAAGAGACAAGAC
Organism: Misgurnus anguillicaudatus; assembly: GCF_027580225.2. Lineage (NCBI taxonomy): Eukaryota > Metazoa > Chordata > Actinopteri > Cypriniformes > Cobitidae > Misgurnus > Misgurnus anguillicaudatus. The sequence goes on from NC_073358.2 coordinate 21,853,785, forward strand.
ACAGGAGGCACATGACACAAACAAGACATGAGCCTCCACATTAAGCCTGGGACTGCCAGAACCCTGCCACCATGACTAAATATAAATACAAAACAAGACTCCTAGGCAGGATCCTGACAGTTCTTTTCTATTTTCATATGCTTAAATTTTCTTGATTTGTTCTTATTTTATTTCTCTTTTTTGCTAATCCAAAACTTATTTGATCCATGACTCAAAATACCGTAATGTGATCCGTTTAACCACAGGACTGCCAACACTTACAGTATTTCAGTATCAGCATTTTTATATCAACCACCTTCTCATGTTGCTGCCGGTGCTTTTCCCCAAATGGAGTCAAATGGTGTTTAACTTTATAAAACCGACGGTTTGTGACATTAGAGTACCGCGAGAGCAAGTCCAAATGTTAAAAATGGTTTACCATTATTCTCGCGGTACTGTGATGTCACAAACCGATCCTTTTGCGCAGCTACCATATAAAGTCGATCACACAAAGCGTCAAGGTCTGGATGAAAAGCAGGCTTGCCCGGATGCCACACAAGCAGATAACCTCAGAAAAAATTTTTTTTGGGGACAAGAGTAAATAAGACTTTGACATCTAGAGACAATAATGTTTCAAGAAAGACTACCGGTCCTGTAATGACTTCTGAAAGCTAAACAAGGCATCCCAGTTCGATTGTTATCCAATGCCCCGAGTGGATGAGTTAATTGAACACCTCGTCAAGGCCTGCTACATATCAACGTAGGACCTTGTAGGTCCTACCTATCGGCCTGCATGGGGCGGCAGCAACATTTCAAAGGCTCATGGACATTGTGCTACTTCCACACCAAGTTTATGTGGCAGCCTATATGAATGATGTGGTTATTCACCCAGAAAATTAGGAGGAACACTTGGAATGGCTGAAGAAAGTCCTTATGGAACTATAGAAAGCAGGACTCACTGCCAACCCGAAGAAGTGTAACCTGGGCCTGTCAGAAGCACAGTACCTGGGTTACAGGATTGGCAGAGATTCACCACAAGAACAGAAAGAAGAAGCAGTAAGGCAGTTTAGCACACCAAGTCCCAGATACATGCCTTTCTCGGGTTGGCTATTACCGTTGCTTCATACCTAACTTCTCCCCTATAGCCTGTCCTCTTACAGGCCCGACAAAGAAGGGCCAGACGGAGAAGGTGCACTGGACCAAAGACTGAAGTGGCACTCACCACTTCAGTCAGTTCTATATGCAAGTGATTACAGCTGCCCCTTTATTTTACAGACAGAAACATCCGATGTAGGAGTAGGAGTCATGCTTTCTCATATCCAGGAGGAGAAGAGCATCCCATCATCTATATCAGCCGCAAGCCCTCCTGCTGAGTCACAGTATGCTGCTGACAGGATGTAGCTTCACCTTGGTCACTGATCACACACCACTACAGTGGATAGCTCAGACTAAAGATTCCAATGCGTGGGTGACCCGGTGGTTCTTGGCACTCCAGGACTACCACTTTACAGTCCAACATCGAGCGGGGCCAGCACACGATAATGCAGACTAATAGTTTCTCTGGTTCTTTTCCAGGTATATATATCATATATATCAGGTATATATATATACCAGGTATAAACAGCCCCAAAGAAACAATCAGCTGTGATTGTAATAGCATAGGGAATGAATACGGGTCATTTAAGACCCATGTTGTGCATTAGAAGGGTAGTGACACAAAAATTATTATAAAAAATAAGAAGGGCATTTGTGGTGATCAAAAACAAATTCATACTGAATAGACAGATATAGACACAATCTCGGGCCACTTTGTGATAACAGAGTATACAATTTACACTGCACATCTGGATGATGCTGTTAGAAGTCCCACATTGCACCTTTAAATGTTAGGTCTCTCAGACCACAAACATAACACATTTTTCATTTTTCATGAAGTAATAAACATTATTACAACATTAAGGTCTTTAAAGTAATTCACAAGTGAGTAGTTCAAAAATATTCATTTGTTACTTACTGTGGTTGTGTGCAGTCCTGTAGGTTACACATTCTGCGAATAGGTTTGGGTCTCTTGCTTATGTCGCAGTAGCTTCTGTGTACCATTTTGTTGTCACCTTTTTTACGGCATCCATATTTGGTGTACTGGAACCCTATAGACCAGTATATAAAATATAAAAAAACTGAATGAAACATGATTTGCAATAAAAATAAACCAGTCAATCAGGGCTTATAGAACAAATACCAACCCATCTTAACCACACTCTGCAAAATGGCTATTTATGGAGTAAATGACTGTACGAGAGAGAAAGCACAGAGTTTGATATTACCTCCAGCGCAAGGTTTTGAGCATTGGGACCAGCTCTTCAGTGCCCACTCATACGTGTCCTCCTGAATGACATTATTGTTGTTTATGGGCACTGAGTCTTCATGGATGATGTATTTGTACACGAGCGTAGATCTCGTCTCATTGTCCTTAGGAATAATCTGAAGTGGATGTAAAACAATAGGATTAAAGTTTTAGACAAAGTGTGAAATTTACATTCATTTGGTGGTGCAAGTGGGGATTTTGCATTTGTTTATGCATATGAAAGAATATGCAGATTTATGTGTTACCCTGTGTGAAAAGATTTAGATGAGAATATGTTTAATCACATTTGAAAATAAAACGTACGTAACAAGCATGACTCCGCAAGCTCTGAGAGTCATTTCAAGGGCGACTTATTTAGCATTAATTTGACTCTTCTCTTATTTGCACATATCATAAATCATGCATCTTGTTATAGTAATTCCAATATATGTCAGCAAACTTGGATAAATGTGCACCCAGTGTGAATGCATCTGAGGAGATTTAAAATAAATGCAGTCGCCGATACATCCACAGATAATGTCCAAATGGAAGGCATTCAACAATTGTTATTCTGCAGATTGTTTATTACCCCGAGAGCGAGGCTAATTATTATCAAATGATCTCCCATACAGTACATCTTTTAAATCGTCAGCGTTCATGTGTTTCCCATGGGAAACAGTGTGTAAAAGAGATTAAAGCATGTCAATGAGAAATCACTGTGTTACAAAGGCACATCTGTTATAAAAGACCTAGAAAATTGTCAAATACAACAAATGTTTTCTGCATTATTGTATAACACAAAACGGAAGAAAAAAAAACGTCTCGGGTTACGAATGTAACCATTGTTCCCCGAGAAGGGAACGAGACGCTGCGTCGCCGAAGCTACGCTATGGGAACGCCCTCTGCGTGATTGCGTCTGAAGCACGTATGTCAAATCAGTCCAATGGTCAAGTGACACGTCATAGGCGGGTGACGTGGGAACCAGGAAGCTATAAAAAGAGCACCCAGCAAGCCAACTTCAGCTAAATTGTGCCGAAGCAAGACGAGACAGGGATGCAGGGAGTATGGCAGGGAGACGCAGCGTCTCGTTCCCTTCTCGGGGAACAATAGTTACATTCGTAACCCGAGACGTTCCCCTTCGAGGGAACTCGAGCTGCGTCGCCGAAGCTACGCTATGGGAACGATGTACCAAAACACCATACTACCAAATGCCTGTCTGTGTGTAAAAACGCGCACAGCTTAAGACATGAGCACCTGGGCTCCAGGCGTAGCACCAACATCTAACTCGTAAAACCGAACGAATGTGAGCGGAGAGGACCAGCCTGCCGCATCACAGACATCCTATATTGAAGGCCCTAGCCACAGGGCCTTAGAGGCTGCCATACCCCGGGGAGAATGAGCCCTGACGGCGATAGGTGAAGGCCGTCCAGTGGTCTCATAAGCCAGAGAGATAGTCTCAACTATCCACTTACTGAGTGTCTGCTTGGTCGCCGGCAGGCCTTTCTTGGGCGAGCCAAAGCACACAAACAGTTGCTCAGACCTCCTCCACAAAGAAGATCTGTGAACATAGGCATCCAGTGCTCGCACTGGACACACCAAGTTAAGCCTTTCCTGATTCCTATCCCTAAATGGGGGAGGACAGAGGGCCTGAAGTACGACAGGTCGTGGCACATTAGTCGGTACCTTAGGCACATAGCTGGGCCTTGGGTACAAGAAAGCCTTAACCATCCCCGGTGCGAATTCAAGGCACGTAGGGGAAACCGACAGGGCCTGAAGGTCACCCACTCTCCTCAGAGAAGTGACTGCCAACAGAAGTACTGTCTTAAGTGCCACAAACTTGACTGGAACGGTCTCAATGGGCTCAAACGGAGCCATGGACAGACCTTCCAGCACAACGGCCAGGTCCCAAGCTGGGACCCTGGGTCGGACTACAGGCCTCAGCCTCCGAGTGCCACGAAGGAAGCGAACCACCAGCGGGTCTCTCCCAAGGGATTGCCCAACCAAAGGAACATGGTAAGCCGAGATGGCCGCCACATACACCTTCAGTGTAGAAGGAGATAACCCTGCGGTGAACTTTTCCTGCAGAAACTCCAAGACTGTACCAATTGGGCAGTTCACAGGGTCATGCAGGTGTTTGCTGCACCAGGAAGTAAAAACTCTCCATTTAAAGGCATAAAGCTTCCTCGTGGAGGGAGCTCTGGAGTGAAGAATGGTCTCAGCAGCCTCAGCTGAGAGACCAGATTCTATGAGTCTGGCCCCCTCAGAGGCCAGACCCACAGTTTCCATAACTCTGGGCGGGGGTGAGGAATCGAGCCACCCGCCAGAGAGAGAAGATCCCTCCTGACGGGTATTTCCCAAGGTGAGCCGTCGAGGAGGGACACCAGGTCCGAGAACCATATTCGGTTCGGCCAGAATGGGGCTACCAACAACAAGCGGACGTTGTTGCGACGAACCCTCTCCAGAACTCCCGGGAGCAGAGCGATCGGGGGAAAAGCGTACAGCCGTAGCCTCAGCCATGGCTGAACCATGGCATCCAGTCCCAGCGGTGCTGGATGTGTGAGAGAAAACCATAGCGGACAGTGTGTCGTCTCTCTGGACGCAAACAGATCCACTTCCGCCTGGTAAAATCTCGTCCAGATGGACTCCACCACCTGAGGGTGGAGCCTCCACTCCCCGGGCCTCAGCCCCTGTCTCGACAGGACGTCTGCTCCCCGATTCAGACACCCGGGAATGTATACTGCTCTGAGGGACAGCAACTTCCCCTGTGTCCACAGAAGGATATGCCGCGCCAATTTGTACAAAGGGCGTGAACGCAAACCCCCCTGGTGGTTGATGTACGCGACTACCGACGTGTTGTCTGTCCGGACTAACACGTGATGGCCCCGCAGGTGAGGGATGAAACATCTCAGGGCATAAAACACTGCCATCATCTCTAGGCAATTTATATGCCAGCTGAGCTGTCTGGCCCCCCATAATCCATGAGCCAGATGGCTCCCCATAGTTGCTCCCCAGCCTGTGAGGGAAGCATCCGTTGTCAGTGTAACTCGACGGTACTGAGCCCCCAACATCAGACCTTGGGAGAGAAACCATGGTCTCTTCCAAAGATCTAAGGCACGAAGACATCTGCGCGTGACCTTGATCAGACGGAACGGGTTGCCCCTCGGGGAAAACCCTTTGGTTTTGAGCCACCACTGTAGCGGTCTCATGTGAAGCAGCCCAAGGGGTATCACATTGGACGCTGCTGCCATGAGCCCCAACAACCTCTGAAATTGTTTTACAGTGTGTGACTCTGTAGCCTTGCTACATTATTAAGGCCCACAAAAAATATTATGCATATATTTTTGCTTTTCTGGTGTTTAAAAAAGCATAATTTTGTTAATGCATATATATGATTTTATTTGTGTTTCAGGCCTTAATTTAAGTTCACTGTTTGTTTAAGCTGGTGGTGTTTGAGTTTGTTTGCCTTATCTAAAACATCCTTTATGTGGTTAATTTTGAGGACTTTTAGGTTGAAACCCTATTGTAGGGGAAGAGACTTTTATTTTAAAGGATTACACCTGGGAGGAAGGAAGGCCTAAAATAAAGTAGGAAATGGTTAGAGATGGAGCATGCTGTCCAAACCTACAATGTGATTCTGGAGGATTTCATTAGTTTTTGAAATCCCTTTTCTAGAATATTTGTGTCTCCTTGTTGAACTAAAAGTGGATTTAATTGCTGCTGAGTTTCAAGAGACAATTGGATTTTTTGGGGGGTTTTTCCTTCAACATTTTAATGGACAATCTTGGGATTTATCAATTTTTTGGATAACTCACGTTGATTACTCTGGATTACTCACTCGCTCTCTTGGTTGATCTGTGCAAAAACTGGGGTGTTACTCAGAAATTAACTACAAGTTATCACCCACAGACAAACCTCACAGAGCGAGTCAACAAAACTCTGAAAACCATGATGGCTTCTTATGTGGGGGAAAATCACAGAGAGTGGGACAAGTGGCTATCTGAGTTCAGATTTGCACTGAATAATGCCAAACATGAAACTACCAACAAGACACCTGCAGAACTCACTTTAGGAAGATCCCTGCAGGGTCCATTGGAGAGACTCATCAATTATTCTCCAAATCCCTCTCAATTTTCCTATTCTATAATAGAAAGGCAACAACTACTTGCTGAAGAGGTTAAAAGATCTGTGAGGAAAGCTCAACTTCGACAAGCCAGGTATTACAATACCCACAGGAGAGATGTACACTTTCAAGTGGGAGATCTGGTCTGGGTAAGGGCTCATCCTCTTTCCAAGGCTTCTGATTATTTCTCCTCTAAACTAGCCCCACGGTGGTCAGGGCCAGCCAGGGTAAAGATGAAGCTTGGGCCAGTGAATTACCGAGTCAGATGGATTCATCCAGATGATAAGGAAGATACAGTGAATGTTGTCAATTTAAAACCCTTCTGGGGAACTCTCCCTATGTAGCCGCTGGCAGGGGGGGGGGGACTCTGTAGCCTTGCTACATTATTAAGGCCCACAAAAAATATTATGCATATATTTTTGCTTTTCTGGTGTTTAAAAAAGCATAATTTTGTTAATGCATATATATGATTTTATTTGTGTTTCAGGCCTTAATTTAAGTTCACTGTTTATTTAAGCTGGTGGTGTTTGAGTTTGTTTGCCTTATCTAAAACATCCTTTATGTGGTTAATTTTGAGGACTTTTAGGTTGAAACCCTATTGTAGGGGAAGAGACTTTTATTTTAAAGGATTACACCTGGGAGGAAGGAAGGCCTAAAATAAAGTAGGAAATGGTTAGAGATGGGGCATGCTGTCCAAACCTACAATGTGATTCTGGAGGATTTCATTAGTTTTTGAAATCCCTTTTCTAGAATATTTGTGTCTCCTTGTTGAACTAAAAGTGGATTTAATTGCTGCTGAGTTTCAAGAGACAATTGGATTTTTTGGGGGGTTTTTCCTTCAACATTTTAATGGACAATCTTGGGATTTATCAATTTTTGGATAACTCACGTTGATTACTCTGGATTACTCACGTTTCTAAAAGGACTGAGCAAGGACCTAACTAAGGACTAACAGATGACAATGAGCTAAGTGTTTGAAATTTTGTATTTGTATTTTCTATTCTAATATATGCATATGAATTCAATCCTGTGGTGTGTGATTTAGCTGGGTCTATTTTGATCATCCTCACCAGATCTTTCCTATTTAGTAACACACAGTATTTGAGTTTCTGAACTTTATTGTAACTAAGAGGTTAAATGATTTATTCAAACAGACTTGTTACAACTGGCCTAACTTCACTCTGCCTACAGCCAAAAGAATGGATTCCACACGAGCAGGGGACAGATGTGCCTGCATTGTCGTTGAATCCCATATAACGCCAAGAAAAGCTGTCCTCTGTACTGGAGAGAGCATGCTTTTCTTTGAATTTAGCCTTAACCCCAGTTCTCTCATGTGGGTCAGCACAGCATCTCGATGCTGCGCTGCCATACTCTCTGATTGGGCTAAAATTAGCCAATCGTCTATGTAGTTTAAGACACGGATGCCCCGGAGTCGTAATGGAGCCAGCGCTGCATCCATGCACTTTGTAAATGTACGGGGTGACAGAGATAGACCGAAAGGGAGAACCCGATATTGGTAAGCCACGCCCCCGAAGGCGAACTTCAGGAATCTCCTGTGTTGCGGGAGGATAGATATGTGAAAATACGCGTCTTTTAGATCTATCGTCACAAACCAGTCCTCGGATCTGATTTGTGTGACGATCTGCTTTATAGTTAACATCTTGAACTTTAGTTTTGCAACAGACCGGTTCAGATGACGTAGATCTAAAATCGGACGTAACCCCCCGTCTTTCTTTGGAACTATGAAATAGCGGCTGTAAAACCCTGACTCCCTGTTGTGAGGAGGAACACATTCTATGGCTTCCTTGCGCAAGAGAGTTTCTACTTCTTGGTCCATTGTTAGAGTCTGCCCAGCACCCACTATGGTAGATAACACGCCGTTGAATTGGGGTGGCTGGTTGCAAAACTGAATTTTGTAGCCCTTTTCTATTATTTGCAGAACCCACTGAGACACGTTTGGCAGGAGTTTCCATGCTGCCAAATTTTCTATAAGGGGGACCAGCCTCTCGAGACTGGCTTTTTGTGTACTGCTTAAACTTTTCCCGGTGCCCTGAACCAGACTGGCAGGGTTCAACCTGGGTGATATTAATGCCTCCCTCCTCGGAGAGAGGTGTTGCGTGCCCCGCGCACGAGGCACACAAGAATATGAAGCCGCTGTGCCCCGAAACACACACTGCGGCGGGGTTAACACACTGGCATCCCGAGGGCATCGAGAAGAGACGGGCACCGTGTTGTGAGGTGACTGCCGGCTCTCCCCGATTGGGGGCTGCCCTCGGAAATATGACACTACGTCCCTCAGGACTTCTTTTTAGCCGACGCCTTCCTCGCCATAATAACAGCCCTCAGGTCTGTTTTCTGCTTGGATGATGTCTGAGTACGACCGCCCGAACCCCAGTTCTTTTGAGGGGGACCACGAGTGGCAACACAATGCTTTTGCGATGCTCTATATGATGTCGATGGCTGCTCCCGCCCAGCAGCCCTAGAATCAAGAGCACGGCGGGGGAGATAGCGTTCGAACGCCGCCGACTGCTTACGAGCCTCCGCAAATCTCTCGACGACAGTATTAATGGCATCGCCTAAAAGACCGGAGGGCGCAACTGGCGCGTCTAAGAGAAATGCCCTATCTGAGGTTTTAAGCTCGGACAGATTAAGCCATAAATGGCGTTCCGTGGCTACGAGAGCTCCCATAGATCTACCCACGGCTTTCGCATGCTCTTTAATCGCCCTGAGTGACACATCAGTGACTCGACGAAGCTCTTTAAATATATCAGACGTACCCCCCGCCTCGGCATCTAAATCTTTAAGCAATTCTGCTTGGTACGCCTGTAAGACAGCTAAGGTATGCAGTGAAGCCCCAGCCTGCCCTGCAGACTTATAAGCTTTACCCACTAACGATGAAGTTAACCTAACCGGTTTCGTGGGAAGCGAAGGTGATTTCAATGATGACGCCGCAGCGGGGGAGAGATAGCTCGCAAGCGTCTGCTCCACCCGGGGCATCGTTAAATATCCGTGTTCACCCATCCCCACAATGTTGGAATACATGGTGGCGTGAGGGGTATGAACACGGGCTGAATACGGCATGTTGCGCCGCGAAGGTTGAGGTTTCTGTTTTAAAAAGCGCTCGTCTAACATGCTCTGAGGACTTAAGCGAGCCACGGCATTAGTGACAACCTCCAATAAATCATCGAACGCGGGGGACGAATGAGAGGGCTCCTCAGCGTCCACCACGTCTACAGACATAATATCGACTTCCTTGGACGACGATAAATGCAAATCTGGGCTCCCGCCCTGGGCGGAAGAAACCGCAGCGCGGTCTTCCGAATCCAGAGACGGGGCACTAGATCCCGCGGGTGAAGGCTGAGAAAGGGGAAGACCCGTCTCAAGCTCGTCCGCGAGATCTAGTTGTGATCCCCACGATCGCAGCTTCCGCTCTGCCTCGGCAGCAGCGGGGCCAGAACCGTGGGGAACACGCGGCTCACCACCCTCCTCGAAGAGTGCGAGCCGCGAGCGCAACGTACGGAGCGGCATCCTATCACAATGTGCACAACCACCCCTCTCAAGAGACGATCGTGCGTGTTGTGCCCCGAGGCACATAACACAGAGATGATGCGAGTCCTCGCTCGTAATGAAACGAGGACACGGGGAAGCACACTCCTTAAAACTTTGTTTGGACTTAGACATGACACACACTCGCTTGCTGAGGCACAAAGAGCTGAAGTTGGCTTGCTGGGTGCTCTTTTTATAGCTTCCTGGTTCCCACGTCACCCGCCTATGACGTGTCACTTGACCATTGGACTGATTTGACATACGTGCTTCAGACGCAATCACGCAGAGGGCGTTCCCATAGCGTAGCTTCGGCGACGCAGCTCGAGTTCCCTCGAAGGGGAACATTTGTTTTGAAACATCAAACAACATACTTTATATAACATTTGGTGACAGAACTATTATAGATTAGGGATTTTATGTAGCCTAAGGATCTAAGTAGGCCTACTTGTTGATGAACATTTTATTTGTGGTAATCACTGCAAGGTTAACTACCGTATTGCTTATTGATTTGATATTATCGTGAGATCGCATGCCCATCTTCTATTCTCATCTTGGCTTACATCAAACAAACAGGTTCTTTCCATTATGTTTGTTGTATAATGATGCTATCTAACTCCTGCCTTCTGTCAGATTGACTTTGTTCTCACTTTGAAACGGGTGAGATTGTGTGACATTAGATCCAGGTAGGCGTATTAATTTGATTTTGGCTTCGCAGCTGGAGGTCGGAAGTTATTGGCGTGAGGAGTAGGGTGGCCATTCGTGCCAGTTCCGCCAACACATCCTCACCCCATGTCGTCAATATTTGACGACACTTGACCATTCGTCAATATGTGACGGGGAGGGTATACCTTTCGCGTCATTTTTTGACGAACTGGGGACTTCAATACTATTACGTCCGTTGCATTCTCTTTCCTATTTTCTTACCATTTTCGCGTCGGTTTAGGGTTAGATTACGCAAAATTAAACAGTGTACGCGAAATTAAACAGTTGTCACCTGGCGTTGGGGTTAGAGTTAGGTACGACAGTTGTCACCTGGCGTTGGGGTTAGAGTTAGGTTTGGGTAGGGATGTCATTATGTAAATCTAACCCTAACCGACGCGAAAATGGCAAGAAAATAGGAAAGAGAATGCAACGGACGCAACAGCACTGAAGTCCCCAGTTCGTCAAAAAATGACGCGAAAGGCACACCCCCCCCGTCCCACACCGACGAATGGTCAAGTGTCGTCAATATGGGTGAGGATGGGTTGGTTCCGCCGAACATGTTTTCGGGTTCGTTCTCCGGAAGTTGCGTTGGTCGACTGCATACGTCATCAAGGTTTAATATTTCGGGTTTAATTTCAGAAAAGCAACCGTTACATTTCAAGGTAAGAATGAAACTAAAATGATTGTATGTCTTAAAAGAAATAAATCTTAATTTTCTAATGTATTTTAACTGAAATGTGAAAACCTCGATGACGTATGCGTCCGAGCAACGCGACTTCCGGAGAACGAACCCGAAAACATGTTCGGGACGTGTCCGGCGGAAATGGCACGAATGGCCACCCTAGTGAGGAGTCATATGACCCGATTTCATGTTTTCCTTTGTTTTTAAAGTGTTAAAAGATGTCTCTATACATAAAAGATCTAAAGTGAAGCCTCATCCACGCCTACCTAAAACGGCTCGTTTAAACACGCCCATGCAGTTGGACTTCATACTGGTTTGAATTATTTGCATAACACTGCCGTAATATATGCACAAAGATGGGGTGTAACTTTCAATCACGCTGTAGTATTGATGTTTCCGCCATGTCGAGTAGACGAAAGGCAAACTACTTTGTTTGGCCTTCCAATAGAGTAAACATTAAAAAAACCAGGGGTTAGGTTTTATTTACAACACTGTTTCAGAACAGTACAGACCAAATGTTCAATTGTGTGCTGCACATTTTACGAAAGGACTACTTTCTAAACACAAAGGCTGGATGTACACAAAGGCTTCGTCTAAAATGTGGAGCAATTCCAACTATGCAACTACATTCTGGTTCTGCTGACTGACATCCTATAAGTAGTTTTCATATTTAATCTTTTTCCTACTGACGATTCAAATGCGAGTTTTTTTGCAGTGCAGGGTAGCGCTTGTTTGCCGTTTCTACGATAACAAAGGCAGACATGGTTTTGTGTTTTAGTATCCTTACCTTATCTGTTACATTCTGCTTACATCGCGCTGGTAAAGTTGATGGATCAGCTTAGCTATCTGTGTTTTCTGGGTCAGTATTGATAAGGTAGTAAAGATGATATTATTTTTTTTTAAATACTGTGCGTAGGATCCTTACTAAAAGTCTACGTACGCACAAAAGCCAAAAATGGCATACGCCAAAAAATAGTAAGACTTATAAAACAAAGCAATGCTCCCTTTATAAATTACAAATCACGTGCAAGTTGTGCGTACATGAATCATCCTCAGATCCCACCCTGCAAGCCCATTCTCCCATTAAGCTTGTTTTTTATAGATGACAACCTTTGCGTGGGAACTGGCACGGTTTATAAAGGAGACCCCTGGCTTTCACTTTTGCTTTGGGAGCTCATCTTTCAAAACATGGTAAGGAGCGTCACATTTCCATTTACATTATTGAGGTAGTTGGCCAATCACAACGCACTAGATAGCTGGCCAATTGGTTCACATTGCGCTTTCTCAGAACAATGAGCTACAAAAATGTACGGTATGTGGACACATTGTATTACACCAAATACACAAAGTAATGTGCTTTTTAGCCACAAAATACGGGCCCTGGATAGCACTGGGGTACGTTTACCAAAAGCATCGTTAGCCAACGAACATCGTAAGTTCCATCGTTCCTTGTTATTATCATATGTAGACTTACGTTGATCATGCTTTTGAACAAAATAAGCAAAAGACATGTAGTTCAGTCTATATCCATCATTCTAAATATATTACAATTTTATTTAACGTCTTTTAATTTGTAAACAGAATGAAAGAGCTGCATTTGAAAACTGCGCATGTGCGCCTAACTACGACCTTTAAGACCCTGGGGAAGCCCTGGGAGGAGTGACGTAAGAGAGAACTTAAGCGTGAATTAAATATCTTGAAAATAAACAACAGATAACTAAATCACGATAACAAAATCAGTCTTCCAATGCAATATATGTTATTAACAGCAATAATCTGACATTAAATCGATTTGCACAGATTAATTAGTACTTCACCTCCCACGTGACATCATCAATGTTGTTAAACCAACATGGTTCAAACGACGAATGTGCGGCAAAGTTACTATGCTTTCGGGAAACAGTCGTGACAAGGTAGTTCGTTTTTCCAACGATGCATCGTACTATGGTCGTTCAGCAACGAGTTACGTTGTTTTTGGGAAACGCACCTCTGGCCTGATAGTGCAAAAGTGGCTTTGGACAATACTTATTTAATTTTTTTATTGGAAAATGTCTAATCCTGTGTAGCAAATATTAGTCTGTTTATCCATGACCCAAAGCTTAACAGAATGTAGGTCATGCAACACAAAATCAATTAAACAAGCAATTCTGCATACATTCAGAATGCTGAAGTAATAAAAACTGCGTGCCTTGACTAAGCCAAATTTTTCAACTTCAGTCAGCTAAAATAAGCTGAAGTGAGCAGTTCATGCAAGACAGCTAAATCATGAGAATGACCGAAGGCATGCATTGTATAAACGAGTGGAAAATATATTTTTCCAAATTTCTAAAGGTTTGACAATAAACAGCTAATCCTTCTTTTATGAAGGCTGCTTTTTTCTGTGTTGCAAAAAGGTTTGCCACTGTTGTTACATAATATTCCTGATTATTTCCTAACTACCCCTCATTACTTCTTAAATACTCATCATTACTTCTGGAACTCTAATATCTACCGGTAATAAAAATTTTATCTCAAATTCGTTAAAATTGATTTATGTGGATTATGACAATCAGCCAGGTACGCTACTGCACCTTATATTTATATGCACTTTTCTACTTCTACAAATATAGACTTTACAAAAATGTACGTCGATTTGATTATACAAAAACACCTAGTATGAATGCAAATGTTTTATCTAATCTTCTTTATCCATCACAGCAGCTGAGATGAAGGTCAGCTCAAATATTAAATTAAATGAATTATAATTAATTCATGACTACAATAATTCCGAAGGGCTCCCAAACTCTCACAGCATCTGTAGTCTCTATAAAAACACACAGCAGCAACACATGAATATTTATCACAGGGGCGTTTGGAAGCACCATATATACAGAGAGCACAATGGAAGCTATTTAGGCAAAAGAATTAAAGCACTTACACGCTTTTTGATAAGCATCTCTAATGTAGACATAATCCATACCCTATATTCACAAATACTTTTTAATCAGTGTAATTCATATGCAAATTGCCTTCGACTAAACAAGTTACTTTGCAAATGCTGGTTTCAATGTCTGAAATGGTCACCACCATTCTCTCTCCTAAGCAGCATAATGCTGTTTGCCACTACACTATACAACACTTTCACAGTTTTTCAGCAAACATTATTGATGTCACTTGCATTGTGTTTCAGTCTATTTAAAATAAATCCTGTCTCAGTAACCTTTAACATGTACACTGGGTTCTGATCTTCAGATAAAACATTAGTTCAGACAGACATGATGAAGAGCTTGAACTTGGAGTGACTCGCATATTCAAAAACATCCGATCTTGTGGATGATCTTGATTTATATTTCTTTAGCCCATAAAGAAACACAGACCTTTCAATAGTAGGTTGACATTCAAGTAGGTTGTGGTGAATTGAGAAACATATTACTCAATAGAGTATCTTTTCTCTAGTTAAACTGTTTCTGAGGAGCCTTCACTGACCTTTCATATAATATTTCTAAGGATGTGCTACTAAAGTGATGCATTTGATCAAGTCTTTGCAGAAACAATTATGAACATCCCTCATGTGGCTAATGATGATGCTTAAGTAAATGTGAAGTGTGTTACTTGAGGAAAAAGATCATCAGTTTTATTAACACTTGAATAAAAAAAAAATGTTATAGACTGTGAATACACTCCTGATCTAAGGAGAATACGTGTGTGTTTTATGTAAAGTGTGCTTACTTATGCTTTCAAACACACTGAAGCGTATAATATCGACGTGTTGAAAGGATTAATACATTAAATCTTTTCCTATTAACAGCTTTACAGACATAAAGATGTGTACGTATTTCTATTTATAACTGATAAAATATAGCAGCATTGGCGCGTTTCTTCATCATATTAATGTCATGTTTCAGTCGTATTTTCTGACCTCTTTTTAAAACAATTTACTGATTTACATTTAGTAATTTAGCAGAAGAGGTAAACAATTAATTTACCTAATGAAATGTTCATGACTTTCAGAACATTACACAATATTAAACAAGACTTACTTTATAATGAATACAATTTTCTGTAATCATTTAATCATTTGGCGTTTTCTACTATGCAGTCTACTACTATGCAACAATAATCACACCAAAACACAACATAAATGCAGAAAAGATGTCAATTTTATTAATTCACTGTAATCTGCATTTTTTAAATTCTAACGATTGCAAAAACAGATCCAAATTCAGCCCTTTATCCAGCGATCTTGATCCCAGGTCTCAGCAGCGACCATAAATGTCAAATCTCGCATTTGTTATGAATTTAAATATTGCGCCTCAAGATGCTTTAGTCACACCGCTCATTGGTGCTTGCTGCCACATCACAGATTTGCTACATTGACATCTTTCAGTCGATGTCTGTTTAA
Source organism: Misgurnus anguillicaudatus (assembly GCF_027580225.2). Lineage (NCBI taxonomy): Eukaryota > Metazoa > Chordata > Actinopteri > Cypriniformes > Cobitidae > Misgurnus > Misgurnus anguillicaudatus. Next base: position 21,869,539 of record NC_073358.2, read on the forward strand.
AATTTGAAATGCGTGCCTTTACAGAGAGAAGCCCAATTACCGTTTTTTTTTTTGGGGGGGATGAATAACTTTTATACTTCTCTGTACTTTATATATTGCAGAGGACCACGACTGCAGCACATTGTCATTTAACTACTTTTGTTACTGCTTTTGAAAATTTGCAATAAATAAAATATTGTGATTACACTTGCCTGTCTGTTATGCATTTTAAAGTAGGCCTACATGATTTTAATAATATGTTTTGGGTAGTTTAGGAGAAGGGCTGTATTAGCTGTTTTACGTTTTATTGCTGTGAAAACATAATAATGCTACAATTAAATGTTGCAAACACATCCACATTGTACGCTTCAGTGTCTATTTAAACATACACAAAAAATATGTTTTGTGTTTTTGAAAGGTAAGTATTAATACTACGTATTAACAGTTAGACCAGGGATGCATTTCCCGAAAGCTTCATTAGCCAACTACTGTCGTAAGTTTTGTTGTTACTGACAAAGTTCAACGATTTGGTGTTTCCCGAAACCATAGTTCAAACGAACATTCGCAAGCTGCATTGCAAACTTGTGTGGTTTGAATGACAGCTCTTCACCTGTCGTTAGAAGCATCGTTCCATGTTATCATCATATGTAGACTTACGTTGATCATGAACAAAATAAGCAAAAGGCATGTAGTACATTCTATATCCATCCTTCTAAATATATAAAATTCAATTTTACGTCTTTAAGTTTGTAAACAGAATTAAAGCGCTGCATTTGAAAACTGAATATCTTGAAAATAAACAACAGATAACTAAATCACGATAACAAAATCAGTCTTCCGGTGCAATGTATGTTATTTACAGCAATAATCTGACATTAAATCAATTTGCACAGATTCATTAGTACTTCACCTCCCACGTACCACATCATCAACTATGTTGTTAAACCAACATGGTTCAAACGACGAATGTGCGAAAAAGTTACTATGCTTTCGGGAAACAGTCGTGGCAAGGTAGTTTGTTTGTTGTTCGGGAAACGCACCCCAGGCTGGACAGTAATGACAATTAGGGAAAAGAGCTGTATTGTACATAGGACATATATAGTGTATGAGTGGGTGATATTGGGTTATTTGAATTTGTTGCACACAAACACATATACTACACTTGATCTGCTTCACACTTCACAATTCCCTTTGATCTATGGCACATCACTTAAATAGTCAGTGCTAAAAAGCATGCCTTAAAATTTTATGAAACTATTATCATACCCATTTAAATGGTACACTTTTTTGTTGGGTCTTTCATCCCTAGAATCAAGATTGAATGTTTTGACATCTAAAAAGAAGAGAAAAAGAAAAATATCCTGCCTGTTTGTCACTGTGAGGTTAGTTGTGTAATGCATTTGTAAAAGAGAAGAGAAATATTCATGTTTTGCACAAGCGCACTAGAGAAAAATAGATAACATAATAGTTGCTATTACCAACCTACCAATATTCATAATATCAGATTCTCAATTAAGGAAATAAAAAATATATATACACTCACCAGCCACTTTATAAGGTACACCTGTCCAACTGCGCGTTAATGCAAATTTCTAATCAGCCAATCACATGGCAGCAACTCAATGCATTTAGACATGTAGACATGGTCAAGACGATCTGCTGCAGTTCAAACCGAGCGTCACAATGGGGAAGAAATGTGATTTAAGTGACTTTGAAAGTGGCATGGTTGTTGGTGCCAGATGGGCTGGTCTGATCTACTGGGATTTTCACATACAACCATCTCAAGGGTTTACAGCGAATGATCCGAAAAAGAGAAAATATCCAGTGAGTGGCAGTTCTGTTGGCGCAAATGCCTTGTTGAAGTCAAAGGTCAGAGAAGAATGGCCAGCCTGGTTCAAGCTGATAGAAAGGCTACAGTAACTCAAATAACCACTCGTTACAACCGAGCTATGCAGAAGAGCATCTCTGAACACACAACACGTCGAACCTTGAGGTGGATGGGCTACAGCAGCAGAAGTCCCCACTGGGTGCCACTCCTGACAGCTAAGAACAGAAAACTAAGGCTACAATGCACACAGGCTCACCAAAATTGGACAATAGAATATTGGAAAACCGTTGCCTGGTCTGATGAGTCTTGATTTCTGCTGCGACATTCAGATGGTAGAGTCAGAATTTGGCATCAACAACATGAAAGCATGGATCCATCCTGTCTTGTATCAACGGTTCAAGCTGGTGGTGGTGGTGTAATGGTGTGGGGGATGTTTTCTTGGCACACTTTGGGCCCATTAGTACCGATTGAGCATTGTGTAATGTTTCTGACCATGTTCATCCCTTTATGACCACCATGTACCCATCATCTGATGGCTACTTCCAGCAGAATAACGCGCCATGTCATAAAGCGCAAATCATCTCAGACTGGTTTCTTGAACATGACAATGAGTTCACTGTACTCAAATGGCCTCCACAGTCACCAGATCTCAACCCAATAGAGCATCTATGGGATGTGCTGGAACGGTAGATTTGCATCATGGATGTGCAGCCGACAAATCTGCAGCAACTGTGTGATGTTATCATGCCAATATGGACCAAAATATCTGAGGAATGTTTCCAGTACCTTGTTGTATCTGTGCCACGAAGGATTAAGGCAGTTCTGAAGCCAAAAGGGGGTCCAACCCGATACTAGTAAGGTGTACCTAATAAAGTGGCCGGTGAGTGTATATAAAGAGCTCAGATGCAAAAGTGCATGTTTTTTTTGTAAATAAGTATTTTTTATTACTTTTTTTATTCTGCTAACAAGCTGGTATTTCTGAATGACCTGAGGCCCGGATTAAGTGTATCTGAAGCAAAGGTATTTGATGAATTTATAATACGTGTCGAGAGCATTCGGTTAATATAATTATCAAATTTTTGACAGAGGTGTCAAATATGTTGGCTCGTATCTTGGCTCACTACTGGCATTTGACAAAGAGGTAAAGATTAAATAAACAGTCTTTCAGGAGCACAAAAAATGAACGACAGCACAAACAAGGACAGAAAGGTCAGATTTATGAATACATGAAATACCAACATAGCTGTAATATTTGAACATTCAAATATTTAAATGACTCTGCTTTAAAATGTAAATGCATATTTTGTGCGCTATGTTTCCCAGCATGCAAACCTAAAGGTCACATGAAGACTTCGCTGTCTTTGTGGTATTTGTCACATTTTTGGTCACATCAAGGCCAATAATCTGATTTGAGAAAGTGAGAAAGCAAATTGTATTTACCAGAACAACAATTGCATCGTGTAGTGGACCATCAGTGTGGAGGGTCTCGATATCCTCCTCAATAATGTAATCCCACTCTACTCCCATATCAATGAAGCGCCGGGACTTCGACTCCTCTCCTTTGCCGTTGAGAATGTAATGTCCTGTTGCCTGGTTCTTGATAGCTGCAATCAGCAATTAATTACAACACTTAAAGAGATTAGGGAAAAGCAGTCCGAATAGATATGAGTGACCTAAATCGCTTACTAATGCATAGGGCATTTAACTGTCAAACTGAAACATTAAGATGTTTGACGTCTTAATGTCCAAAAGCTTTATTGCAAGGTTCAGAAACAAGACTCTAGCGCTAAAAGCTGATAAATTATTACACATCTAGTGTGCGAGGGCCACATAAAACAATGACATAATGACACAAATAACTAGTGACACAGTCTGGTTCGGGGCATATGAGCAATTAGGTGATCATTTGCTTGAATGTCAATTGTGATTATAAGGAGAGCTGCGTATATGTCAGGATAAACACCATGGCTACCAGTCATCAAGTGTCCCTAGTAATGTGAACATTAAAATCTGGTTCCAGAACATTAAATCTGGAGTGCACTTTCTTGGGATGTTTTAAAATAAATATTACCATAAGATGTGTAATGGTATTCTTGAGGCATTATTATTCAGGCACAATACCTTTTATGAAAACATTGTAATGTATTGTATCATCTGATACATAATCACAACAAAAGATACAATACATTATAATAGATACAGTATATTAGAAACATTATATACTTTCAAGGTTTCATGGTTTATAATACAAACTCCACTAGTTACCAGAGTTATAGTGAATTATAAGTTGCAAAGAATTGTAAGTCTAATATCTTGACATAATTGCATATTTTACTACATCTTAAGTGTTCTTTTATTGCTAAGAATGAAAAATGCAACATCTATGTACTGTACTTGTGACTGCTCTTCCGAAAGGCGCAAATTCAAAGTGTTCGGAGTGTCGAGTGTTGCTCGTTTTTTCAAAATATTTGTTTGTTGTGTCATGTGAACCATGTGCATCACACGTCCTGTCAAAACAAGTGCCCGCCGCACACGCGTCAAACCGGTCATGACAAAAGAGACGCTCACGTTCACACCACGTTAAACTCTGATTACGCATAAGATTATGCCAGTAAATGCGAGCGTCTCTTTTATCTTAAACCCTTTAGACGTGTCTGCAGCATGCACTTATATTGACAAGACACGTGATGCATATAGGTTCACTCATATTTTGAAATTACGAACCACACACATGATGGGCTACATACATGTTGTGACGAACTTCGCGTCGTGAAAAAAGAAGTGGTCTTATAAGTCGTCCCTATAACTAACAGGCGTGTTTGACTTAATAAAGCACAGCGCCAACTAATCAAATACCACTTTGTATAACATCAAATACAGCGGAATGCGGCTTGAGAGCAAATTATTTCATATGCTTTTAATCACTCCCTTCCAATTCGCAGACCAGAATGACAGGTAATCCTTAAAAGGACATTCCACTTTTTTTTGAAAATATGCTCATTTTCCAGCTCCCCCAGAGTTAAACACCTGATTCTCACCGTTTTGGAATCCATTCAGCCGATCTCCAGGTCCGGCGGCACCACCCCCAGCATAGCCCAGCACAATCCACTGAACCTGACCAGACCATTAGCATCGCGCCAAAAACAACAAAAGAGTTTCGATACTTTTCCCACTTAAAACTTGACTATTTTGTAGTTACAGTGTACTAAGACCGACTGAAAATTAAAAGTTGTGATTTTCTAGGCAGATATGGCTAGGAACTATACTCTCATTCTGGCGTAATAATCAAGGACTTTGCTGCCATAACATGGCTGCAGCAGGCGCAATGATATTACGCAGTGCCCGAAAATAGTCGGTACCTTGGTAACTTTCAATAGCAGGGGACTATTTTCAGGCACTGCATAATATCATTGCGCCTCCTGCAGCCATGTTACAGCAGCAAAGTCCTTGATTCTAGGGGAATCAAACTCTAGGGGAGCTGGAAAATGAACACATTTTCAAAAAATAGTGGCGTGTCCCTTCAAAGCTGTTTGTTTTAAATGACATCGGTCTTATAAAACTATATATTCACCAGGATATGTGTTTAAAACATGTTGGTATAGCATTTACAGTCTGTATAAATAGTTGCCAGCAATGCGGCACTACTAGGGTGCAGACTCCATTTAGCAGGGTTAAAATGGCGTACTCTCACTTATACTGTACTGTACATCCAAAACAATTACTAATTTTAAAACAACCAGTGGTGGAATGATACAAATGGTGAAGCGCTCCCTGTGATGCTACTGGTGAAATATTGGATGGCTGGAAAAGCAAATCAGATCGGAGAACCAGAAAGAAATGTTGTATAATACACTTTAACTATGGTACCCTTGTGAAGTTCATCATGTGTTCTTAATCCTTAAACTCTTGAAAGTTATATCCACAAATAAGTAAGTATTATAATGCATTGTAACTGTACATATTAAGGTTTTAATAAGCCATTATGTCTGCATTACAATGCATTTAGAAATACCCAAATGCATTATAAATACAGACTTCAAAGAAAGTATTTGATCAAGCAAGCACTGTACCTACAAAAGGTTGGTCTGCAATTAAATCCAATTTAACCTAGAGGCTGAGGATTCTTTTTTGTTTTCCCTGTCCATTTGCGGTCTCTACTGACACATGGACTGCACTGGATAAAATTAGTTAAAAATGCTAATAAAAAAAACTAATCAAAGGTCGAGCTTCCCGCTGATGGGAACTCACATGCTGTAACATATGGCCCTTGACTTACATTATTAAATTATCATGCAAATAAGCTCTTGTTTATCTTTATGCATCTACCATTTCTGCCTCAGGGGTGGAAAACATTTGACTGCGTGCTAGATGTTTATGTTAAAAACCGAATAGAGGACTGCCTGTGTAAGGTGCTATATAGATCCCTAACCTATAACAATGTGCCATGAAAAGTTAAATATAAGTGGATTTGAAAAATGACTGGAAAATGAACTACTAAGCACTCCAAAAGTGATTGTAATTGAACAGAATTGCCCTGGATGACATCTTGTAAAGTTAAATGGGTCAGGCACTGAACATCTTATCTAGCTAATTAAAATAAGATCAGATTTAATTAAAAGCTCAACTATTGTATATACAGGCAGAAGCACTTTCAAGATGAAAAAAACATTCTTGGAAAAAACCCTACCAATTATATCTATTAACATGTGATAATTGCAATCCCATGGAGGTTTAAGAAAACCACAAAATAAAAGAAAATTATTATTACCATAGCAAAACAAGGCAATCCACTTTCATCACTTCTTACAGCACAATGTTTAAAACAAAAAAAAAAAGATCTTTATCGTGCCTGATTTAACTGTGCCTGATACATCTGTCTAGATGTACAATATCGTTTCCGCTGCCACAGTACAACTGTGGTGCACATTGTTTAAAATCTCTAAAATTTGCAAGCCTAATGCATTTTCTGGCAAACACTGTTAAGTTAAGCAGATGGAGAAGGTGCTTCCGGAAGCCATGTTTAATGTACTGTAATAGCATTGTGTCGTTGATATGCATTGGACTGATATGGATCTATTAAGTACCTTGATAGCAGATTATACACTCACCTAAAGGATTATTAGGAACACCATACTAATACTGTGTTTGACCCCCTTTCGCCTTCAGAACTGCCTTAATTCTATGTGGCATTGATTCAACAAGGTGCTGAAAGCATTCTTTAGAAATGCTGCCCCATATTGATAAAATAGCATCTTGCAGTTGATGGAGATTTGTGGGATGCACATCCAGGGCACGAAGCTCCCATTCCACCACATCCCAAAGATGCTCTTGGGTTGAGATCTGGTGACTGCAGGGGCCATTTTAGTACAGTGAACTTATTGTCATGTTCAAGAAACCAATTTGAAATGATTCGAGCTTTGTGACATGGTGCATTATCCTGCTGGAAGTAGTCATCAGAGGTGGTCATAAAGGGATGGACATGGTCAGAAACAATGCTCAGGTAGGCCGTAGCATTTTAATAATGCCCAGTTGGCACTAAGGGGCCTAAAGTGTGCCAAGAAAACATCCCCCACACCATTGCATTAATGAGAAATTGAACAGGTGTTCCTAATAATCCTTTAGGTGAGTGTATACACAGGCATGCATATGATATCCTTGCTGCTTAGCTTAAGAAGCATGAGGACAGATATCACTTACCAAGAATTTGAGGAGAAGCCTCATGTTCTTGGATCATCACATGTCTAGCCCCGGGAGGAATGAGAAACATCTTTAGGTAACCTTTAGCAATAGCGCAAAAAGAAGGCAAAGGGAGAAATAGCAAAGCAGTTAGTGAGCAAAGTCTACTACGTTTTGTTCTTTGCAGAGGTGGGCATAACTAGAAGGCATTTCTGTATCACTGCAAAGCTGAAAAAGGAATTTGGATTCGAGCAATTAGACTACTGGAACGGTTTATTCAAGCCTACAAAAGACACGCATCAAAACATGACTGAAGGTTCTTTATTCAGGCTTGTAAGGAGAATGCATATCCATTAAAAGTATCTTCATTCTCAGATAATGAAGTGTTTTGTAACGCTACATAAGGAAGAAGCTGAATGGCAGAGCCTTGAGTCAGTTTTTCACACACACAAAAAAAACAGCACTAGAGCACTAAAGCTGCCTTCTCTTCTGATGCCCATTCCTCTGCAAAGTATGATACCACTCACCAATGATATTCCTAGGTTCCTCCGATTCATTCAGATATACATTCCGTGCTCCTTTTGGCAATAAGAATGCTCCTCTTGTTTTCCCTTTAGGATAAGAAGGGTTTGTTATGTCACTTTTGTTTTGCACTCTTTTGTCACTGCCATGTAAAAGCTCTCTAAACCAAAGCTTGGTTTCTATCAGCAGAAGACTCATCTGAAACAGGGTTGTGAAGTTAAAGAAAGGTCAGTGGTCTAATCATTGGAGTGGAGGGCCAAGTCACTTATGGCAGTGTCTGCAGGGAAGTTCTATCATCGGTTAACGTGAACAGGAAGACATCTGCAGAAAAAGATGTGGCTGCTGGGTAATCCTAATAGAGTTGAGATGAGGTTAAAGGACAGGCCGAACAGAAGCAAGAACGAAACAGGCCTGAGGAAGTTGAATGGGAGATTAAAGAAAATGGACAGGAAAGTGGGAAATTATGGGAAAAAGATGTTGAATGTGTAGTGTGTACTAGTGTTTGTGGGAGTGGTAACATTTATGTGCTAATCTTGTTAGATTGATTTTATTCTATGTAGTTTTATATTTTTAAAATATAACTTATAAATTTGGTTAGTACTGATTAAACTTTACAGTATATTTATTTAATATAAAAATGTACATCAGCAGGCATTTTTTCAAGGTACAGTCTGTACCATTTTTTTTTACTTAAAGGGACACTCCACTTCTTAAAAAAATCCCATTTTTCAGCTCTCCTAGAGTTAAACATTAAATTTCACCATCTCGGGATCCATCCAGCCGATCCCCCGGTCCGGCGGCACCACTTTTAGCATAGCCCAGCACAATCCACCGAATCTGATTACACTATCAGCATCCAGAGGTGTATAATACTTAAGTATTTTAGTTACATTTTCCAAGCATCTGTGCTTTATAAGAGTGTTTGTCTTCGGAAAAAAATTTACTTTTCTTTACTAAAAAATGTTCACTACATTCTAAAGCATAGAATCATACTGTGTATTCATTATATATTGCATATTAAAATTGATGTAATGCCTAATTACATAAAAATTGTGTACTTTTACTTTCTTGAGTAAAAGTACGAATTTTTTTTACTTAAGTAAAAGTACAAAAAATTACTAGATGTTTATTAAATATAAACCAAAAACTTGAAATTATGAAATGTAGTGCAGTCAAAATTATGATAATATGTTTTGGAATGTTTGTTTTCCAAAGAAAAACACTTATAAAATACGAATAATTGAAAATTTACTTTTATGTAGAAAGTAAAAATACTTAAGTACTATACAACTCTGTTAGCATCGTGTACTAAGACAGACAGAAAACTAAAAGTTGTGATTTTCCAGGCCGACATGACCAGGAGAAAAACTCCCACTCTGGCGCAACAATCAAGGAACCCGCCGCCGCAACATGGCTGCAGGAGGCGCAATGACACTACGCAGCAGCCGAAAATAGTCCCCTTAGTAACTTTCACTGCAGCACTACGTAATATCATTTCGCGTCCTGCAGCCATGTCACGGCAGCAAAGTCCTTGACTATTACGCCAGAATGAAAGTATAGTTCCTTGCCATATCTGCCTAAAAAAATCAAAACTTTTAATTTTCCGTCGATCTTAGTACACGATGTAACTACAGAAGAGACAAGTTTAAAAAAAAAAATTCTGCTTATTTTTTAGCGTGATGCTAAATGGTATATTCAATGGATTGTGCTAAGCTATGGGCTAGCCCCAGACCCGGAGATCGGCTGAATGGATTCCAAAACAGGAAAAATAAAATGTTAAACAATAAGGAGCTGGAAAATTAGCATATTTTCAAAAAAGTGGAGTGTCCCTTCAAATGAATATTCCATAGTGGTATTTGTAGCATGCTTGCTATTATCTCAGTAAAATTATTTTGACTGGTCCCTCATTTTGTAAAAAACAACAGAAATGCACTTATTGCTCTAGTCTATATCAACCTAGTTTACAGTAATCTAAATAAACATTTTAAAATGTAACATTACAGTATATGTTAGCAATAAGGACTTTGCTCAGCATTGCAAGGTCTGCTTTTTTCTGTAAAGTTATGAAGTCGTAACAATTTAAAACTGGTAAATTTAGAAATTTTCACACAGTATCTGCAGCATTTTACTGTATAAAAACAGCTTTAAATGTATTTTCAATATGCCTATCTCACAGATATTCACTGTAAGTGCATTATCTTTTTATAAACAAACAAGGGATGTAAAAATTTTTTTGTAATAATCAGCAACATGCTTCAGGTATTGGCAAGTAATTTACCTGAAATAATCATTTAAAGGTAGGGTAACAGATTTGATCCTAAAACATTTTTTGTTATGCTGGTTAAAAGTCTCCTTACATCCTGATAGCAATCACTGTGTTAAGTTGTTTAAATGTATTTGTAGAAATTTATGTTATCTGTGAAAGGCGTAGGACCAAAAAATGTTCAACAAATCATAGATTTCGGTCTGAACGGACATTTCCATTTTTGTCCCTCATACGTAAGCGTAATTTGAATGCCAACCGCGCAGCGAGTCCACGCAGACACCATACGTCATCGGCGCGTTCACGTGCGCTCACCTCCTGTCTGTAAACAGCGAGAACAGCAAACTTTTCTGCTAAATTGACAACCTACACAGGAGGCACAAAACTAAAGGCATCTTTTATAACAACAACAGCAAAAACTGCCTAGATCAGCAAGAGCAAAAGCCCAAATGAACATCGGTAACTTTACTGCTTACCACGAGATGCAAACAGCTGCAGGAGGCAAAGGGTCTGAAAGGGACGTTGCACTGTTTATTTTGGTAAGGTAGGTACGCGATATTTGATGAAACATTGGGTTGCTTATGAAATTTGTGTTCGTTTACGGATTAGCGTAACGATATAGTTACTACGTCTACACAACCGAACGTGTGCTTAAACTAATTCAGATGTAAACCAGTTGTTTGGTTATTTTGGAAGTGTTATTCGACTTTGTACTGCAAAGTTTTCTCACTGCTGAATGAGACATGAGATGTGACCGTCTGATCTGTGCGTGTTCATGTGTTTTGGAAGAGGCGTGACTTTGGATGGCGATTTGACTTGAGGGTGGGATCGGGATTTCATTGCTAGGCGGCTACCGTTAGCATTTTTCAAAATGTGTTACCCTACCTTTAAAGCTAACAGTCAGTGCAAAAGACAGCAGAACAAAAGGAGAGAAATGCAGGATTAGACAATACAAGATACTTGCAAATTATGTTTTCCAACACAGGGATCTCTTTTTGGGATCTCTTGCTTAACTTTTTTCCTGTTAAAAAAGTATCAGTTAAAACTGTTAAAGAAAAGGAGAAAAGTCTGATCTGATGAGTTCATGCAATTAACGTGTTATAATATAAAATGTCATTAAATGTAATCAAGCAGTTTTCTATACATTCCTTAAGGTGAAATGTAAACAGGAGCTGCATGCAAATTCTGGTTAGAGACGTAACATTGTTACATAACACTGTCTTCGAACACATATGATGTATCTGCATTCATTATTTACATAAGAGGACATCTGGAATGGTCAAACAGAGCCTTAAGGAATCTTGCCAAAAAGAAAATTACCATATATCGCTTTGATTATGCCATATGCCATGTCTTTCAAATGCAAGATAGAAAGCAATGCAAACACTCGCATGAATTCATATTCAGAGGCGCAATTGTCCTGCCATCTGTGCGAGGCTTGTGTCTCAGTACGTAAAATCATGTGGGTGTGTTGTCACCATTGTATAGGCCTGTATTCCACAATGCTAATAAATAGCTTGTCATATGAAATCATGCTTAAATGTTACGTTTGAGGATGTGTAATAATTCTAATGGGCTATCGAGCTGTAAAATTAGAAAGCTTCAGAAATAACAGAACATTTAATTTTGTGCTGGATGCACATGCTATGGTCTAATGCCTGTTTTTCGAAAAAAGATTAATACTTGATCTTTAAGAATGTAATTTACATTTTTATACCAAAATGGATTTGTGTCTTAATGGTCATTTATCGCTTAGAGTAGGCACATTTCTGAAATACATAGCTGGCTGGTTGTCACTCACAATGCATCTAAATGAGCTCATGTAAATGCAGGGCTTGACAGCTCTTTCAGGGCCATTATGAATATGTCATCCCCTTGCCCTGTGTGCATTTCAGCTCCTCTCTAATCACAAGCATAATACCCCATGTAGTTAAACGAATAGAATGAATGGAGGTAAATGAATGCCTTTGAAAACATTCTTCAGTCTTTTCTATTCTAATGTGTTTTTTCATCTTATTACAAGTATCATCAGTTAGTTTTGAAAATGAAGTCATGTATGTGAAACAGATTTGTAGATTATGGGTAGCATACAGCTTTCCTGGAGTGCAGAGCACGAAGCCGGCAACACAAAGATTTCCAGGGAATGCATAAATGTAAAACAGCCCAATAACAAATCTTACATTCGGCTCCCTAAAGAGTCATTTGGACTTGAAATTTGGTTTCAATTCAGATTTTCTACATCCTCAAAAACTGCATTGTGACTGGACAGGCCATTATACAAATGTTGCTTTCACACAATGCAAGTACATGCGTCCTGAAAAAGACATTTTGCACTGAAACAATATCCAAAGACAGAGTAATCACATCTCATGAAGCAGATATTTCAACCTTTTCTCAAGGCAAGTCGTGGTATAGTCACAAAATATTTGATTTATTTATTCATGTTCAGGGACATGATTTTCTGCATTTTTCGTGTCATTGAGCACAAAAATCATCTTTGTGTCACTCAGCACAAATTTTTATAATTTTTTTATGTCCATAGCACGACTTTCTTTTCAGTGTCATTTTATGTATTTTTTCTCTCTTTTTTCTATTTCTACCATTGTCGCAGTGGCACAAAAAATACATTTTTGCTCAATGACACGAAAACAACCAACAATTGTGTTCATGAATAAATAAATCAAGTATTTCCTGACTATACCATGAAATGCATTGAGGTAGGGTTGGATATTTTGGTCGTTGAATGATCTTGTATGTAATAAATATAAATGCACTGTATATGGGTATTTAACCTGTAAAATTCTTTGTTTGTAGCTTTGTTGATGTTTTGATTTGATGTTCTATGTAATGCATGTGTTTAATGCCATCTGTTCATCACTTATCCACTCAGTAAATTAAAATCTTTGGTCCTGAGTAACAAAAATGACCACTGAAGAGGATGTAAAGTGTTGAGGTATGTGCCTGTAGAATTTATTTGGACATTTCAATGCAGTCGAGTAATGATAACATCCTAAAATTATAATCTCATTGTTAAAATTTCAAAAATGCTACCACAGTGAAGTGATCTATTTATTACTTAGATCTGATGTGAGCTCTGACTAAGCCAAAGCAATTGGAAAAAAACACAAAAAACTGATGACAGCTTCCAAAAACCAATTACATCACTGCCCCGTTTTCAACACAATCTGCCACTGGCTGAATAATAAAAGAACCCAATCCCCTAAACTGGAAGAATTTCCTTTGGATGGATTCTTCAAAAGGCAAGGTTTCTTTGTCCGTAACAAAACATGTATTGTGATTCCCTGGATACAAAATGTCCTGTTTTTATTATGTCTTTTCACTTTTTCACATATTGAATTCACTGCCAGTAATAATTTATGCCAGCGTACAGCCATTAAAAGCCTAAATTTCTACAATTAATTTTAAATAGCTAGTAACACGGCTAAAAACTCATCAGGGGTGAAAAAGTGACAAAGATTCGAGCTGGAGTAATGAATAATATACAATTTCAATAATAATTATAATTATTATTTCAGGGTCTGCTAAAAGTTTTATTATAGACTATCACATTTACTTAAAGGTGTGAGGTTCTGTTCTGTTCACATAACAGCTTACAGCCACAGCTCTTATACAGTATGTGTGAATATGGCCGAGCAACGTTCAAACTCATATACTTTTCGCACAGGACACCTGTAAACATAGTGACAGCTGTAAATTTAATGACTGCACCTGTATCAACAAATAATTATTTTCACAATGGAGGTAGCGCTGTACAACAGCTTTAGGCGCTATTTTATGCGCAATGTTGTACTAAAAACCAAACACAACACTCAGATAAGGCATTGCATGATGGCATCTATAAACTCTTGTATGTAATCATATTATACCGTAGCGCAGCTACTGTGAAGAGAGATTGGCTTTGCTAAGCATTACGAAACAGCGACCCTGCTTAAAAACTGACCTCACGGACCCCCATCCCTCATTTTCAAAAACTCATCGGATCTAGATGGATTACAGTAATGAGCTATTTTGGATCCAAAAGGGCAAATTTCGTGTACCCATGAAATCTCTGTGCACTCATGAAACAAGCAATGAGAGCACAGAGACCTCTGCTAAGAATTAAATGGTGAACTAGGGCTACCAATGTGCAAGACATCCTCCAACAAATGCTCTTTTTACAGCAAGCATTTTACTTTCAATTATATTGCAATTATATATAAATAATCTATTCCGGGGCAAATATATGTATATATAATATAAATTAATGAAAACATTATTCGTTTATGAATTAATGATATAGGTATAATATTTAATATGGATGATTTATAATGGAATATGGAATACATGCCTGAGATCTTAATGGGGTCACACACCAGCCGCGCAGCTCAGCGTGGCGTCGCGTCTAGGACAACTCGGAGGTATCGTAAACCGGAAGTGCACATTAAATAGCGTGAGCTTCGTCAGATAGCGTCTACTTCAAAATGCAAAATAAACGTTAGCAGCCAATGTTAATCGTTACTGATTTGGGACAAATAAGGTGTTATTTAATGTTAAACTATGCGAGTGGTGCTCTGTGGTGCGACAGGGATTCGAGCAACTTCCTGAGTCGTAGCTGGGTGGCGCGGGTGTGCGTATACTCATAGAAAGCAATGTGTTTGAGTTTTTTAGAACGGCCTGGCGCTGCGCGCCGCCGTCCTGTGTGCGACCTCCTATAAACAAAGCTATAGTGTTCAGCTTCACAGTTTTAAATCTTTCTTATTTTATTATATTTGAATCATTTTTGTTTCTGTGTGTATCTTGTATTATTATTGTGATGATGTTTTTATTAGTTTTGCTTTTTTTGTAAAGCACATTGAATTGGGTTGATGTATGCATTGTGCTATATAAATAAATTTTGATTTGATTTGAATATTATGGTCCGATGGATATAGATGAAATGGGTATAGATATACATTACTGTGCAAAAGTGCGTGGGTTCACACCAGCGGTAGAGGTGGCTATTCGCGCGTTGTAATTAATATATGATCACTAATTGCAAAAATAACTAATCTAATGGTAGCATGGTGGCCAAACTGTGGGTTCACACCAGATGCGAGTTCAACGATTTGCGCGAGTAGATTACATACAAAGCAACATGATCTCACAAAGTTCCGTAGGACAGTCACGGAATTTTTTGCAAATTTTTTCGTGGCATTCTCACGGATCTTCCCATTTTTCCGTGGCCCTGCTACGGACTGTCTTTTTCCGTGGCATCCTCACGGATTGGTTACTCAACTGCTTTTTCCTATTTTCAAACCATTTTTGCTTCGGTTTAGGGTCAGATCTGGTGTTTGCGTTAGGATGTCACTTTAACTATTGGTTTATACTATTTTTCCTGATTTATTCTTTTATATTTTCTAAACTTTAAACAATTGTCGCCTGGTGTTGGGGTTAGAGTTGGGTTTGGGTAGGGATGTCATTTCATGTAAATCTAACCCTAAACCGAAGCGAAAATGGTAAGAAAATAGGACAAAACAGTTGAGTAACCAATCCGTGAGAACGCCACGGAAAAAGACAGTCGGCAGCAGGGCCACGGAAAAATGCGGAGATCCGCGAGAATGCCACGGAAAAACGAGCACACAATTCCGCGACTATGCCACGGAAATCTGTGAGATCAGGTTGTACAAAGTCAATGCAAAGACGCGATCAGACGCTTCCTCGCGTGGGGCCACGAAAACACACGCTATTCGCCTCAAACGCATCTTTGCCCAAGTTGAAAATATTCAACTCGAATGAAACATTCACATGACACGAAGTTAAGAGTAATCTAGAGTGAGTAACGCAATGGCCCGTGTTTGGTGTGTACGTAGCATAAGACTTTGGCACAGTTCTGTAGATAATATAGGTATAGATGAAATGGGTCAGAGAATGTGATTCTCAAATCAATGTGCATGTATGAAATATGAAAAACAGCTCCTTTATTCTGTGGTATCAGGTCACGAGGGACATATCTAAAAATAAAGCTAATAAAACGTCAATACGGCCCAACTGAGTGTTTTTGCTGTTGACACTAAATGACAGTGATGAAACATAGGATGGAGGAGGACCTAGGAGGAGGTGCAATAAGATCTAAGTAAATACATCAATAACACATCCAACTGGGAAAGGGACAGACATGTAGCCGGTATCATAGTGCACTCTCAAAATTCAATGAATGAACAAAAGAAGGCTCAGATAATTGAATACCTAAACATAGCATTCAGTTTACATTCTCCTAATATATTACAACAGTAGTGTCTATTAATAATTTATCCATTCACATATGTGAAGTCAATAATAAAAATATATCTAAAGTCGAATTTTAATCATACCACACACTTTAGTAACTTCCAACAGTTAAAACAACTTCACCCGTATCAAGATTTGCAGCTTAAACCTAAAACTACGGGATAAAATATAATTGCAAGGCTCTGGTATAAGGAAAGCTGTCTAACGTGTAAGCATACTGTGTGTAAAGCCCAAGAAATGTATCTTACCAGTTTTCTTGGGGGTACGGGTAAATGTTCCTTTCACAGTTCGGCAGTGGGAGTTGTCACCCCCACAGACACCACATTTATCCTCCACTTTGTTTGAACCAATTTCCTTGTCACAGCCCACTTTCTGAAGCAGAGAGAGAGAGACATGCAACATACACTGAGATAAAAAGCAAGATTCTGCTGTTAGATACAGCTCAATATTTAATGGTTAGTAATATCGAAAAATGTAATAGTTTTTTTCTTGTAAAAGTACAAGCCTTGACATGGACAAATGTGAAAAACATTTAATTAATTCACAATTCAACGGCACTATTTTGGGAGAACAGTTAATAAAATGCAAACAACATTCACTGTACCATTGCTGAATGCTCCTTCTTCAAAGTAGTCATTTTTATGCAACAGGCTTTTTAATACAAGGTTTGCTTATTAGCTTACCACACACTCCCCACGCACACATATGCTGTATGGGTCTTTATATGAGCACTTTGTCCCATCATGTACCAGCTGCTTCATGTAAGCCACATCGCCTGTTTGTTTTGACTGGCAATAAAGGTGACATCTTTTGTTGGCTAAAAAAGAAAGGCAATTTTACGATAAAGCAATATAAAAAAACAACTTGATTGAGTTTGTGCGTTTTCTGTGTTAGCTATAATAAATAATGATGATAAAGCAACTTAAAAAATACAACTTCATTCTTTGTTAGCTATAATAAATAAAAAGTTACAGAATATATTTATATTTAATAACAAGCATACAAATTAAAAATGTACACTGCAATGTTCACTTTACTTGCATAAGGCTTTGAAATGTAACACAGGCTCAGAAGTTTGTTTTCGCAGCGTACGGCAGTTCAAATGATTTACACAAAGAACTTATCTACAGATGTCTGAGCAATCCGCAATCATTGACTATCAGTGGCTTTTGTGTTCAGCAATTTTGTTACTTAAAATCGCATTTCAAATACAGTAAATCTCAATGGTGAATAGAGGTATCTACAAATAGCCCAACGGATGAATGGAGCTCTACAGCAAACATCATGGAAAGCCTTAAAAGCAGGATTTAGCACTTTGGGTGTAAGGGCTCTTTTAAGATCTGATGGCGTCTTTTGCTACGCATGGCAAGCACTATAGAAAAGGGCCTTGATTTAAAACTGGAACGGATGTGCTGTGATTGTCCCAGAGGGGAGGAAGCATTTACAGTATGAGCTGTTCATGTAGACAGCTTCACTTGACTGTGCTGATTTTGCAGCACAAATTGTGGAAAATGCAGACAGTGCTGCATGTGTTGGAATTAGGGCTGGACGGTATGACAGTATCTATAGAGCAACAAATGTTGCTATATTTGGGTAAATTAATCTGTTTGCATTACATCAATTACATATGAGAACACAAAAAAAGTATAGGGTAATGTGTTAATAATTTAGAAATAGAAAGTAGAGTGAGATATGTTGGAAGTTGATATGGAGAAATGTGTTTTTTCAGTGGTAAGAGAAATATAACATGAATTAATGTAATTGATATAGAATGTATTTAAATTAAAACAAAAAAATATTATTTTTACGCATAAACATTTTCATCACTAACGAGAACATATAAATCGACCATTAGTGATCACCGACACTGCTTTCCTGTTTCAGTAACTTTCTGTCATAACTCGCTCAGCATAAGCAGATGGTGCTCTCGAATCCATTCAACACTGCGCAGCCTGATCGACAGATCAGAGCAAGATACCACAACAGCTGGTCACTATCCGCAGCGCACATGAAATAGAACGAAACAAAGCCCTGTTTGTAACAAATCGACTCTGATTAGCCAGTGCGCTCAACACGCTTGTTGCAGCTTGTGTCAATTTAAGGTGTCCAGTGACAGATGCAAAGGAAGGAAGTCTGAATGATAACAATATAGTTAATAATTCAGTAATAGCATGTCCACCGGGCCAAAGATTTCATGAGAATTTCACAGTAGTCCTGATGGCGAGAGAGAAAGAGATGGAGAAACAGAGAGAGAGAGAGAAAGAAAGAGAGAGAGTGTGTTATGGGTAACATAATCTTTTTATTTGGGGGGTTGCTCATTATCTCTTTCCCTGCCATTGACAAATTATCTCATCAATTAAGTAAGGGATAATCCACGGTTAGCCATACATTAAAGAATTTTAATGCACGACATTTTAAATGAGACATTGCAGGAGTTTTATGCTCTGTTCTGTCTACCGCTGGACACGAATACAGTGTTGCATTTTGATGTGTTTCAGAGCAGGTATAAACCGTCACATTACAAAATACAACATCATAAGTGATAAAGACTTCAAGTCAAGCCTCAAGTCTCATATATGGGTAGGTTTCTTCAAAAACACCCAATTTTGAGCAAAAAGCTGAGATAATTCCATTTTTGTAAAGGACTTTTAATAGAGATCAGATGCAGAGCGATCTTTAAAACATACACAGAGTTCTTTCTCTTTCACATGAGGCGCTACTTTTGGGTTGTATAAGTTGCGGAAGTGATAATAGCGGTATTGCAGAAAGCCGGAAATTCTCGTCATTGGCAGGGAAGCATTTTCTCTTAATTGACAAGTTATCTCGTCAATGGCAGGGAAAGAGTTAAAAGAGAAGCAGAGATCTCACTGAAAAAGTCAAAAACTGAAAGTGTTAACTGCCCATTTTGTTTAGTCTTTTTCGTATTGACCTCATCTTTGTTGTCTTCGAACTTATCTAGCTCTGCCGTTGTTAATTCTTTGTGGCGCTTTTTGTCATTCAACGTCTTCTCCAAGTCTTCTATTTCGTCTTGTGCCTGAGCTCATTTCTCAAAATTGCCATATTCACCATACAAATTAAACGATATGCAAAAAATCATCCATTTAGCCTATCTAAATAAACGTTTTCATATGTGTCTCTCCCTCTGTTTGCAAGTGTAACTGTGATACTATGGTTACCAATGTTTAAAGTAGTGGATTCATTTTCGAACTGTAATCAAACTGACTGGAACTACCTGTGCATTAAACGGTTTTACTACACACCTTCCAGCCAATCAGAATCCAGTATTTAAACAGCCCGTGGTATAAGAGAAAACATTTCCCTGCCAATAATGCTTTTCTGACAAGTTTTTAGGTAATCTGTAATCCCGCTATTATCCACTATTTTATAAAAAACTAAAGCAAAAACTAATTTTACTAATTTTAAACTCTGTGTATGTTTTGATGATTGTTTTGAATCTGATCTCTAAACAATTTCCAGAAACGCATTTATTTCAGCTTTTTGCTAAAAAATTTGTATTTTTTAAGAATCCTACCCATATTTAAGAGGTTATAAAAAGAGAACAAATAAAGATAGGATGAAACTTAATTTTTTCGTTTTGTTTGTTTGCTTGTTTGAAAGCAGAGGGTCTGTTCTTTCATTTGATATATTTGTACGTTTAAATATTTATAGAATACAATTTTCCTGGAAGGCTTTTATTTTGTGAAAATTAAAAAAATGCTGGTGGACAACTTTTTAAAAGGCTGGCGGGGAATAAGTAAAAAATTTTCAAAACCACTGTACAAAATTGATTTGAGTCAGTTTCAGTGGTTTTGTGTCTTTGTAGATATTTCTTGAGATGACGCCACGTTTACAGACTTTTTTGGAGTAGATCGGATAGGGAAAGCTCTGGCTTCATGTGGGTGTGGCTTTGGTTTACTGTTTTATAATTTTTTATTCAAGTGTTACACTTGTTGTGCCACTGCCAGACATAACTTAATGTCTTCTTCCTTTATTTCTTAACGCCATTCCAGCATCTACGGCTATATTTATGGTGAGAACCAGTTAATCCATACACAAGTTTTATTCAGACAAGTTGATCCATACACAGGTTGGGGGAGGGACAATTCCAATTTGCATGTTTTTGGCCTGTGGGAGGAAACCGGAGTACCAGGAGTAAACCCACGCTGACACAGGGAGAAACTTAATGTCTAAATTCAAATAAAAATAAATTAAATCAATAGAAAATGGCTAAACAACTTATTTGTATTTATGTTTGCTAAATCAAATATTAATCTTATTCTCTGACTCCCCAAAGTACACAGCTTTAAAATCTGACAAACTCACCATCCGGGTGCTCGTAAGGAAGCCAATGGTGCTTGCTGTTCTGGTACTCAAAGTGAGAGTTGCGAAGCTGACACTGCTGAGCTCTGAAGTCCTCAAAGTGTTTGGGGCAATCATTTGTGTTACACAGTTGGTACTCATAGTTCACCCCCGGGCAATCCTGACCTCCATTGGATGGACTAAAGAAGAGAAAAAGTCAATGACTTTAAACATTTTGGTACATAAATCAATAAGCAGTATGCAGGAAGTGCAAAATTGTATCAAAATAAATTTAAAATGGATCTCTTTGAAGGACTAAACTATCTCTTCTTTCATCACATAAAATATTTACATTACAATATTTACATTCAAACTAAGACGTGTTTGGATGAACATCAACCCCCAAAAAAGAATTTGCTTTCAAAAACCGCCTAAAATTCCACCGCTTTCATCATAAACCCCCATTTGGTTTTGTTTTAAGACATTTTCCCAAAAATGCAATCATCTACTGCTTAACTCAAATTACCACTTACACTCAACACAACCAGCAGACTCATGTGAAAGTGGCAAAAAGCAATTTTCAACCATTCTGTTCAGTCATGATCAAGCATGGATGATTATTTATATAAAAATCCACTTATAAGCCGATACATGAGAGAAAATGATGCTGGGATAAAGACTGCTGCCTTACACTGAGCAGATGTTTCTCTATGAGATTTAGATGTAAACTGGTTATTATAATTCATAATCATTTAAAAATGTATAAAACCTAAAAAGAAAGCAGGACACAACACAGTAAGATTCATTTTAGTTTATGTTCAAATGTGAATAATGTTAGTATCTTTTTTCCTTACTGGTTATAGAGTCAGTCATGTACATTCTAGGCCATTATATCCATCTAATTGATTATCATATCTACGACTGTGCAAGAACACCAGGGTGTAGGTTAAATGTTATGCCTCCTCTGACTGCGAGTACAGTAGATAACATACATAGGGTTGTTGCACTGGCGGGTTCTGAAGCGCACGCCCGTCCCGCAGGAACGAGAGCAGGAGCCATACTTGCTCCAATCACCCCAGGCCCCATCTTGCTTCACTTGGTTGGCATTCTTCCACATGCAGTGACCTTTGTAGCACCACTATGAGGGAAGAAAAGACAATCAGCTTGGATGGATGTGCGGTTGCTCCCTTTAGGAGCTATTTCTACATTATATGACCCATAAAAGTGCTTCTGTTAGTGCAACATAATGTAGTCAAGTTGTTGAACTCAATGACAGACAGAACACAATTGGAAATGTAGATGAAGCACATTTCTGCTTACAAAACATTTTAGGGAATAAAGGAACCATAGGGAAACAGGCAGACATGCAAAATTACCTTTCCAGGCGCGCATTCAGTGCCATCCAATGGAGGACCCTTTTTGGTTTTGCAGAAGTAAGGGTTATCTGGATGACTACACCACAGCTGCTTGCATGGATCAAATGTGCGAAACTAAAAGGGAAGAAAAGTGCCTATGGTTGGATGGTTGGCATTTTCAGAGAAAAATAGAGAATTAAATGGTGAGACTAATGTAAAAGAAATTTGATCTTTTGTGCCCAGCTACTATTCTGCAGGAGATAAGCCCTGACAATCCCTCTGCTCTTTCCAACACTTGAGTTCAGATTGAATAAAAGAAAAATGAATTGATTTTTCATCGTAAGAATGCCAGTGCTGGTCAAAGCTAGTAGTCCTATTCCCCATAAAGAGAGAAAGAGAGAGAGACAGAGAGGGAGAGGGAGGGAGGCGAGATGATTTTTGTTGCATGTTTATTGCAAATGACACATCGTGGAGATGATTCGGGAATGACAACCTTATCCACTGGAGGTTGATGCGCGGCTGGGCTTCTGTTCATTACAACATTTTCTTTTCATTAAGCACAGTATGAACAAGTGGCATGGAAATTATAATGTGGAGGTTCGAACATCCTAGAATTTGCAGGATACACACAAAAAATACACACGCAATATAAACAAACAATTAAAATGGCAGCTTGAAACACTACACTGTGAGAGGAAGCGAATGACAGGTGAGATACCAGGTTTATCCTTGAGCTCTGTGCTTTACCATAACACTGCTGCTTATGTGCAGTACAGTACAGAACAGTAACGCCTCAGACATTCTGTTAATAAATGGACTCAAGAAAGACACAACGCTATGCTGAAGGCATAGCTGGGAAGAGGTTTTTATGAAAAAGCACTTCCAGCCTAAAGCCTTTACAAAGTCCCTTCGGCAAAAAAATTTCTTTAGCTCTGTCACTGGCTCAAGGCTTCAAATCATTTTCATTCAATGCACTGAA
This sequence comes from Misgurnus anguillicaudatus, assembly GCF_027580225.2. Lineage (NCBI taxonomy): Eukaryota > Metazoa > Chordata > Actinopteri > Cypriniformes > Cobitidae > Misgurnus > Misgurnus anguillicaudatus. The sequence continues at coordinate 21,892,707 of NC_073358.2, forward strand.
TTCTGAATTCTTTTTTATTAAAGGATTAGTACATTTTCTTAAAATAAATCCAGATAATTTACTCACCACCATGTCATCCAAAATTTTGATGTCTTTTTTTGTTCAGTCGAGAAGAAATTATGTTTTTTGAAGAAAACATTCCAGGATTTTTCTCATTTTAATGGACTTTAATGGACCCCAACACTTAACAGTTTTTTCAACTGAGTTTAAACGATCCCAAACGAGGCATAAGGGTCTTATCTAGCGAAACGATTGTCATTTTTTTACAAGAAAAATAAAAATATGCACTTTTAAACCACAACTTCTCGTCTATCTTTGGTTCTGTGAAGTGCCAGCGCGACCCCACGCAATTGCGTAATGCCGTGGAAAGGTCACGTGTTACATATATGAAACGCACATTTGCGGACCATTTAAACAATAAACTGACACAAAGACATCAATTAGTATCATTCGACATACAACAACGTCAGAACAGTCCTCTTTCTCCACACTTGTAAACACTGGGGCGGAGTTTCGCATACCTCATCCATGACCTCTTGAAGTGATGACGTATAGTGTGAGGTCGCGCTGGGGCGTTACATGACCGGAGATAAACAAGAAGTTGTGGTTTAAAAGTGCATATTTTTATTTTTCTTGTCAAAAATGACAATCGATTCGCTAGATAAGACCCCTATGCCTCGTTTGGGATCGTTTAGAGTCCTTTGAAACTCCGTTGAAAAAACCTGTTAAGTGTTGAGTTAAGTGTTAGGGTCCATTAAAGTCCATTAAAATGAGAAAAATCCTGGAATGTTTTCTTTTAAAAACATAAATTGTTCTCGACTGAACAAAGAAAGACATCATCATTTTGTATGACATGGTGGTGAGTAAATTATCTGGATTTTTTTTAAGAAAATGGACTAATCCTTTAAGCTAAAAAATGAAATGTTTAGGCTAAATAGGTTAATGCAATTCCATGCATTCTGACTGATTAAAACAGCTAAAGATATGTAATCCTTATGCTAAACAAATGCAAAGTGACAAAAAGCAGTATTTATCAAACATGGGTACCCTTTACATATGAGTGACCCCATATTCCTTCATGGGCACTTTATGCATTCTCGAGGTTCTAAGTGAGATGCGTTGAGTTGTGTTTGACTAAGCGCATTGTGACAAAAACAGTTGACGCGTTGTGCAAATGAGTGGGAAAAAACAGGTTGCGCATTCCATGTTTGTCGCGACGTGAAGCGGACCTTCCATAGGAATGAATGAAAACACTTGGAGCATGTGTGCCAGGGCTTAGCCCCAGACAGCCCTATACCAATTTAAACCCTGCCCACCAGAGATATGAAGAACGTAATACTGTCATGATTCTGCCCTCTTGTCATTGTTTTAGTATTAGTCATGAGGCAGGATCATGACAGGCTCATGTGTTGTGTGAAAGCACTACTGGCCTTGTTAATTTAGGCCATGTGCTTTCTGTCTCTTCTCCTGACCCCGCCCACTTGTTTCCTTTAATCATCCCATTATTGTTTGATTCATGTCACCTGTTCCCCTCTTGATTTGCTCCCCTATTTAATGCCCTTGTGTTTGCTGTCTTGTGTGGATTCGTTTTGTTCTAGCATGTACGTACCTGTGTGTTTCAGAAATCTAGAGTATTTGTCAAAGTTTATTATTCTGTTTTACTGTTGATATCCTAGTCTTGTTCCAGTCCTTGTTAGAATAGTCTTGTTCTTCATTGTCTAGTCATTGCCTTTAGTGATGGGGAAATGAAGCATCGAATCAAGCACCGATACTTCCCTTACTGTTTCGAACCATGATTCGAAGCCTCAACGAGGGTGTTGAAAACAGCGGCATCTTTTGGTTAATAAAACCTAAAGCAGTCGCTTCTGGAAGAAGCTCCGTCAGTGAAGCAACAAGCTGATGAAATTCAGATGAATATTAATATTATGTGTACAAATAAAGCTTAGACAACATGTGTGTGAATGGTCAATATAATAAACGTATTTACTCATTCAAGTGTGGCAAAAATGTCAGTATTTAAGGCGGAGTCCATGATGTTTGAAAGCACATGTTGATATTTGAAATCACCTAAAAAAACACGCCCCTACCCCAATAGAATCTGTACCTTCTGTTGATAGACCCGCCACACACATACGCAACCCCGCATTTGATTTGATTTGATTGGCTATAAGTGGGTTTTGGTAGTCGGTCCGTCTCCTTTTCCAAACCGTTTTTCAAACATTGACTACGTTTACATGCTGTCAATATTTGGGTTATGGTCGAGTTAAGGTCGGGTTTCGGGTTTCTGAAACATTCGGAATAACCCGTTTACATGCGTGAGCAGAGAGAGTTACCCCTGTATACATGGAATTGGCAATATCCTGATGTAAACTGTGATTAAAAGGTAAATGCTGTGATTTTGCGTGGCTCACTAGTGCGCTTTGCGGTTTTACTGCCTTCATTTACTAAAATAAAGGTATTATTTAAATCCAGAACAAGCTGCACCGATGTAGAAGCAGGGTAGGCTAAGTTGCATGTCTTTCCTTTTTTTGATGAAAAGATTAACACGCTATATACTAGCCTTCAGCTAAATATATTTTTGAAAAAAAATTAATTGAAGAACAATTTTCTAACAAGAAGGTTTTTAAGTGCAAATTTACAGAGCATCTGTAAATAGAACAGACAACCACGTCTTAAAGAAATTTAAATTAGACAGTATTTATGCACCTATAAATGTACAAAACGAATGCAAAAGCTTACAGAAGGCAATGAATATTTATTTATGGCATTTTCAATAATATATTAGTAGATAAATTGACATATATAAAGTATGAAAACGAATAAATCATTATTTTGGCTAAATTAAGCTGGAAAGATAATTTTTATAATTGTCATCCTTTCAGAACAAGCTTTTATGCTACCTATAATAACTTACATTATATCCTGAGTGTTACTTGGCCGAAAATATGTAGAAATACATGCAAGTAAAAAAGTACAGAACAAAAATGTTTAGCTCACGCGGATAGAACGAAAAGCCGTTAATTAAGCAGAGGACGTCCAGAAACAGTCGAGTCGGCAAATGATCACCAATGTTCATAATGATTCACGCAGGTACTGTTGATGATAAACTTTCATATCTAAATGTCAGGTAAGAGTCAAGTATTCAGTCAGTTAATAATAAAGCCACCGGCGTTATTGCAACATCCTAATCCACAGAGCGGACGCTGCATACAAAGAAAAAACCTAAGGTTTTTATTTTACGTGGTTTTAATGCTGGTAAGCAATCAGTTATATTATGCCGCTTTGTATTTGTGTGGATCAGTTAAATTAAAGTAATTTTAATCTTAGAAACCGCATCTATGCAGACGACGCTATGCAGTTATTCTGTCATCTTTCACTTTTTTCACACATTCACTGTATTTAACGAAATATGAATAGCATAGTATTACATTTTGAATTCAAATTCACAAAAAAAACCCAAGTTACTCTCATAACTATTGACAATCTATTTGAACTTTATTATACATGTATGATGTGAAAAACAATAGCAATATATTAATTTAACGTGCAAAGCGCGGTTGTTGCAATTGGTTTCCTCCTCGCTCTAAAAGTGTATAGAAGTTCCTCTACTCAAAAGACCAAGATTCCTTGCGAATAGAACATGCGCAGAACACAAATCAATGTTCCTTTTGATGGGAATATCCCGATGCGCGTTTACATGACCAAAATTTCGGGCTAGAAAAGAGGTAACCCAGGGGTAATATTCGGGATTTTAAAAACAGGAATATTAGCATATTCGGGTTTTTGCCGGTGTTTACATGGACGTGCGCGACCGGGTTATTGCTAATATTCCGGATTTGAACGGGTTACTGGCTGCATGTAAACGCAGTCATTGTGGACTCCGCCTTTAAATAATAAGAGTTAACATTCATACGATTCAATGCTGTATTTTATTGATTAATGTTCACACGCAAAATATGTACATACAATCCTATCTATTCGGTATTATGTTGGACTAAAATGTGAATAATGCAAATAACTGCTAAAAAACCTCTGGGGTTTGAACGTTCTGACACGCAAAGCGAAGCGCACACGTGACTGAACAGAAAGTGAAGCTTCGTTTGTCATTGGTCCCGTGATTTCTACGTTAACAGCACAAGCTTCGAATCGATGCTTTATCTGGCACGCCCACCTTTGCTCGACACAAGCTCCGAAGCCCCGCTTTAAATGTAACATCACTAACTGCCTTGTTTTACCCCCTTGTGGGTCTTTTGTTTTGTGTGTCTTGTTATAATAATAAAAGCCTTTGAGTTCATCTTCCCCTGCGCCTGGGTTCTCTCCCTCTCTCCTTTTGGAGAATCCCTCACAAATACTACTCTATAGTTACTCAAGAAGAGCAAAAACAGTTTGTGTTATGTGAGCTTTAAATGCTCCCTCATTTCTAAGTCTGCTAAATAAATGAGAATGTAAATGTGTGTGAGCAGCTGGATTTTGCCAACTATTTATAAATATTCTACATATGCAGCCTGATAGCCTGTGGAAAAAGTTGAAAAAAGCTTCACTACATAATTATCCTTTCTTGTGCAGCAAACTTCACAGAGGAGTAATTAAAATGTCGCCCTGAAGACAGGAAAATCAACAAATTGTCCCATTATAGTCTAATTGTTACTATTGACGCTGACAGTGGGGCATTTTTTCTTTTTCATGCCTTTCATGCCTTTTGGAGAGTCAGCTGTTAAAACCATGATTGGTGGGTCAAATAAAATGTTATGGGGTTGTAGGGTTTTGCCTGGGTTCTGAAACACAGCTTGGCAGAGGCTGTTTTGGGCTGACAGAAAGCTTGGAAGGAGGATCACAGCATGTAGTTCTTGTTTACTAGTGTTACAGCCTTTGATAACAGAATAGCAAACATCTTGCCATCTGCTGGTTCTCACTTTCAAGTCATAAACCAGGTGCAAGGTTTTTTCCCTTTGATGCTCTACCTCTGATTGAGATTTTGCAACACTTGGTGTTTTTACACTTGAAATGTGAGTAAAAGAGATTAAGACTCGGAAAATAAGTGAATTAATGCCAAAAAATAGATATATCATCACAGACTTGGGTCTGTCTTTAATGTTAGTCATCATATGTCCTTGTATATTAATGGACTTTCAATCAGAAGGCTTTTAACATACTTCACAGACTCAACAAGGCATTTGCTAAAATACACTTTGAAGATATGAAGACTCTTTAGTGTTTGGCTTAATGAGTGATGTTTATCAGATTTGTCAGTGAAGGGCACAGCCCCAAGCTAAACTTACTGAAGTACAGATTTTGTATCCAACACCAAAATCGAAACGACACTGCTCATCCATGGAGTAATTGATGCCTGGAAGTTCAGGAAGCTGGGGCCAGTCATGTTTAAAGGGGTCATCCAAAAGGCAATCATATGAACTGTGAAAAACAACAAAAAAGATTTTTAGGTAAAACTCTTGTAGATGTCCCAATAAAATAGTATAAACCCAAAATGAACTGTAAAAAAATATAAATTGTGTTCAATAAATTAAATTTCGGTATAATTACTTATCAATTTAGTGTTGAAAACCCTTCTTCATCAGGGATTCAATTCAATGTTTTAAATTGTGCAACACTTTAAATGAAAGATTTTAGTTTGAAATGGGGTCATGAGAATGAAACAAAAAATACAATTTAGTTTAATTCTCAGTTTCCCTCTATTATTTTCAGTATAATGAAACCAATATTAGGGCCCAATTCAATTCTATTTTATAGCCCTACACCTACCTTCATCCCTTGTCCCTTGAAACGGAGTGAAAATGGCAAGGGTTAAAAATTCCCCTAAGAAATGAGACACCACTACTGCACCGTAAATTTTGTTACAGCCTAAAAATGGCCCTGCAAGCCCGAAAGCAGCACACCACAAACTCCTCTGTTAGCGATTAAAATGTTCCGATTATTCACTTTCCCATTTCCCGCGATCTGTTCGCAATGGTGGATTATCACACTTCCGGGTTTTGTGGGCGGGACTTGGCAACTTTGTGCATGTCCACTTCCGACGCAGTTAGGTTAGGGATCTACAACCCATTCTCACTTCCCAAGGCGTCAAAATCTGAAGCAAGTTCAAACGCCTTCAGCGTCAGTATGAAGACGCGAAGGGTGCCCCTATGCCTCACTATATCGACGAAATGGGAACTCTGTTGCTTTCATGCTAATCCCTCAGCGTCGGATATAGACGAAAGGGAATCCCGGAAGGTGATGGCGTCACGTTATGCGACAATCAGCAGGATAATGCCGCTTCTGGACGGTAACTACTCAATTTTTGTTCCAAATTTTTACCATTGTCGCTTGGGGTTGGGGTTAGAACGACTTTCTGTTACATAAAATTACAGTACATCCTAACCCAAACCCAACTCTAACCCCAAGCGACAATGGTTTAAAAATCAGAAGACAAAAAGTATAAACCAATACAGACATCCTAACCCAAACCCGAACTCTAACCCCAAGCAACAGTGGCTTAAAAATCAGAAGACAAAAAGTACAAACAAACTGACATCTGAACCCCAAGTCTAACCCCAACCCCAAGCGACAATGGTTTAAAAATTGGGAAAAAATGGAGTAGTTACTGTCCAGAAGCGGCATGATCCTGCCGATCGTCGCATAACGTGACAGCATCACCTTCCGGGATTCCCTTTCATCTATATCCGACGCTGAGGGATTAGCATGAAAGCAACGGAGTTCCCATTTCGTCGATATAGTGACGCATAGGGGCACCCTTCGCGTCTTCATACTGCACTGAAGGCGTTTGAACATGCTTCAGATTTTGACGCCTTGGGAAGTGAGAATGTGTGTTGGGATCTAACATCCTGTTAGGCAGGTGTGGAATGTAAGTTAACGAAGTACAAATACTTATTTGTATAAATTATTTGTATTACTTATAAAATTTTCCACTTATTTTTTACTTACACTTTTGACTTACAATTTTCAACAAATTATCTGTATTTTTACTTTACTACATTTCTACAACACCCTCGTTCCTTTACGTACCGTATTTTCCAGACTATAAGCCACACCGGAGTATAAGCCGCATTCAAAAATGCGTCATTAAGACAAAATAACATATATAAGTCACAGTGGACTATACGTTGCGTTTATTTAGAAAATTATTTTCACAAAATCCAAGCCAAAGAACAGATATTTAATCTGGAAAGGCAAGTTATTAAACTAAACAATAGCAGACAGAACAGCAGGCTGAATAGATGTATGTACGTTAAAGTAATATCATCAGTTATTTAAATGATAAACCATAGCATACAGAACTTACCTGGAGGTCTAAATTTACCGAACAAGCCAACTAGCGTAAGGTTCGTCATTTCGCATCACTGAATTCATTGAATTACATAAATATAGGAGGAGCATATAGCGGACTCTTGCGGCTGTAGACGGTAATGATGTCTCTTGCCTCATAAATGGCCAAATTTATTCATACTGACTTACAAGGCGCACCTGACTATAAGACGCAGCACCAGCCAAGTTATGAAAATAAAACCGCGGCTTATAGTAAGAAAAATACGATACCTTTCTCAACAACTTTTCTATTTAATCTGGCCCAGCAGAACTGGCATTACGATCAACCGGAAGTGGACATGCACAAAGATCGCTGAAAGGGAAGTATCAGTGTGATAATCCCCATTCGCTGTAGTGGACTGGCATCAACAACCAGGGGGGAACCAGGACGGAGGTTACATATGTCTATGTTGCTGTGTATTGTGCAATTAGTAACGCGGGATATGTTAGCAAACTTTAACAATTTTTTTTTGCGAACACTTATTTTAATTACATGACTGTAAATATGAACACAGGATTAAATGTAACATAAAACAAATGATTATTTGTCATTCAAATCTTTATTAATGTGAAAAAAGACTTGAATTATACTCGAATGAGCAGCCATGTTGGAACATTTTTTACACCCTCACTTTTGTTGCCACCTATTTTAACATTAATGGCTGTATGTTAAGCTATTTTCAGCAAATCTATACTGCTATACAAGCAGCACATTGACTACTCTAAAATATATACAAATTTAATTTCTATAGTATTGTGCCTTGAGAAAATAGTAAAATATCTGCTGAAATGTGAGGGGTGTACTCACTTTTGTGACATACTGTATATGCAATCAATAATATATAACAAAATCATCAAAAAAGGACTTAAGTCTAAACAAGGCCACACAAACAAAACGCATACAAAGCTGTCAAGAATCAAGGCAGTAAAAGATTCTGAACTTCAAAAGGTTCTGCTGAGGTTACCAACATATCACTAAATGAAGCTGTACCCAAAGTAAAGGTGCTCAAGGACTTTCAGACACACTCAAGACTTAATAGTTGTCACGGCTAGTACGTGTCATGTTTTGTGTATTGCACTGATCCGTCTCACCTGGACTCTCATTGACTCATTAAGCCAATACACCACACCTGTCTTATGTTTAATTGTCTTTGTATTTATATGCCTTGTTTCTGTCACACCGGTTGCCGGTAGATTGTCATTGTCATTACTTCCATGTCTGTTCCTGTTCACGTTGGATGTTCCTGTGTTACTTACATGCCTGTTATTTTACTCCTCGTGTTTTGTTTCCAGTTTTATTATTAAATGTTACTTATTGGTTCGAACTCTGCGTTTGCGTCCTGTCTCTCCAACCCTGTCGTGACAATAGTAGTAAAGGAAATCTGTAGCTGCATTTCAAGGGTTAATCTTAAAGCCAACGGTTTTGAAGCAGACCTTTTTGGGCTCTCTATACAATATACACACACATAACAAAGTGTCATAGAGGGTGGGTGATGGCGCAGTGGATAAGTCACACGCCTTTGGTGTGAGAGATCTGGGTTTGAATCCACTGTGACACACCATTGTTTCCCTAAGCAAGACACTTAACTCCTAGTTGCTCCGGAGGCGTGCGACCTCTAACATATATAGCAATTGTAAGTCACTTTGGATAAAAGCGTCAGCTAAATGAATAAATGTAAATGTAAATAGAGATCAAAGTATCAGTAAACACTGTTTAGCATTCCCTATTTGCTTCGGAAAAAAATGATTTGCTTGGTGTAAATGAATAATTCGACATAGATCAACTAAGATTTAAAGCTGCTCAGAATAGTGACCACTTCAAGATCAATAGCCAACAGCAAATGTTTGAGCTGTTTGTTGGGATAGACAGTGGTCAGCCTCTCACAGATTACATCACTTGCCCACCACGACAATGCCACACAGGGGCGGACTGACCATCTGGAGCACCGGGAGATTTCCTGGTGGCCTGGCAGTCGTTCTGGCCTGCCGTGCAGTCGGCTCAGCTCAGGTTGACATGTGTTAGGCAGAGATTGATGAATGACGGACCTCTATAAATCTACGAATCAGGCAATCGCGGTGAGAAAATGCCACCACATGACCTTAAGCCAGCAACGCACTGCCTTTTTGACTTTATCTGTCAAATATGCAGCGCAAACACAAAGGAGAAGCAGAGAGAGAAAGCGAGCGAATAAAAGAAAAGCCCTGGCCACAGACACAGCGAGGTGCTGCAAAATCACAGAAATATTCACCAAGAAGGGAGCAGGTCAGTCAAGTTACCAGTATAAACGTGCATCTATATTGCTGATTGCATGTTTTAAAGTCAGGTGCTGACGTGATGCGTTGCTTTTTCTACAGTCCTTACCGGGGAAACCCCTATACTGCCGCTGAACATTTAAACTGGGTCTTATCCCTTTTAAAAAGTGTAAGCCTAACATTGTCTGTGGTATGGTAGTATACAATACATTGTATATTCCTAGTAAGTTTTTGAGGGTTCACCTACAGTATAGACATAGACTGCATCTTGATAACTCATTATTAAGGTACAGTAGATCACTTGTTGGTCGGTCCCATTTTCTATATTTTAAATCTGTATAAATTTGTTCCCAGTCAGATGAACTGTAATTCTTCTGGTAGTCTACCTGTTATACGACCTAATAATATTAACATATAAGATTAGCAAGTCCGGTGGATTACATGAACATGGTGACGGCAGCAATGAAGGTGGCCTGGGATGGAGTCAATTCCCGGCCTGAGTTATTGTCCCAGTCCGCTCCTGCCGCCACCCACATTGTTTAGATAGTAAGAAAATCATTTAGTTCATTTAAAGAGCAGACACTACAGTTAAAAACCTGTAAGTGTCTGCTCAATTCTGCGCAGGCAAATCACAGCACAGATGAGCAGTAGGTGTCGGATTTCAGTTATCACTTGATGAGAGTAATGCCGAGTTCAGACTGCATGACTTCAGACTAGATGTTTTCACACTGTGTGACAATCTGGGGTAGCGTTCAGTCGCTGCTGTTTCAGACTGCATGATGGATTGGCGACAGGGGTTTTCACATTGCATGCCTTTACTGTAGGAAGAATCGCCGATAACTTTGTCCCGGTCCGCAAACTACGTCTCACAACCATATGCATGCGAAAAGTGATGCGAAGGAAACAACGCGAGGCCATGCCTCCGGAGTTCTCACGTGAGACTGGGATTATTATTAAAAATGGTAGCCCGCAAGAAGCTTACCATACAAATTGCATGTGCGCTCATTTGCAGCAGAAAGAAGAAAAATAAATAAAGATTATGAAGGAGGAAATGGTTATAGAGACTCCTCCCCGAACTTCCAGCTACCCTGTATGTTGCTCTCTCATTGGCTGTAGGTCATCGCCGATGTTATTTTCAGTCAAAACACATTTCACACGGCATGCTTTTGAATAGCCGACAGGTCCAGATATTTAGCATGCCAAATATCTAACGGGGGTCTGTGACTCATCGGCGATTCTCTCAGTTCAGGTCTTTGATAATTCACAGTGTGAGATTGTCACTCGCATGCACGAGCATCAATTTGCCTGTGATTTCGGGCATTCAAATAAGCAAGCAGCTAGCGGGTTTTTTCCACAGTGAAAACCGTCCCTCAGGGTTTTTTCGCGCTCAGGGCTGAGCGCCGAGAGTTCAAAAATATTCAGCTTTGAGTGAAAATCTCCGCTCGTCAATGTCAGTTCTCACACGGCTGTCCAATTACAGTGGAGGAGGGGCGGGAAATTACCACAGCAACCAACAGGCTTACAGCTGAAGTATCACAGCTACCAAAGCGCTAGGCTAAAAAACAGCTGGTATTTGGCGTCCTCAAGGCGTTTTCAGCCGCGTTTAAAGTTTTGGTGTGTCCAGCCCCTAATGCTGAGTTTACAACAACCGCGTTTCAGGCGTCAAAATCGAGTCTACCGCGGCAAACTCTGCTTCTTGTGGGAGGGGCAAGTGCTATGCGGTTGTCTGTTTGCAAGATGACTGATGTTGATTGTGCATTTAATGAGAGAGTTAGCGGTTTGTATTTGGTAACCTTACTATAGGGGAAAAATAAACGGCGCGGGTCGATAAACGTAACGTGGCTCAAAAGTGAAGTGTGTATTACAACTTACCAGGTTGCCCAATGTCCTCATTGACACTCTTCAAAGAGAGGTCCTTTTTATTCCTGTCTCCTCTATAGAAATAAGAACTTGTGTCGTATAGCTCCGGGTGACTGCTTACGGACAATATCTAGCGTTGGTTGAATGAGTGACTCCGGGCGGGGCTGCCACCATAGCAGCAAGCAGGCTCCTGATTGGTTAACGCGGCGCGAAATTCCGCCAAAGTTCAGATTTTACAACTCGGGCGTCAGACGCAAATTCGCATCACTCGCAAACTGCACAAAAAGCACCATTCAACGCTCAATTTGCGCCTTTAAGGCGGAAACGCGTCTTTCGCGTTGCGTGACCTCCAGACGCGCGTCAACGCGTCTTCACATTGACTTAACATTGAAATCACTTGCGCTTCACGCCTCTACCGCGGTTGGTGTAAACGCAGCATTAGGACGGGCGGGATTCCGAAGTCAGAAGTACCAGCGCGCACCAGCACACTTTATTCAAACAAATGAATTGCCACTAATTCAAAGGTGAGAGTAAAAAACTCATGGCAGCATGTGCATTGATACTGTAAGCTATTCACCACAAGATTTACTAATTCAAAAAACATCCACTAATTCAAATGTGAAAGTAAAATGCTCACAGCTCCACGTGACCATTTCCTCCCCATCACTATTGCTCAGCATCTCATTTGTATTGGCTGCAGTAAGTTGCTTGGATTCATGGGTAATTTGCATCCCATGAGCCATGACCAAGATGGGATTAACCCTGACCATGCAGCAGTATATAAATTCAAAATCCTAACAGTTGCACTAGAGGTCTTCTGAACTGATTCTGAGTGAATCAATGAGGGCTCAACTGAATAAATTACCTAAAATTGAGACGGTTGTTACAGAAATCCAGACCAGAACCTCAGATTACATTTAAGCATAATGTGTCTCAGATGAGACTTTAAACTTATTATTAGATCACTGCTTCTTGGATTGATTGAACTGATTTGATAATTGTTTATATTTCAAAAATTGTATCATAAAATAAACAGGAGCAGCATTGTGAAAAAAAAACTGTAATTTTATTTTTATTATTTAAGCAAAAGTATCCATCCACCCAGATGAAACATTTACCTCTAAATGACCTCTGTTCTAGTATGCTGAACTATTATTGCATTGCTTTAAGGTCTCTTAAGTTCACAGCATCTATTTACTTAGCACTAAAATGCGTTTATTAAAGATATTGCGAGATGGTGCATCGGTTTGTACTTTGTTGCAATGATTCCCCTTAATCTAATAATAAGAGAGCAGGCTGGTGTACAGTAAATCCTTGTTACTTACAATGTGTATAAATTTAGGATATGAAAGTGACAATTGACCAATTAAATCAAATCATCTCCTGTCTCACAGGTCTATTTTTTAAGTCCAATTTATAGTCGTGTGTAAGGTAAAAGCTGTAGGTTATCCATAGCCTGTGCTTAGCCAGCCAGCAGCTTTCCAAAATTTTAACAGCGCGTTAGTTCTATGCGGACCGCAACCGCTGTGATTGGTCTAATAGAACCCCTACCGTCAGGTAAAAACTGCGTCATAGGTATTTCGGTTTGCGACGGTGAGAAAAATGGGCCAAGTTAAGGAGTGATTTACCTCAAACATACACAACAAGTTGCTGTTTCTTCTTCGTTTGTGGGTTAAACTGGCCAAGCTGCTTCTTTATTGCTGCTAGTGTGTCGACACAGACGACGATGCAGAAGTAGGCTATATATGAAAACCGACGCATAACTTAAGCCGTATGACCTACGCACAACTATAATGAGCCCTTAACTTTAACTCAGTTAAATAAACAAAATAGGTCTGCAAAACCTGACATGACATCAAACAAAGCAGCTCTCGACTCAAAACAATATTTACAAAAACTATTATCAAAAGGTGCACTGGTGAGAAGACACATTTCGATGTAAAAAAAAAAAAAACGTACATAGCCTTAAGACTTTTCTAATAAAACAAAGAGAGATGATAGAAATAAAAACTGTAAACTCACTGAATGTATCTCTTCAGTTCTTGCCCACTGCACATAGACCAATGATAGCGATGGAAGGCTGCTTGCACCAGAGGGGCCATGACGCTTCCCATGGCTGTCTCATCACCACAGCGGTTGCCTTGACCATCATGTTCCATTCCCAGCCTACAGTAAGACATGATTATAATAAGCAGAGCAATCTTAGTACTCAGTAAAATCTCGCAAAGGGCATTGTTATAAAAGCATTGCATTAGGTTACAAGACTTGCAAAAAATATCATTTAAACATGGAAATATTTAGAAAAAAAAAAGAATTACATTGAATTAAAAAAAGGAATATCTGCATTATTCTAAGCCACTAGTCAGAAAAGCAAATTGGTGATGCTTTATTCTGATTTAATCTAATTCTGGTGGAGAAAGGTTCCACAAGTGTTGGTTATTTTAATATAAAACACACACCTAATCTGTTAAATATCTTAACTCTTTCCCGGCCAGCGTTTTTAAAAAAAGTTGCCAGCCAGCGGCAAATTTTTTCATGATTTTCACAAAAGTTTCATGCTTTTTCAGAAAATGTTCTTCTTTAATTATATATTTATTGTGGAAAAGTGGAAATTCTCGTCATTTGCAGTGAAGCATTTTCTCTTAATTGACGAGATAACTCGTCAATGGCGGGAAAAGAGGTAAAATAACCACCAGAGCAATGTTTGTGGTAACCGTGATATAAGCGGAATCATTGATTTCCGGTCTTTAAATTATTTAAAAATAATACACACCCACTGTGTAACGCCGGTGTCACACCGCAAGCGTGAGCAGCAAGTATTTGCTGCGCGTGGCCATTGTGCTTTCACACCGGCTGCGTTTGCAGCGCATACTGTGCAGTTTAAATAACAGTATAAAAATCTCAAGTTCACATTACATTATTTTACATGCATGTACAGTATGAGCAAAACCTTTTCAAGATGCTTTTTGAAGGTCGGTGTAATTTATATAACTGTGATTTGTTTAAACAGTTTTCGTACTGTTCTTGTCCGTGTAATGACAGATATAGACACAATACACAATTATAGACATAAAAAGCACATTATTAAATCTTTTCTCTGAAGTTTTACTTAAGCAATATCGCTCGAGTAGGAGTGTGATATAGCTCTATATCATCACGGCTGTGATGATATATAGCTATATCACACGACTCCGAGAGCGATATTGCTTTTATACAACAGTTCGACGGCACACGTTTGAAAAACGAAAACTAGAAAACAACAACGGAGTTATTTTAAAAGCCTCTTTGTTTGAGAACTACTTCTTCCGCCACGGATTTGAGGGCGGCCAGAATGACAGGTAAAACTTTCGGCTGCTTTGAAGCTCATACAACTCAATGGACGGAAAAGCCGTTACTTTATATTACCGTTTCTTGGTCACAAAGTGTAGTTTTAAGATTAGTTCAGTCGAGAATGTATCTGTATTATATTTAAATCTGCAGTCGATTAGTAAAGATAGCGCCTGTTTGAATGTTTGCTTAGTGAGATTCGGTACGAATGAGAACCAAAGCATGAGCGGACGTCAGTGTTCACTCGCCCCGCTGACCACCGCCCTCTCTGGGCTACATCTCTGAAAGGGATTCCCCGGCTCTCATGTTGGCCTTGTTTGTTTATGATCGTCAAAATGAGATCAAATCAGCAGTATTTGGTGTCATGATCAAACTAGTACTTGTTTTTTTATTCATATTTAGTGTCTTTTGTGTTGTTATTGTTTTGGCGCAAGGTAAAAGTTAATAAAACTATGCTCGTGTAACGTTACTATTGTTTTCTCATTTATTCTTAACGCGATACGAGCACTCGATTATTATTATTAAACTTTGTTCTTGTCAGTACTATACAAAACGTTTTTTTATAAGTGTCAGAGAGATGTTTTTGCATGCTGCTTATAAATATATCAGTGGCGATATCTCATAACATGTTTTAATAGTCACGTCACGATAAAGTAAATGATCAATGTCCACATTTAAAAGCTGCGGTGCTTACCTGCAGTTCCACGGTGTTTTCGCGTTCTGATAAGAAATATAGCTCCAGAAAAAAACGAGTGTCTATATTCCTCTTTCCAAGTGTTAATCGTCCACACGATGTGACAAGACATTTCTCCCATTAACTTTAACGTAACATCCAAGAGCGCTGATCTTTGACTAATAACTTCCGATTCACAGACTGATTTATGAGCTAGTAAACTAATGAGACACACGGAGAGTGATTCAAACAGCGCGTCTGTGTTTTTCCATTCAGAGATGAGCCTGCTTAGGACCTCCATTCACTAGGTGGCGGAATAATACGAAAGGTGAAGCGGTTACAGTGCCATTATCAGCACAATATCGCATAGCTCTTAGCCAATCAGATTCGAGAACCAGAAAGAACTGTTGTATAATATAAAATAAAACATTCACTCAGTGATTGACAGCATGAAGCAGTCGATCATGTTTCCCTTCAACAGTTTAAGCACAAGATTTAGATTTAAGTTTGGATTTAATGCATTTAGGTGGAAAAAATCAGACTGTCACAGGCTGGATCTTTAAAGACCTTTGATAACCTCTGGCGCCCCTTTTTGGACTACTTACTAGCTAATTTTCAAGACACTTAAACTGAGCATCCTTTGAAGATTTGTTTATTTTATTCTGGGAATGTTTTAAGATATCAATATTTTATGTAATTTTTTTTCTTAATATTATTATTACTATTATTTATTTTTATTTTTTTCTTCTGTCTTTTCTTTTTTCTTGCTGGAGGCCGTAGGTGGGTGATGTTAGGGAGGGTTTTATTGGGGTGTTAATAATGTGGGACAATTATTTTATAAAATCACTACTACTATGTGTTGATTTGATGCTCCAAGCAGAAAAACCATTAAAAAAAAAAGATTTAGATTTGTAGATGTATCTGTTTCTCTGAAGATTTTTAAGATAAGACTAATTTGCTGGGCAGAGAGTGAATGACAGCGCAGTTTTCTGGCAACAGTGTGTTTTTATATACTCCATTGCTTTCTTTTAAATTGCTCAAAGTCATGACTCTTTGAAACACACTTGGCGTCACATTCATGATTTTATTGTAAAATTACACTTTTCCGCGTCAATCCACGATCATTTAAACCATAAACAATGCACTGTCACTTTAATTGAGCGTGAGCATCGCAGCAAAAATAGAGCCGACGGCGAAACAATCGCAGCACTGCTACTTCAGCAAAGCTCCTGCCACGCGAGCACGCGCTGAGCATGCGTGCGGTGTGCATGCTTTAACTTGTTAACATGGGCCCCGAAAAAAACACACGCCGCTTACGCGCTACTCACGCTTGCGGTGTGAAACCGGCGTAACGCTTCGCATCATGCCACATTACCACCTTGGGTGTGCATAATTTTCTAATAATTCAACGACCGTTGTAAATTATTCCTTGCTTAAATGTAGCCAACTTTCTTACTCTGAAATGCGGGACAAAAGATGGTCTGCCGCAGCAGTGCGGATATGGTTTTGTGTATACGGTGTATTTAAGACATTTGTCAAAATGATAGCTAATCTCCTAATTAAATATAAATTTATAACTTTTATGACTTCGCAGCATACGGTAGGTTTATTAATAGTTTGTTCATTTACAGTAAGTACTTTTAACACAGTCCCTAGTTTGTTAATTTACAGTAGGTACTTTTAACACAGTCCCTTAATTGAACCATTACCTTTAATGTCTATCTAAGACAAAACACTTGTGACTCCCGCACTAAGTATAAATAAACGTAATCCCTTCATGTTAATCTTTTTACGTGTGACAAACTAAAACTAACATAGATTCTGTAAGATGTAGTTTTTAGAGTCAACATCAAAAACTTTAATTAAAACACACTAACTGAGGATTGTAACAGATCTTAAAAAACGGCTCGTTCTGGTTCTTCATTCTGATTGGTTGAAACGCGTTCTAAGCCGTGATAAAATACCCCGGTAAACCCACGGTTCAGACCGCATCACAAGTATCATTGCGCCACTGTTGCTGCGTAATGATTTATGAAAATAAACACCACAGTCTTTAATCATTTTTTAATTTTTCTACCTGTGCACAATTATGGCGATATCCAGATAAATGTCAATAAATAAAACATTTCGTCAATAAAGAGAAAACGTTCTCTGAGGTTTTCTTTTTGTCTTATTGATATTTCCGCTATTATCCACAAGATGGCAATCTTACCCAACTTAAACACTGAAGCATTCACTCGACACAATAGCGTTGTGGTGGACGTGTGTTTTGATCAGGCTCTGAATCTGATCTCTTACAAAGGTCTTCACAAAAATGGAATTATCTCCGCTTTTAGCTGAACATTTGAGAGGTGATAACTGATAAGACAACAAATGAAGGTAGGATGAAACGTTTTTTGATGTTGTTGGAAAGCGGATGGACTGTTCTTTCATTTGATATTTTATTTTTATTATGTTTATTTAAAGAAGATAATTTTTCTGTAAGACATTCAACTAAAACTGGGTGGCAACTTAAAAAAACGCTGACGGGGAAAAAGTTAAGCATGCTTCCAAGCATATTTGATCATCACTTCAACAGTTGCACGATATAAATGTTAATGTATAAATTAGATGAATGTTGATTTATAAAATAAACACCACAGTCTTAAATCATATTTTCATTGTGTCTTTGCTGCGTCTCTGTTGTTTGTGAACTGGGCTCTGTTGCAGCCACACTTGATTCTGAGGAACTACTTTGTTTGGCGGAAGAGTAATATTTATACTAATAAAATTACAACTTATTTGTGTTTTATTTTATAAAACCCCGCTAACGTTATGCATATGAAGTAACCGTTTTATAAACGCAATAAACCCCTCGAAGCGTTGGGTTACCAGTGCTTCGCGTCGTGCCTAACAACGCCCCTTAGCTGTTATAAAATGCACTGGTAACCCACTGCTTCTTGGGGTTTATTGCTTTATTATATATGCACAAGCAGCTAAATAACCCACTATGTAAAAAAGAAAACATAAAATTGTATTATTTGACCCTATTAAACTTATACTGATTGTGCTTAAGGGGGTCTGTGATTGGATGAAAGGTGTCAGAGATCATTCTCAAGATAGTGAGACCATTGCTGTTGCTGCTTGTGGTGCCGCAAGAACTGACCGGTGGATGACATCAAAGTCCCGCAAGAGCATTTCGATAGCAGTCTCCTATCATTCACTATCAATTCACGAATCGCTCTCGCTGTGTTTTTATGCTATCTGCCTCTCGGTTCTTGTGGCACCACATGAAGTCGAACAAGCCTGTTGTATCAGTCACTGGTTAGAACAGCGTAGCAGTCAAAAAGCGGGACAAATAAATTAAGCTCAAGATACGAGACGTCGCGGCTAATACGGGACAGTTGGCAACCCTAAATATAATATTCATAACTATATCATCAGTGGTGTATAAAGACCTCACATAATGAACTGCATTGTTTTTATTACCTTAGAATGAGCCGTTTTTATCTACATACACCCCGGGTTTCCTTACATTGAAGTCGTCGTCACGTTTCTACATTGGCCCTAAACACACAAACTGTTCTACACAGCGCGTTTTGTCGCTACATTCTCACTATGTTTGTACTGTGGTGGCTACCATATGCATTTTGAAATTGGAGCTGTTGGTTGTAAATTGCAATCTCTCCACTAGATGCCACTAAAATTTACACACACCACCTTTAAAAGTCATGTAAAATGATAAACAATGTGCAGTGCGACACTACAAAACTATAACTCTTAAGAGCACTCCCTGTACCCAGCACAACGTAGGGGTTATTTAGAAATCTCGAGCACTGATTTGCGAATGTAAGGGATGCAGTCTAAAATACACAATTCTAAATATATGACATGACCTGTTATATAAGCTGATATATGTAGCCTTAATTTGGGTGGTCAATCTGCATTTGAAAGGCTTTTAACCCTGGAGAACCAAAGAAAATTTTTGATGGCAGCAATTAACATTAGCCAAATTTGACCTTGTGGGTTCTCCAGGGTTAAATCTAGTTAAATCAAGTTAAATTACTCTAAATCAGGTAATTTTAGTATTCCAAAGTCTTTGAAAAACCACTAGCCACTGGTGAGCAAAAAAGTTTATGTCAAGCCCTGTTTATAATGTAAACCGTAATGGGGACCTAAATGAGAATTTAATAATCAAAGAGCATTGTCATTTCTCTTTGTCAGTATTAAATAAAATGTTAATTCAGTCTGTGCTCATGCCAAGCTGAAAAAAACCCAGTAAGGGGTTGTGCACACCAAAACTTTTATGCCTGCGGCCTGCGCATGTTTTCAATAGTTTCCAATGGAAGCTCTACATTTTTCAAATAAGCCAGCAGCTAGTGGTTTTCTTCCGCGCTAAAAACCAGCGCCCGACGGTTTTTCCGCGCTCAGAGCTGAGCGCCGAGAGTTGAGAAATGTTCAACTTTGGAAGAAAAGCTCCGCTCGTCAATGTCAGTTCTCAAGCGGCCATGGAGGTGGGGCGGGACAAGTATCACAGCAACCAACCGTCTCACAGCTGATGTATCAGAGCTACCAAAGCGCTTAGCTGAAGAAAGCTGGCACTCAGCTGAAAAACAGCTGGCATTCAGCGTTGTCCAGGCGTTTACAGCCGCGTTTTAAAGTTTTGGTGTACACAACCCCTAAAAGTAGAATAGTGTTAAAAAGTTTCTCATGATGTTTCAGTGTAAAATTATTACAGTCCCTGTAAAGTAATGCTTGAAAATAGGCTAGAGAAAGAAAGAAATAATAAATGTTTTTATCAAACAGAAAAGCAAGAGCGATGTATTCTACCTAGCAGATACGCTGGGGTATTGAGAGGTTATTTATGGTTAAATAATTTCTCTATTGAACACCTGAAGTGATACGCAAGTTCACTTGTGTAAGGAACTACAATTCTTTTGTCCATTGTGAAAATCCACATTCATCTTGCAAAATCGAATGTTAGGTATAAAACACTAAAACCTCAATAAAAAGGTTTTTAAATTCAGACTCAGTGGTTCGATTTTGATCAAATATTCCTTTTTTGGATTAAAAATGAGACACTACAACAGAAATGTTGGAAATGTGGAATGACAGAAAACTTTCAACAAAAGCAAATTACAAGCTTTAGAAAAATTCAATTTTCTAAAATGGCTACAAGGTCCCTGGCCAGGTAAGAAAAAAACCTACACATGGCCTGTCTCATGGGCTACAACAAATGCAGAGGAGAAGCCGTCTTCATGATTGAGGGTGCAGCTGCGGACAGGGTGGCACATCCCAGTGACAGGTGCATATCCTGAGAGAGAATGATACAGACAGACAGAATAAACAGGTTACTATGGATAATTCATTTAGTCATAACAGTGAAACCCCAGTGACTCCAGTGACAGCTGGCTGGTAGGTGGTAGTACTTAGCAGAGAGACGCAGGCAATATATGCCAGAACATTGTCCATTAGTATTAGGGAGACTGTGTTTCTTTAATTTGGTTTAGCCTAATACTGAAGTTAAAGGGACACTTCACTGATTTGCATTAAGCTTTGTATTGTTACAACCCCAGTCATGTTTTTGAATGGTCGTGCATCATTCCCTCAGTTTCCCCTAGGACGAGAGAAATACAGATTTCAGTGTTGTACAGTACTTCCTTCTTTCAATGATGTAAAAATCGTCATTTTGTGTCATTGAAAGAAAGAACTGCTGTATCTATGTAGAGGGTGAAAGACTTCAGACACTTATTCCTAATTTTTCCAAGGTGGGGGCTATGGGTGGGACCCACTCAGGTTACAGACCTATTACAGATAATTGGTTGTGACTTACGAAAATATACGAACACAGACACAGCCATCTTTATGCTAAGCTAAGCTAACAGACGTTGTGGAGCAAGCCAGACTTCATGTCACAATAATAGCAGAAGGTAATCGATATGATATGAAAGAGGGTGATTTTGTGATGCTCTAATCCGCTGTTTATGGCACCTTTATGGGCCTCAATACAGCAAAGAGCTGAGGCAGATGGAGGAACAGAAGCCCGAGGAGTAGGCCGGAGCCTGGGCATCGGCTGCGTAGAGGAGCCCGGGGAAGAAGCCGCAACCCTCGGCCTCTGCTGCGTAGAGAAGCCCAGACTGGCTGGAGCTTGACCGACTAGTAGTGCCTGTACTCTCGCTGTGTGCTTTTAGTAGGGTAGGAAGGGGGGGTTCACCTGCACCCGAAAGGTATATTTTTTTAACCTAGTTTTTTGTAATCCTTAAGGTGTCTAGAAAAGAAATTTTGATGTTCCCCATGCAAATTATTGTCCCATGTGTGATTTTTTGTATCATCTTTTGTGTCCGTGCTTGATTTTCGGCTGTGAAAAAGGAAAACTTTAAATCAACATAGAATCTGAACAATACATTTTACAGACACAATCCACCCCATTTCCTCTTCGTCTTTGCACGAGGAATTGATAGATATGAGGATTGTCATGATTAGATGATGTAAAATGCATAAAAACTCAAATAAACACAAAAAAATGTAAATAAAATTGTGACATTGGATCACTGGAACTCCTCCCCTATGGACCCTATTGATATATGTCTTCTAACTTTTGTATTTTTACATTCTGTAAGATGTCTGATAAACAAACGTTGATGATCCACACCTGAAATATTGTCACGTGTATGTCTTTTCTGGCTATATTGGTTGCCTCCCTGGATTTCCAAAAAAAGCAAAAAAGAACATTTACATAATGTCTTTTTCAAACTGGAATATATTTGTAATGCTTCAGGTGTCTGATAAACATATTCCACATTAAAATATTGTGCCAAGTTTTTTATTTAGATTGGAATCAATTTGAAACTTAGAGCAATAAGTGTGGTCGAAAGTTAATAACTCTGAAGGCCTTCAGAAAGTCCAGACTTAGCAAGCCCAAAATACAAAAAAAGCTGTTTGGAGTAATCCAGTGCCACACTGTATCAGTGCCAGCCCATCTTCCCAGCTTCTCTTTTTTTGCAATTGATGCATGCTAACCATCCTCAAAAAAGAGAAGAATGATATCGATGGTGAGTCTGAAAAATATATTCCTCTACCAAGTTTGAAGCTGCCTTGAAGACATTAAGGAAAAATAAAGTCAACACTGTTATACTATAATAGCTAATTGGCTAGTTGGTGATCATTGCTAATCATGCCCAAGTCAAAGAAACACAAGGAAGAAAATGATAGTGAGTCTGAAGAGTTTAATCCTGCTACAAAGAAATCCAAGATAGGTGATGGTGTCAAATAATAATAATAATAATAATAATTTGTTACATTTATATAGCGCTTTCCGGCAGCACTCAAAGCGATTTACATATGAAAGGGGGATTCTCCTCAACCACCACCAATGTGCAGCATCCACCTGGATGATGCGACGGCAGCCATATTGCACCAGAACACCCATCACACACCAGCTATTGGAGAGGAGACAGAGTGATATAGCCAATTAGTATGGGGGGATGATTAGTAGGCCAAAGGGCAAGTTTGGCCAGGATGCAGACACAGACATTTTCTTCATCCTCCTACACCACGCCCAATCCGTCCTGCTGACCATCTACGTCGACATTGGGATCGGAAAGCACAGGCAGATCCTAAATGTCAGCGAACTGGCAGAATGTAAGGGGGCAGACTACTGCACAATACTCGGCCTCTACATCTTCACAGGGAAAGCTTTACAAGTACCTTTAGAGGCAAAGGGAAGGTTGGGTCTCTGAAAAAGCTGCAGAGTAATCCAAGTACCATGCAGCCTTCAAGTGAGTTTTTTCAAGGCAAATATTCTGTAGCATGTAATGGCAATTACAGTTTTTTACAGATGCTAGGACACATTTCTCAATACATAGGTCACTTTTGCAAAACTCTTCACACAGTTCTACTAACCAACTTTCAGCTTGGCAAAGCAGTTCATTTCACATTCAAAATCATGCTGAAAAGAATGATTGGAGAGGATGAGACGCTTACCACCTGATCCAAGGTGGATCTGTCCGGGCTCCCGCCCTGCAGAGACAACCTGGTCCCACACATCAACTGTGTCAACCACCGTCTGGCCATCTACAAGAGAGCAGCCACACCGATATTCTGGTGTCCCAAGCCCCATGATCCTGGCCAAGGCTGGGAAAAGACTGAAGAGGGTACTCTGGAACCAATGTGGTCTTGTGGACCTATCCTCCCCACTTCACTCACTGGCTTGCTGGAGGAAACAGTCGAGGAGATGGATGGAGATGGTGAAGACACCGAGGAGCAAGAGATCGATTATGAAGACCTGGGCTGTTTCTCAATTCCAAGAACGCAAAGAACGGATTTGCGTCCTTGTGGAGATTGAACTTGCCAGGCGACCTCGGAAGAACGAACTCAGAAGGTCGCGAGAACACAGAACGCACTTATGAGAATTGAGATGTGTGCGATCTTCCTGTTGGTCACCTGACCTCTGCCATTGTTTTGCCTCAATGACTTCTGGGGCGTAAAGCGATTTCAGCGTGCAAGTCTGCACTCGATGCATCCTCGATATCAAGAACACATCCGGGTATTTTCATGCGTCCTCTGTGCTTGTGTTCTTGAGAATTGGAATGAACTTCGACTGTTAATGATGACGTAGAGCGAGGACACGAGAACGCAAGATCGCTAAAGAACGCATATTGAGAAACAGCCCTGCTGTATGATGAATAGACTTCATTGCCCTTGACCTTTTGACCTTTGATTAGAATACATTTTTTCTATTTCAGTTTATTCTAATGGGGATTTGTTATACCCTATATATACACATATTTGACTATATGAGTGGTTTTCTCTTTTGTTTCTATAAATATAATACCAAAATAACGGTTTGAATAGTAACTCCTTATTATGGAAGATGTTCAGTTGGACCAACATGTGACAATATTTTAAGTAGGGATTATCAACATTTGCTTCTTAGACATCCTAAAGACTGTAAAAATACAAAAGTTAGAAAACATAAATCAATAGGGTCCATAGGGGAGAAGTTCCAGTGATCCAAGGTCACAGATTTTTTTAATTATTTGTGTTTATTTGAGTTTTAATGCACCATACATCATCTAATTATGACAATCCTCATATCTATCAATTCCTTATGCAAAGATTAAGAGAAAATGGGGTGGATTGTGTCTGTAGGATGTATTGTTCAGATTCTATGTAGATTTAAAGTTTACATTTTTCACAGCCGAATATCAAGCACGGTCACAAAAGATGGTACAAAAAATCACATATGGGACAATAATTTGCATGGGGAACATCAAAATTCCTTTACTAGACACCTTAAGGATTACAAAAAACTAGGTTAAAAAAATATACCTTTCGGGTGCAGGTGAACCCCCCTTCCTACCAGACTATTTCTGTATAACATTTTTTGCATCAGATCAGGATATGGACATTTGTTTGGTGAATGTTCCCGGGCAAGAAGAGGTACTTTGCGTGTTTATTTCACAGACGTGTTTCGGCTTACGAGCACAAGCACTGAGTCAGCGCATCTGTGTAGTATACATATTGTGCGGTGTACGTGTTTGTGTGCAGGATGCGGCATTTTCATCTTTGGAAATATACATGTTTGGCCAAGCACTCTCAAAAATATATCAGAAACTGAATGAAGCTTGCTCCTACCCAAGCTTTGTACCGTATATGGCGTCCTGTATACATATTTTAGAATCCTAAACTGAAAGCGACAGCCAAAGCAGGGATAAACGGACGTCTGACAATAAAGTGAATGTTTCTATTTTCTTTGTACTAACGTGGCATTTATGTGCACAATGGCATATCTGAGCGGTGTTCCAATTAATGGGAATGGCTTGCAGAGCTGTGCATTGTGGGAGTTGTGGTTTTCCGTACAAATGTACCCTGGGGTCGGAGTTTGTCTTTTCTCTTTCAAATAGGCACAAAATTCTAAATTTATGTTACATTTTGACTACAAATATGACCCACTTTCAATAAAGATTAATGTTTCTAGCGATGGAATTTCCCTAGCCTGGGTGCCAGCCAATCTTAGCCCCGCCCACAACATTTTGAAAATGGGAAGATCGGTCTGGGGTTTTTCCGTTGAGAAGATTCTATGCGAGACCCAAAGCTGGTCGACCATCAAATTGTCAGGGCGGGCTTTATACGATGATGGACAGATGATCAACAGAAGCGTAATCAACCACGTCGCCAAAGAGCGCGTGTGTTGAACCTGTTTACAACGAAATGGCTGCCGCTGTAGAATTCAAATGTGTGGATTCTGACATTGAGTCTGTTCTAAAAGATATCGACAGAGCAACAGAGAAACGCGATCAAGGCATTTGTTGATCGGAAAGATGTTTTTGCCGTCCTTCCTACGGGATTCGGCAAACGTTTCATTTTTCATCAGCTAGCTCCAATGGTCGCTATGAATTGTTGTTTCTCCTTTGGTCGCACTTATGGAGGACCAAGTTAAAGAAGCAACTGAAATGGGTATCACGGCGATGCAACTCGGCGTGCATGACGAGATGGATATAATTAGCGGTCGTTGCCAGCGTCTTTTCGGAAGCCCGGAATCGTGG
This sequence comes from Misgurnus anguillicaudatus, assembly GCF_027580225.2. Taxonomy (NCBI): domain Eukaryota; kingdom Metazoa; phylum Chordata; class Actinopteri; order Cypriniformes; family Cobitidae; genus Misgurnus; species Misgurnus anguillicaudatus. The sequence continues at coordinate 21,918,666 of NC_073358.2, forward strand.
CTGCTAAATAAGTGGAGGGACATGCTAGGCTCCGATATTTTTTGAAGCCAACGTAATGGGTATCGTCGTGGATGAAGTTCACCTAATGTACAAATGGTAAGAGATAGTCTGACTGTATGACTTAATACTTAATGTTGTGATATAAATGAAATGTTGTAAACATAGTAGGTGTTGATGTACGTTTGCTAACTCAGACTTAGTATAATCACAATGTTAGTGTCATTGTAGCGAAATAACTAGCAGTTCAGTCAGGCTGCTAAAGACGCCATTTCAACATACGTCACACACTCCGTTGCTCTGATTGGTCGTAGGTCTATCCAATTGAGTGCAGAGGCATTTTTCGGTTAAGACAGCCCCATAATCATTGCCCAATGGAGCGATATCAGACTCAAATTCTGACTAGAATTGAGTATGACAACGTCAGGCTAGAATTTCCCTTTAAAGGCCAAACAATTAAAATATGTAAACAGGGAGGTATATAGGGGGTTTCTCAACCCTGGTCCTCGAGGACCCCCTCCCACAAAGTTTTAAATGTCTCATTATGTAAAAACACCTGAACCAACTCATCAGCCTCCTTCCAGAATGTCTCCCTAACAAACTAATGAGTTAATTCAGGTGTGTTAATTGAGGAGACATCTAAAACATTGTGAAAGGAGGTCCTCGAGGACCAGGATTCAGAAACATTGTGCTAGAGGATTCAGAAAGTAAGATTTTCATAACTGCAATATATACTTTACCAGGGTGTTTCCTGTACGTATATAAAAAAGTAAATAAAACATATATACAGGGGTTGACATTAACACTCACTAAATGCAGCTAGATTTTAGCTGTGGAGGGTAAGACAAAGGCAAGGTGAAATAACTACCATGAGCACTTGCTGCAAGGGGAAAGATACGTGATTGCAATGAAAACATTTTAAGTGTGTGCCCACTCTCTGGGTGTGAGGGCATATCTGAGAGCACGCGTCCAGTTTTGTGCGAAGACATAAGAAAACTTTAGAGGGGAGAGGTTTGCACTTGCGCATCATAGTAGTACTTTGCAGAGTGTTTATCAGCTGATACATGGATATATGTAGTCTTAATTTGGGTGGTCAATCTGCATTTGAAACGGGTTTAAATCTAGCTAAATCGAGTTAAATTACTCTATATCAAGAATTTTAGCATGCCAAAGCCCTGTGTGGGGTTTCCATGTTCTCCCTGTGTCAGCATGGGTTTACTCTGGGTACTACATTATATAGTTTTATTACACAGTCCAAAAACTATATCGTTGCTGTCCGATGAAAACCAGGTATGTCCATTTTGGCGATTTTGAGATTTCTCGACAGATTGAATGTCCAGGTTCATTTCCGTATACAGTATGCTTCACATACCTAAATGGCCAATGAAAAGTTGTGAAGTCATATGATTTGATTTTCACGTATATCGATTTGGTGTCAAAGCTGTCAATCACGCCGCGTATCTCCCCCGTGGAAGCATCTTACCGGTCTCGTAAAGTTTCATCGAAGCTCAGCACTGGATATAGCCGAATAAACATAACCTGGTGAGACAATGACTTTCCTTCATCTAGGTAAATGTTTCCCCCTGATGCCAGACGTACGTCTAGGAGTGACAAAATTATGGTAGGACTGTGCAAACAAAGTATCTGTCTAGCATAGGTGTTATTTACACTGGGGACGCTGGGGACATCCCACCACTTTTTGAAAGCAACTTTTCAACACAAACTTACGCCCCTGCTGTCGTGCATTACCATGTCTGTGTATTGATTCACTGTCCATAGGCTATTTAATAAACTGAGCGTATTCATCTGTTAATATAAAACGCGACTTGGCCATTCTAATTAATGATCAGAAGAACGCGTATGGACCACCGTTACTGTAAAATATGCACATATGTCCATTTAAATTCAATTTTGGTCAAATGTGGATTATATCATTACACTGGCAAGAATATGGTTACATGTAAAGATGCCGTACCAAGTATGACAACGTTACATTCAACTGCTTTTGATATACAGTGTTTTTTTTTCACTTCCTGAAAAGTAACTGTTTTGGACATACGTGAGTTTCATGGAGCAGTGACGATATACATGTTGATCTAAACACTGAGGGAAGGGCAATTTGACATCTCCAATTCATCTAACCTGCATTTTAACCTGGCGATTAACTAGTTCTTGCCATGACTATAACCATAGATGCTGAAATAACGTTAAGAATAAATAAACATGTTTATATTTTCCAGTTATTCCAATCAAAACAAACATTAATGATATACCATATAATACCATTTTAAAGAATTTCCATCTTTGTTGAAACCGTTTTGCAAAGGGTTTTTTTTTTGTGCTAAAATGACTGTGCCCCTGTGTTGGGTGAGTTTTATGGGTTTGGATGATGAGTGTTTGGCTCAGAGAACAAAGGTGTTCAGCTGGGTTCAGGTCTGGGCTTTATGCAGATCAGTCATGTTCTTTCACACCAGACTGAATCAATAATTTCTTTTTGAACCTTGCTTTGTACATAGGGGCACCGTCATGTTGGAATAAAAAAGGGTCTCAGCCCAAACTCAATTTACAACAATTAAAACAGCATTTCTCAAAGTGTGGGACAGGCCTCACTGGTGGGGAATAGGAACATTACCGTGGATTCACACCAACCACGTTTGAGGCGTCAAATTCGCTTCTACCGCGTGTAGTTTGCCGCTTGAACATGACGCGTTTTTCTGCCAAAGTTCAAAATTTTCAACTCGCACGTTTCCCGCAGCAACACTCAAATCGCGCCATTCCCGTGAACTAGACGCGCGAATGAGGCGGAATTGCATCTACCGCACCGCGCTAAACACCTCATTCGCGCCGCGAGACCTCCTGACGCACATCAACGCGTCTTTACATTGACTTAACATTGAAATCACTCATGCTTGACGCCTTTACCGGGCTGGTCTGAACACAGCATAATGCGTCTCAGGCGTCAAAATCGTCAAAATCGTCTACCGCGCCTAGTTTGCCACTTGAACAGTTTGAATGCATTCGTGCGCCCAGAGCGAAGTAGACGCGCGGAAAAAGCAAGCATTTGACGCTCGTCAGAGGCAAAATCCGCTTCTTGTGGGAGGGGCAAGTGTTATGCGGTTGTCTGTTTGCAAGATGACTGATGTTGATTGTGCATTTATCGAGAGAGATACCGGTTTGTTTTTGGTAACCTTACTATAGGGGGAAAATAAATGGCGCGGGTCGACAAAGTTACGTGACTCAAAAGTGAGATGTGTATTACAACTTACCAGGTTGCACAATGTCCTCACTCACACTCTTCCAAGCGAGATCCTTTTTATCCCTGTCTCTATAGAAATAAGAACTGGTGTCGTATAGCTTCGGGTGACTGCTCACGGACAATATCAAGTTCTCCTTCAGGTTGAATGAGTGACTCCGGATAGGGCTGCCACCACAGCAGCAAGCAGGCTCCTGATTGGTTTATGCAGCGTGAAATTCCGCCAAAGTTAAAATTTTTCAACTCGGGCGTCAGCCGGCAATTTGCGTCAAACACAAAATGCACAAAAAACACCATTCGCGCACCAGACACTCAATTCACGCGAACTTGACGCGCAAATTAGTCTTCCGCTCCGCACCAAACGCCTCATCCAGGCGCGAGACCTCTTCACATTGCCTTAACATTGAAACCACTCCCGCTTCACACCTCTACCGCGGCTGGTGTAAACACAGCATTACTTCTTACAAACAAGAGGAAATTAGGTCATTCTTGTGACCTCAACTAATTTATTTATATACTCACCATAAACGTAAAATATAAGCCTAACTTAAAACAACATCAGACTTTGAAGAAAATGGCAGGCATAGCCTACAAGAATTAATTAACATCGGAATGTTAATAACAATGGATATATTTGTGACAAAGAATGAAAAGACAACTGGACATTCGGCACCAGCAGAGAAAACCAAGACAGACAGTGGACCTAATTAACCAAAATGCCAGCTGAAAAGAAAGTATGATGACTTTTGTCAGAGACAAAATGCAAACACAGTTTTGTCTTTTTTTAATAAAAAAAAGTTATAATACATTTGCACATTTATTTTCTCTATTGAAAGTTTTTAATGCTGTTATGTTTTAAAACATGATTACCATTTTGTTGGGGCGATTGGGGACAGGTGGTGCAAAGTAAGGAATGGCAGAAAAAGTTTGAGAAACACTGAATAAGATGTGTGTTCACAGAAACTGTTCATTACAACATGTTCATTAGAAGTGGGCATCCCAAACCTTTTGTTCATATAGTGTATGTGACTGTGACCCTGTCTGTGAATCCTCATTCTAATAATGAGAGAGCATTAAAGTTTGATTTGAATCATTATACTTTGACATGGTCTACTTAGCCAATATTAAAGATATCAAGATTATATTTTCAGAAAGTGTTCTTACATTATGTATAATGCTTATAGGCAGAAAACAGTTAATTATAGAAAATGACTTTAGCTGGGTTTTTGATACATATTGTAACAGTTTGCCACATCCATTATTATTCATTTGCCACTGTCTATCCACAAACACCTCGTTGAACCTTTTAAAAGACAATTAGGAGCACACAAAACGCTATTCTTTAGGAAATGAGCCTGCGGATTTTGCATAATGACGCTACCAATAATCCCAACAGACGATTTAAGGTCCAACTGTGATTGTTTTACCTCACTGTTTAATTGGGATGGAGCTTTAAATGACTGTCAGTAAGAGACAAATCATCTCTGAGAAGGTACTGATGGTTAAACACAACAAACAAAACACAAAAGCCAAATCTCAATTACTTGAGAATTGCGTTCCCCTGGAGAAAGACATTAGTAGTCGATGTCACTAATTGCCAAATCGACTGTTGTGGCAAATCTCTATACAGCACAACTTCAAAGTCTATTTGACATCAGCCTCCAGCCAAGAACAAAATTATAATGGTTTAAGTTGTTCATGAGGAAGGTTATTTGCGATTTCGTTTTTGGATGCTATTGGTGCAGAAATGACACATGTCACCTTTCAACAACAAATGTTTTTTAGCTCGATTTTCCAAAAATCATTGAAAAGATGTCTTTGTTGTAGAAAGTACAAATTACCATGTGCACAGAATAACGCATTATTATTCAAATGTATGCTTTTTGGACTCGGAGCAAAAAGCTCTGTGCTCTCTAAACAAAATGATGTGTTTATTCAAACTCATTTCAGACCTCAGGGACTTTAGTTAGCTACGTTTGCTTAATCACAAGCTCAATGCACCACTACCAAAAGAGAAAGATCCATTCATCAAATTATGATCTATAAAATCATATGATCAGATAAAAATCTACTGTATAAGCCAACAGAGCACATGAGCACCATTTAGCTGACTATCACCACTGCCAGGCTCTGTATAGCACATTCACACTAGATGGATAGGCCAAAGAGCTCTTTTCATGATTAACAAGAGGCGGAACAATACACTGTCGAATGATAAGACAAATTCGAGAGTAGCAGTGACAGCATAAACACCCCATGCTGAGATCAGGGCTCTTCTCTGGAAGTGCTTGATTTTTTCTGTCAGTTTCAATAGACATTAAATGTGCAGCGTGTGAAGTTCTCTGTCAGTGCCGAAGGAGATTCGCTCTCAGAGGACCGCTGTTTCAGCGGCCACCTAAAGCCATAGACAACACAATTGTTTGTTTCCCCTTTGTGCTTATGTAAGTGTGCTTTTATGTATCTTTTATACCACTGGCATGCACGTCTTTACAGATCTATGGTCTGTCAAATGACAGCCACCGACCAGGATTCTGTCAGAAAGAATTAAAATCATTTGAACTGTGTGACAAAAAGTGTATTAGATAGAGAAACTGTAAAAGCAAAAGACCTTTTACTTACAAGAACTCCAGTAAAGAACATGACAGGGCCCAAAAAGGTTTAAAAGTCACTGACATTTTAAAAAGAAAAAAACGAACATAACAAAGGTTAAAATGGCGTAGTCTTACCCTGCATCCCTGTAGGGCCGAAGCCTTGCCGAGTCAGGAAGATGGCATGATCGTGATGCTCAGAGTGTTCTGGGTCGTCCTTCTGCTGGCCAAATGCCCAGCGGCACACATTTTCCAGGCTTCGTGAAGGGTTGCCACGCTCAATGAGACTAATGGACTAAGAGAAAGAAAATAAGAGGCTCATTACAGTTTTACTTTCAGGAGCCATTAGTCTATAACATTTGTAACGACTCACATTGATCATTGCCTTATGTATCAACAGTAACAAGGAAAAAATCATAGCTCTTTAAGCATTCTAGGACAGGGTTTCCAAACTTTTCATTTTACAATCCACATATACAGGTATAATCTATCTCAGGACTAACACCAAAATGTTATTCATTTGAAATACTCTATGGGAAACATTCATCATGTAAGGAATAATTGACGACGGCCGTTGAATTATAAGAAAATAATGCACACCCAAGGTGGTAATGAGGCACAAGGTGATTTTCGATTAATTCAAAGGACCAGAGTCAATTATTCTGCTTACAGACGGTTTCATCGGACGCACGTGCAGTGACGCGATTACGCCTCTGGTCGGAACTTTACTTCCGGTTTCTGTTTGTTTAATGGTATGACTAGCTACAAAACTGAACTCTTGAACAAATACCTTGTCGAAAAGAACTAATGTTTTGGTTTCCTAGGTAATCTGTGTTTTGTTTATTTTGCTTGTTATATAAATAAACTACTTTAAAAAGGAATTTGTTGTTATTTATTTGTAGCGGAGTTTACCGGAAGTTACGTGTTTTCCACGAAAGCTGTTTGTTTATGTTGTTACTGCTAAAACCGTCTATATACCACGGTTACCAAAAACATAGTCTTACCCTCAGACGTCACGCCCACAGACTATTGGCTAAACGTCTGATGTTTTTCGTACACTTTTCTGGAAACCCTTTGAGAATGTCAAAGTCGTCTTTGATTGGTTGAAATAAACCGGATTTCCAGGAGACGCGAGTGTCGCGATTAGTTTCGGTCCCTGGAAAACAAAGCTCTGACTTTTCATTGAGGAAGAGAATCAGTCGTGTTCACGTGGATAATAATGAGCAGTTATCATGAGCAGCTAAACATTGGATTCTCAAAAATATGCAAAGTTCCCGCATAGACTCTCTAAAAGATGTCCAAGAGTTTTGCTTGAGGCAGTTAGTGAAGTCAAAAAGTTTGGTTCTCCTGAATTGCTTGTATGTTTAAAAAGTGGAGAGATATGCTTCAAACAGATGTTTAACAGGAGCGTCTCATTGGTGTGGCTGTTGATAAAGTGCACAACGTTGTTCTGTGGTGAGTAATGTTGTTTTTTAGATGCTATTCGGTTGCGGCTGTTTATTTCAATAACTGACTTGTTACCAGCCGGCTCGTTATCGTGGGGAGTCCGAAACGTGACGCTAGACGAAACGAACTGTGATTGGTTGTTTGACATGTTGGTCAAACAGCTCGTGGGCGAGCTTTGTCCAGAAAAAGCAGCAAAAAACACCTGGCTATGCGAGACTACCACAAACATTGCTCTGGTGCCTATTTTTAAGACACTTGACAAGTTAGGTGTGCGGTTTACAGAAAAATAATCAACACCCATGGAACATTTCTCAACCAATCAGAATAAAGCACTCAACAGACCCTTGGTATAACTTTTATTATACTACTGGTCCGTTGAATGCTTGAATCTGATTGGCTGATGAATGTTCTGAGGTGTGCAATTATTTTCTGGGAAACGCACGGCGAACGTAGTTCCAGGCAGCTTTCTTAACCGCATTACAGTCCCATATCACTTTGCATAGTTAACTGTAATAACGGACTAACAAAAACAACATGACAGACGATTTTCCGAAACAAATACAGCGCTGTTTAGAGACGCACAGAGGTAGCCTCGTTCACACTAGTCACTAGCCTCAGATGTCACGCTCACGGACTGTTGGCTAAACATCTTATGTTTTCCGTACACTTTTCTGGAAACCCTGTGAGAATGTCGAAGTCGTCTTTGATTGGTTGAAATAAACCGGATTTCCAGGAGACGCGAGTGTCGCGATTAGTTTCGGTCGCTGGAAAACAAAGCTCTGACGTTCCATTGAGGAAGAGAATCAGTTGTGTTCACGTAGATAATAATGACCAGTTATCATGAGCAGCTAAACATTGGATTCAACAAGAACATTCTCAAGTTTGCGGCATAGACTCTCTACAAGACATCCAAGAGTTTTGCTTGAGGCAGTTAGTGGAGTCAAAAAGTTTGGTTCTCCTGAATTGCGAAGCGAAGAGATATGCTTCAAACAGACGTTTAACGGTGTGTGTGTGTGTGTGTGTGTGTGTGTGTGTGTACCTGGTAATTATCACGTTGTGGGGACCAATTGTCCCCACAAAGATAGGAATACCAGTGTTTTTGTGACCTTATGGGGACATTTTGATGTCCCCATGAGGAAACAAGCTTATAAATCAAACAAAATGTGAAGTAGGAAAAGGGTTTCTGTGATGGTTGGGGTTAGGGAATGGGGTAGGTAAGGGGAATAGAATATACAGTTTGTATGGTATAAAATGCATTACGTCTATGGAATGTCCCCACAAAACATGGAAACACAGAATGTGTGTGTGTGTGTGTGTGTGTGTGTGTGTGTGTGTGTGTGTGTGTGTGTGTGTGTGTGTGTGTGTGTGTGTGTGTGTGTGTGTGTGTGTGTGTGTGTGTGTGTGTGTGCGTGTGTGTGTGTGTGTGTGCGTGTGTGTGTGTGTTTGTGTGTGTGTGTGTGAGTGTGCGTGCGTGTGTGTGTGTGTGTGTGCGTGTGTGTGTGTGTGTCATGCATCTCAACAGCCATGTGACTTTTTAAAATCCCCTGTTCTAGGACCAAACCTGAACTCACTACTTCACAGTTATTGTCAGGACAATATTTTATAGTTTTTATTTAGCGCATACTCACGATAGGCACAGTTGCCTTGCACTGTGCCTGAGTGCAACTGTACCCCCTCCTCACTCCCCGTCAGACCTACACTCACGCTGTACTTTACATTCCAGGCCTGAGCATGCTTACATCAATGTGGTGCAACTGTTTTGAAGAAGATGAGATTGTGGCTTATCAGGTGTGTTCGGCTTCATGCTGCGCTGCACGGACCGATCGGCACATCAAAGTAACATAAAAAAGTGAAATCTGTATGCTTTCAACATTCTCTGCACAGCGCTGCATGAAATCAAACTATCTATTTTTTCGGGTATATAACTATGCTGCTCGTATCACAAGGTTTTACGATGACAGCCAATATTAAAGTCACAATGAAACGGAAGTAGCGATTCTCTTATTTTCCCCACTGTGATGTATATCCAAGTAAAATGGATTCTGAAATGAAAAAAAGGTAGGGCTAGACTTGAATTTGTCCATAGAGAATTTATTGTATTGTTAGAAGTTGGGTCATGTTGCTATTTGCCAATAATCTATTTGGCTATTTGCCATACCCCGTGACCAGAAGTAAAGAGAGATCGTTTCGAGAAGGGGAGGAGATTTGCATTTTATATTAAAGATTATTAGGGCCCATACGAGTGTGTCATCACAACAACCCAGTTATACAGTAGTTTAAAAAATGTCTGCAAACTCCAATAAAGCAAAGATCAGGGAGCTCCTACGTTTCCGTGCTGAAAGTGACATCGTTCGCCAGCATAATAAATCAGCCATGCACTAGTTTATAATTGAATCAGGAGACAATGCATGCACATGGTTTCTTGAGTGAGAAATCGCAGATAATAAGCAAACCTAAGACGCTGTGAAATCAAACCACAATCAAACAATCCTCGGACACATTTTCAGTGTATTTTCTGTAATCTTTATGTTTTAGATGCACAGTAGCAAAAAGAGAAGAAAAATGGGCACATAAACAAATTATCACTACAGAATACCTAAAATCTAAAAACAAACGCTGCTAAATAACACTAAAAGTGGTTCTTGGCTCGTAATCATAGAGGAACCATTTTTAGTGCTATATATAGCACCTATGAAGAACCATACGTGGTCATATAGCACCACTATAGCACCACATATGGTTCTACATAGCACAATATGGTTCTACACAGGTGCTGCACAGGTATTTCATTGGTACTATATGGCACTTAAAATGGTTACTCTATGATTACGAGCCAAGAATCACTTTTAGTGCTATTTAGCACCGTTTGTTTTTAGAATGTAGGAGTAAGAAATGATCTTTAATTTTGAGAGGTATTTATTTTTCAATAGTTCTTACCTTAGCATAGCCAAGCATGATCATCCTCACAAGAACAACATTAATGTGAACGCCTAATGACTCATCGTGGTAGATCTCATTCACCTGGAAAACATTTTTAGAAAAATCCATTAATATCAGCGAACAACAAATAACAGCAAAGCAATTATGCTGCCACAAAGAGGAACAAGGACATCGGGCAAGGGTATAACTTGCATCATCTTCCACCTAGACCTCTTTGACAGTTACTGATTTTATCACATCCATGAACTGGAAAAAACAAACAACTCAGTTTCTACACCCTCACTCTGACTGACAATGAGCAAGAGAGAGGAAAGCTTATTCCACAAGAACATGGAGATAAAAAGGGACAGAGGAAATGAGATCTCAGGCCCGGTTTACATCTGGTATTAAGATGTGTTTTATTTGATCGGATCACAAGTGGACAACACTAAATAGGTGTAAACGGGGTGTAAAACGGTTTGAGCTCTTCCACCTTAAAACACATTCAGAGGTAATTGAAAATGCATTCAGCCGGATTGCTATTGTGGTATCAAATGTGTTTTTAACAGCAACACAAGACGGCCTACTCTCCGTCGATTGATCAAATGTGAGATGTACGAGCACAATGTTTTTACATCGGACATGACTTCTAGAGCAAACCTACAGTGTGTTGTGCAGTCTTTAGACTTATCATTGATAAAACTAAAGCTCCTACTTTCCCCCTCTTTTAGTTTATAGCTATATATTTGTCCAAATGTTGATTAGAGCATTAAAAACTTGAAAAGTGTTAAATTAGGTAAATTTAGAACAAATTAAAATGTTAGATTAATTTGCGATTAATCGCGAGTTAACTCATGAAATCATGCGATTAATCTAGATTAAATATTTTAATCTATTTACAGCCCTACATTGTATACATTATAGTACACATTTTACACAGTAACATTAGCTCATTGTCATTGAAAGGTAATCTACTTGTTGTTTATTTTGCTTGTTATCAGAAATAAACTACTCTTAAAGGTCTATATTGTTATTGATTTTACCGTAAGTTACGATTGTTCCACGAAAGCCGTATGTTTATGTTGTTACTGCTGAAACTGTCTATAAACTGTGACAATCCTTTCACAACCAAATGCTGTCATGACAACCACCAATAAACCAAATTTTAAATGATGTGAGAGCACATAAGTTAACCAACTAATCCAGACTAAAAAATTAAATACAATTCTCAGTGCAACAGCGCTAAATGGAAAAACAGGTATTACCTTTTTCATGCAGTTTTTATTCCACAAGTGGCCTTATTTAAAAAGGCGTGCAAACAATAAATACAATTCACTTCGACTGTGCTACAATTCCCATTGGAACTGTAAGAACATGTTTATTTATCCACAAATCATATTACTTCTGGAATAATGTATGCAATATGCATCTAGCTCGAGGGTGTGGGAGAACCGCGAGTCTGTTTGAATGTTAAAACAAAAAAGAACTTTACTTGCGAAAACACAGGTAAAGAACTACACTATCCACAATGTATAAATGAGATCCAGTCATCATGAGACCTTCTGCAGGGGAAAACCCCTCAAGCTGCGCTGCAAAAACTACAGGCGGATGACATCAAAGTACCGCGAGGGCGATTTGAGAAATCATATGGAAGAGTTTACTTTCGAATGGCTTGCGGCACTTCCGACTGTCGGTTCCTGTGGCGTAGTATGAAGTCGAACACACGTGTAAATGATCACTATTAGTAATGTACCAATGTTCAGATATGTTATACTAAAAGTAATTAAAATTATCTTTAATGAGCATCATTATAACAGCCTGCAGATTTCTTCTGTTTTTTTCTGAATGCTACTGCCATACCCTCCCATACGCAAACGCTACCCCTGTATACATGTACAAAATGTTGCACAGCACGTTAACTGACAACACAAGCAGCGGTTCTCTGACACAATATTAGTGCGCGTCAGTTTAAACCCCTCATTTTCCCCACTCATGCTTAAACAAAAGCCCATCAATATAATCAGGTGTGAACAGGAATGTGTCTCTCTTGTCCACTTGTGATCCGATCGACCAAATCATTAATACCGGGTGTAACTGTGCTCTCAGACACGTTGGGTAATACTTGGAGGAATACAGTATAAGAGGTTTCTAGTCATGTCTTAAGGCTATGGTGAGCGTGGAAAAGGCTTTGAAAGGTTGGTAAATGAAAAGGCCTCAGTGTTGAGCTGGTCATACAGAGGCCTTTTAATGGTTTAGATGTTTTCCTTCCCCACCTTGCTAAGAGGCTGCTGTGAGGGTTTGGGAGAAAACATACATGGTTATGGAGGCACAATTTTGCTAGGTTGAACTCAGGGTGTGGTACTGTAACGAATGAAAAATGGTAAAACTGCTTCATGGAAGTATTCTAAAGGTATTTCCATATACTACGCTGTCAGACAAAAAGGTCACTACAGTGGTTGTCATTGGGATGGTACCCTATGAAAAAGTACACCATTGCACCCAAAGAGTTAGTGTTTAAAACACCAAAGGTACATAATGGTACCAAAGCCTGCACATTAGTACCTCAAAGATATATATTAGTACCTCAAATGTTTGTACCAAATATTTGTACTCAAATGGTAAGGGAGAGTGGGGTAAGTTGTCACATGGCTAAGTTGTCAGTTGTCACACTGTTCATAAGTCCAACACTAGAGGCTCTATCTCAAATTCAAATAGCCACTTTGCGTGACGATCTCTTCTATAGTCATCTTTGTGTTCACATGTGGTAGCACACATGCCACTTTGGGGCAAGTTGTCTCAATGACTTTGGGGCAAGTCGTCACATGCTTTTCACACTGGAAATAGTTAACTAGTGAAATAAGTGTGAAATTATCCTTAACCTAGAGTTAAAAGCAGGGTTTAGAATAAAGATAACCCAGCATTAGGCACAGTGTGAAAAGCCAAATAGTTAATATTTACAGTTCTGGTTTAAATTTAAAGCAACACTATGTAGTTTCCATTTAAAAATGACATGTGGTTGAAAAGCGCAACAGGGCCTGGTATCAGACACTCTTCTGCAGGCAGGGGGAGGGCGGGGCTGTGTCCTCTACCCTCCACCGCCACTTTCAGAGTGTGCTTGTAGCAGCTAGGAGGCTGCTCAGGTTGCAGTAACAGTACAATTTGTCCAGTTAAAAGTTGTTCTATCACTGAAATAATTTTAGAGACATTATTTAAAGGTAAAAAAAACTACATAGTGTTGCTTTTAAAATAATCACAATTAAGTAGGGTTCCTTTTTTTTAGATAAGCTAGTGTGACGACTTACCCACCGATGGGAAAAATTGTCACAAGTAAACATTTTCCATTCAACAGTCTACAAATGTAATGAATACAACAAACTGTATGTGCCCAAGACTTCCTTCTTTCATTTGGTATGAAATTTATACCATTGTTATGTACGAGGCTCAGTATATGTTAGACAGTGTGAAAACTTACCCCGCTCTTCACTACATATAAGGACAAATTTTAAAGAGTTCTGCCCCAGTTTGACTTTTTTAACAATATTTTTTCTAAAAATGTAGCCAAATGTAACATTAAATGCAGAGGTGGGTAGTATCGAATTACATTTACTTCGTTACATTTACTTGAGTACATTTTTTGGGTAACTAGTACTTTAGAGTAAATTTAAGGATGGGTCCTTTTAACTCTTACTGAAGTACATTTCTAGTGAAAAAACTGTACTTTTACTTCGCTACATTCGGCGGCATTACTGCGCTACTGTCAAATGGTAATAATTAATAAATATATATATTTTTTAAAAGTCTATAGGGCGTGTTCGAAAGTTTTGCAAGACAGACTGCATCACCCTTTAGCACGCGACCGCGCCGTCACCCTTTAGGTGCGTAGATGACAGATGAGGGCGCGTGTGCATTGTGCGAGATATCGGAGGCAGATCATGCGTGGCTTCAACTTCGTTCTATGTTTTCACTCTTAAGAGGTCAAAAAGAATAGTTTCATAATGCGATGCATGCTTTGTTCAATAAATGAGCTGACATCTCAGCGTACAGGAATTCAAGATCCAACCTGAAGTGGTAAGTGTAACAGTAATGTCTATTTGAACACTTTTAATGGTCATTTCACACACTGTCCGAGTTTTTTTTTTTGCCATATGCACTCGCGATGACAAAACCTAGTGTAAGTTAAACCATACAAACAGCACGTTCACATCTGCACATTTCCATATCATTTCCCCACAACTAAACAAACTGAACAGCATAATGTAAGGACGTCTTGCATTTATACACAAATCCGGACACCTCACTAATGTGTAAAAAATACATTCAAATAAAAACGGGATTGCATTTTATTTAAATCCTTCCTAAAGAATGAATGAATAAAAATAAAAGAATAAAGTTTGATTTTAAAGAAACATGTATTATATATTATAATAAATGTAGAGTTGATTTGCACAAACAGATAAGTTTCATATGAAATTCTAAAATGATCATTTTTATTAAGCTCCTGTTTATGTTCAGTAATTGCACTTTAATGGCAATGAAAATAACCTATACATATAAAAATATCATATCAAACAGACACACACGTTCTTTTTTGTTTACTGTTTGCATGTTTAAAGGCAGATGCTGACAAGTTTGTGTTGTGAACATGAAAATAAATACAGAGTTAACCGTCAGAAAAACATCTGTGTGTGTGTATGTGTGTTTGAGATTTTTTCTCAAATGACACATTATGTGATGTTAATGTACCCACTGCAGGACTGAGATAGGCTGCTTTACTTGTATATAAGCAGAACAATGAGACTTTTAAGGAGAGGTTTGTGAAAACCCTCCAAGTAGTCTGAAATTCAGTGCTTTTGCGCTACTTCTCAGATCGGAAGTAACGAGTAACTAACTACTTGAATAGTTTTTTCATCTAATACTTTTTTACTCTTATTCAAGTAAATAATTAGATTGATACTTTTACTTTTACTTAAGTACATTTTTGTATAAGTACTTGTACTTTTACTTGACTACAGATTTTGGGTACTCTACCCACCTCTGATTAAATGTCATTACATAGGTTTTCACATCACATTTGTTGTGATGTGTACTCATAGTGCTTATTCCAAGAATATTATAGCATATGATTCTGTAAACGGGAGTTAAGGTTACCCTGAAACTCAGTATGGCGGAAAGAAAAGATAACTGTACACATCTGTGTTTGATTTGTTCAAAGATCTCTGTTCTTATAAAAAGCATGAACAATCAGAGACAGCATTTTGCAAGCACACATGCTACAGCTGTGCCATGCTCTCTTTCCACTGGCAAGATGCTTTAAGAATAAAACTGTCAGTTCTTGTCCTGGTTTGGCTTTTAAAGGGCAACTATGGTCCGATTCACAATTTTACATTTCCTTTGGTGTGTAAGTGTGTATTAGTACATGTTAATGATATGCAAAAGGTACAAACGTTGATCCTCCTAATCTTATAATTAGATTATGAAACATTGGCTTGAATTTCACAGACAGGGTCACTTTTGTACAATAGAATGGAGAATGACTTTGTGCCATTTAGACCACCTACTGTAGATCACTGTCTTGCTGAAAATGTAATCTGGAACATGAAAAAAATTTGTTAAATTAAAAATCTAATTGCAATACATTTTCACAAGCAGCGTCAGTCCATTAGACCCCACTGTATGTTTTGCACATACAAAACTGGCACATTTTATTTAGTCCTGCAACAACTTATGCACAGTCTGCATCAATGCGAGCTGCATAAGGTCAGGCACTTTTTCAGCATACAACGCGAGCTGCATGCTTACAAATCAGGCGCTTCTTCTTCCAGCTTGGTTAAAAAGCAAGGCCAGCTGTGGCACTTTTTTTTAAGGATAATAACAATTAATGTTAAATCTTATCAAGGTTTAGAGTTGAAAATCAAAATTAATTTATTAATCTGTGGCAAAATTTCCTCAGTAGAACATCCCTAAGATGAAGAAAACTCAATGGGCCCTATTTTAACGTTCTGAAACGCAAGTACGAAGCGCAAAGCGCAAATGACTTTGTGGCGGATCTTGGGCGCTATTTTCCCGGCGGGAGAAATAACTCTTACGCCAGGCGCAAATCAATAAGGGGTTGGACGTCATCCAACATTCCCTTTACACCCAAGTGCGCAAGTTCCATGGCGGGTTGCAAGTATTATGAAGGATGTACCAGGCGCCTGCCAGTAGCGGTTAACAGTAGAGTAGACCGACGTTCTTGTAAGAGCAGTCAAAGACAGAGAAGTTGTTTTGTATGGGGATGGGAGAAACCCACCCAAATCAGCGTCGGTTAAACAGGCGTGGGAGGAAAAAGCCGCAAGCGCTACAATGATATAAGGAGACAGGGGAATCCCAAGCTTGCCAGCATAAATCGGGCACGCCGTGTGACGGGAGGTGGATCTGCCTCTACACAGGACCTGACGCCAGCAGAGGACATCGCTGCGTCCACCCTTACCGCTGAAAGCCACGACACGCAAGAAGTCCAACCCCAAAGTACACTTACAAAACAAGGTCACATACATTAAGGTTTCTTATGAAAACATTTTCATTATTATTTACATAAAATAAACGTAATACAGCCACACAACAAACTTACTTTAAAAAATTTTTAATCGTTATTTGCATGATAATTTTTTAACGCAGCCGCACAATAAATAAAAATCACCACAATGCTCACTACAATGATTCCCTTATCTCATGTGTTAATATTTTTTATTGTAACAATTTATGATTTGCAAAAATAACTGTTGCATCTGTGTAGATTAGATAAGCAAAGTGTGTGCGCGTTGTGCACGCTATACATTATGGACAAGCATGTTCCCTCAAAATAGCATAATGAACAACGCGCAACGCGCCACTGACTTTAGACTAGTTATTTTTGGTCAGTGGCGCAATTGTTTTTTTAAACTGCAAAATAGCATCAGGGATCCAGGGAGCGCAAGTTCATAGTTTGCCGACGTGCGTCTGTGGAGGGAAAACCCTGCTGTGCGCCGGTGCAAAATACGAATGATACATGCATCACTGACAAAGTCAATTGCGCTGGGTGTAAGATAGGGCCCAATACGTTTTGTTCATTTGTTTGCTTGTTTGTATGCTTGTTTATTTTTTAGAAATAGAAAAAAGTTTTACTATTTTAAAAGTGGACTTTTTTATTCAAGGCTTAAAATATAAAAATGAAGGATTATATTAGTAAAACTCAATGGGTCTCATTCACTAAGCATGCGTACGCACACATTTGTTCGTAAAATGTTTGTTCGTACAGACGTTTTAACTAACAAATCATGACAAAAATTCATACTAAAATTTATTTAAATGTATGCAAAAACGTAAGAACAACAAACATATGTAAAATATATAACACAGATATGTATTATAGGGTTCTTTGCCCGTGTTCATGATTATTGCGTACTTGTGGTCTAAGTTGTTTTTACATTATTGCAAACATTTAGAGGAAATTTCAGTATAAAAGTTTTTGTTCATTCATGATTTATTAATTAAAACATCCAAGCGCATATTTCACAAATGCGTGCGGATACTCATGCTTAGTAGATGAGACCCAATGTGTGGCTTTGGCACTTTTTTCTTTACACTTCTACACATGAATATTCTAAATTAGGGTTTTATTTAGCTATAATACGTGAAAAATCTAATTTAATAGATGTTTAGGTTTTATCCGGCTCATCGAAAAAAAATAATCGTCCAATTAATCAATTATGAAAACAATCGTTAGTTGTAGCCCTAATTTTAACCCTAAGACTTGCAGAAATGGTCAGGCGTGTAAGAAAATCTGCACTCATCTGTCTTAAGAAGGGAGGTGAGATAAACAAATTACCTTAAAGTAAAAAATAAATTTGTCCCATAAACCTGCATGTCTGGGCATCTTTACAGATAGGGGAGGGGAACAGACAGAAAAAGCTAGGCTTCAGCAGATGTGTTGCTGTCGTCGGTTGTTGTGAAGCGGTAAAAAATGTATCCTTGCGAATGATTCAATTTTTCACTGGCATATGAACACAGATTGCCTCTATTACTCCAAATTATCAGAGGAGGGTCATTCTCATACCAATGTTCCCTCTTACCCTGCAGTCTAATGCAATTAAACAGGAGCTCAATTAGATACAGAAAATTGTCTTCTTTAGGCGGTTAAATGGTTTATACACAGTTACACATGCTTACAGAAACATACTCATTAATATGTTGTAAAGAACAGAAGTTGGACAATCCATAGATGCGCTTCTGACTCACTGTATGGTTTACGTCCAGATCAGTGGCGGCTCGTGACTGCTCATCCGAGGGGCGCTAATTCAAAATAAGTGTTCGGAGTGTCATGTATGTGGTTCCTTTTTTTAAAATATGCGTTCTGCACATCGAGAGATCATGTGTGCATCACGTGTTTTGTCAAAATAAGAGCCTGCTGCACATCCATTAAAACTGTTTATGATAAAGGAGACGCTCACGTTCCCAAAATACACGAAAGACACTCCCTTAACAGTAAACTCTACGCATGAGATTATGCGAGTATCTGGCAAACGTGAGCGTCTCTTTTATCATAAACCCTTTAGACGCATCTGCAGCAGGCACTTGTTTTGACAAGACACGTGATGCACACACAATCTCTCAAAGCGCAGAAAACAAATTTTGAAAAAAGGAACCACACACATGATGGGCTACATACATGTTGTGACTAACTTCGCATAGAGCGCCCTCGAAAAAAGAAGTCACAGGCCGCCACTGGTCCAGATGTCTATTATACCACAATACGCACACATGAAGAGTTTACCTCTTTCTTCTCTGTGGCATCGTTAATATCTGTGAATGATTGTTTTGTATATGTTTTGTAACAAATTCTTAACTCTACAAGATCCAGTACTCAAATTTCTTGTCAATAAATGTTTAGTATGTGTTCACTGGCCTCATGTGCATACATGTTATTGTAGTATCGTTTCTGCTCAATACAGTGGTATGTGATATTAGCCATAAATATGTTTTTAAACTAAAAAAAGGCCAAATGTCAGATGTCAAAACGTATCCAGGGCCCCTAGACCCCTGAGGGTTAAATAAGTACGCAAAGGGTCTAATCATGACTGGCTGTATGTGTGAAAAGTGCAGAGATGTGACAGTTATTGTACAGAGCCCTTCAGGACCTGACAACAGGTCGGCAGGCGGCAGAAAACCGCAAGGCGCTCGGCGTGCATAAACAGCGCGCAAACGCGCCCTGCCCATAGAATATCATTCAAAAAAGGCTCCTGCAACTGCCATAAACGCTTTTGGTGTGACTGGCCCCTAAGGCTGCACTTTCATAACTCAAGAAAGTTCAAGTTTTAATCTCCTACAGGAAATAAAACACACACAAATGAGACAGTTGATGACATACATTAAGAATATAGAGCTATACAATTTAGGTGGATAGTATAGCATAAAAAAATCTAGAAATTGATGATAAAAATTTGACAACTGCACACTTTACTCTGAGAGCAGGTTTTGCTGAGACCTCTACTAAATGTTTTGGCTTTTTTAGATCAGAAAAATCTAAAAGTGATCTAAGCAAATGTTTCCATTTAGGGCCAGATTTACTAAATGTGGCAAATTAGCGTGCAAGCACAATTCCAAAAAGGCACAGATGGGAGTTGTAATATCTGCAGGTTATTTACTAAAAAGCGTAAATTAAATAACACAGTCACAACAGCTGATTTCCATAATGACCAATGCAATCTACTAAGAGCAGCGCAAATTAGTGCAGGGTTCCAAATAAGCAGAGCCGATGAGTTAACGCGTGATGCGCTTGAGTTCAGCACCACAGACATCACAGCTAACAAAGCCATTGGACACTGAAAAGTGAATGTTTACAAGAAGTTTTGAAACACCTGGTATTGTGTGACTTCTCCTTTACTTTGCATGTCTATAGTAAATCCCGACAGTAGTTATTCAACGCAAAAATTATAAATCTGGCCTTTAATGTCTGCTGTATGAGACTGAGATATTAAGTTTGTCTTTTTTATTTAGTGTGGGCAAAAATACAGAACTCAGAAAAGACATTTTGTTCAATGTGTTCAATGTGTTGAACCAGAGAAGATTATGTTGAGTGCTAGTAAATTAGTCCGACTTTATTTATTTTGACATTATAGTTCACTCCTCATCAGTGTGCTGAAGTGCAGAGCAGCAGGGACATCTACTGGGCGAAGGTCTTAAAAAACCGAAAGTGGACCTTTCATAAAACTTTGGTGAAAACCAGTGGACTTTCATGAGTGTATACTTGTAGCTATTTGAATATCAATACAACAGTGTCACACACATCCTCAAGTGTCTTGCTTTGGCTTTAATGTTGCTTGTTGTAAAGAAAAGAACAAGAAAAGAATGAAACCGAAGAAAGTGTGTGCAGTCATCATGCACAGATAAGCACCACGGGCTCAGGTGTAGCGCCCACACCTAACTTATAAAACCAGACGAATGTAAGCTGAGAGGACCACCCTGCTGCATCACAGACTCCCTGAATTGCCTGACGTGACGACATTGAGCACCCAACACTGGTCCTCTGGGAAAGGAACCATGGTGACCTTGATCATGCGGATTACAGTAAAAGAATAGAGACAGACTAAAGCAAGAGACAACCAAACCTGCAGTGTCTTCGAAGTCCATACTACGCAAAAAAGAAGGGTCCTCTGTGCTTGAGAAAACACACTTTTCTTAACTAGGGGTGGCACGGTTCACAAAACCCTTGGTTCGGTTCGTATCGTGGTTTTATGGCCACGGTTCTCTGTTCGTTACGGTTCTTGTTGTTATTTTTTCTTTTAATTTTTTAACACTCCAGAAATTTATTATCTTAATAATGTATTAATTATCCATAATTTAGGATACAGTATTAAAAACGTTATATCATGTAATCATGCACAAACTGAATTTGACTTTAAGCACATTATTGGCACCATCTCTGAGGAAAGCCAGGTGAGATTTTGATACAGCAAGAGGGAAGACATTGATGATTTCAACAAGCTTTTCATTTATATAAGATAATGTGTATTGCCATACATGAACATATGTGCCTTTTAGCACACAAAGATAACTTGCATTTATCAAACTGCCAACTTCAGTGTAGCTCTAAGATTTATCACTGAGAGGCTGCTTAAATACTGCAGAGAGTATATGTGGACGAGAGAGAAACATGACGTTTACATCTGTAATATTTAAATCCGTCTCTTTTGTCCACTTTTGACCACTTCTGTCCTGATTACTTTGAGGGGCAATTTCTGAAATAAAATCGTGCAACGTTCACATGCTAGCAAAATGAAACTACGCGGAAATCAGCTGCTTTAGTTTAATCAATAAAAGGCTAAAAACAGCGCACGTTCACCATGTTTTCGCAGCAGAAGTCAGAAAAGACGGACAGTACCCCAGATTAGATAAATGGGCAAAGAGAAGGCGGTCTCATGTGGCTGTTCGAACACATTCAACCCATAGACTGCAGTTCTATCTATTGTTTTATTTCCACTGTCATGGTACCATGAAATAAAAAAAATTTCCACACACCAAACTTATACGACCCTGGCGCATCCTCCAACTCTGTGCATACTTCCTTCCCACTTACCATTTCTACACATAACATGACCTGCAGCACTCACTCTCCACACCAGTCACCTCTTCTTTCGCGCGATTCGCGAAAGGGAAACGTGCTATCTGAGGTCACATACAGAGCCGAGGCTACATACAGTTCGCATGCCATGAACCGTCGAACCCTGCGGCGCACACACGCTCCGAACCGAGACAAGCGAACCGAACGGTTCGGATTTTTTTCATGAACCGTGCCACCCCTAGTCTTAACCCCAACTCTTTTATGTGAGCATGAACAGCATCTCAATGTTTTGCCAACATCTATTCCGACTGGGCTAACATTAGCCAGTTGTTCATGTAATCCAATACGCGGATGCCCTGGAGTCGTAACAGAGCCAGAACTGCATCCATGTATTGTGCAAAAGAGAGGGCTAGCGATCTCCACAATCTCAGCCTACACTCCGCGAGAAACGGAAGGATTGTCATCCTTTTCGAGGAGTACCAACTGGGGGCGTCAGAAATTTTACATGTTTGTATTCGCGTGCTCACCATGTCTAACTACTTAAAGCTAAACAACTAAGCATCAGGGCTCTAGTTCCAGATGAAAAAGCAGCATTGGCTTCTGATGCCGGTAAAAGAGCGCTGGATGGCGCAGGTGAAGGCAGAGATGTCTCAAACGATATCTATTTGCGAACCCAATGACTGCAAGCTCCACACTGCCTCAGCAGCAGCAGGGCCAAAGCCATGGGGAACGCACGGCTGATCACTTTTCTCAAAGAGCAAACAGTGGGAGCGGTGCGTGCGAAGCAACAACTTCACACAGTGCACGCAGTCAGTCCTCTCAAGAGCTGACCATGCATGCTCTGCCCCCTAGAAACATATGGACTGAAACTCACAAACACACATACATGCTTGCTGAGGCACAAAAAGCTGAAGCCGGCTTGTCTGGGTGTGCTTTAATAGCTTCCTAGTTTTACGTCACCCACCTATGATATATCAATCCCTATCATGTACCCGGCAAAATGCAGCGCAAAGTTTCAAGTATTTTCACGTTTGGCTCTACGTTGTTTAAATAGCAAATGCATTTGTGCCCAATTTTGCGCTCATGGGTGTTCTGGTCTCAAAACGAGGTGTGTTCAGGCGCATTGTTGGCACGTTGCTATTTTGAGGCAACTAAAATAGACTACGGCATTGACCAACTAAAACCTGGTCTAAAGTCAATGGCGTAATATTGTTTTTGTTATTTAAGGAGCGCGTTAGTAATATGCGCCTATAAATGGGACGACAATGTGCGTTTATTTATCACACACATGGATGCGCAGCAACACACAAGCATTTTAAAATATGAAAATTTAAGGACTGAAATATAAAAGATTATTATTGAGTGCTGAATTGTTTCGGCTCTCCACACGTTTGTAAATTCGTTATCTCGTGTTGATACAAATAAACTATTTTTAGAGTACAAACCTTTTCTTGCATATTTGTAAATTATTATTTGAGATTACACTGATCATGTAGTCTATCGCATACATTTACACCAATTAAAAGCCTGCTATTTTTACTTCCATAATTGAAAGAAAATGACATTTAAAGGTTTTAAAGCAACACTATGTAGTTTCCATGTAAAAATGACTTACAGCTCCCCCATGTGGTTGAAAAGCGCAACAGTGCCTGGTATCAGACACTCTTCTACAGGCAGTGGGAGGGGTGGGGCTGTGTGCTCTACCCTCCACCGCCACTTTCAGAGTGTGCTTGTAGCAGCTAGGAGGCTGCTCAAGTTGCAGCAACAAGAGGTCTTCACGGAGTCCGAAAACCCGAGGTCCGACCCAAGACCCGATCAGGTTCAGGTCTAAAAGTTTCACGCATGCCTCGGACAAGGGTCGGGTACAATAATCCGGTCTCGGGTTATTTAAAATGAATGTGTGTGTGTGTGTGTGTGTGTGTGTGTGTGTCAATGTCCTTTTTAAACCTCTCTTCTATTTGCAAGAGTGCTTGCGACATTTTGTGGCTGGCGATAGGTTAATTTTCGTTCAGACAGACATGTCAGATATTTTTAAATGGACGTTTTAGTGGTTACCTTGGTGTCATCGTCATAAAAACAAATAGAGCAGCTCGCCAAATTTGATGCGAGGCCACCGGGGCTGCAGACTGCACACACGTCAGGTTATATCCGGGTCCAGTCGGGTTAAAACCAATGCCCCTGGTTTGGGTGACAGGTCGTACTCTGGCCAGAATTGCTCTCAGATTTAAGGTAAAATACATTGTTATTAACATTTTTTATATATATTTTGTGTTTGAATTTATGTGTTATTTATTTCAAATAATTTTGTTCTCTAAGGGCAGGATGTGAAACTCCTCTATACTAATTTAAAATTGCCTTGCTTGTTACAGATGTTAAAGCAATGCAGTTAAGAAGTTTTATCTGAAATGCTTGTGCACTGAAAATAAAGTTATGATTTAGAATTAGCATAATTGCTAAGTTTTATAGTTAAAATCTTTTAAGACAGGTTAATTGTATATTGTGGTTTCTTAATAAAGGAAATTAAGAATGATGTAAATTGTGCATGTGGTTCTGGCCCCCTTGGTATAAAGGAGAAAAATGCTGGATCATTAAAATAGGGCCCATTGTCTCATCATTGGACTGATTTCTCATACGTGTATCAGACGCAATCACGCAAAAGGCATTCCCATAGCGTAGCTTTGACGATGCAGCGCAAGTTTCCCCTAAAGGGAACTAAGGACTGGCTGCATCACATTATGCAATAAGCGGACAGGAATATGTTTAGCAATAAGGGCACTCTAGAAAACAATTTTGCTAATGCTATTATATCCCCAGATTATGCATCTGTGGTTACATTTCAAAAGTGCAATTTAAAAAACTAGTACATGTCAGTCGTGCAGAGAGAATGAGCACCTTTCAAAATTAATAGGGATTAAATTCAGATTTATCACATTAGTTAATCTTGTAGTTTTGCTGGGATTGCCTGCAAAATTAAAGGCATGATTACAAATGTGAAAATGACGGTGCCACATCTGGCCAATTTCACTCCTCACAAAAGGTCAATCTATTTACAGGAGCAATTTCATGACATGTTTGCATATGAGTAAATATTGACTGCTGTCATCTACTTTACATGGACTGTATTTTGTCATCAGTAATCATCTTAACATGATTTCTGAATCTCATAAGGCCACTTAGACACCTGTGCTTTCCATTTGAACGTGAGCCAGGGGACTGAATTAGAAGGAATGGTACTGTAGGGTTTAGCAGCTGGAACAGAATTGACCAAATTTCTTGAGGATGCTGGAAAACTCACAATGTTCATAAGGGTGAGGAGATAGTTCTGCACATGCTCTTTTCCGTGGAAGCGGACAACAGAATCATCTACTCCAAGAAGCACCTCAATGTTGTAGTCATCGTCACCAGCATGTCTTCGCCTCCTGGCCGTCCGGTTGATTTGTTTAGCAACATTGTCCAGCACCTTCGGGACATCAAATCCAGACTCTGCAAGACAAATAAGTAGGACTTATTTACATCTGATATCAAGATTTATCTTTGATCACAAGTGGTCAGGCGAGACATTTTGCTGTTTACACCTGGTAGTGCAACCCTATATCACGCAAATACGTGACTATTTCACATATGGACCAACGTGAAAATGTCACGTTTTGCCGGTTTTGAACGTGAGCATGTCACGTTTTCTGTTTGTGTTACTTTCACGTTTTGGTTACTCAACTTTTTTGTCCTATTTTCAAACCATTGTCGCTTCAGTTTAGGGCCAGATTTGGTGCTTTTGTTATATGTCACTTTAAGTATTTGTCACTTTAAGTATTGTTTTATAAAAAAAAAAGATACACGACTTATTCTTTTATATTTTCTAAACTTTAACCAATTGTCGCCTGATGTTGGGGTTAGAGTTTGTTTAGGTAAGGATGTCATTTTATGTAAATCCAACCCTACACCGAAGCGACAATGGTAAGAAATTAGGACAAAAAAGTTGAGTAACCAAAACGTGAAAGTGACACAAACAGAAAACGTGACATGCTCACGTTCAAAAACGGCAAAACGTGACATTTTCACGTTGGTCCATACGTGAAATAGTCACGTATTTGCGTGATATTGGGTTGGGTAGTGACACGAATACTGAATGCATGTAATGTGACGTGTTTGGATTTTCAAAGTCAATGTGTTACTGTATGTAATTAAGCAAAAAAGTTAAAAAAACAAATTGGTAAAGGCTTTGAACTTAAATCTGTACTTAATGCTATCCACTTCAGATGGGGATCTTAATCTTAGGTGAATAGCTTTTCTCATTTGGCAAAGACAAATACATTAAACAAAACAAGTTTGCATGACACTGAACCAGAGCCTTGCAAGTCCTTTACAGAGTGCAAGTGGATGCCAGCCAAGAACATCAGAAACAGATCCTACAAGGACTCTTCGTGATCCAGCATCAATTCAGACTATAAACCAATGTCTTATTTAAACATTGATGCTAAAATAAATATTCCAAACATCTTGCACCCTGGCTGGCACTCGTCTACAGTGTGGGGATTGTGAGCCACATTCCTCGGCTCCTACACTGCCGTCACGACACACGCATTCTTGTGTGGCCCAACTCCCAGAAGAGTAAACAACGTCTGTGAGGTTTCACTTCAAAAAGCACAGGGCTTCCCCTCAACCTCAGACGCGCAGTGTGTCTCTGGCAGGTTGGCAGGTCCGTAATGTCTCAAAGCACATCCTACTTCTCCTGAGGGTTTGCCATTCACAAATGGCAAAGGATGTATAGCACACTCGTGGCAAACGTGACGAATCGGCCAGCCCTGCTTCTTAAAATGACATCCGATGGCAAATGGGATCATCTAGTTCACCAGTGGAAATGTACTATGTCTAGACTGTAAAACTGTAAATGGGATCGTATTGTAACTATATAAAGGCATGAGATGTTTCGCTGCAGCTTAAATTTTGTAAGAATGTGAAATAGACAAAAAACTAAGATTTTTAAATTGTTAAGGTTTTAAAATAGTGGTGGGCAGATACAATATTCAATATCAATATTAGTCTGATATTGGCGAAAATGGCCAGATCGAATATTGTAGAAGTCGGGGAGTACAATCCGATCCAATACCAACACAGACCTTGTCATGGCAACTTTGTGTAAAGCGCGACTTGCTGAAAGTTGCACTTTAAATTGAAATATATTTAAGTTACACCTTAAATTTCCTTTTGAAATTTTGTGATGACTGACTAAAAATGTTGCTGCTATTCTGTTTAAAACATTTATGTGTGTGATCATGATGTGGGCCAGCCTTGCAAGCTTTCTTCTAATAAAAAATCTAAAGACTGCTATGAAGGACCGACACAGTCAATCAATTTAAGTCTAAACTAAAGACATTTATCTTTAACAAAGCATTCACATAATTTGTCTAGTAAATGTACTAATCACACAATTGTTAGCTTGTCCGGAAAAAAGCATTCACATAACTTGTCTCGGTAATATACGTATGCCGCAATAGTTAGCCTGTCTGGAACCGAGCAGATATTAGATCACAATACTGTATAACACTTTCATTACATGCGAATGGCCCCTATGCTAATAGGATTTTGTTTCTTTCTCTTCCGGTCTCGTTCTCGATCCCAAGGACATTGAGACAAACAGACCCACTTCCTGCTAATGTGAAGGTCACCACACCGCTGATTCACTGGCCTTACTTCAACGTGATGCCCATGTGATAATTTTAAATGTTTTATGTCCCATAAAATTGTATAAAATAGTATCTAATATATTGTATATCCAGAATCAGCTGTGTCTGGCTTTCTCTCAAGGTTTAAAAAAAAGCCAGGGGGGGTTTTCACCTAGTAGATTTAATATTTTACAGTAAAAGCTTTTGATTTTACTATATTGACTTCACCACCATATTCACCATATCTGAGTGATAAAAACTGCTCCCAGAACAAAAAAAACTATATTGGAGTCTACTTCAAAGATCAAGGGCCCTATCTTGCACCCAGCGCAATTGACTTTGTCAGTGACGCATGTATCATTTCGTATTTTGCACCGGCACACAGCGGGTTTTTCCCTCCACAGACGCACGTCGGCAAACTAGGGAATGAACTTGCGCTGCCTGGGCGGTTCAGCGCAAAAAAGGAGGCGTGCTCCGGCGCAAACCATCTCTTATGCTATTTTGCAGTTTCAAAAAACAATTGGGCTACTAACCAAAAAAACTAGTCTAAAGTCATTGCCGGGTTGCGCGTAGTTCATTATGCTATTTTAAGGGCGCATGCTTGACCATAATGTATAGCGTGCACAAGGCGCACACACTTTGCTTATCTAATCTACACAGATGCAACAGTTATTTTTGCAAATCTTAAATTGTTACAATAAAAAAATATTAATACATGAGATAAGGGAAATCATTGTGTGAGCATTGTGGTTTTTATTTATTTTGTGTGGCAGCGTTAAAAAAATTCTCATGCAAATAACGATTAAAATATTTTCAGAAGTTTGTTGTGTGGCTGTATTACGTTTATTTTATCTAAATGATAATTAAATTGTTTTCATAAGAAACCTTAATGTATATGAACTTGATTTGTAAGTGTACTTTGGGGTTGGACCTTGCTTGCGTTTCTTGGGTCTGATTTCAAAGCCCCCAAACCCTTTCAGCGGTGAGGGTGGACGCAGCGATGTCCTTCTGTGTGCCCAATTTATGCTGGCAAGCTTGGGATCCCCCGTCTCCTGACATCATTGTAGTGCTTGGCGCAGCTGATGAGACAATTGTGGCTATTTCCTCTCACGCCTGTTTAACCTACGCTGATTTGGGCGGGTTTCTCCCATCCCCATACAAAACAACTTCTCTGTCTTTGACTGCTCTTACAAGAACGTGGGTCTCCTCAGCTGTGAACCGCTCCTGGCGTGCGCCTGGTAAATCCGTCATTATAATAGCAACCCGCCATGGAACTTGCGCCCTTGCGTTTAAAGGGAATGTTGGATAGCGTTCTGATTGGTTTATTTGACGTTACGCCCAAACCACACCTATGAATAATGAACCTACTTCAGACCAACCCCTTATTGATTTGCGCCTGGCGCAAGACTCATTTCTCCCACCGGGAAAATAACAACAGCACCCAAGATCCGCCCACAAAGTCATTTGCTCTTTGCGCTTCGCACTTGCGTTTCAGATCGTTAAAATAGGGCCCCAAAAGTCTACAGAGCAGATTTTGTGTATTATGTAGTAGAGATGCTCCGATCAGCATTTTTGGGGCCGATCACCGATCACCAAGATCATGATCTGCCGATCTTCACGTGAACTGATGACCGGCTGCTGTGTATGCGTGCGGCGGGTGTCCGCAAACAAGAGCAGCTGTGAGGAAAATGGAAGTTTAAACCTTCAAAACTTTAAAACGAATGCAAGTAATAAACTTTCGGCATGAGGATGCAATTGTTCGCGATAGATATGGGTTTGTATACGCTGTTTGATAGGGATGTGAAGACGCATCGCGCTGAGGACCGGAGCGCGTCCTCATAGAAAATACGCATATCTCTGTAAAGGCAGAGAGAGAAATCTAAATCTGCACGTCACACATGAGCAACGGGTTACAAAATGCTCGCACTGTGTAAAATGGTCTCTAATTGCAGCCGCATCAGGAACGCTATGATGACAAAAGTAAACAGAAAGATCGGCTCATGAGATCTGCAAATTTAGCCAGTGCTGATCGCGTCATTTAATGGCGATTAATCGATTGGAGTATCCCTATTATGTAGTATAGTAAAAAGCAGCACAGTTTGATATAATGAATAGATTAAACTGACATTAAACAAACTAGGCATGCTAAATCCAGCTATAAAACAATTAGGGAATCTAAAATGGAACCAGTGTGAATACTTTGGTTTATGTTGATTTAGAAAATAGGTCTCTCAGCGCTCCTTACAGAAAACTTATGTGAGGATTAATAATCATTTTGTTGATGGCTGAGGGGGGTTTTAATAGCCTGGAAATATTAAAAATAAGCAGGCAACCGTGCTAATAACAAACAGCAATGGGATGAAAGATGCTGCAGGAGGCCGTTTACATGAAATTCTTTCCATGTGGTGCTCAAGGATATTGGCTCTAGCTGTGATCTAATGTGCTACAAGCTAATTTAACTCTTTATTTGCACATAAGAGAACTCTTGTAAATGAGACAAGCTGAGTTAGCAAACGCTACCCTAGTAAAGTTAAAGAAAGGCAGCAGGGGGATGTACTGATTCAAAGCTTTCAAGTGACATTCAATGTTTATTATGTCTAAAATCAGTTCAAGCTATTGCTATATCTTCTCGTGATCATAATTGAGCCTTATCATCATTCAGTTTGTTCCAAAGTTCTTCTATTCATTATGCTAAAAGCCGTTTTCTTCTAAAAAGTTGGGTAAGCTTGCTATCAGAGACACTGAATCTATTAAGCTGGCAGAGGAAAATTATTGTTCTTATCCTACTGAGATTCAATCACTGATCTCTCGTGTCGATTCTGTTTTTTTTCCACAGTGATTGCAGTTTGAATGCAAATTGGTTTGAATTACTATCCATATTTAAGTCATTTAAGCGTGCGGTTCAGAATGACACAGACTGAATGTCAAAAGTTTATCTATTCTTAAAAATGCCACAGTTTGAATAAACATGGACTGAATGTCCAACAATGTTATGAATTTTATAAAAAAAAACTATAAAATGTATAATCACAGCTGTTATAGCGCACTGATATTGCCCAAATTGTGGCTAGTGCATCTTCAAATACTGTTTCTGCATTAAAGGGATAGTTCACTTTAAAATAAAAATTGTGTCATTATTTACTCATCCTCATGTTGTTCTAAACCTGTATGAATTTATTTTTTCTGATGAACACAAAAGAAGATATTTTGAGAAATGATGGTAAACACACAGCAGTAAGTGACCATTGACTTCCATAGTAGAAAAAATATTTTGTAAGTATTGTGATAAATGATGAAGAAAATATTTTGATAAATGATGGTAAGCACACAGTTGACGGTAACCATTATATTCTATCATATTTTTTTATTCCTAATATGGAAGTCTATGGTCACTTACTGCTGTGTGTTTACCATAATTTCTCATAATATCTTATTTTGTGTTCATCAGAAAAAAGAAATTCATACAGGTTTAGAACAACATGAGGATGAGAAAATGATGACACAATTTTCATTTTAAAGTGAACTATCCCTTTAAAGAAATAGTCAATTTTCTTAAAAGAAAAATCCAGATAATTTACTCACCACCATGTCATCCAAAATGTTGATGTCTTTCTTTGTTCAGTCGAGAAGAAATTATGTTTTTTGAAGAAAACATTGCAGGATTTTTCTCATTTTAATGGACTTTAATAGATAACAACAATTAATACTTAACTCAACACTTAACAGTTTTTTTATCTAGCAAAACGATTGTCATTTTTGACAATAAACATTACAAATATACACTTTTAAACCACAACTTCTCGTCTTGATCCGGTCGTGATGCGCCAGCGTGACCCCACGCAATATGTCATGACGTCAAGAGGACCAACGCAAAACTCCACCCCAGTGTTTACAAGTGTGTTGAAAGAGGACCGTTCTGACCTTTGATGTATGTGGAATGATACAAATTAATGTCTTTGTGTCAGTTTATTGTTTAAAATGGTCCGCAAATGTGCGTTTTATATATGTAACACGTGACCTCCCTACGTCACTACGCATTTACGTGAGGTCGCGCTGGACCGGATCTAGACGAGAAATTGTGGTTTAAAAGTGTATATTTGTTATTTTTATTGTCAAAAATGACAATCGTTTGGCTAGATAAGACCCTCATGCCTCATTTGGGATTGTTTATAGTCCTTTGAAACTCCGTTGAAAAAAACTGTTAAGTGTTGAGTTAAGTATTAAATGTTGGGCTCTATTAAAGTCCATTAAAATGAGAAAAATCCTGCAATGTTTTCCTCAAAAAACATAATTTCTTCTCGACTGAACAAAGAAAGACATCAACATTTTGGATGACATGGTGGTGAGTAAATTTTCTGGATATTTCTTTTAAGAAAATTGACTATTCCTTTAATCACAAGGTTTTTCAATATCGGTGGCAAACCTAGAACTGTTATGTTTGATGTTTGGTGGTGTCATTTGTATTTTGACCACACACATTTAGTCTTCTATGAAAAATGTCTCATTTGACAGCGTGATTAATGCACAAATGACAGCGCTGCTTTTAAGTCTATGTAGCAAAATTGAAAGTGATTAAATCAAGGACTCTGCCATTTATTTTTAATTTTATAAACATCTAATCTACACACCACATAGCCACAACAGAAGCTTGGAATATCTGTCCTTTAGATGTCAAACATACTAAAAGGTTAAACAAAAAAAACTGTTTTATTAAGTCAGGTGTATAGTCATGACAGCTGACCCTCATTTTAAAATATCTCACAACTATATATTACACTGACAGGTCATTTGACAGCTACGTCTCAAAAACACAATATCCTTCAATGTCACGCAGGAAAAGGAGAGACCACTTCCCTGTCATGTTGATATATTGTTGTTTATGGATTTTTTATAATAAAAAAACTGTTGATGTCATTGAAATTAGTTCTCTAAGGACTTCTGTCAACCTTGCAGGGAGCATGATGAAAACGAGTACTGGTAAATAAATGGCTGTAATTCAAAACCTCTTAAGGTGTCCTGAGGTGAAACATATCTCTACTACCCATAACACATGACTGAGTTACAAGAAGCTTGTCATGTATAATGTCATGTCATGTGTAATGACTACATTTAGACACTGTGCCACATCAATTGACTGTTAATCTTTGTTTTTGTAGCATGGGATGGTCCATGGGGACGATCTCTTAACAACCCAGAGGACTACACACACACACAGAGTCAGACCATGTGCGGTTCTTTCTCAGACAACATTTTGGCTTTGTAAAGCAAAAACAGATGTGGCCACATTGACGGAAATGCAGCTAGATATTATTACGCTTTAAAAAAGTCATGCCAGGTGAATTCAAAAAAGTTTGCTCGAAGGCAAGTGTAACTGCCTATTGCATATTCACTCATTTACATTTGCATGAAAATAGCAGAAAGCTACAATAAATGATGGATGAAGGCATGAAAATAAATACTCATAGTGTGCTTTATCTGCTTGTGCCATAAGGCGAACACATTTTTGAATGTAAACCTCCTCACTCACTGGGCTCAATCTTTTGAAGATTTTCCTCATTTTTTATTTTTGTCATTTGATATTCATGGAATAAAATAGGCTATGACATCATTCTGTCGACCAAGAATGCTAAGAATTCAGTCTATTTGCTAGTCTGATTCAACCTAACTTTGCACAAACAGGAAAGAAAAGAATATAGTGGGATGGTAATAAAGCCATTTCTGTTTCACTGCCAGATGGCATGGCAAAGGATGATTCAATGGAACAGAGACACACAAAAGTAACGAACAAACTTTGATATAATGACATTCAAATGTTGTGGAAATGCTTTCAAGGTTGTCTTCAACTTGAAGCGTTTTTCAGCCAATACTGCAGAGGATAATTAAAACAACAGCTCATGGAAAAGATTCATCAAAAAGCTCCTTGAATACTAAAGCGTATTTTCAAAAGGTTTAATGGAAAGAAATATGTGTCTAAATGATTCATTTCACCGAACAATTCATTTGAGAGGATAATTGTGCCAATTTACCACATTAGACACATCCTTCTGTTTATCACCTTAAACTTTGATAATTAAAAGCGGTCTTCAAACACGTAAAGGACTGAACATTACGAAAAGGATAAACTTCATTATTCACCCAACCATTTTTTCATACCTTGCATTTATATTACTCATCATGCGTCACGAGCAACCTGTTTTCAATCATTCAGAGTTAAATTAATCATTAAAGGTGACATAGAATGGTTGAACACAGTATTTATCCTTGTTCTGTGATGTGACATGTAGACAAAAATCTTTTTGTTTGGGTCTGTAATGCCTTAGAAGCTTTCTAAAAACCTCTCTCAGATAGCTCTATTAGGGTGGGGGATTTTAAACAAGTGGTTTTGCACCTATTTGGCTCCCCTACTGGCTTAACTTGCAATCTCATTACTGATTGGCTGACTTTGCTGTCACTCAAAAAATGTAGCCAATTATTTTAAAGTGGAGGGGCAGTGAGATGCCTGTGATGTCATAAGCATCAGTTTTTCAGATTGGGCAGTTTTTTGTCTGACATTTCTAAAAGAGGAATTTCTATGAGACTGAGATGTTTAGCATGTTTAGTACTTTTTGTATGTTTGTGAATGTGGGTAGACTACCATTATTCAACAAAGACAAGGTAAAAATGGTTCCCTTTCAGTCGGTCACTACGACGTCACGTCGTGACCGACGAATTGGGAACCGCTTCGCGGGTGACCTATCTACTTCGAGAACTATCAGAAACGCCAATGAACTTGGCATGCAGGTATTTGCATAATGCCGGCGCCGCCCCGCCAGGTGCGTATATAAGGCGCAGGTGCATAATACCAAATCAGCTTTATTGCTTCGAAGCCGGCAGACATCTGCTCTCGAGAAGCTGTTAACTGATCTTCGTAGATCCTGTGCTGTGTGGGAAGAAAATATCTCAGCTTGCTGAAGTTGGTTGGGCAAAGACACCTCAGCGGAGGCTCGCAGTGTTTTTTCCACCCTTTCTCTCTCTCTCTGTCTCTTTAATTTAGGACTTGAGTTCGAGTGAGTGCGTTTGCCTCTCCCTGTGTGTTTCACCAGCTCGCACAAAAGAGTGATTTCCCTAAAAGAGCAGCACGTTTGAGCTTTGTGTCTTTTTAAAGACAGCCACTCATTCGTGTCACGGTCGGGGTCGTCTTTTTAAAGATGGATTTCCGTCCGTGCTCCGTTTCTGGATGCGGTGTGTTCATCGCCCCCCAGGATGGCCACAAGTGTTGTCTCTCGTGTCTGGGGCTCCAGCACGCAGAGGCAGCGTTGCGTGATAGTTCATGCCCCGTCTGCGAGGGCATGACTATAGCGGATTTGCGGAGACGGGTGTCGTTCCTCCGGCAACGGCCCCCGCCTTTCCAGTCTGGTGCTGCTAAGGGCGCAGCTACCAGATTGGCGAAGGATGACCTCCGTATAACGGTGCTGGGTCGGTCTGCTGGTTCGTCCAGTAGCTCCCAGCGCCCTGATCCGTTGCCAGCGGAGGTCCCGATGGAGACGAGCGGCCCGTGTTCTACGGTGTCCTCGCGCTCTGTCGAGCCTCCACCTGACGCGATGTCCACCGTAACGTCGGAGGGGGGGGTTGTCAGCCTCGGATGTCGATCCGGATCCGCTCCCGCCTTCGGGCCAGGTTGCGGCTTCTGCGTTCGACCCTGAGATGGCAGCCATGCTCGCTCGGGCGGCGGAGGCGGTCGGCTTGGAGTGGACTAAACCTCCCCCACCTGAACCGTCCCGCCTCGATGATTGGTTCTTCGGGGGTGCCAGGGCTTCTCAGTCCTCGCCCCCGGTGCCTTTCTTCCTCGAGGTGCATGAAGAGCTGACGCGGTCGTGGAAAACCCCGTTTTCCGCCCGGAACCGGCCGTATCAGCCTTCACCTCTCTCGAGGGTGGAGATGCCAAAGGGTACACTGGTATCCCGTCAGTGGAGCGCCCGGTCGCGATGCAGTTGTGTCCGGCCGGTGTAGCTTCCTCCTGGCGGGACCAGCCTACTCTCCCCTCACGGGCCTGTAAGCAGTCTTTGGCGCTGTCCGGTGCTGCTTACAAGGCTTGTGGGGAGGCAGCCTCTGCCCTGCATGCCATGGCATTGCTGCAGGTTCATCAGGCTAAGGCTCTGAGGGATCTGCACGCGGGAGGTCACGACTCGGCGGAGTTCTCTGAACTACGTGCGGCTACAGATCTGGCGCTTCGTGCGACCAAGGTCACCGCACGCGCCGTCGGGCGTGCGATGTCTACCCTGGTAGTCCAGGAACGCCATCTCTGGCTGTGTCTGGCGGACATGAAGGACGCTGATAAAACCCGGCTCCTGAATGCTCCGGTTTCCCAGACCGGCCTGTTCGGCGAGACGGTCGAGGAGTTTGTGCAGCAATTCTCCGCGGCCAAGAAGCAGACTGAGGCCATCGCTCAGATCATGCCACGTCGGAAGCGTCCTGCGCCTGCCCCATCCACGTCGGCGCCTCAGCCTGCTCCTCGCCGAGGGCGTCCTGCGGCAGCCGCCTCCGTTCCTCCCCGGGGCTCTTCTAAGAAGCGAGGAACCGGTCGTCAGCAGCCCGCCCCGCCCGCTCAGCCCGCTTCAAAGGGTGGTAAAAGAAGATCAAAGCGGCCCTGAGACGGGCGACCTAGAGATGGAGGGGATCGCTCTTCGGGAGATGGTGAAGGCACCACTCCCCCCACCGGAGGAGGGCCGGTTGGGGAATCTTTTGTTTCATTTTTCTGTTCCGCCGACTTTTCAGTCGGCACCCACAAATCCACAAAAAGAGCGAATTCCACTTCCATCTCTAGGTCTTCATATGAGCGCCGGAGACACGAGCGGGCTCATAACCCCACCGCGCTCTCAGCCGGTAGGAGACAGCTACGGGCTCATAACCCATCGTCTCCCTCCTCCTTCGCCAGAGGGTGCATCGAGTGGTGTGAGGTGTCTTCAGCAGAGCCTCCCTTACTCAACCACCCAGCAACGGACTCAGGTGAGTGTTATCACACACAACACTGCTGTCGGTGCGGCCGTTACGCACACACCGGCGATCACCTCCGTTGCGCCCGCCGCGGGTACACCGATCGTGCCTTTAGTCCCTCTCGCACGGTATCTGGGGGCGTGGGAACAGCTTCCCAGCCCGTCGCGTTGGCTTTTACGCACGATTCGTCTCGGCTATGCGATCCAATTTGCCCGGCGTCCCCCCAAATTCTCCGTTTTACAGCCCTTCACTACGGTGAGAGCTGCCGATGCGCACGTCCTCCGTGCGGAGATCGCTTTCTTATTGGCGAAAGACGCGATCCAGCCGGTCCCTCCAGCCGAGATGAGGTCGGGGTTTTACAGCCCTTACTTTATTGTACCCAAGAAAAGCGGCGGCTTGCGACCGATCTTGGACCTGCGTTTGCTGAACCGTGCACTTCACAGAATGCCGTTCAAAATGCTGACGCCCAAACGCATATTTCCATGCATTCGTCCAAACGATTGGTTCGCATCTATCGACCTGAAGGACGCGTACTTTCACGTATCGATTCTCCCCCGACACAGGCCTTTTCTCCGCTTTGCGTTCGAGGGGCGAGCATACCAGTACAAAGTCCTCCCATTCGGGCTCTCTCTGTCGCCCCGTGTATTCACCAAAGTAGTGGAGGGGGCTTTGAAACCCCTGAGAGAGAGAGGTGTGCGCATTCTCGCGTATCTGGACGATTGGCTAATAATAGCTCAAACACGTCAGACGCTGTGCGATCACAGAGATTTAACTTTAAAACACCTCGCTCGTTTGGGTCTTCGGGTCAACTGGGAAAAGAGCAAGCTTTGCCCCGTGCAGAGAATCTCTTTTCTCGGTATGGAACTGGACTCGATCGATTTGACAGCTCGTCTAACAGAAGCGCGTGTACAGTCGATTCTGACTTGCCTGAATACATTCAAGAGCAAGAGCGCGGTCCCGCTGAAACAATTTCAGAAGCTTTTGGGGCATATGGCAGCAGCCGCAGCTGTAACTCCGCTCGGACTGCTTCATATGCGACCGCTTCAGCATTGGCTTCACGATCGAGTCCCGAGGAGAGCGTGGCTGCGCGGCATTCACCGTGTTATCATTACACCTGCGTGTCGTCGCACTTTCACTCCGTGGTCAGACCGTGCGTTTCTCCGAGCCGGTGTGCCTCTGAGACAGGTCTCCATGCACGCGATAGTATGCACAGATGCGTCAGACACGGGGTGGGGGGCCACGTACGATGGGCTTGCGGCTTCGGGGGTCTGGACGACACCCCAGTTGCATTGGCACATAAACTGCCGGGAAATGTGGGCTGTATATCTTGCGCTCGTCCGTTTCAGCAACGAGTTACGGGGCAAAGATGTATTCGTTCGAACAGACAACACTGCGACCGTGGCGTACATCAATCGTCAAGGCGGTTTACGCTCGCGTCACCTGTCGCATCTCGCCCGTCACCTCCTCACATGGAGTCAGAAGAATTTGAGGTCTCTTCGTGCCATTTACATCCCGGGCACGCTCAATGTAGAGGCGGATGCGCTCTCTCGGGCTGCGCGTCCCGGCGAATGGCGACTCCACCCCATTGCGGTTCAGCAAATTTGGAGACGTTTCGGCAAAGCGCAGATAGATCTGTTTGCTTCCCCAGAGACGACCCATTGTCGCCTGTTCTATTCACTAGCCGACGACTCGCTCGGCGTGGATGCATTGGCACACAGCTGGCCGCGAAACATGCGCAAATACGCGTTCCCTCCGGTGAGCCTCATTGCGCAGACCTTATGCAAAATCCGGGAGGACGAGGAGAGCGTGCTGTTGGTGGCACCGTATTGGACAACCAGGAGTTGGTTTCCAGAACTCTCTCTCCTCGCGACAGCCCCTCCGTGGAAGATTCCCCTGAGGAAGGACCTTCTTTCTCAACAAGAGGGCACATTATGGCACCCGCGCCCCGACCTGTGGAACCTCCATGTGTGGTCTCTGGACGGGGCACGGAGGATATGAGTGATTTACCGCAAGAGGTATCTAACACTTTTGCTGCTGCGCGAGCGCCGTCTACGAGACAGGCTTACGCGCTTAAATGGAACCTGTTTGTCGACTGGTGTTCTTCCCGAAGTGAAAACCCCCGAGAATCCCCGATTAGTGTTGTGCTTTTATATCTCCAGCGTCGTTTGGAGAATAGGCTGTCACCATCCACTATTAAAGTCGATATCGCTGCGATATCAGCTCACCATTCACCCGTAAACGGTAGAACAGTGGGTCAGCACGACCTGGTCATTAGATTTCTCAGAGGCGCTCGAAGACTGAATCCTTCGCGTCCCCCCTCTATTCCTCCTTGGGACCTGTCCTTGGTGCTGAAATCACTCCAGGAAGCCCCATTCGAGCCTCTGCATAGTGTGAGTGTTAAGTTTCTTACAATGAAAACTTTAACTCTCCTTGCTTTGGCTTCTGTTAAGAGGATAGGGGATATTCATGCATTTTCGGTCGATGAATCGTGCCTTCAGTTCGGGCCGGCTGCATCCAGCGTAACACTGAGACCCCGGCCCGGCTTTGTGCCCAAAGTTCCCACCACTCCTTTTAGAGATCAAGTGGTGAATCTCCAAGCACTGCCTTTGGAGGAGGCAGAACCAGCCATGGCTTTGTTATGTCCTGTTCGTGCACTACGTGTGTATATAGACAGGACGCAAAGTTTTAGGACCTCAGATCAGCTCTTTGTTTGTTACGGTGGTCAGCAGAAAGGAAAAGCTGTCACCAAGCAGAGGATGTCCCATTGGATTGTGGATACTATAGCCCTTGCATATCAAAAGCAGAATGTGCCTTGTCCATTTAATTTACGTGCCCACTCTACACGCAGTGTGGCATCATCTTGGGCACTGGCTCGCGGTTCCTCGCTAACAGATATTTGTAGAGCTGCAGGCTGGGCGACACCTAATACGTTCACAAGATTCTATAGTGTTCGTGTCGAACCGGTTTCCACTCGGGTTCTTTCTACTAACTAGTTAAGAATGCCGAGGGTCGGCTCGTGTGTCGGCTTGGAGCCTCTATTTTGGTGCTGCACATTTGCACCATTATGGAAGACCATCGGGGCAAAAACGTCTAAAAAACTGTTTTTGCCTCTCCTCCACCGCCCTGATAGCTGGTGTTGCGGAGCATCCGCTGTCAACCTATCACTGATGTATTCTCTGTAAACCTGTGTAGGCTAGGCGTCCACATTTGTCCCCTACGTGGGGTTCATTTGTGTGTATAGTCCGTGGGGTTCTAATCCTCCACGTTTTTCCTTAGCAGAGCCTGCTCTGCACCTCTCAACATACCATGTATTGTTCAGAGACTTTATTTTGAGCAACCTGTCGGTTGTTTCATATATTTTTATGTCATCCATTTAACCTTCTTAGGGGATGGCTTCCGCAGTGTT
The DNA here is from genome assembly GCF_027580225.2 of Misgurnus anguillicaudatus. Classification (NCBI taxonomy): domain Eukaryota; kingdom Metazoa; phylum Chordata; class Actinopteri; order Cypriniformes; family Cobitidae; genus Misgurnus; species Misgurnus anguillicaudatus. The sequence continues at coordinate 21,958,489 of NC_073358.2, forward strand.
CTAGCTCCGCTCAGTTTAGACGCTTCTCCCAGTTCGCTGCTTCACTATCGTGGGTTAAGGAACAGGTAGTGACCGGCCTTCTGCATTTCGCCTTAGATTCCGCCCCTTATGTGGAGGGCGGAGGGCTTTGCAGGCACTGGAAGGGTTCAGCTGCAGTGGCGTTTTGGTAGGGATTCCCAATTCGTCGGTCACGACGTGACGTCGTAGTGACCGACTGAAAGGGAACGTCTCGGTTACATATGTAACCCTCGTTCCCTGAAGGAAGGGAACGGAGACGTCACGTCCCGTCGCCACAGTTTGCTGTTCCATTGCTGTTCAGGCCGGGCACTGTTGCTCGGCTTCTCAGCAATAATATAGCTGATTTGGTATTATGCACCTGCGCCTTATATACGCACCTGGCGGGGCGGCGCCGGCATTATGCAAATACCTGCATGCCAAGTTCATTGGCGTTTCTGATAGTTCTCGAAGTAGATAGGTCACCCGCGAAGCGGTTCCCAATTCGTCGGTCACGACGTGACGTCTCCGTTCCCTTCCTTCAGGGAACGAGGGTTACATACGTAACCGAGACGTTTTTCATTCTCTGTCCCCTTTAATCATTTCAAAAAATAGAAAGCCACAGGCCTAAATCACACAGTTTTTCTGCATTCTTTAATCCACATATACTGTAAGCATAAAGTGTTAAAGTAGAAAAGGAAGTATTGTGTTAAGCAAGCACTGTTTATTAAGTAGTCTTATTTAGGACAATGTGGATATTATTTAATTGCCGGGCATATTATAAATTTGTAAGCCCCAGGGAAAACCATTCCACCCAGTTACACTTGGTTTGTACAATATTTAAAGATTGCACTCTGCATGTTCGTAAATGAGCTGCTTTTTCTGTTTGTTAGGGTAGAGGGTGCAAACTCATTACAAGACCATTTATTATGTGTCCCATGTTTTTATTACATTTAAAATGCTAATGAAGTAGGGCTGGGCGATTTGACCTAAAATCAAAACCTCGGTTAATCTAACATTTGACATCGGTTACGATTAATAAACGATTATTTTTTTGCCTCATAGTTCACTGACAAGGTTGGAAAGTTTAGGGCACACCTTAAATCAGCCTGCAATGCAATTATTCACATTTTTCCCAAAATAACTGCATTACTGAAAAATATTAAATAGACTTAACTCTATGCAGATGTTGCATGTCATTATGTACAATTGATGAAACTTTCAGAATGGGAAGTTATGAACCAAAGAATCATACAACCCCCATGACTAATTATAGACATAAGATACATACATAATAAGTTGTATCCAGATAGCATATTGTAATGAGATGAGTAGGGCAAAATACATACTTGGACTGTATCCTTTACACGTTTCTTGTATTCAATCCATTTTTTCTTAACTGGGCACTGATGTCTAAGCCATTTATTCTCATCTGTAATGCTTTTCGTGTTAATGTAGACTAGAAGTTCTCCCGTTCTCTCTCTCCGTCATCTCTGAAGTGTCTAATTAAACTCACGCGGGCGCGTCATTTCGCGGTTTTGAGTGAGTGAGATGTGATGACATTACCCGGGCTGCTTAGAGACCCATCGGTAGATTAAACTGAGCGCGTGCACGCATTCCGTATTTTTGTCACAGGTGCCTGCACATTCGCAAGTACTTCTTAAAAAAAAGTACTGTGCTTCTTTTGGGCACTAGATGATCCTGCTGCTCAGTTAAACAGTGTTTGAGTTCTCCTCCATGTTTCGCTGTGCCACTGACAGGACGGGGCGGAGTTACGCAACATCACACGCAGCAGTTTGTTTTTAAAGGGAAAGTATTAACAGGATTAAAAACCGAAATAACCGACATGATAAAATAATGTCGGTTAGAGGTTCTGAATTTCGGTTTCGGTTATTTTTCGATTAATCGCCCAGCCCTATAATGAAGTGCGGTACTGGTAGATCTTGTCTTCTATAGCAGCTGGTTTTCTTAGCACATTTCTTTACACATTCAGATGTACCAAACACATTGCATATGAAGTGATATATATATATTCATCAAATGCACTATTAATGACATTTCCAACAGAATAAATGATGAAATCTCTAGCAATTGCAGATAGGCAGCTTTAGATTGCTAATCAGCTGAACTCAGTGTTTCTAAGATGAAGACAGAAATGCGCTTGAGGCCAAAACAAAAATCATCTCCAATGACTTTGTTTATACTAATTAAAACTCCAAGAACTTCCCACTCAGTGGCAATTAGTTCATGTGTCAGTGCTGGGTCTCAGTGATCATGTGGAAAGAGTCTTTTTCCTTTTCATTTATTCCACTGAAAAGGCACTAAATAAAGTTTTTTATTTCAAATGTCAGGAAACATTTATGTTAAAGTCTTTGACATCACAATGGGGGAGGATGTGTCCTGGAAACGGCTCTTTTAAAGATGCAATTACTCACAATTAGTCACTTGTGCTGCATAACCACATAGCTTTACTCCAACACTGCAAAAAGACAACTTTCCTCAACGGCAGTGTCACTCAATGAATTTATTGTCAATAGCAGCTATGGAATCTTGTAAATCAGCTTTGAACAAAATTTTAGTTATCCTAAGGACAAGATAAATGAGATGAAACTAAAGCTCAGAATATATTAGTATGCCTGACAGCAACTGAATTGAAGTGTCTACACTCTAAATTCTGCTGGGTTCTTTTTAATCGAATGCTGGGTATATATTTGACAGAACACACAACCTGGTCTCACTGTTAATACGTACGCAACTTTAAAAAAACCAAAAACATATTTTTTGTACGTTTAAATAGATGCTGAAACATACAATGTACAACCCCAAATCAGAAAAGGTTGGGACACTGTAGAAATTGTGAGTAAAAAATAAATGGAATAATTTACAAATCTAATAAACTTATATTTTATTCACAGTAGAATATAGATAACATGTTAAGTGTTGAAAGTGAGATATTTGGAGGTGTCGTGCCAAATGTTGGCTCATTTTGGATTTCATGAGAGCTGCACATTCCCAAAAAAGTTGGGACAGGTAGCAATAAGAGGCCAGAAAATTTAAATGTACATATAAGGAACAGTTGAAGGACCAATTTGCAACTTATTAGGTCAATTGGCAACATAATTAGGTATAAAAGAGTCCCTCAGAGTGGCAGTGTCTGTCAGAGGTCAAGATGGGCAGATAATCACCAATTCCCCAAAAATAGTTTTATTGCAAAGAGATTGAAGTTATCATCATCTACAGTGCATAATATCATCCAAATATTCAGAGAATCTGGAACAATCTCTGTGCGTAAGGGTCAAGACCGGAAAACCATACTTGATGCCCGTGAGCTTCGGGCTCTTAGACGGCACTGCATCACCTACAGGAATGCTACTGTAATGGAAATCATGACATGGGTTCAGGGATACTTTCAGAAAAAATTGTCAGTGAACACAATCCACCTTGTCATTCGCTGTTGCCAGCTAAAACTCTATAGGTCAAAAAAAGAAGCCATATCTAAACATGATCCAGAAGCACATGCGTTTTCCCTGGGCAAGGCTCATTTAAAATGGACTGTGGCAAAGTGAAAAACTGTTCTGTGGTCCAACGAATCAAAATTTGAAGTTCTGTTTGGAAAACTGGGAAGCCATTTCATACGGACTAAAGAGGACAATGACAACCCAAGTTGTTATTAGCGCTCAGTTTAGAAGCCTGCATTTCTGATGGTTTGGGGTTGCATGCCTGCGTGTGGCATGGACAGCTTACACATCTGGAAAGGCACCATCAATGCTGAAAGGTTTATCCAAGTTCTAGATACATATGATCCCATTCAGATGTCGTCTCTTTCAGGGAAGAATTTGTACTTTCCAACATGACAATGCCAGAACACATACTGAATCAATTACATCATCATGGCTGCGTAGAAGAAGGATCCGGGTACTGAAATGGCCAGCCTGCAGTCCAGATCTTTCACCCATAGAAAACATTTGGTTCATCATAAAGAGGAAGATGCGACAAAGAAGACCTAAGACAGATGAGCAACTAGAAAACTGCATTAGACAAGAATAGGACAACATTCCTATTTCTAAACATTGGTCCTCCTCCAGCTGTTCCTTATATGTACATTTAACTTTTCCGGCCTCTTTTTGCTACCTGTCCCAACTTTTTTTGGAATGTGTAGCTCTCATGAAATCCAAATGTAGCCAATATTTGGCATGACATTTCAAAATCTCTCACTCTTAACATTTGATTTGTTATATTCTATTGTGAATAAAATATAAGTTTATTAGATTTGTAAATTATTCCATTCATTTTTTACTCACAATTTCTACAGTGTCCCAACTTTTTCTGATTTGGGGTTGTAGATGTATTTACAACATATAAACGTAGCATTATTACGTTTTTACATCTTAAAAACGTAAAACATACGTATCTTGCATTCCATAAAGATTGCTGTATAATTTCCCTTTAACCATTTTGGCGATAATGTTACCACCTTAACCCTACCCCAAACCTTACCCTAAACCCAAACCCTTTTTATACAAAATGTTTAAATACGTAATGTATTCTTTTTATATTATGCAACGTAACGGACAGATATCTTTAGGAACATTTTAGTAACAATAGTAGCAATATAGAATTTAAAAGATAGTTTAAGCCACTACAGTTCTACGCAAAACAGTTTATTAAAATCATGTAGCGTTACTGTTACAAAGTGTAATTACAACAACTTATTTATTGCGAATATTAAAATCCGTACCAAAAGTAGTTAAAATGACGATGTGATGCAGCCGCGGTCCTCTCTGGAGTATAAGAATTAAAGTAAAGAGAAGTATTAAAGTTATTAATCCAAACGTACACTGACTGACGCAAATATGTCACGTAGCATGCAAAGAGCCAATGAGCGTTGGATATCCCTGCCGTAAAACAATGTGTCGTAAAGCTTCTTGAGGGGCAATAATCATGCGGTCGCATAAACGTGTATTTTGCTTCAACCACATAAGCAGTCAGATCAGATATTTTCATATTATGTCGTACATCATTGAAGATGGAGAACTCAAGTGAACACAAACTGTGTTCAGATGACTGTTTTATGACCCTTTTTTAATCTTTTGCATATTTTGATGAACTTTAAAGACTGCAGAAAGCAAAACTCTAAACTTCTTGACCATTAAAACATCTGAAACAGTGCATAAAACCATCAAATGTAAAATAAAATGTAACTGAAAATGACTTTACTCTCTATTCTGAAGAGTTTAAACTGCTAAAAGAAGAACTGTTGTACTACCACTGATAAGCGGATTTAGGTTAACAAAATGTCTAAGCTTTGAATTAAGTCCTCCTTTAGATTGAATCCCTCTTGATCTCCCTATATCAGTCTCACCTTTTATATTTGTCTTGACATTTTCTCACATCATATACTTGTGCATTGTAGAGGGATTATCTGTTGTAAGTGGCTGTTTTCATTTCCTTCAAGCTCACAAAATTCCTTCAAGCACGACTGGCATCGTTTCAAACATAAATTTTCTAGTTATCAAATTAGGATCTTCTATTGCTTCCTAGGCCTTATCAAACGGGCTTTGGCTTCCACTCTTGTCAATCCTTCCCGATCTAGCACATTTCATTTGCGGGCTGATCCTAGGCCGTGGCAACTGCAGCATGCAAACAGACACCTATGCATAGACGCACATTGACCATGTCTCCATCTTTAAATCTGGTGACAAATCACCCGAGAACTAAATGAGACATGCACTGCAACAAGACAAAGTAGTTGTCCAGCAAACCGGTCTGCAATTTACACTAAATGGGTTCATCAATGTCCTGATATTATCTGTTCCCTCAGGCCTCCGGACCCTTCATATGGATGACTCACAGCTCGGGGATAGAGGAAGAGAGACTAAATCAAGATAACGTTGCCAATTTCTGATTTGCTATTGTAAGCGAGAGCTCTGTGGCAAGCCTGTTATAATCTCACAGCTGTGCTTTAAATTGTTGCCATTTCATTTAGGAGCCTTGCTGTCATCCATTACAGCGCTCTGACACACGGATGAAATGGTACAGAAGCCTGGTAAGTAGATTAAGGAGTTGTTTTAACTCGATTTTAATATGTTCTTCTGCATGCTGGTATTTATCTGCATACAAACAAAAGTAATTAGGTGATACTTTCTATTCTGTGGACATGGGAAATACATTATTCACACCCACACTGTTTCAAGAATATGCTTCAGATAAGAAACATTGTGTTGGTGATAATTAATACTTTCTTCCTTCTAATCTGTCACAACATGCTTGTTTAATTAGAGATGAACATTCCAAAATTTGTTTGGTTATATTGAAACAGCATGGCTGAGAATATTTACACTGAGGGAGGGACAGTCCTTTAGCTAATCGTATTACAGACCAAACTGTGTTGACAATGGACAGAAAAAATACAATAGATTGTTTTAAAATCCACCTCAAAAAGCCCTCAGATAGAGTTCTTAAAGGGTCCTTCTTTTGGGAAATTTTATATTGTAAGGTACAAAACACAGGGTTCCCACACCTTAGTTAACCCTAAAAATTCAAGGACCTTTAAATGTGGGGACACATTAAATGAAAGCAAGGTTACATCATGTTACCTTTAAGAATACACTGTTACAGTTCCCTTTCGAGGGAACTCGCGCTGCGTCACTGCGATGGCACTTTGGGGACGTTTCCAGGGGTAAGTGCGTCTGAATGTGTACTGTATATCAAATTCAACCAATGGTGAGGCTTAATGACAAAGACAGGGTGACGCGGGAGCCAGGAAGTATATCGCTATCTGAAATATTGCCAAAGACGGCGTTACAGGGATGCAGGAAGTATGGCAAGGGAGACGCAGCGTCTCGTTCCCTTCCCAGGGAACAACAGTTACCTACTTAACCCGAGACGTTTCATGTGTCAAACACAACAATGCAAAAAAGCATTTTGGTATAAATCATACAGAAGATATAAGCATTTAAAGCAAACAGTTTAGCACATGTGCTTAAAAGGCTAGAAATTTTCTGATATTATCCTACACTACACAGGGAATAATGTGGAATTTTTTTCCAGAAAACTTCTCGAATAAAATAGATTCAAGCACATTCAATGACCTGTATCTATTAGGGGTGGCATGGTTCACAAAACCCTCGGTTCGGTTCATATCACGGTTTTATGGTCATGGTTCTCGGTCCTCTACGGTTCTTGTTGTTATTTTTTCTTTTAATTTTTAACACTCCAGAAATGTATTATCTTATTAATGTATTAATTGTAAAAAATTGTATAATAGCTACGTAATAGCTTAATCGGGTATTTTGTACTTTAAGAGCCGACTTGAAATAACAAATAATTTCCACTTTTGTACAGAGCCGCACTTTCTCGCGGTCTCTCTTTATCTCTACCAGGGCAGCGGCGATCACATTGCTGTCAGAGTTTGAGCATACAGTACTTCTAAAACACAATCGATCAAAGAATTGCAGACTTAATGAATAATTTGCAAATGTACGTCGCAAAACATGTAAATACGCGTTCAACTGTGTGACATGACTGAAAAGTCAACACATCCTCACCCCATGTCGTCAATATTTGACGACACTTGACCATTCGTCAATATGTGACGGGGAGGGTATACCTTTCGCGTCATTTTTTGACGAACTGGGGACTTCAATACTATTACGTCCGTTGCATTCTCTTTCCTATTTTCTTACCATTTTCGCGTCGGTTTAGGGCAGTGGTTCTCAATCCTGATCCTGGAGGCCCACTGCTCTGCACATTTTGTATGTCTCTCTTATCTGACAGACAATGAGATCTCTGCTAATGAGCTGATGATTTGAATCAGCTGTGTTAAACAAGGGAGACATACAAAATGTGCAGAGCAGTGGGCCTCCAGGACCAGGATTGAGAACCACTGGTTTAGGGTTAGATTACGCAAAATTAAACAGTGTACGCGAAATTAAACAGTTGTCACCTGGCGTTGGGGTTAGAGTTAGGTACGACAGTTGTCACCTGGCATTGGGGTTAGAGTTAGGTTTGGTAGGGATGTCATTATGTAAATCTAACCCTAAACCGACGCGAAAATGGTAAGAAAATAGGAAAGAGAATGCAGCGGACGTAATAGTATTGAAGTCCCCAGTTCATCAAAAAATGACGCGAAAGGTATACCCTCCCCGTCACATATTGACGAATGGTCAAGTGTCGTCAAATATTGACGACATGGGGTGAGGATGGGTTGGAAAAGTAGGCTAATTATTTTATTCTTCTGTAAAACAACTTCAGAATTATCCAGAGATCGTGGCACCATGATCAAAATAAACTCTTTTACTGCAGTAATAATATTTTAATGGCTACACTTTTAACGTAGGTTTAAAAGGAAACTAAACTGTCCTGTGTCAATCATCATTATATGGTAAACGTGCCTCCGCACCCAGCCGCAATTCTTCTGGCATCTCTCCTCCTTCACTGCATTTTTCTTCCGTTCTGTTACTTGAACTTGGGGCTCGAGCCCGACCAAGATTCGAGCTGCCTTAGAGAAGCAAGCCAAGTTCGTTTACAGTTAATTATTAAGACTAAATGGGCAGGCAAACCGAAACAAAGAAAGTAAAAAAACTATCCGCCAAAATATGGTTTTACACATCTATATAAACTACACTATAAATAAAGCAATTATTAATTTTCCCAATGCATGGTTGTTTGATTTTTCTTCCGTTTAAAACGTTATACATTTTCCAAAGGAGGATTTTCAACACTTTGTTTGAACAGCAAACAAAGCGCTAAATACTCAGAAAAGTGTTTAGTACCTCAGATTAGATAAATGGGCAGAGAGAAGGCTGTCGCGTGTGGCTGTTCGAACACATTCAACCCATAGACTGCAGTTTTATTTCCGCTGTCATCATAGGTAACATGAAATAAAAAAAAATTCCACACACCAGACTTATACGACGCTGGCGCATCCTCCAACTCCGGACAGACTTCCTTTTCTCTCCCACTTGCCATTTCTACACGTAACATAACCTGCAGCACTTACTCCAAACCAGTCACCTCTTCTTTTGCGCGAAAGGAAACACACTATCTGAGGTCACATACAGGGCATGAGGCTACATTGCGCATGCCATGAACCGTTGAACCGTGCGACGCCCACGCGCTCCGAACCGAGACAAGTGAACGGTTTGGATTTTTTTCATGAACCGTGCCACCCCTAGTATCTATGTATGTATATTTTCAAAAACTTCCCAGGGCCTTGAATTATTTCCCCCAGATTCACAAACTTTCAAGGATTTCAAGGACCCGTGGAACCCTGAAAACAAATATTTAGAAAGCCCTAGTCCATTTACTGATGTAATTCTTAACAAAATAGATCTCAGTACCCTTGAAACTTGCGATCGTAACCTGATCGAAGGCTTGGTCTTTTCTTAGAGCTTCAACAGACAAGTTTACTTGAAGAAGTACAGTCTCTCTATGGTCAAGAGGGTGAGCAGAGGCCCTGACCTGCACACCAAGGAAGGAGTTCAAATATCACAGAGCTAGAAACAGCACTGGAAGTCGAAACAGCACAGCGACTGCCTCTTTCCCTTTGAGACCTCTTTTACTGCTGTAAAGCTCTGCCACGACTTGTTACCTGGCTACAGTTTGAATTTGCTCAGCAAAATGTTTTTGAAAGGCAGTTGAATGAGGGCTAGCAGTTAAAACCTTTCTTTCCCACCTGAATCGAATGCAATTACTGCTCGGATCCCTTGTGTATCTGATGTCCGTGGGACCAAATACTATAGAGGGGGCTTTAGGATACTATGCTATAAATATAGCCCACTGTCGCTCACCAATTAAGACGGTCGCGTTTCATATTGTACTTTGAGGTTTGTCCTCATCCCAGCTGGGCGTTAATAGATCTCAAGCCATTTATGGGATGCACTGTGACTTAACACAATTGGTTTTACAACTAGTATACGCAAAAAGACACAATAGGTTTGATAATGGCAATAACGTCAAGGTCCACTGACCACGGAAAGAGGACCCATCCTCATCTTATCACCAGCACGCTGGGATTATCTTAGCAACAGGAGAGAGAGTGTAATCATCTCTGCTTGCTGCCTGTTTCCCACCTGAGACAATAGAAAGACATCACATTGTCATGGCAACAGTTACAACCATACAAGCACTTGTCTCTTTAGGAGCAGCTGAATTGTGAGGAAATCTCGAAAGGTCGGGGACGAACAAAGGCCTCGAGTTCCCAAGAGCTTCCCACTGTTTGAATGTAATTATAAAATTACTTAAACAAAAAAACGTTGGGCGTGAACTGAAAGTGCTGACGCTTATTCAGATTTACAAACCTGATGCTGGTTGGTTAAAAGGTTTGTGTGAATTGTTTAAAAGGGACCTACGTAATGTTACTTCTTGGATGGTAATTTCAAGACACAAGGTTGTGCTCTTGTGTATATGTGTAACATAGCTAAGTACTGCTTTTGGTTAATTTAAATGACTACCTAATGTAAAACATTGCCTAATAATAAGAATTGTAGATGTACGTTTTTAAATTTGTAAATAATTCATTGTATACTACGGGGCTGTTTAATCCTTTATTGGTTGAGATATGTTCCACAGGTATGCATTATTTTCCGATAAACGCACACCTGACCTGTTAAATGTCTTAAAATAACCACCAGAGCAATGACTTAGCCATGTCTGTGGTAACCATGGTAAGCAGAATAATTGACTCCAGTCCTTTAAAATATTTAAAAATGTTTGAAAATAATGAACACGTGCAGCGTAACAGCTTCGCGTCGTGTCGCATTATCATTTTGGGACTGCATTATTTTCCAATAATTCAATGGCCCGTCTTTAATTCTTCTATATATTGTCAAAAAAAATGATGTTGTTGCATTATTTTAATTGTTGGCAACATATCAAGATGTATAGAGACGTCATAGGTTTTACATTTTATGTTAGATTCATATAATTTTTTGTATCGAATTCTTTTTAAAACAAAATACTTGACATAGATATTGGCCACGTGCACTCAAAAGTGCATACACGGAGAGACGCGTTTCAAAAAGCAAGCAAACTATTTTTCTGTTCTTGACAGGACACATACAAACAAAATGATCTCGAAATACCACAATATTCTTTATCTAATAAAAACATTGTTTAAGTTGTTTGCCAATAAACGACATGGCAGAAATTGTCCTTGTCTTGGGAAAAAATCTGATTCAAAGCCCTGTTTTTTAATCCCGTCCGGATCGGCCATGTCTGTGTTTTTCTCTGACGACCTCTGTAAAAATTCCAGAGCAATTTACCTACTGTTTTTCGCCGAACTCAGAGATCCTCTGAGAAACTTAATCCCGTCCGGATGCAAATGTCTTTGTTTGCCTGCAATATCTTTTGAAAACGCGGTTCTTTTCGTGTTTTGGCCAATGTGGTCTTACTAACGCGCGTGTATTGTACTTCCTGAGTCACATTCATTCAGATACGGATGTTTTTTTTTCATTAATTAAATCAAGAGTCGAATATCAAACACTGTTAAGACTGGCCACTGTAAGGGGATGTTTACACTTGGTATTAAGATGTGTTTTCAACGATCGGATCACAAGTGGACGACGTTAATGCCAGGTGTAAACGGTGTTCAAAACGTTTTGAGCTCGTCCACTTTCGACCACTTTCAACCACATCCAGAGGTAGTCGAAACCACTTTCGATCGGATCGCTTTGGAGTTGCGGAATGCACATGTGGTTGAATGTGTTCGAACAGCCAAACGTGACCGCCTTCTCTCCGCCCATTTATCTAATCTGAGGTATTAAACACATGTTTTACGTCTTTTTTTTACTTCTGGCGTGAAAATACAGTGAACAGCGCTATTTTTAACCTTTCATTGATAAACCTAAAGCGTGTGATCTCCGTAGTTTCATTTTGAAAGCGTGTGAAAGTTTTTCATCAATTGCGCTGAAAATTCAGAGAAAGCTCCTACATACACACATACAAAACACTGCGCAGCACGTTTACTTGCTAAACAAGCAGTGGACTCCGACATAATATTAGTTTGCGTCCATATAAACTCATAATTACTCTCGCTCGTGTTTGAATGACAGCAGAGAGACTCGCCCACCGTCTCACAGACCACCCCCTCACTGTATTCAGCACAGAAGCGGTCGAAAGTGGACAAAAGACACGGATTTAAATACCAGGTGTAAACGTAATCTGTCTCTCTCGTCCATTTGTGATCCGATCGATGAAAACACATCTTAATACCAAGTGTAAACAGCCGCTAAGATCAGTATAAGGTAAACATAACCTTATTTTGTTCAACTCCGGAATGGTAATGTTAATTAATAAAGATAATGAAATTGTTATTATTTCTTTATTTCTTTGGGTTTATTATAAGCAGCCAGTTATATAAAACACGTAGGCTACTTTAGTAGGATTTGTATAAGTTCTTTGGATTTGTTAAAATATAAATTAATAAATTACATGTTTTGTAATAATTTTACATTTAAAGCAAAATATCAAAAAATACAAACACGCGTATCCAGAGCACGTGATCTTCTACAACACCCAAACGCATGAAACAGACACTCCCATCTCTGAAATAGCCTGAGCATTTTTCATCCCGTCCGAATCGGTACATAAAATCACAGATGTCGTGGGGGACATGTTGAAACTCAAACATCGTTTGGAAAACGAATTCCGTCCGAATAGTGCTTAAGTCGCTTTAGATAAAAGCATCTGCTAAATGCCTAAGTGTAAATATGTAAAAATGTTGAAAAAGCACCACTGAAAACACTCCTTAAAATTGTTTCTAAAGGTTTAATTAAATACAAAGTGGTTCATCTGCTCCACATCAAAATACTTTCAGGCTTCTTACTCATTTAAAACATTTACCACAGTTGGCCACATTTCTAGCATTTAACTCCAGAAACAACAGTGTTTCTCTGATGAAATCTTACTAAATATTGGATAGTTTTTGAACTACTAATTCAATGAACTTCTGATAATATCAAAACAAAATATGGAAAAATAATAAAGATTGCATTAAGCATGTGGACTGCCTAATGACACTCTGATTAATCATTAATGAAACTGATTAATCAACAGCTCCAATGGTTTCTTTACTAAATTAAAACAGATGTGAATTTCAAACAAGGAGTGAAGAAATACTGAATGATTTACAACGTGATGAAACGTGGCTCCAACAAGACCACAACAGATCCATACACAGGAAGCACAAGACTAGTATCCACTCTTTCATTTGAGACATACACAAGCCCTGCGTCCCAATCAGCATACTATCCATCCTAAGTAGTATTTAAAATTAGAATTCATAGTATTTTAAAATGAGTATTCATAAACTTCCCAGATATTACCCACAACTCACAGAGTTGTGTAGTTGTGCTACACAGAATTAAACAAATTAATTAAATGATGCGTCACTGAATCAATAAATGAAACTACAGAGTAAATACATGACATATAATTAATGATGAAATGCTTAAAGATGAGTTGTATTCTGAATTTCTTAAAGATCGTCCAGGCAACAGTTGTCACTTTCGTTTTGCATTAGTACTGTATGTCACAGTGTGTGCATATTGTGTTATTCTGCACTTAAAAGTAGATACTTTTCCAACACAAAAACAGTACATACTACAGTATTAGGGCGTAGTGTAAGAAGGTGAATTGGGATGCAGCTTAGGCCTTTATAATTCAGTGGTACTTACCAATCGGCTGGTAGTCCGAAGAGATGTCTGAATCAGCTTGCAATACTGCAGATCTTCGGTACACCACATGTACTCTTCCACTATCCTCATGTTCTTCTGTTCCTCTCTCCAGAGGCTCAATGAAGTACTCATCAGAATCTGTGCGAATCATACCGGCCTTCAGAGAAAAAAACACATAGGTTGTTGTCAACAATGAGATGGAAAATGAGGTTAGGTAAACCAATCATCTGAACTTTTCACTTTGAAAAACATCAAACAATTCATTATCATTAAAGGAGAAGTTTATTATTGAGAAATAAATGTAAGAGTTTGAGAACACTCCCTAACAATGCATGCAGATGGCAGAATGTAATAACCCACTTGTTTATAACAAACTGGACTGCAAAGCAGACTGTGTTGCCTAAAATTTCATAAAAGTTTCTTAAAAAAATTATTTTAGACCATGAAAAACACAGTGCAAGATTTACGCCCTATTACACTATCACCAGAACACTTCATGTGTAGAAACTTTGCAGCAATGTATTTCATATTATTTTCATGTATTGCTGTCTTCCTGAAACGCATGGATTTGAAAAGCTCTGTGTCCCTGATTGGCCAGCTAATATGTACGCGTTGTGATTGACCTGAATACCTCTGACGTCAGCCGGAAACGTGACGCTCCTTACCATGTTTGAAAGATTCGGTTGCTAACAGGAGTTAACTTACAGGCTGTAGGTCCGAAGCGGGAGGAATTATGATAATGTTGTTATTGTCCACATCACCAATCCCAGGAAGTAAACTGTTGCATACAATCCGTGTTTTTGTTGTAGTCCAAGAAAAGAGATTTACGTTGGAGACGATATCTTGCGTCATAGTTTACTTTGGGGTATGTACCTTGCATAAACATGTACTAATAAACACTTACACACCAAAGGAAATTTCAAAACGTGAATCAGACAATAGCCGAAAATAACAAATGTTTTGGTTTCCTAAAGACAAGGGAAGACATCAATCATGGATCACCACTATGTGAAGGGAGGTTTGAAAGCCGATCTGTAGTTAACATTGTATAAATAAATTTTACACAGTAAAAGGTAATCTACTTGTTGTTTAAGGGAATCTACTTGTTGTTTATTTTGCTTGTTATTAGAAATAAACTACTTCAAAGGACTCACTTACTGATTCTTACTGATTTGTGGGGGTTTACCAGAGTTTTGTTTGCTTCACGTAAGCCATTTGTTTTTGTTGATACTGCTGAAACGTCTATAAAACTATTAATTAAACCAAGGTCCCTGCAAAAACACGTCATATGGTCTTGTTGGTAAGGCAGATATTCTGTTTTTCATCCAAGTTACAGCATATGTACAACGTAAATGCATTAAATCTAAACATTCTTTTAGGCCAGGTTTAATTAAATTTACATTTTACAGCCTTACAAAAATATAATAAATTATGCAATGTGTGTCTACATGAAATATTTTCTGTAGCACTCATAATGAAGAAATACACGAAAGATGGTGAAATGTTTGATGTTTTCCTCCACACTTTGGTGTCTGAAAAACCAAAATACATTTTCATTTACTGTATTATTAAACATACTTTAAATCACAAAGATACTAAATTAATGCCAAATTCTGATATAAACAAAATATTCCCTCAGAAACTAATAAAATATTTAGATTTCCTTTATTCAGCCAAAGAAACAATAAATAAAAAAGATATGCAAAAGGTCCTTCATTTACATTACATACATTTTTTTTGTAAGAATGTACAGATATAGATAAAAAAAAAGGAGAAGAGATGGCTTTTTAGCCGATTCTTAAAGACAGCTACAGAATTAGCAGATTGTGTCGCGACCGGCAGATCATTCCACAGTTGTAGAACAGCTACAGAGAAGGTACGCAATAATGTTTTTTTTTCCCTTTTTGAGATGGCACCACAAGCCATCGCTCAGTGATAGAACGGGAGGATCGAGAGGGTACGTAAGGCTGTATAAGCAAGTAAAGGGGTGCTGACCCAGTGGGGGTTTTAAAGGCCAGGAGCAGAGCTTTAAATATGATGCGAGCTGCTATAGGAAGAGAGGAGTGACGTGCGCCGTCTTTGGCTCATTGAAGACTACTCTTGCCGCTGCATTCTGAATCATCTGTAAGGGTTTGGTTGTGCAGGCTGGAAGTCCAGCCAGTAGCGCATTGCGATAGTCCAGCCTGGACAGGTCAAGAGCTTGGACTATGACCTCATTTAGGAAAGGTAATATTTCTAATATTGTAGAGGATGAATCTACAAGAGCGGGCGGTGCTGGGAACATGCTCTGTGGCGCTAAGCTGATCATCAATGACCACTCCCACGTTTCTGGCTGTCCTGGAAGGCGTGATGGTCGAGGAACCTAGCTTCAGGTACCATAATGTAGGTACAGCATTGTAGGGTTTTCAAAAGTACTGGGTCGTCAATACCAAGTCGGTACAAAAAAAAATCAAAAAGTCATCTGTACTTGTTTTTTTAATTACCAGAACCCCCACAGAACCGGGTCCACCCGGAACTGACGCGCAGTTTGACAGGTTGTCATTCGGAAACCTTTATAGACTTAACAAGATGACGCAAGTCGTGACGAGCACTAATGCAGGGTCACTGAACTCCACAAAATCATTTAAAGATGTGCAGAGTCGCATTACTCACCTACAGAAATACTTCAGATTTAAAGCAAATCACAGAGAGAACGAGCGAAGTGTCGTGATGAAAGGGAAAACACATTAAAGGCGTCAGCTGGATTCATTACAGTTCAAGCTGATGAGCTTCAGTTAGTTGCATTTGCATTATGAGTGTGATAGCATATTTTAATTTTAATATTGGACTGAAATAAACCCTTGTATGTAAACTTAATGGTTAGTACAGTAACAGCGGGGCTAATGCTCATTCTGTCAGGTGTTCTTTTAACCCATTTAATGCTTTAAAAACTTTTACATGGGTTTAAAAATTATGATATGAAAAATAATGAATGTTTGGCTAGAAATGTTTGTTGTTATATTCTTAATATGCATGCAGGTAATGCATGCTAATGTTGAATATCTACTGTATGTTGAACCAGTTGTCTTACTGAAGTTTTTTGTATTTGTCTTTTAAACCATTAGAGTATATTGTTCATCAGCATGAAGAACCCCAGCAAACACACACAGATAACAGCTGCTGAAACCTTTTAGCAACATACATTTTATACTTAATGTATAATTGTAAAGTAAATACAGAATGGCAATGGTTTTATTATTAGGGGTTTATTATTTTTTATTGAATTGAATGAACAACAGACAAGCCCCCTATTGTATTTGTTTGTTTTCTTATTATTCTTCCGCTTCATTCATTCTAGCGCCACCAACAGTTCAAAGTTGCACTTACGTTTTTGCTTATAACTTATAACCCTATGACGTCATTTTCCGTCATGAAAATTTTTCCGCCATTTTTAATTATTTGTAAAACCTACTTTTTCGAACTCGTCCTAGAGTTTTTGTCCGATTGCCGGGATAATTGGTATGTATCATCTAGAGACACTCATGGCAAAAAGTTATCAAAAGAATTTCGATACAGCAATCTGTTGTCGTATACCGCCTTAACGAATTTTACGTAGAACGCAAAAAAACAGATTTTAGGCTGTATCTTCGTCAAACTTAGGCCTATTGACATGGCACTTGGTACTTGTGATGCCAGTCAGGAACTGAAGGTGCATGCACAGTTTTGTTGCAGCGCCACCTAGTGGCTAGACCAATGTTTAAACACAGATAACTTTGGCTGTGGTCAATGAAATTTCACGGGACTTATTTCCTTGGTATTCTGAGTAGTCGCAGAGTCCAACGATACCAAACACGCCAGAATTCGCCTTACGGTTAGCCATGCGCAGCAAAATAGCACTTAAAAAACACACGCGAATATCTCCGCGAGCGTTATTCCGATCGACTCGAAAACACCTTCTGAACAAAAAACTCTATTGCCGTTATATTTATATTTTCATCAGAAATGGCCGAAAATTGCAAAAAAAACGAAAAACTACCTTTAAATTTTGTATTTTTTACACAAAAATGGTTATAATTCACAACGAAAAGAGATTTTTTCACCAGATTTGATACGCTGATGTACGACCACAGTGTATAATGTATAGTCATGAAACTAGCTAGATGTAACACAGTTATGACCTAAGGTTGCATGCACAATTTTGTCATTGCGCCATCTAGTGGTTTTGATATAGAAATATGGTATTTTTGCCTAAAACTGCTGCTACAGTACAACTCAAACCTTGAGTCATTATGGATTAAGCCTTTAATGGCTTGGAGTATAATCATTGGTGGATGTCAAATCCACTCCCTAGCAACCAATGAGAATACCTTATCAACCATTTTGCAAGAGCTATATTTCTGCATCAGAACATTGTAGAGACATGGGGGTGGGCTCTTTTGACTCATTAACACCACTGTAACATTTTGTGAGCTCAGTATTACTACGGCAAGCACCACTCACATTTCCTTCAGTGTTTTCATTGTCAATGCTATTCGAGAAGAGAGAGAGTGATTTCACTGAATGAGAACACAGCTTTTTGATGATAACTGTTATATTATTTTGTCTGAAATCAAGAGATGTTTCTAGGTTCTTTAAACTGCTCATCTGAACTCAACTTAACTTTCTTCTGTGCCCTTTTTGGCTTGACCCGGGTAATTGCTGCTTGCAGCTATATTTCTTTATATTGCTGTTTAACTAAATAAAATAGTGTGTTTACTAATCATGTTTTTGTGTTTTGCTTTGGTAAGGACAAATACCTATCGCTGTCGCCATGTCTTTCTCATATGTTATGTGGTTTTCAGGATTTCTTGATTTTAAATGATAAATGAAACTTCTAGTGCTGTATGTTTTCGCGTCTTTCTATGAAACTTTAAAATGCTTTTACCAACATGTTTGCTGCATTTGCGTGTCTCTCATTGTGCGCTGGTTACAATCGATTGCGTCATCAAAGATCTTATTGTTTGGTAAAATTAATTCTGCCTTTTCACTTGTTTGGCCGAACACCAAAGATTAGTTTTCTGCTATTTTCTGTCAAATAGTTTCGGTTGCCAAACATTTGGTGCATCCCTCACTCTTAAAATGAATGTGTTAAAATAACACATCCTGTGTCTAGTTAAGGACAACACATCTAATGTTTTATGCAGTACCACCCGCCCCAAAACCGGCCTCATGTACACAGAAAAGCCTCTCAGAGCCCTTGCTTTGGAATGTGCTGGTAAACTCTCTCTCTCTCTCTCTCTCTCTCTCTCTCTCTGCCCACTCTGACCATGTCATTTTCAGCCACACCTTTCCAGCGCCATCCCTTACATTAAAACCAATAATGGTCAGCTCGCCTTACCCCACACCTGCGGCCTCCATCCACTTCCAATGACCTCTGTCTCACACCTCTGCCCTCAATGATCAGTGTTTTGCTTATTGAATGTTTAATAATGTGACCTATATTGCAATGTATACTTATGTATGTATTTTGTTGGCTCTTTTGACAAATGGCTTGTCATGTTCCTCATAAATGGCTAAACTGCTTAGAATAAAAACCATCTGTGAAATGCAACAAACACAAATGTAAATATGACACATTCTGTGAATATGGTACACTTTTAGGGGTGTCACGTTTCTCCAAATCCTCGATTCGATTACATTTTCGATTCTATGGTCCCGATTCGATTCTAATCTTTCTTTTTTTTGAAAGACAAAAATGATATGCCATTAATTATTATTACTATTATAGTTTAACATTAACATGCACATTGCACAACTCGCATGGGGGTTTGTGGGCGTCACTTAACACGAGAGCTTGTAGAGAGAGGACTCCTTCTTGCACGCACATGGACTTAAAGGAATAGTCTACTCATTTTCAATATTAAAATATGTTATTACCTGAACTAAGAATTGTTGATACATCCCTCTATCATCTGTGTGCGTGCACGTAAGCGCTGGAGCGCGCTGCGACGCTTCGATAGCATTTAGCTTAGCCCCATTCATTCAATGGTACCATTTAGAGATAAAGTTAGAAGTGACCAAACACATATTCTATTTAAGACGAGTAGTTATACGAGCAAGTTTGGAGGTACAAAATAAAACATAGCGCTTTTCTAAGCGGATTTAAAAGAGAAGCTACATTTTATGGCGTAATAGCACTTTTGGGAGTACTTCGACTCGGCGCAGTAACACCCTCCCTCTCCCATTATGAGAGGAGAAGGGGAGTGGACTTTTCAGGCGAAAATTTGTACCACTGTAGTTGAGATCAAGAAAAATATTTATAATTCATTTATAATTAACTGTTATAAAACTATATGACAGACAATTAACACTTAATTGCACATTCAATTTGTATCACTGGTAAAAAGTGGTCAGTTATGTTGTCTTGGTAATGTCAAGTTGTCATGACAAGTAATAATGTATTGGTTAAAGTCAAGTTGTCATAGCAAAGACATCTCAAACAATGTCATATTTACATTAAAAATGACATAATGAATGAATGACACTTAATGACAGTTGCCATAAACGCCCATAAAATCTCCTTCATGTTCATGGCACATGTCATGATTATGAAGGTGTTATGTCAGTCTTATAAACACCCCTTATGTAAAGTGTAGCCGGATGTTTTTTCTTTTTTTTTAACTATTCATCTACTTTTATTCTGAAAAGTTTTAAATGGCAGTCATCAGTGGAATCTCAATTTATTCAGTCTTTACTCTGATTATGGGGCAGTTTCATGGACAAGGCTTATCCTAGTCCCAGACTAAAATGCATGTTTGAGCTGCCATAATTTAAAAACATCTTGCACTGACATATCTTAACATATCCCAATGCCATTGTTTGGTCTGAAAATGCACATCAGTTATGTTTTTTGTAAGGTATGCTTGTTAAATGTCCTAAAATAAATAAAGCCTAATCCTGGAATAATCTAAACCCTGTCTGGAAAACTGCCCCTACAGGTACATCTGGGGAATGACCTGTTGTCCAAACTAAGAATCCTCAAATTTACTCATTTGGCAGACACTTTCTTCAAAAGCGTCTTAAACTGCATTCAATCTATACACTTCTTTGTAACAGTTAAACCCCTGGGATCGAATTCATGACCTTCAAATGAAAGTTCATATCGACAGGGCATTTTAGAGGTGGTGAGGTCCTAAGGGAGTGAAGACTAAAGCCGATATGGCTTTTTCTACTGTGCAGGTAAGATGTCAGTAACAGGAGGGATTTTGCAACATTTATATCTTAGTCAGTACTATTTCTGTACTTCTAACATGTCGACACTACCAGAAAAAGGTACAAAAGCTGTCAATGGGTGGCACCCTATTTAAAAAGTACATATTAGTACCTCAAAAGTACATATTGATACCAAATGAGTACATCATTTAGGTAGAGATTTAATATCAAATCTCTAAAAAGGATCTTTTTAAAGTATATCATCCCCGTGATAGCTTTTATATTTGTTCTAAGAGTGTACAATGACAGATTGCTTTTGATGCTGTGCGATCACAGACATTTCATACTCAAAAATCAAGATTCATCTCAGTAAAAGAGCAGTGCTAAAGAAAACACGTGTGATCTGCAACTTTCCGGGCCCTATTTTAGAGATCTAAGTGCACGGTCTAAAGCGCATGGTGCAGTAATAGGTTGTACCTATTCTCTTGAGTTATGAGTTATGGGTATGTTTTGGGCTAGAGATGTTCCAATACCATTTTTCTCTTCCCTATACCATTTCCGATACCTGGGCTCAGGGTATTGGCCGATACAGAGTACCGATTCGATACCTGGGTGTGCATCTGTATAATATGCTGTACATACTACTAGACCTTTATGAATGGATATAATTGTTTTATGGTGTGCTTCAGACTTATTCCTGTATAAAACATGAACAAATACATGCAGTGAACTAGAGTATTTTTATTATCTGAAAGACATTTGACAGTTATATTTATTTTTCCTAGAAAACGAGCCACAAATCTAACAATGTAAACTGAAAGGGTGTTTTAGTTATAGAATTATTGCAAAATCTGCAGAATTCTGTGGGATGATTTTAAATGTTTTTAGAAGAAATTGGAGAATTTAAGCTATTAAATATTACAAAATTGCATCTAAAATAATTACTTTTTAAAGGCTTACAATTAAAATGAATACACCAAACCAATGAGTCCTCTGAATTAAACTGGACCAACATGAACCAGATAATGTGCAGGTCAAGATAGAATTTGAAGCCTATATAAAATGACATATATTATTGTTTATATATATTACAGCAGAATAAAAAAGCTTGTGTTAAAGGTGATAAAGATATTTGCAGTAAAATGTCCAAAAACCACTAGGCCAGTGTTATATATTTTGTCCAGCTGATTACTATCAATATCTGTAATGTTTTCAACTACTTTTAAATCGTGAGAAAATTTCCATTCAAAACATTGACACGGGGCAGTGCAGTCTCCTGTCAATGACGTTAATATCCATGTGACCCTTTGTCACCGCCTTTACTGGCGTAAAAACCACATGACAACAGTGGTCGAGTTTGAAAAAATAAAATGGCGGCCAGCAACTGGAGCACAAATTTAGTGTCAATAAAGATATATTTTAACTTTTTACACCTTTTCATTGCATTTCTAGCAAGAAATGACTATTGCAGGTTTCAAATATGTGATTAGTTATCACAAAGACGCTTTCTGTTTATATTTCAAACACGCTGCATTTGAAGTGCGTCCAAAAGCCTTTCTCTGAGCTGCCTTCATGCCTCTGAAGTCATTGCCTCATGAGGCAGCGAGGCAACAAGTCACTGCCTTGAGTTTTCGGACGCAGCCAGTGTCGTGGACAAATGCGGAACTATGTGTTAGCGCCTGTCGGGCTCTACGCTTACGTATGGACTTATGGATTACTCTTTACCGTCTGCTGCTGGTTGTGTCAGCAAAAACAGCTCCCGTAAGCGTACGGGCCAACCAAACGACCCAAGAAGAGTTTGGAACAAAACGAGAGAAAGAATGATGATCAATTTGGTGTTGCATTATCTGGATGGAGAGAGCTTTGCGACAACATTTAACTAGACAGAGATTCTGATCCTGCTTGTGTTTTACGTGATGGGTGAGTTGTTTTGATTCGTAACCCTTCAGAAAACGTATGCTATTATATTGATCACAACATTAGTGTGTAAATTGTAATCGGCGTGTCTTCCTGCGGACGATATGCACATCAAGAGGTATTGTACAGCAATATAAATGGTCATTTTAAGTAGAGGTCGACCGATTTATCGGCCGGCCGATTAATTGGCCGATTTTTGGCATATTTTAAAAAATCGGCTTTGGCCGATTTTGCTGCAAAATTAGGCCGATTAATAGGCAGGCGCATCTGCGGGCACCTAAGCGCTGTTGTAGAACTCGTGACGCTGCCTCTTGCTGCAACAGCAGATCGCTCCCGTCTCGTGTGTGTGCAGCCATGCCTTGTTCACAAACAGCTTTACTAAACGATGGCGGATCGCGCGAATTAAGCAGCCAGTACAACAGCGCGACGGGCTTATGTCTCGCGGTGCACTGTCCGTGCAAAGATTAGGCTCATTTCATGTGATTAATGAGTGATGATGAGTTTTGTTTGCGTGACAGAGAGAGAAGAGCCGCGCGTGCACGCTTTCTGTCTCCCTGCTTTTATTACTCAAAACAAAACTGACCCGATGGCGAAAGGTCGGAAGACCAAATCATATCCACAAATGAAATGTTTTTCGTGTTGTTACAGTAAGACTTTGTTTACAGTTTTGCGCTGCTCAGCATGGATTACAACACAGCGCGTCCGATTCGCGAACTGACTCCTTTGAACGGATTCGTTCGAATGAACGGTTGAAACAACAGATCTGTCCCAACACAGTAAACTCACAAGACGTCACTGTCAGCACAATCAGTCACTTATAGCGCCTCAGACATGAGAATGTAAATGTGTTTAGAAAGATTTGCCCTAAATAACAGTCTCAACTAAAAAACATAGACATTTATTACTATGTTAACTTTAGGATGAATAAATATTTTATCAGGTCTACCAAATAAGGATTTTATCCTACAAAGCAATAAAAGCCATGGTAAAAAACTGATCAAAGATGATGACAGCAGAGTGTCAGGTAATATCTGTGTCTGATAAATGCATGGTGCAGAGGAGGTTGTAAAACTCTTCAGAAAGATATATTTTTTAATACTTTGACTTAAATAGTGACATTTTTGCATTTAAAATATCTGCTAATAATGATGAGAACATTTTGATTATTATGTACATATAGAAAATCGGCCAAACATATCGGCCATCGGCTGCCCTGATTTCTAAAAAATCGGCATCGGCATCGGCCAGAGAAAAAGCATATCGGTCGACCTCTAATTTTAAGACACATCACAATAAGATTTGTACTGTCAATACATTATGTAAAAATTCATTGTAGATTGTAAGTTGAAAACTTAATTTTGTGCTGTGTTAACCATCGAATTCGGACTAATACTGTAACATCTATGACTAACAATTTCGTTTTGAACATCACATATAAACTTACATAATGAAATAAACAATGTCATCAAATGCAACATTTATAAGACTTGATTACCTTATCCGTCAACGTGATTTTTTCGTTCTCGTCTGATTGATGGCCATCAGTGGTTGAGTTAAAGACTACAAATCCCATAATTCCACGCTGCTTCAGAGCGTCATTAAACAACGTCATTGTTATTGATTTGATCTGGCGCCATCTAGCAGCGCAAATAATACAAATTGCATCTTTAATACGTTCTCATTATGAATTAACCATGAATGAAGATAATTTAATTATTTTTACAACGCAATGTAAACTTTATATTAAACATAACAAGAGCATTCGTCTACTAAACGGATTTGAAATGATGATGTGCTGACTGTTGAATCACATAGATGACAGAGACAGATTTGCTTAACTGTGGTAAGTTTGATTTCATCTTAAATATCAAACGGTTCATGTTCTTTATCATTAAAAACAATCACAGCAAACAGCACGCGCAGGGTTTATGTACTTTTCAATGCCGCTGACAAACGCGCGAGGCTATTTATGTGTTCTTGTTGTCAATGACGGTACTGGTCACAAACACGCTCAAGAGTGGTGTATGTGTGCTTGCCAATCGCGGGCATTAAATACTCGCCGATTCTGATGCCAGAATTTTTTTGCCAGAACTCTATTTTGGGCATGACATGCATCAGAGTCTCATCTCCCATTCCCTTAAAGCCTGGTGCACACTGTGAGATTTTAGCCAGGATTTAGCTGTCTGATTTGAAAGATATACGTCACAATTATTAGACAAATTAACCGTCAGCCAAATTTCACAATCGTGACAGCTAGGGCTCGGTATTGGCAAGGGCCTCGCGGTACGATACGTATCACAGTACATGTGGCATGATAAAATACAATACATTGCATGCTACGAT
The DNA here is from genome assembly GCF_027580225.2 of Misgurnus anguillicaudatus. Classification (NCBI taxonomy): domain Eukaryota; kingdom Metazoa; phylum Chordata; class Actinopteri; order Cypriniformes; family Cobitidae; genus Misgurnus; species Misgurnus anguillicaudatus. The sequence goes on from NC_073358.2 coordinate 21,983,589, forward strand.
ACATTGCAATACTTTTTTTAATCAAAATTGTAAAAAAAATAGAGCTGAACACCTGCAGCTCTTTGAAAGCTGCAGGTGTTTTTAAATTTTCTGCCATTTTCTCACTCCCGTTAACTTCTGAGACATTGGCCGAATGGCCGCAGTGTTTCCTCTAGGATTTTTCCAGCTGTGGCGGCAGGGGGCGCCCATGATGATTATAAATGTACATTATTTTTTACATGTAGAATATAGGCTACAGTAAACTAGCATGTATTTTTTTATAATTTCCATGCTGTCATTTACTTTTCTCTTATATATATGGCATATTGCTTTTCTATGTTTGATCTAAACTATATTTTTCTTTAAAAAAAATGTTACATAGCTACGTACGTAGTACGGATATTTCATTGTAGTTTTAATGGAATGTGCATTGCAAGTTCGTGCTCGTGTTTAGCGTTACAGTTCCCTGTTTGATAATCCAATTTAATCCAATAGTCAATTTAATAATTATTTAAGTGTAACATATTTAGTGTAGGCTTATTTATTTTATTATTATGTCTCAAAACAGAGACGTAGCCTAATCATCATCTGTTGATTTAAATCTATTTGTGCATGAAACTAAACCCATGGAGGAAATTATGATATTTTAGGAAATTTATGAACAACGCGAATCCAGAAAGGAATTTATTTCTAATACAGCGAGTCTGGCAGGCGGACATTTCGGTAGCTTTTATTTTGCGAGCTGCCGCCATGGGTTTTGTCTAGAAGGGATACAGCAAATGCCGAAAAGTTTAGGATTAGATTTGGAGGTAGGATTATTAGGATGAAAACAGCGGCTCTGGCTAAATGAGATACAAATACATCCTACAATCGTGTGAAATGTCGTGTTTAGAGTTGGGTTTTGTTGAAGGATTAGGATAAAACATCCAGCGAGATTTCGTTTGCTGTATCCCTTCTATCCACAACCGCAGGCGTGGTGGGGATGTTTTTGTGCAGCCCTAGTGACAGCCCTAGGTACAGTACAATAATATTTTTTGAGTTCTGATAAATATAATATACTGTATTCCCACACATCCCAAATTTTCATAACGGCATTATCAAAATTGCATTGCAAAGAACTGCAAACTTAAGTTAACCAACAAAAGTACAAAAAGGGAATAATTTCAGGGTTTTGAGAAGACAAACCCAGGTGCCGACATCATTCACCAAACAAAAGCTATATTTTGCAAACACAAAACACCCACGAGGGGGCAAAACAAGAAACTCTAATAAATCAAAAACTAGACAGGGCAAGAAGCAAAACAAGGCACCACAGAAGGCATCACAAAGCTGAACACTACAAAACCAACCAGCACAAACCCAAAAATAAAGAGTGCCACAGGTGATGGGCATGAAACAATGAGATAATTAATCAGAAGACAAGGGAGGCGGGGTCTGGAAACGAAACAGGCAAGCACATAAAAACAAACTGTCACAATCCTGACACAAAAAAACGTCTACAAGAAAGACAGAATTGTTACAAATACAGATAATAAAAAACTATCAGAGACTGTTGTTACTTCATTTAGTTAAATCTTCTCCATATAAAGAATGATGGAAGATTCAAATTCAGAAGGAGATCCTCAAAAGATAGTTCCACACCCCAATAAAGTGGCCATTTTAAACAAAGAATAAAAAAATTCATTTCAAATAATATTTAGCTTGACTTCCTGATGCTCTGAAGGTACTGATGTACTGATGATGGTAATTATGTTAGGTTCATTTTTATAAATCAGACATTAATTTTCTCTTTCAAATTGCCTAAGGCAAGTAAAGGACTGTGCACAATGCTCAAGGATAGAACCACAAATGTACTGTGCGAGGCATTTGCAGATCTGCTTCACATAACCTCTCTCCAGTCCACATCCCCCTCCCATTCTTCCCTACAGACACAGGAGTCAGTGTACATTTTATTTGAGCCTATCAGGAACTGTTCAACTTTTGTTGAAGAGAAAATTAGAAAATTTGGCACAGTATGACACTGAGAAACTATTCAAACTTTTTTAATTGTACTAATTTGAAATTATTTAAGCAAATTAGTGTTCTTTCAAAGCTTGAAATGATTGCTTAATGAATGAGAGCAGGATAACTGATATATAACCTTGTAACACGTTGCTGCCTTTACATGATATTTGTGAAATTATCTGGAAAGCCAATAAAGCAGTATATACTGCTGTAAGTGAGACTGTGAAAGATAACTATTATTTTCAGATGCTATCATTATGTCCCTTTGCCCTGATTACTACCACTAAAAAGCAGGATCTTTGAAATAATAATACAGTTTGATTTCACTCTCGCTTAAACAAATTTTTCGAAAGTAGATAATGAGCAAGAAAATTACAGTTTATAGTTTGAACTGAATTACACTTCAAAACAATCTAAAATAGCGAGCATACTACATCATTAATGATGCATAACCATGAAACTTTTAAAAGGTATACACTCACCTAAAGGATTATTAGAACACCTCTTCAATTTTTCATTAATGCAATTATCTAATCAACCAATCACATGGCAGTTTCTTCAATGCATTTAGGGGTGTGGTCCTGGTCAAGACAATCTCCTGAACTCCAAACTGAATGTCAGAACGGGAAAGAAATGTTATTTAAGCAATTTTGAGCGTGGCATGGTTGTTGGTGCCAAACTTTCACGCACAACCATTTCTAAGGTTTACAAAGAATGGTGTGAAAATGGAAAAACATCCAGTATGCGGCAGTCCTGTAGGCGAAAATGCCTTGTTGATGCTAGAGGTCAGAAGAGAATGGGCCGACTGATTCAAGCTGATAGAAGAGCAACTTTGACTGAAATAACCACTCGTTACAACCGAGGTATGCAGCAAAGCATTTGTAAAGCCACAACACGCACAACCTTGAGGCGGATGAGCTACAACAGCAGAAGACAGCACCGGGTACCATTCATCTCCACTACAAATAGGAAAAAGAGGCTACAATTTGCACGAGCTCACCAAAATTGGACAGTTGATTTCTGTTGACATACAGATGGTAGAGTCAGAATTTGCCGTTTAACAAAATGAGGACATGGATCCATCATGCCTGGTTACCTCTGTGCAGGCTGGGGGTGGTTGTGTAATGGTGTGGGGGATTTTTCTTGGCACACTTTAAGCCCCTTAGTGCCAATTGGGCATTGTTTAAATGCCACGGCCTGCCTGAGCATTGTTTCTGACCATGTCCATCCCTTTATGACCACCATGTACCCATCCTCTGATGGCTACTTCCAGCAGGATAATGCACCATCTCACAAAGCTTGAATCATTTCAAATTGGTTTCTTGAACATGACAATGAGTTCACTGTACTAAAATGGCCCCCAAAGTCACCAGATCTCAACCCTATAGAGCATCTTTGGGATGTGGTGGAACGGGAGCTTCGTGCTCTGGATGTGAATCCCATCTCCATCAACTGCAAGATGCTACCTATCAATATGGGCCAACATTTTTAAAGAATGCTTTCAGCACCTTGTTGAATCAATGCCATGTAGAATTAAGGCAGTTGTGAGGGCGAAAGGAGGTCAAACACAGTATTAGTATAGTGTTGTGTTCCTAATAATCCTTTAGGTGAGTGTATGTGTGATTTCCTTTTTTCTATACCTTATACATGCATTCTATACTTTAAGGGGTGTTTTGTCTCAAGATGCACACCTGTAGTGTTTTTGTAAGATATGTTTGTAAAAACAATTCTTAAATGACTTACTGTGTGAATATAAATAAGTCCTGAATTAGCCTAAACCCTGTCCGGGAAACCGCCCTTAAGAAATTGAGCTCTTTGTATCCAGGGAAACCAGAGAATATTAAAAAGGCAGAAAATGGTACCTTAATTTTTTTCCAAACAGGAAGGTAAAGAAACCTAACAGCCCTCTTTTAAAGGCTATGGCGAGATAAGCAAAATGACACAAAGGCACAGATATCACAGAGCGTAAATGGATAAATGTCATTCACAATAACCCACTTTAAAGTGCAGTGAAACACATGAAGGACATATGTGCCGCTGGCCAACTCAGTCAAAAAGGTCAATATTTCGATATCATCACACATGAAGCTGAATAAATAAGCTTTTTAATTTTGTATGGCTTTTTAGGATAGGACAATATTATACATTTTTGATATATTTACTGTAGGAAATTAACAAAATATCTTCATAAACATGATCTTCAATTAATATCCCAATGATTTTTGGCATTAAAAATTGATAATTTTGACCCATACAATGTATTATATTTCTACAAATATACCCGTGCTACTTATGACTTATATGTGGTCCAGGTTCACATAAACCCCATTCACACAGACCTTTAGTCCCAGAAAATACACGTAAAATTGCCAGACAAGCTTCTGTGTGAACACAAACACGTCCTCGTAAATCTTCTGGGATCGTTGCCGGAAAGAGGACCTAGTAAAAGTAAAACCCTCTGTGTGAACAAGAAGCTGAAACAATGCCGTAATGGGCGTATCGTAGTGAGGACGCGCGCGTCATCACAACAAAAGTTATGGTTCAGCTCTTTAAAACGAGAGATTTACATGCAGTCAACATTCACAATGAGAAATGTTGCAAACTAGATTGAAGCAGTTATCAGGAAATGATAAATGAGACGCATAAACAATGACGGGCGTCCCGTAGTGAGGACGGGCATGTCATGGCAACATGACATTGTTCAACTCTTTAAAATGAGGGATTTACAACATTCATGACAAGAAATTTCAGCTAACTGGACTGAAGCAGATATAAGGTATGTTAGCTCGTCACTTACTGCGCTAAAGCGGGGTTCATTCAGCAGCATAAAAGAATATCGCGTCAAGCGCTCATTTGAGCTTATAATAAAAAAATTGCCGTGCGTCATCCCAACAAGATATATCGTTCAGCTTCTCAAAATGGGGGTTTTAAATGCATATAAAAATCACGATATGAAATGTCTAAAACTGAAATAAAGCACAGATCAGGAAGCTCGTCAAATATCCAATCTGAAGCTGAGATCATTCACCAGCATAGAACGGCGCGTCACACGCTCCTTTATAGTCCTATCATAAACAAAAATGCACGCAAGAGAGAAATTTCTAAAGAGAGAAATAATAAATAATATGCAAACTTTAGACGCTGCGTAGCAGGACTTTCAACAGGTCACGTGTCTTTCCGGGACCTTGCAGATGCCGGCAAATCATTGGCAGTGTGAATGAACAAAAAAATCAAAGGATCCCTGAAAAATCCAGGATGCATTTCTGTGTATTTTGCGGATTGTCTGTGTGAAAAGGGCTATATTACTCCGTAACTGCCCATTTAGCCACACTGACCAATGAGCAGCTTCTATTGTCGAGTGAACAATTGCAGAGAGCTTCTGCCATGTCAATACCTAAATAGCAGTGCGTGAAAAAGGATCAAGAGTTCTGTGTTCCATCAGTTTAATAACTCCACCATCAGCGCTCGCCAAGCAGACACCAGCTATGGGCCAAGACAAACATATGGGATTCAACTGAAGGGGTCCAGTTTTCTAAGACTGCACTGCAGTCTAAACTTCTTAAGGAGCCGGTATGAACGTGCTTTATTTAAAAAAAGGTACTGCCACTTTCAAAAAAGCATGGATTCAGCCAAGACACTGCTACCTTTCACCCGCCATGTTGTTTAAAGGTGTGTTTGGTTTAGAAATGTGTGTAAACCTTCGTCATCATTACCTGCCATTTTCATCCCCCTTTAAAAGGAACGTTAAGAAAACGTTACAGCAGTTCATTTCTTTCGCTGGCATAAAAAACGAGAAAAATGTGAAAGTCATCCAACCCAGAGAGGGAAAGAGGAATCTCTGTGTTTCAAGGAAAGAAAATCAAAATAAACTGAGTGAAGCAAAAATATGTCACGTGTACTAGGGAAAATTAACACAATAATCATCTTCACGTCGTTCTTTTAAAATGATCATATTTCCATAAAGCATACTTTTGTCATAGGTAAAATATGCCTTACCAAAACATCACTGACTTACTTACAATGCACATACAAATAGAGTAAATGCAGGAGATCCACTTGAATAATAATGAAATTCAATTTTGCAAGCTTGTCAATTGTTTTTGATGACATGAAAGCACTGTTTACTACAAAATAATCTATCTATTGTGAAAGTCTCCCCACTGGTTACACACAAAAATAAACATACAGCATGGCTAATGTAGTATTTTTTATGGACAAGTGACTCAAGTGAACTGGTTCTTATAATTACACTGTCAGAATAAAATATCAGAAAAATGGCCCCTAGCTGTCAATGGCACTGTACTCTTTCTTTGCACCTAAAGAGTACCAGTTTAAACAATAAACTGGTCTCAATTACGCAACCAGTACAAATTTAAAATAAACCACCATATCGGTAGGAGTGGCTAAGCAATGTTAAAGTCAAGCGCGTCTCGTCTATAGATGGTAAAAAAAAATTGGTTTCCAAAAGATGGGGTAGATGGCGAGCATGGATCACTGTCTTAAGAGATGTTTGACAGCCAGGCAAGAATTAAAGGATCTGTAGCTAACATTGTATACATTCATTTCACAAAGTAACTTTAGCTCAGTAGTAGTTGATATGCTTTAGCTGTGATTTGAATTTTGTTATCAGAAATCATCTACTCTACAGGGACTCTTTTGTTATTGATTCTTTGCTGAAGTCTACCAGAATTTAGGGTTAGATTGGGCCACAAAAGCCGTTGGTTTATGTTATTGCTGCTGAAACCTTCTATACAGTGCAAGATGTACAGTGTTTTACAGTGCTTTTGTGCGAGACGCCACAAAAGAAAACAACTGCAACAGTCAAACGCGTCCGTCTAACATAGAAAAACAATAGAAAGATAGCACAGTGGAATAGATAAACCCATTCTCTGTGAACAGCCCCTAATTAAGCCAACCCAATTTAAGCCTTGTTTATATTTGTTTACAGCCCTTGTCGCAGCACAGAGCAATGAGAGTCATGTGACAATAGTGAACTATACTGCAATGATTGACAGAACAACCAAAAAGCGCGAGAACGTCTGGTAATAACAACAAGTTTTAATTATTTGTTTAATAGAAGCAAGTTTGTTATTGTACTATTTTACTGTTGTTGTGTTTTTATTAAAAATAAAAGTTTTAAAACAAAGGTAAAATCCAAAGGCCTTTCAGGGGGAGCTGTGATAAACCGTGAAACAGCTATCCCTAAAACAAGATTACAGATTTTTGGTCAAACCGCCGAGCACTACCTCAAATAGTGTTGGGCGATATGCCCCTTTTTTATGATCATGCTATCGTCAGACTGTGAGATTGAAGATACACGATAGTATCGATGGGGGGGCAATGGTTTACTCATTTATTTATTTGTTCATATGTTCAATCAAGTCACTAGCTGACTTGCTCTAACAGGGTTCCCACACCTTAGTTAACTTCAAATTCAAGGACCTTTCAAGGACTTTCCAGGTCCAATACCTTCAAATTCAAGGACTAAATGTGGGGAAATATTTCAAGTGAGAGCAAGGTTACATTGAGTTACCTTTTAAGATACATTGTTACAGTTCCCTTTCGAGGGAATTTGCGCTGCGTCACTGCGGTGACACTTTGGGGACCCCTCCAGGGATTAGTGCATCTAAATGTGTATATCATATTCAATCAATGGTGAGGCTTAATGACAAAGACAGGGTGAAGCAGGAGCCAGGAAGTATCTGAAATATTGCCTAATACTGGGTTACAGGTACGCAGGAAGTATGTCAAGGGAGACGCAGCGTCTCGTTCCCTTCTCAGGGTTAGGGTTAGTTAACTCTCTGTGCATGTTAATCTGAAACTATGATGATAATAATAATAACTATTGCCAACTATCCTCAAGAAAGCCCGCTATCTGCAAATATATCTAACGATCATCGAGACACGATACTGTCGTCTATCTGCACAACCCTAACCTTAGAGGTACAAATTGGTACCAAACTGTGGATATTAGTACCCCAAAGGACATACTTGTACCAAATGTATATATATATCTGAACTTAAATCGTACATACCTGTATAGAACAGTTGTTAAAGGGCACTGCCTCAGTGACAGCTGGGGACCTTTTTTTCCATTTTTGACCATCTGAGTGTAATTACTCAGAAACTTTGAATCTAATGAATCCTTTACTAAATAAATATATTGACTCAGATGTCAATATGACATATGAAAATATTGGCAGTGTCCTTTAATAACGGTCTGTGGATATGGATAATGTCATGAAAGAACATAAAGGGAAACACGTGTACAATAATTTTTATTACCGTATTTTTCGGTCTATAAGCCGCAAGTTTTTTCATAACTTGGCGTGTGCTGCGTCTTATAGTCAGGTGCGCCTTTTAAGTCAGTATGAATGAATTTTGACATTTTTGAGGCAAGAGACACAACGTAACCGTCTACAGCCGCGAGGGTCCGCCATATGCTGCTTCTGTAATATGCTGTTCAGTAATGTGGAATGACGAGTATGTGAACTTCACGCTAGTTGGCTTGTTCTGTTAATTTAGCCTATTCAACCTTCCAGGTAAGTTCTGTATGCTATATGGTTTATTGTTTAAATAACTGATAATATTACTTTTAACGTACAGACATCTATTCAGCCTGCTGTTCAGTCTGCTATTGTTTAGTTGAATAACTTGCCTTTTCAGATTAAATGTCTGTTTCTCGGCTTGGATTTTGTGAAATAATTTGCTAAATAAACGCAACGTATAGTCCACTGTGACTTTCATTTGATATTTCGTCTTAATGACGCATTTTTGAATGATGCAGCTTATACTCCGGTGCGGCTTATAGTCCGGAAAGTACAGTAATAAGAAAAATCATAATTTTTTGTAAGTTTCTATATTAGCAAGCTTATAAATCTTGAAAAAAGAAATATTGTGTGATATCTTATTAATTCCAATTTGAAAATAAAACGTGAATACAATCTAAATCATTCATTTCTATTAGTGCCACACTGTTAAAAGAGCAAACATTTACCCACTGCTTCGAGTAGTGGCAAGACCTTCATGGTTAAATCAAAACAAAACTGAGCACTCGTGGTGAACAGGCTCCAGTGTCCAGAGCAATGACAACAGAAAATGTGGTCTCATCTTAAGTTAAACTGGTCATGATTAAAAATGCATAAACATATTAATATATTAATAAAAGCACACATGGACGGAGTTGCTATTCCCTGGCCTCTCCTGAAGCAAACCCAAAGAAAGATCTTGCCTCTGCATATCCTCAAACACCTCCCCAACTCAACCTCAAACCATATACCAAAACAGCTCTGGGGTCAAGCCTCTGCAACAGGCAAGTTCTCTTGGCTGAATCAACAAAGTACATCAATAACTATTAGTGAATACAACTCTTGTGCATGGCTGCACTTCTCCGGGTGAAAAAACTGGCTGCGTTTCTACTTCAATCAAAGGCAACCTTTTTCCTGAATATGTTAAATTCCCAGTATGCCCTCTTTTGTAAATGCAAAGCCTTATTATAAGAAATCATATTCGAAGAGATGATGAGTGGTGTATTACATGTAAGGTGCGGATTTGACTTTAATCAGAAAAGTCAAAGCTTTGGTTTTACCAGCCTGTCATTGTCATTTTGCATAATGCTATGAGTAATGAAAGCCAAAAACAGAAATTTGAAAGTTGAAATGAACATTTTTGGGAGTACTGCCATTTTTCCCATTCAACAACATTCCTCTTGATGCATTTGAGGCACACTGGAAAACATTGAAGTTTCTTTTATGAGTCTATAAACAGCAGTTATTCTAAATAGAAAGCAGAACTTTGGTGTCGAGCAAACTGTACAAATCAGAACATCCTGTTATAATCCAAACTTTACCAGATTTCAAACTGAGATGCTAAAAGAGTCAAAGAGGTAAGCCTATATTTGGTGATAAATATTGTGTATTTGTGTTGCAGAGATGTATAGGCTCTGAGTTTAAACTGGTTTGTGGACTGAATAAAACAGAGATAAAGTTAGAAGTGACCAAACACATCAACGTTTTTCCTATTTAAGACGAGTAGTTATACGAGCAAGTTTGGTGGTACAAAATAAAACGTAGCACTTTTCTAAGCGGATTTAAAAGAGGAACTATATTGTATGGCGTAATAGCACTTTTGGGAGTACTTCGACTCGCCTGCAAAGTCCGCTCCCCTTCTCCCTCTCATAATGGGAGAGGGAGGGTGTTACTGCGCCGAGTCGAAGTACTCCCATAAGTGGTATTACGCCATACAAAATAGTTCCTCTTTTAAATCCGCTTAGAAAAGCGCTACGTTTTATTTTGTACCACCAAACTTGCTCGTATAACTACTCGTCTTAAATAGGAAAAACGTTGATGTGTTTGGTCACTTCTAACTTTATCTCTGTTTGATACCATTGAATGAATGGGGCTAAGCTAAATGCTATCGAAGCGTCGCAGCGCGCTCCAGAGCTTACGTGCACGCACACAGATGACAGAGGGATGTATAAACAATTCTTAGTTAAGGTAATAACATAGTTTAATATTGAAAATGAGTAGACTATTCCTTTAAGAGAGTGAAATTAATGAAAACCAGGGAGACTTCCTAATACAGCTAAAGCTCAGAAGAAAATGTACTTTACTCTCAACATACAATCATTTTCTGACATTAAATATATCCATCCAACTTGGAATTAACTGTTAACACATCTATGCATTACCTGTCAACAATGATGTATGTTTTATTACCTATATAAATGGGATACAGAACTCTATGCATCTATTTTTGATATAAGTCTGGTTTTACTCAAGCTGAAGTTTCACAGGACATTTTGTTACAGAGTTCACCCAAAAATCTTGTCAATAGTTACTCACTCTTGTGGTATTCCAAACACATATGCTCTTATTTTTTCTTAAAGACAAAATTACATTTTTGAAGAATTTCCATGTTTTGAGAGTTCATACTGACTATTAACTCTTAAGCTTCAAAAATGCACACAAAAGCACCTCAAGATATTCATCCACTATATTCCAGATCTTCTAAGCCAAACAAGCTACAGTAGGTGTCATCAGACTGAAATTCATCTCATATCAAACATACGACTTATATATGCAGTTCTCAAATCAAATATGGCACCTACTGTATGGTAAATAATGCCCAACAGGGGTTAAAAAAACTAATTTGATTTAAGAGAGAGAAATTAAGCAATATCAGCATGTATACAGTAGATATCACGCCAACAACGATTTGAAATATAGTGCAATAGACATTTGAACAACTTTTTGATTATTTTATGGTGCATTTTATGTACCATATTTTCCGGACTATAAGTCGCATCAGTCAGAAATGTGTTTTGAAGAAGAAAAAATATATATAAGTTACAGGTGACTACACGTCACATTTATTTAGAAAATTATTTCACAAAATCCAAGCCGAAGAACAGACATTTAATCTGGAAAGGCAAGTTTTTCAACTAAGTAATAGCACAGAACAGCAGGCTGAATAGGTGTCCGTACATGTTAAAGTACATAAACATTTTTTACACGATACACAATAGACTACAGAACATACATGGGAGGCTGAATAGGCTAAATTAACACGACAAGCCAAATCATGTTCAAAAAGGTCCCGAAGTCATTCACTGAATCCATTGAATTACATAAATACAGGAGCAGCATAGAACGGACTCTTGCGGCTGTAGACGGTAATAGTTTCTCTTGGTTCATATGAAATAATTTTGAAGTCAGAGTCCTGCACGGGTCCATTTTTATTGACACGCTCCTGCCCATACCCGCAAAGTTCAGCACCAGATCCGACCCGTCACCCGTGATTATATCGAAATTAAATCTGCACCCGCCCAGACCTGTAAATATTTGGCCCGTTACCCAACCCACACACGCATAAATCACACACCCTAAAATGATTCTAATTAAAGTGCTTTATTTTTTATCTCGTACCTTTCTCAACATCACAACAGCGTCATGAATGTGCTCATTTAAACAGGCTAAAGTGCGCTTTGTTTTGGGCCATTCAAGTATCCTACCATCGGCACAAATGGAACCTGATAACTATACACAAATAGACTTATTAATAAAAAAAAGACCAAGAAAAAACAACCTACCTACACAACCCATGCTGTGCTCCTAAGTCTTTTCTCAAAATGCTTTCTAAGAGAAGACGTTCAGCTTCCGGCTATCAACGGCATAACTTTATGCAACTCCTGCAACGCTCGCTCCAACTAGGCTACGAGAAGAATCAATAAAGGTCGCGCACTGTCGCAGTGGTGGTGACGTGATGGGTCAAATGTCATATGTTGCGCGTGTAATGGTAATTTAGGGGGCGTGCACATCAAAGCTTTTACGCTCGTGGCCGGCGCATGTTTTCAACTGATTCCAATGGAAACTCTGCGTTTTTCAAATAAGCCACTGAGCGTCAAGAGTTGAAAGAAATTCAACTTTGGCTGAAAAGCTCCGTCAATGTCAGTTCTCACACGGCCGTCCAATCACAGTGGAGGAGGGGCGGGACAAGTATCACAACAAGCAACCGGCTCACAGCTCAAGTATCACAGCTAAAAAGTGCTCGGCTGAAAAAACTGCTGGCCACATTTAAAAGTACCCGTTGCAGGACTCTAGTATAAGTCGCACCTGACTATAAGTTCCAGGACCTGCCAAACTATGAAAAAACTTATAGTCCAGAAAAAAAAGGGTAAAACATAAAGTCAAGAGTTATTAAAAATTTCAATTTTGTAGAATAAAATTTCATAGAGATTTGAGGGCCTTTAATTTTTGGTGAACTATTCCTTTAAGAAATCTTAGTTGGTTAAAACAGAAGTCTTTGGTTTCTGTTAAACTCACCACTTTAATTCATCTTGTACATTGACATTTTTCAATTTGTCTCTAACACTGGCACAAATTGCAAGCGTCTCCAGGTTTGAGAACAAGGCACAGTGGGTTATCCATTAAGCAAAGAGCTGGAAACACAGCGGTATGCCAGTGAGCACAGATATGTTTACTCTTAAAACAGTGTCCGCCCACTTGCAACAACTCAGTACTTGTACATTCCTTAGTCACTGGCACTTCTGTTTGTTGTAGGTCGTCCAGCCCCTGTGTCTGAACTTGATAAAGACAAGGCTAAGACCACACGCGTGTCACAGTTAACATGTGAAGATCTCATCACCACCTAAGCTCAAATGTACATCTTAGAGGTAGCCTATAAATAAGCATGGATCTGATTATATGAGTTACAGTAAGTTTCACTTTCTCATAGAAAAGTAATTATATGAAAAATGTCACTAAAAGGTTGATACAGGTCACAGGTAAGTCTAAGAGGGCAGTCAATATCAACCAGAAATCTCTGATATTAAGGGAATGCAAAGCAAAGCATGATGGAAAATTAAAGAGAAGTTCAAAGTCATCTCAGCTCTGAAGCGGATCAGGACAGATCAAAACCCCGTGAACATGTAAAATTGTTACTGGCAGCATGTGGGCAGAAGAACACAGACTTCACTGACCATTAATGTCATTATTCTCCTGACAAAGGTGCGTTGGGGATGAAGTTCTGGGTCATGGCCAGCCTCTCGTGTGAAGCTCAGCCAGAGACACAGTAATGCGGCCGGCACTGATCATCAATGAGAGAGGAACTTCATTCAGCACCCTGGCCCCAAAACATAGCATTAAAGGGGCCAAGCTATGACAGACATGTAGCTGCAGATTGGCAGTGGATAACTCTTATTTCTTCGCGAAAATTCGCCAGAGACCCTGTTGCAGCCTTCACTGAGAAGGAAAGAGGTACGTGTGGCTCTATAGTGTTTTCGTAATCTACGAATGCATTTCGACTGACATTCCGAGAAGTTGTCAATTTGCTAAACAGAAGCAGAAGCGTTCAATTTTCTCCACATCCAGAGGAATGTTCGCAGGCCTGAAACATGCCTGTGTCGTGTAAGTGAGCCTGCAAAAAAAACTCCTCCTCCCCCAGCTAAAATCATCCCTCCATCCCCCACAACCCCTCAGCTCAAAGAGGAAATATCTGCTTCAATATCTGCCTAGCCCTGGAAGCTGAGGCAACATGTGAAGACGTCAAAGATCCAAAGCTGCTATAATTAAGACCAGTGAAACATAACTTGGTGTCGACCCAGACTGGTACTTTACATCAAAGGCACATAAACGTAGCATTTGATCCATTACTGAAGAAAATTGTAGTGTTAAGGTGGAAAATGTAAAGCTACAAAAGTCTCAGCGGGCCTTGTAGAAATACACAGGTTACATATGATGTCACCACTGATGTCATTCTAACCGTGGGTTCACACCAGCAACGTTTGATGCGTGAAATTCAGGTCTACCGCATCTAGTTTGCTGCTTGAACATTTTAAGTTTACTTGCTTCATTCACGTGTGAAAGACGCGTGTGAAATTCTAGTTATCGAGACATTCACGCGGAAATTCGCGTCATGGGAGGGGCTTCTTCGACTACGCTCGCTTTCTGTAATCACGTCACTACTAGAGCAAGCTCCTGATTGTTTAACACGGCGCGTTTTTACGCCAAAGTTCACATTTTTTAACTTGCGCGTTTCTGGTGGCAACGCAAGATGCGCGAATGAGGCAGAATCGCGTCAGCCACAAGTTCTCATTAACACAGCTTGTTTAGTCATATTCAGTTAAATTCTTGCTTTTTATCTTGCTTGGATCATCAATTATTCAAAATATTTGTTTTAAATTTTGCAGCATAATAAATAAAAGTAAAACAACTATTAGTGAACATTCCATTGTCACATAAAATTGGCTTCCTGTCCTGAGTGGATTGCTTTATTGGTGATGTTGGCCATCAGTTCCTTCAATAGAGCCATAAAGTCTTAGAAAAGTACACACATTCCACTCGGTCCCAAAAAGCATATCAGTGTAATGTTTAAATGAATAAACATTTGAGGCAAAAAATACCCCAAATTGCGTGTTGTAGGTACAAAGAAACATCCACTAGACACATCAACACAGTCATCACTCCTCATGATTGTTGCCAAAAGCTTTTGGAGAAACCCTGGTGAGACCTGCTACATCTTACAGCATTTGTTGTCAGGTTCTCGTGGTGACCTGCGGTTCAACTCCACTATCACTTTGGGCACTCACCCAGAGCTTGCATAGCATTTTTTGAGGAAGTACTATATAAAGGCTAAGCGAGACACAATCTACAATATCTTTTTTTTTCTTTTTTTTTACGATGAAGACTGGCATATAAGGGGATTGGTACCGCTCATACTGTACCAGAGCAGTGTCTGACAAGGGGGGAAAAATTCAACTTATTCAATTCATAAAAAGCAATTTTCTTAAAGTAAATAGTTACTATTTGGCTCATATAAACCTATCGTACGATTTGAGAAAACTTGGAATGAAGCTTGCTACTTTCATTGACTGTTTTTATGGGGGTTTTGACCTTTCCGGAGCTTGACCGCCACTAGTCACAGTATGCTTTGGTTGTATGGAAAAAACTGTGTGGACATTAATAAGCTCCTTTGGTGTTCCAGGGAAAAAAAGGTTTGGAGGTACAAGGTAAGGAGGTGGAAGATGATGATTTTTCTTCTATTCCCTTAAATAAACACATGTCAAGTCTGAAACAGACCACAGGTTTTATAGAATAAGATTTAATGGTCATCAAAGAGGGTTCTCTGTAGGAAATTATAGCTTTAACAGGCTCTTGTGATCTAGTGAGGCGCTTAACAATTTCATTAAAAAGCAGGACTTTAATGTCACAAACTACGTCAGAAACGTGACTTTATCTCAAAAGTAATATGGTTTGCAAAGGCAACACTCACCAGCCCATCACAGTTGTTAATGGCAACAGAAGCTCCAGGCACATTCGTGATCTCTCCAATCAAAGCGCAGTCTGTTTTCAGCAATTCTTTTCTGAGTATTTTCTCAGAGTGGGTTCTGTTATCAGTCACGTTTTCAGCCTCAATCTCATCATGCCATTCCACCGTGGCTCCCGGAGCAACTAATCGATGATTGGAATATAGTCGGAGGTGGAATTCATTGCCAAAGACAGTGATGTTAAAGAACCGCGTCTCTGCACCTGGTGCAGGCTCATCCAAAGCGTCCCGCTTCACACGCTGCTTGTGATTGGCCGAGAGGAGATGTGAGAGGTAGTGTCCCTCTTCATCTGTGCTGATGGGAGTAACAAGGCCATACTCTTTCAAACGGATCTTCAAAAAGTCTGAAAAGATATAATAAGGACAAATAAAGAAATAAGAATATGCATTTAAATATTTCACTTATTTTACCAATACGATCTCACGAGAATTCATACATATTTTACAAGTTTGCTCATTCGTATTAATTCATACGACCACATTTGTAAATTTTGGTACGATTTCCCTTGACCCCTGTGACGTTGGGGTTAGGGGTTCGTTTTCGTTGTTGTTTTTCATGAGAATCGTACGATTTTGCATGATTAACTACCTATGAATTGATACGAATTAGCCAATTCGTACAATATGTACGATTTCTCGTGAGATCAGGCTGAATTTTACTTACATATAAAGAATTAAACAACAAGAAATAGATTATCATAGTAAATAGTGTCTTTCAACTGCAAAAACAACATGATCTCACGAATTTTCGTGGGATAGTAATAGCCCTACCACGGCCCTACCACGGACTTTCTTTTCTGTGGCATTCTCAACTGTTTTGTCCTATTTTCTAACCATTGTCGCTTCGGTTAAGGGTTAGATTTACATAAATGACATCCTTACCCAAACCCAACTCTAACCCCAATGCCAGGCGACAATTTAAAGTTTAGAAAATATAAAAGAATAAATCAGGAAAATAGTATAAACCAATCCTTAAAGTGACATACTAACGCAAACACCAAATCTAACCCTAAACCAAAGCGACAATGGTTTGAAAATAGGAAAAAGCAGTTGAGTAACCAATCCGTGAGAATGCCACGGAAAAGAAAGTCTGTGGTAAGGCCACGAAAAATGTGGAGATCCGTGAGAATGCCACGGAAAAATGAACTCCTGGGAAAAAATGAGTGTGATCACAAAAAAGCTTGTAGTAAATAAAAAATGTGCATTTGTGGTCAACTTAATGACCTATGAAAACGTATTCCTTGCGACAAAACAGCCACTTACATTTCTAAGCTTTTTTATTGAGCGCTTGGCCTACCTCCTGACATATGAATGATGGTTTTCATATGGTCAACATGACCAACCGAAATGTTTAAGCCAAAAACTCTACAATTTACAATTTGCTATGATAGTTATGATACACATAAAATCAACTGAATGTCTGATTTTTGTAAATAATAGGAAAAATGAACTACATCGCTGTCCCCCAGTACTGCCTGTTTTAAAGGACTCATTTAGTCCTTTTAAACACAAACTTTTATGAGGCTAATACTGAGACATGCAAATTTTTAATACAAAATAAAAAACCCTGATTTTTGTCCACACTCCTACTGTCACTCCTTGAAAGAAATTAATAGTAAGCAGGATAAGCATCTACTAGCTGTATACACACAAACTAGGTCTTACAAGCTAAATTTTGCATTTTAAAAAAATCTAACATTTTCCGTCCCCATACAATGAACCTTTTGACGTTCTCCAGCTGTTGGTTTATAAACGGATGCAGCTACAGCAAACAGTGTCAGGTCATCAAATACAAAAGGGTTCAATGACTTTAAGAAACAGAAATGATCGCCCACTCTGTGAAGATTTAGAGGAGAACAATTTCTTGGTTGAATTTCTAACTTTTTCCCAAATGTAATTACCACTTTATTAGGGTTGATCTATTTTCAGGCTTATCCTATATCAAATATATTTGTCATTAAACATTAAGAGCGTATGATGCAAGTAATACCAATAACACCCTATATGATTTTGACATTTGACAGCAACTGTCAAGATAAATTATCGAGGAAGAATCAAAACTTTGATAGAAACTGACTAGAAAAAAAACTTTGAGGAAAGGACAACCACTATCAGACAGACACATATAAATGTATGACAACAAAAACTGTATACTTTACCTTCTTTATCTATTATTTCACCAGCCTGCAAGCGAAACAGAGCACAAAGATATGGTCAAAACGCAGGAGACATGCAGCCAACATACAGGCTATGTTTACAAAACAGCTAACGTTAAGAAAGTATCGCCTGTAGAAAACGAGAAATCTTAACGGATGTAGCAATATTCTGGAAAATATTATATTAGATATGATGAAATCTGACAGAAACTATGGACTTCACATATGGATGTTTAGCCATGCAGACTTTTTGGACAGTTTGGCGATGGGTTTGACAGCTGGGAACTCTCCCAGAAGTTTCTTCAGTCTCTAAAATTTGCTTAATACTTTCACTAAGAGACCATCAACTTTGCAGTACATAGATTATGCAGACAGAAGTTAATTTGGTTAGGGGAGTCTTGAATTTAAATCGCAGTCTTCATATAAAATTGAACTGACTTCAAAGCGGAGCGCAACTGTCACACATCAAACTCCCGCGAACTTTCATTCACTCATTACTCTCCATACAACGTCACGCGTATAAACAGTAAATCTTTAACACTTACCAGATCGGCTGAAGTCAGACTTACTACAACTCCTACCATTAGTAAGCTAAGTGACAGGACAACCATCACGAGTCGGGGTTTTCAACTGAAAGACGAGAAACAGAAACTGCAATCCAATTTTGGATGTTTCAGTGCGCGCCTGTCTTCCCTTAAAAAAGTATCGAGCACCACTTATCTTCAAACAAGAGAGCTTTAAAGAATGCTTTAAAGTAAACCAATAGTAATGAAGGGAGTTGGAAAACTTGGGTAAATGCCTGAGGTTTGTAAACTCATGTGAAAGAGCTGTGGTGGATGAGTTGAGCTGGCTGGACAGAGCCTTGTCTGAGCTCGAACCCTGGCACCTCGCGCTGACTATAAACTACAGACCAGCCCTTTGCTGACGTCACTTTCTACCATTTCCCAGGAAAGCACATGGTGGAAAAAAGAAGAGAAGGAATATTCAAAAGAAAAAACACGCCAAAACTCGCCATAAAGTAAACTAGTTAGATAAATTGTATTTATTTATTTATTTGTTTATTTATTTTATTTTTTTGGAAACGAATTTCCACAGATGTAGTCGTAGTATTTATTATGAATCTGAATCTATGAATCTAAAGACTTGTACAGACTTACTTTTTTAAATGAAAAACAGAAGGAACGAAAAAATCATGTTGTGTAATAGTATTCTACAAAGATTCATTTCTCTAAATCAACCAAATTGGCTGAGCTGAGGGACAAATACTGTGATGCAACTAATTTCCGCTGCAATCAGTTTATTTCACATGAAGGGATATGTCGATAGCACGAAAGAAAAAGTGAAACTGCTGAGAACAGACTCTTTCATTACTTTCTCTTGAATATAACGTAGACCTTTCTCATCTCTTTTTCTCACTTTTCTCCTCTGCTAGGCCTGATTCCCTATCACACATGCATGACACATTTAGATGCTTTTAAACCACATCCAAATGAAAACTGGATCATGTGAATTTGTACCAGTGTGCTTGGTTATATAAAAGCTTGGTTTCTTCTACATATAAAGACTTACCAGTTCATACCTTCGATTCTTCACCATCATTCCAGGTCTTTGTGATGCCTTTATGGCTACGTGTCAAATGCAGCACAGGTGAATTTGCTTTAGAGTAATCTGATCACCTTGCACATCTGTACACCTCATGTGCATGTTCGTAGTCCATATCACACAAAAAATGGCTTAATTTCAATGCTGCATTTTCTTCAAAAACATAGTGTGTTTTATGGTGCGTTCCTCTTGACACACGTACTTTTTAAAGTTTAATTCGGATAATATTTATATTTAACAGTGATTTGGGAATTTAGCATAACTATAATCTGCTAAAAGCTTTCTCTATTTACTGTCATATATTGTATTTGATATGAATTTATTTAAAATATTTTCTGTTAGACATCAGACTCTTCCATGGGAAATGCTAATATGATCACAGACTCTGTCTACGCCTGTGGTCCTTAAACTCTGGCCTCTATCCAAGTGTTACACTGGTCGGCTGTTGAAACGGTATATGAAATTCTAGCTGTATTGTTATCGTTGATTAAAGAGGTGCTTGGAGGTCCTGAGAATCTGTCTGCACTCAGGTCTATGCACTCTAAAGCTTTTATTGGAAGGTAAAATTGAATGTCAGCAGCCCTTTTGTTTTGTGCCTCAGCTTTAATTCTGTAAAGCCAGACACCGGCTGAGTAATGAGGTTGTAAAATGGTCAATGAAACAATAAACTATTTGCAACCATGCTGTTTGCGTAGGTTGCTACTTAAGTTTGAGGGCTGTCACCTTTCCTAATGTTTCTTTATTTAACTAAGCGCCAAACTTGTTTAAACACAAACAGTTCTTAAATAAAACATTTAATAGAAGACTTGAAGTCTACAGTAAGCATTTGGCAAAAGTCAACTTTTGGCAGTCAGTGGGAAATGAGGAATTTTATGGGAGCACTATTAACTGAAATATATAAATGCTTTAACCATACAGGACTCGTAATTATACGCATTTACTCCAAACAAGATGTTTGTGGTTATCCTTTGGGTTTGTAATGGGAACACACTGACCAAACCATTAGACCACACCTAACAGCAATTTGCAATGGGCTGACCTTTATGACATCACAAGGGGCATTGATGGCTGTGAAATAGGAATTTGAATGTCAAGCTGTCTGCGTGCTCCCATCCCATCTTTGTTTTCAAACAAAACATTAGGACACAATAGCGACCGAAGGCATGCCAAAGTCACAATAGGCATCTAATTGGTGCTCTGACCTCCCAAGAGCTGAATGGTACGTTTTGTCCATCGACATCTTTGACTTTAGGGAACAGCAATAAAATCAATGATTTAAAGGCATTTCAAAAGGAAAGGACAATACGTTTTGACATTTTAACCCTTACTTGCCCTGTTTTGAAAACAAGTCCTTTATCCGTTTGTGTTAAGCTGTACTGGTGCGAGCAAAAGGAATCGATAGTATAAAATGCTCTTTTACTGTTGTTTTCAATACTTGCATGTGATATGAAACTATTTTATCTTTTTATTTTAATTTTTTTTTTTAAATAATATCTAGTTCTTTCTCCCACAGCTGGGTTAACAGCATGACACGGCTGTATAAACGTGATAACTTAAACAACATAATCATTAAAATTCCATCAACTGTACTCAAAGGAAAAATACAACTTTACAACTTTACAAACAAATACCAGGTAAGTTGTATTTGTAGTAATGTACATCAATCTGTAATAAAGGTGAGTGCAGCAGGAAATGGTTTACTTAAGACCATGTTTCCCCCCTTAGTGTCCCATCCATTTGTAAGCAATAAGGTACTTGAAGCTTTATTGTATCGTGGAATTAGTCATGGCTGAAGGCACGCGACACAGCATAAATTGAAGTGTTTGCAATCCTTTCAGCTGTGAGTCTGTGACTTATTTATTGTACAGCACTACGCTTGAGTACCTTGTTGCTTTTATAAAACAGTTACCGCACAACACAAATATTATCGCAGCGTTCATGAAGTAAAATCACTAAAAGCCTTCCTTCCGCTGGATAATTGTCTCTGACCGACTGTAAACAACAACAGAATGCAGTATGTTTACGTTGCTAAGAGTGGTTGCTAAGGGTGCTGCAGCGGTCATTTACAATAAATCACAGCTAATGACCTATCAGAATCATTGACTGGAACTAACCGTTTTACTCTTACTACAACTACTGCTCTTAACAATAGCAACACACACTTTTTTCAATAAGTCTGCACTCAGCTACATTGAACAACTATACCACAAAAAAGCTGTAGTGTTGGTCCTCACCCTTAAAAAATCAGTACCCTGTTTTTTTTTTAAGTCTGTTGGTTTGTTTTGAAAGTCCTGTAAGTATTGTTATTCACCTTATTCCACCACGCCCCTTTTTAATTCTTCGCTCTTCCGCATTTTGTCAACCGACTTCCGCTGCTAATATGGCACAGTGCGTTTGGTGGTTAGAAGATTGTTTGTAGTTCACTTTAACTTTAGCGAAATGACAAATATAGCTACTGCTGTAAATGCTTTATAATTAGGAGCACGGTTAAAACTTCATACGACGCTCGGATAGTGTTATATTGTCCCATCAATCGTCTCGTGGTTAGACGATATGAAGCGGCCGCGTCAAGTAACCTATGGGACAGATTACCTCGTCTTGTCAGGAGTTGATGGAGCAGCATTGGAAATTTTTTAAGTACTTATGCCTAACAATATTTAAAGAGTTTCGTTAAATCCATTTTTTAACATTTTTGTCAAAACATGTTTATTATTATGTTATCATGTTATTATTTTGTTTTATGGTGCTACTTAGCTGTATTTTTTAAGTTATGAAGGTTTAAATCAAAACAAACCAACTGCAGTTGCATTGATATTAATTGGAATGCACAACCAAAAAACTTGATTTCTGAACAATTAACAAAACGGTGGTTATCTCGTTTTGCAACGAAACTCTTCATTTACACAGTGATTTTGTCTTTTTTAAACCAAATGTGCACCTTAGCCAGTCCAATAACTATTTTGTTTTTATGTGGTAATGTACCATGATAGAATTCATTTGCAAACTTGCCAACACTTATTCCTTCAAATCAGGAGACTTAAATCCTTTTAAGTGGAATCTACAAAGCTCACATATGGTTTAAGAAATTCCTTACAGATGATATCTGATCACATTGTAAAGGTTTATATAGCTGCATGGCAGGTTACATCTGATCACATAGTAAAGGTTAAATATAACTGCATGGCAGGTAACATCTGATCACATTGTAAAGGTTTAATATAAATGCACAACATATCACATTGTAAATGTTTAATATCACTGCATGACATCTGATCACATATGAAGGTTTAATGTAACTTTACAACAGGTAAAATCAGGTCACATTGTAAAGGTTTATAAAAATAACTATGGACTAAGAAACAGCTAACTTTTCAGCAAGACCACCCTGCAATAAATTAAAGCTGACAAAGATCGTTGTTTCTCAGCAGAGATATGTACATTTGTGCCAGCTCAACACATTGAAGCAGTTTCTCGGACAGGGACAGGACTAGGCCTTAATTATATTAGGACATTTTAGTTTTTACAAACAAACCCCACAAAAAACAAGACTGGTGTGCATCTTCTGACAAAACAATGGCACTCATATATGTTGAGGTATGTGAGTACAAGGTGTTTTTAAATTATTGTAGCTCAAATATGCATTTTAGCCTGGGACCAGGATAAGCCCTTTCAGGGAAACCGCACCATTTGGATCCTCCCATTGTGTTTCTGCATCACAGTTTAGGAACATGTTGATTGTATCATCCTCACAGTTGTCCACTGCATCACTACACATCAATGCATCTGTGAAAATAATATAACCATAAACATTTTTATGTTAGTATTTAAAATAAACTTGCATCATGATAATTAATATATAAATGGCACCCATTAAACAGAACAGTGTGTGAGATGCATTTAAAAGAGACAGTAACATTATACACACAATCTCTAACTTCAGTGTTAAATATGATGTCGTTTAATAGGTCATTATCAATATCTGAATGAGAAATGAACTGACATTCTAGCATCTGAAATCTCAGTAACTTGTAGGAATCACGTGGGCTACTGTAAGAATGTAATGTACTATAATCTCGTTGTACTATCGTTAATATAAAAATATAGGTGGACAATTAAAACCATTCAAAATAGTTGCATTTTATAAACTAACGTTTCTGATCTTAAGTTTATTCATAGAACGGACTTCACAAATCTAACGTTAGGCGAACGAGCACATTTAGCTAAGATAGCTTACCTGAAACTTACCTGAAACAACACCCGGCGTGGTTTAAAGTTACCGGAACATTGTAGTCGAACCATTACTTGGGATAAGGGTGTTCCTCAGTCGGCTTCCCGTCCATTAAAATTGGTAAGAAACAAACATGGGCGCTTTTTAAGTTTAACGCGTCGCCTTGAGCCACTGCCTCAGCTGCTCATCATCTATGCGGCCGGAAGTACGTTGACAAAATGAGCGCAATGGCGCCGCCCTTGTTGTCGTGAAAAAAAAATGATGAATAGTTTTATTCCATTATATTATAACACATTATATCACAGTTTTAGGTGCATTCAGTGTTTCAATGTAACGTCCCACATTGTCCCACACAGACTTACTAAACCACATTTGGTTTGTTGGGTGGTGGTCCCCCTAAATTTTTTCTTGTATTACATTTTTTTCTTGTTCTTTATAGGTGCAGGCATGCAGTGTGAACATCGTGCAATAGACCCCTTCAACGTTTGTAAACATTGAATGACTATCGGGTGCGTGCGCAGCATGGAATCAAACTGTTCATACCATCCAGGCTTTATAATGTAATCTAACAGGGCTGAAAAAGGATGACTTACCTCAAATGAAGTGAGCACTACAAACACAAGCCTCTTTGATATTTGTATTGTTCCAGTCTGCACGTTAATTGCTTGCAGCTGCAGATGTTGTATTTAGGGCCCGAGCACCGAGGAGCAGGCCAGAATGGCCTGCACCGAAAGGTGCGAAGCCCTATTGTTTTCCTTAGGATTATTATTTTTATTTTTATTAGGGCCCGAGCACCGAGGAGCAGGCCAGAATGGCCTGCACCGAAAGGTGCGAAGCCCTATTGGTTTTGCTCGAATTTATTATTTTTTTTTTTTTTTTTTTTTTTTTTTAACACTTTTGGGCATTTTGGGTGCCTTAACATACTCGAAAACTCTTGAAATTTGGCACAGACGTCAGAGTCGTCCGTCATTGCAAACGGGCAAAGGCTGGAACACGGGCGTGGCACGGGGGCTCTGTAGCGCCCCCTGTAATGCAAAATAAAACATTGATGCACAGATCGTGCAAACATGTACGCACATGTACGAGAGTTGGTACGCATATAGATCTCATCGACCCGAACAACTTTCGCCCTCTAACATTTAAGCTCCGCCCAACAGGAAGTCGGCTATTTTGGATTGTTTAAAAAATGCATGCGTTGAACTTTTGAATACTCCTCCTAGAGGATGCATGCGATTGACACCAAAAGTGGTGAACATGATGTCGAGACATTGGACTTGCTAAATTGCGAAGGGATTTTTGATATCTCGAACGGTTCTGCCATGGCGAGCCGACAAAGTTGTGGCGAAATCAGAGAAACAGGAAGTGTCTAATATCTAAAGCAAAAAATGTCTTACTGTAATGACACGCGGGGTGTTTGTTCGTCTGAAGATTCCGATCGCATCGATGTGCCTATTGTGAGTCTCGGGTATAGCGCCACCACCAGGTGCCAGGAAGTGTGTCAGTCACAAAGCTGGATTTTTTTGAAAGTTCCATGCAATGTTCTTTTAAATACTCCTTCTAGGATTTTCATGCGATTGACACCAAAAGTGGTCACCATGATGCCGAGACATTGTAGATGATAAATTGCGAAGGGATTTTTGATATCTCAAACGCTGTTCCCATGACAACGCGTCAAACTTTACTTTCATTTTAAAGGCATATTTAAGCCTTTCAGTTCCATACAGTTAACTTTTAAATACTCCTTCTAGGATTTTCATGCGATTGACACGAGAAGTGGTCAACATGATGCCGAGACATTGTAGATGATAAATTGCGAAGGGATTTTTGATATCTCAAACGCTGTTCCCATGGCAACCTGTCAAACTTTACTTTCATTTTAAAGGCATATTTGAGCCTTTCATACAGTTAACTTTTAAATACTCCTTCTAGGATTTTCATGCGATTGACACGAGAAGTGGTCAACATGATGCCGAGACATTGTAGATGATAAATTGCGAAGGGATTATGATATCTCAAACGCTGTTCCCATGGCAATGCATCAAACTTTACCTTCATTTTTACACATATTTAAGGCTGACAGTTACATGCTGTGAACCTTTAAATACTCCTCGTATGGGATTCATGCGATTGACACCAGAAGTGGTCAACATGATGCCGAGACATTGTAGATGATAAATTGCGAAGGAATTTTAGACATCTCGAACGCTGTTCTCATGGCAACGCGTCAAACTTTACTTTAATTTAAGGCATGTTTAAGGCTCTTGGCGTGCTTAGTTGAACTTTAAATTTGGCACACACATCCAGAGATGTATAAGTACTAAAGTACTAGGGACCCAGACTTGAGTAAAAGTACAAGTGCTCTATCAAAAAAGTGAGCACACCACTTAAGTGGAAGTACTGAAGTATTAAACATGTTTTGTACTTAAGTATTGCAAGTAGTTTATTTTAAAATATACTACTCAAGTACTGAAAGTAAAAGTACAAGTATTTTCGGCTGTTAAGTGTTGACAAAAAGGTCAGACATAGGCGTGTCTCTTAAGTGGCTCACTAGTGCACCTGTTTGTCTAAAATGTGGGGTTTCTTTTACCTACAGTCCCCAAATGGCTCAGAAACAACATTAAATAGCCCACTGATATTTTACCCACTTGATGCCCTTGCCCACCGTGCATCGTTTACTCGGACGCACCGTGTAGCGGTAAAAAAACGTGCGAGGGCCCGCCATCGCTGCTTGCAGCTATATTTTTTTTTATTTTTTCAACACTT
Organism: Misgurnus anguillicaudatus; assembly: GCF_027580225.2. Taxonomy (NCBI): domain Eukaryota; kingdom Metazoa; phylum Chordata; class Actinopteri; order Cypriniformes; family Cobitidae; genus Misgurnus; species Misgurnus anguillicaudatus. The sequence goes on from NC_073358.2 coordinate 22,010,145, forward strand.
GACCTAATTTGGGTCCCTTAACATACTCGAAAACTCTTGAAATTTGGCACACATGTCAGAGTCCCGTACCACTAGGCTCATGCAAAGGCTGAAACACGGGCGTGGCACAGGGGCTCTGTAGCGCCCCCTGTAATGCAAAAACAAACATTGGTGCACAGATTGGGCAAGCATGTACGCACATGTACGAAAGTTGGTACGCATATAGATCTCATCGACTCGAACAACTTTCGCCCTCTAACATTTTAGCTCCGCCCAACAGGAAGTCCGCCATTTTGGATTGTTTAAAAAATGCATGCGGTGAACTTTTGAATACTCCTCCTAGGGGATTCATGCAAATGACACAAAAAGTGGTGATCATGATGTCGAGACATTGGACTTGCTAAATTGCGAAGGGATTTTTGATATCTCGAACGGTGTTGCCATGGCGAAGCGGCAAAGTCATGGCGAAATCAGAGAAACAGGAAGTGTCTAATATCTATGGCAAAAAATGTCTTATTGTAATGACAAGCGGGGTGTTTGTTCATCTGAAGATTCCGATCGCATCGATGCGCCTATTGTGACTCCCGGGTATAGCGCCACCACCAGGCGGCAGGAAGTGTGTCAGTTACAAAGCTGGATTTTTTTGACAGTTCCATGCAATGTTCTTTTAAATACTCCTTCTAGAAAAATCACGCAATTGACACCAAAAGTGGTCAACATGATGACGAGACATTGTAGATGATAAATTGCGAAGGGATTTTTGATATCTCGAACGCTGTTCCCATGGCAACGTGTCAAACTTTACTTTCATTTTAAAGGCATATTTAAGCCTTACAGTTTCATGCAGGGAACTTTTAAATACTCCTTCTAGGATATTCATGCGATTGACACCAAAAGTGGTCAACATGATGCTGAGACATTGTAGATGATACATTGCGAAGGGATTTTTGATATCTCGAATGTTGTTCCTATGGCAACGCGACAAATTTTACTTTCATTTTAAAGGCTTATTTAAGCATTACAGTTGCATGCGATGTTCTTTTAAATACTCCTTCTAGGTAAATAATGTTATTGACACCAGAAGTGGTCAACAAGATGCTGAGACATTGTAGATGCTAAAATGCGAAGGAATTTTTGACATCTCGAACGCTGTTCCCATGGCAATGCATCAAAGTTTACTATTATTTCAGGCATATTTAAGGCTCTTGGCGTGCTTAGATTAAATTTAAATTTGGCAAACACATCAGAGTTGTCGGCTGTTAAGTGTTGACAAAAACGTCAGATAAAGGCGTGTCTATTTAGTGTCTCACTAGTGCCTCCATTTGTCTAAAATGTGGGGTTTCTTTTACCTACAGTACCTAAATGGATCAGTAGCAACATGAAATATTCCACTAATATTTACACACTTGATGCACATGCCCACCGTGCATCGTTTTCTCGGAGGCACCGTGTAGCGGTAAATAAACGTGCGAGGGCCCGCCATCGCTGCTTGCAGCTATATTTTTTGTTTTTGAGATTCTGCATGAATCGCGAAAACTTAACGGAAGACCTGGTGCGATTTTCACAGCCCACGACGTAAGTAGGCATTTTTGACGATACCGAATAATACGCAACTCTATCTGCTGTCATGGCTTTTCTGACCCCGACATGCGCAGTGGAAACTGCCTGTGACGTGAACCGTGAAGGGGTCTATAGAGATGCCAAATTCCGGATTTGCGTGCATATGATACGCCAGTCCTTCCCATTCACTTATATCGTTTCGTGTCATTTTATTTATTGGTTTCTCATATGTTTTCTGTTTTTTAAACCATTTACGCTTGGGTTTAGGGTTAGATTTCAGATTTGTTTAAGCAGGTTATTTAATATACAGGTTTCTCTAGGTTTTATCTATATTTAAGCCATGGTTGCTTGGAGTTGGGGTTAAAGCACAATAATCACACTGCGTGTCATTTGTACGCTTTTTGGTGAAAATGGGTTGTATATACTGCAAACCTCACAATACTGAATGACATTTTGTTAAACCAGAAAAAATGTAGATACTAGGCACGTAAGAGTTCAGATCCCAGTGCTTTTATGTACTCTTCATGTGATCTGCTCTTTAATAAACTGACTGATCACGACATGGAGATAAATAGCATTAAGAGGTATTTTATTATGAGTTATGAGTTGTTTCCTCTATTTGTGTGTGTTTTTTTGTGTTTGTCTGTGTGCCAGTATCACTCTGAGAACTGACTGTTCACTTAACAAAGGCACCAAAGCTTTACTTGAACATTTTGCACTTCTGAAACAACCAGCCTTAGGATGATCGCCCATTTTCCAGTGATGACAGCGAAGACAGAAGCCAAGAACATTCCAGATAGAGAGTTGCCTAAAGTTACTCCAGTCTGCATGCATGTTTTGTGTTGAACGAAAAGTTTGACGGTTCTTGATAGAAGGCAGAGTTTCGAATTAGATATTACACATATTCCCAAGGACGGAAATAAGATTGGTTATAATTTTCACAAGCTGTTTTATTATGATTTAAACTTTCGGAGAAAACCCTGAGTATAACATAATATCGTGTTGACATGGTGCTGAAAGTTTGTGCTACTGACATATGGTGCTGAAAATTAAAACTGAAAATGAACTTTCGCTGTGCTTTTACATATTTATGACGCATTTAAGAAAAATAAATTATTTTATTATTTACTGAAATTATTTCCAAACACTGATTTTTATCTCAGTGAATGCCATGCACAATAATGATCACACCTACAGTATACTTTTGTGTGTGTGTGTGTGTGTGTGTGTGTGCGTGCGTGCGTGCATGTGTGCATGTGTGTAAACTTTTCCTGTAAATGTTTCTAAATCCATTTAAAGTATTTGGTATGGTGTTGCGAACATGTCTGAAGCCCAAACAGAAGAGGTTTCATACAGTACAAGCAGCCAAAAGTGTTGTGGTCTAATTTGTTGTAAACCTCCTCCATTCGGTTTGATCAAAGAGCTGTTGGCATCATTTCAAAGGGAAGACCGAGGTAGACAATAAGTGAAAGAGCAAGAGAAAGCAAACTTCACACTCAAATTCTGCATCCTTTCTCTAAACCTCTAAGGCTTTGTCAGCTGACAAAATCTGTCAATTTGAGCCAGCGTTAAATTGCCTGTTCTTATCCTTTACCTCTTTTGATAAACAAGATAGAAGATTGTTGCAATGAAAAAAGAACACAACCTGTTTGTATCACAGTGGAAGTGGGAACATATTAAAGTGAAGAAATTTGAGTTGTCTGAATTTTGATGTTTAAATTAATTATCAGTTACAGTCATGTGGTCAAATGGTTGTGGTTAAATACAAGTTTCAAGTAATACAAGTAATTTGATTAGTTCATATGTGCCTGTTTAGGCACAAAGGTCGCCTGTTTAACGCCTATGCTGTCAATAAAGAAAAACCAAGCATTCATTCAGCTGCTTCATGTGATGTTGAAAAAAGTAAAGTGATGCATGGTCTGTGTTCATCTGTTCTCTTCACAAATGAGAACACATATTTAAGCTCATCTTGTAAGTTCATGATTAAAAATAAAAACAAAAGCTATTAATTATTATCATTAAAATATGAAATGAAGGATAATGACGAACAATGAAAAAGTCTAAAGCAACCTCTGGCTCCAACATAAGCCACCCTCAGCCTCCTGCCGCAGACGAGACAGACATGCTCTCTGACACTATCCCGTCCTGTTGATGTTGGCTTGAACAGGCTGTCACTGAGCTTTAGCTCCACAGGAAAGTCCAATATTTGAACTTTTCATCGCTGGTGTGCCGGACTATGGATTTGCCTGAAGAAGGTCAGCTTTGTTGAGGAGATGACAACCAGATGGAGAAAATTCTGTGGCGGGCTTTGGCACAGAACAGCTAAGATCTACCATTTGCTGTGAATGGAAGTGTAATTTTTATAAATACGGTGTAGAGCATGCACTGCCCGCTAAGGTTATGCAATATATATTCACTAGACTCTTCATTGGATCTGGAATATGGTTTAGGGGATTTCAGGTGAACAAAACTGGGCATGGCAAAAAGTTTGATCCATATTTCAAGTATAATAACAGCTACCATTCATTACCAAACATGGATTCTATAGATGACAGAAAATAAAAAAGCATACCATTTTAAATCTATCTCAAATGTTTGACCAAATGATAAGATTTATTAATGAGTTTGATTTTGTCCTCCATTCAATTTATTTATTTTATTTTATTTATTTATTGGTTTATTTGATAGGGGCCATAAATATTCATTAACATTGTTGTATATAAATGCACCATGTACTGTAAATATGCCAGAATTAGTAAAAATAACCACTTTTTATACTGTATGTAGTCCCTATAAGCAGGTAACATAAGATTAACATAAAGACAACCAACAATCATACAACATTCATTCACTAAAAATGAAAAGATGCACCACTTTATATACCAAACAAGCATATTTGAAATGTTTAAAATGATCACAGCTTAAGAATGCATGTCTCTCTAAGATATCAGAATAGTAAAATGACAATGTATTTTATCAAAAAAATGTATGGCTTTCTTAAATAGAGATTCAATAATTTTAAGAGTAGTTATGCTTGTTCATGACCAGTTATGAAACACTACTAAATATGTGGAAAAAATCATAAGAACAACTTGGCAGCTTTAGTGTTAACAAATGGCCTAACATGTTTTAAATTAAATTGAATTTAACTTTATTTGTCACCTTGCAGAAGGTGAAGAGGAGGGAAGTTTTAATGTTTGTAAAATAGAGAAAAATATATTGACAGCACTGTCCCTCAGATTAAAGTCTGACGCATTCTTCAAATTCACTGTTAGGCACTACACAAAAGTCACATAAATCATAAGAGTCAATACCTCTACAACTTTTCAGAATGTCCAATTATTTTATGCTTCCTTTAATATCTGTTTACAGTTTCCCAAAATAGATAGGAAAAAGACAATATTAATGATCAAGGTTTGGAGGAAGCGAAACCTCAAAACAACACCAATGATCAATCACAGTGTTTTAGGGCTGTTTTTGTCTTTTTGTCCCAGCTTGAAAGCCTCCGTTTTGCTGTTACTATGAAATGGGTATGACACATCCCTTTCATCCTGCTGCAACATAACAGTTCAGGGAATACAGTTTATATTTAAATGTATGACAAGAAAACCAGGCCAGTATCTTTTTTTGCTCTTGCCATCATTTGAATTATGCACTACGCTGTAAAAAGTGAAAAGTTGGTTCAACTTATCAACTTAAAAACTTACTTCAGTTGGTAACACATACAAAATTTTACATTTCCTTCGCTGTGTAAGTGTATTAGTATGTTAACGATATGCAAAAGATACAAATCCAAAGTAAACGATGACGCGAGTTATCATTTCCAACGTAATTCTCTTTTCTTGGATTACAACAAACACACAGATTGTAGGCAACAGTTTACTTCCTGGGCCGGTTGATGCTGACTCGACGGTCATTGTCATAATTCCTCCAGCTTCTGACATACAGCCTGTACAGTAAGTAGTATACAGTATGTTTTCATATTTAAAGAATTTACTGACTATTTAAACCATGACTCAAAGACAAGTTTTGTGCAGTGCAGAGCAGCGCTTTTTGTTTGTCGTTTCTACAATCTCAAATGCAGACATGGTTTTATGTTTTAGTATCCTTAACTTACCAATCTGTTACGTACTTCTGAAGTCGTGCTGGCAAAGTTGATTGATTAACTTGGTCATCTGCATTTTCTGGATCAGATTCGACTCGTGTTGATAAGGTAGTAAAGACCATATTAACTCCTGTCAGCATTGCATTGGGAGCTAATCTTCAAAACATGGTAGGGAAGCATCACATTTTCAGCTGACGTCAAAAATTATTCATACAAATCACAACGTACTGGTAAGCTGGCCAATCAGGGACACAGCGATGAGCTTATCTGGAGCTACAAAAATATATGGTATGTGGAAAATACTGTGTTTTTTTAACCACAAACCATGCGAACACATTGTATTATACCAAATACACAAAATAACGTTGTTTTTAGCACCGAAATAGGTGCTTTGTAAATTCTTCACCTAACGTGAAATTAAAGTGAAATTTTAAGTTGAAAAAAAATTTGGTGTTAACAATTTAAGTATTTTATTATTGATTCAACTTCACTCTAAGAAAGGTTGTGTTAATTTTAACACATTGTTTTGTGTTAAACTATTTAACACATTATGTGTTATTTTAACACATTATGTGTTATTTTAACACATTGTGTGTCATTTCGTGTAGATAAATAAATGAAATGGACAACACAGGATGTGTTAGAACAACACAAAGTGTGTTATTCCAAAAATAACACAGAGATGTGTTAAGTTAAGGACAACACACTAGATGTGTTGTCCTTAACTAGACACAAGATGTGTTGATTTAACACATTCATTTTAAGAGTGTTTTTAGAGTGTATTTGCATTAACTTTGAACCAACTTTTCACTTTTTACACTATAAAAATTCCTTGCTGCATTTAAACTTTTTAGTTTATCAACTTGAATTTACAATTTATTTAAAATAAATAAACACTTTATTTTCAAATGAATTGTAATTTCAACACTCTTAAAAAGGATTTACACATCTTTGTGCGTTAAGCTTTTAACACATTATGTGTAATTTTAACACATTATGTGTCATTTTGTGTTGATTTTGTGTTAAAATATAACACAAGTTGTGTTAACATGTGTTGTTTCAATGATAACACAGAGATGGGTGGATTCTGAGACAACGCATTTAGTGTGTTTTCCCAGAATCAACAATAATGTGTTGTTTTTAACACATTCGTTCTAAGAGTGAAGTTGATTAAACTTGTAAGTACAAAAAGTAATATTTACAGTGTATTAAGGTAAAAATATTTAACAAATAACTAAAAATACTTGTAAACTTATCCTGCATAAATTTGATACATTTGAAAAAACGAATGGCCTTAAAAAGTCATGGACAAGACTGCTCAGGTTTGCCTGGTGTGATCATGCAGTAACACATATCATGTAAAGCACATCTAAGGGGCTAATCACACCAAAAGCACTTTAAACGCTTGGAAACGCAAGGCGCACTGCCTTTTTTAAAAAAAGAGCAGTGTGACGCGGCTTTTTATATTGCTAAGCAACCACTGAGTCAGATGTCTAGTCAATCAAATATTGAAGCGTAAGCAATCTTTGCTGTTAACTGTCATATTAGCAGAAACTTTAAAAAGAGGGCGCTTGCTCTGACCTTGTTTGAGGGTGAGAGGTGCACAAACACACAGGAGAGAGTCAGCGAGTGGAGTTCGGTTCTTTAAAGCAACTGTAAACTTCCCTCACCACAACGTAAGGCCAGCCTCTCCCCTCATTCGATTGGACAATGGAAAGACGCGCATGATGTCGGGCACTTCTCCGCTCTCAGCGCTCCTTCAAAAGTGCGTGCTGTGGCTGGCAGCAAAAACCGCAAGGCGCTCGGTGCGAATAAACAGCACGCAAATGCTCCCTGCCCATAGAATATCATTCAAAAAAGGCGCCTGCAACTGCCATAAACGCTTTTGGTGTGATTGGCCCCTAAGTCATTTAAAGGTACAGTATGTTTTAGCGGCATCTAGTAGTGAGATTGCGAATTGCAACCAACCCTGAATTTCAAAATGCAATAAGACGCTACGAAAGCTGCCACAGAATAAAATGTCATCGTCTGAGACAACATATAGGGACAAAACACACTCCATAGAACAATTTGTCCATTTAGGGCTAATGTAGAAACTTACATGATAGGACACTCGCGGTGTATGTAGATAAAAATGGCTTATTCTAAGGTAATAAAAACATACAGTTAATTATGTCTTTATACACCACTGATAATATAGTTATGTATATTATATTGCATTTCTGTCAAAAGATCCTTTAAAAAGTTACACATTGCACCTTTAATATACAGTAGTCTGACACTGTGTGTGATTAGATAAACTAAAGCAATAAGCCCCGCAAAGCAGTGGGTTACCAGTGCATTTTATAACAGCTAATGGGCGTTGTTAGGCCCTTAGCTGTTATAAAATGCACTGTAACCCCACTGCTTCGCGGGGTTTATTGCGTTTATGAAACGGTTACTTCATATGCATAGCAGGGTTTCACAAAATGAAACACAGATAAGTTGTAATTATATTACAAATATTACTCTGCCAAACAAAGTAGTTCCTCAGAATCAAGTGTGGCTGCAACAGAGCGCAATTCTCAAGCAACACAGACGCAGCAAAGACACAATGAAAATATGATTTAAGACTGTGGTGTTTATTTTTATAAATCAACATTCATCTAAAATATACATTAACATTTATATCATGCAACTGTTGAAGTGATGATCAAATATGCTTGGAAGCATGCTTGACTCTTTTTCCGTCAGCGTTTTTTTTTTAAAAGTTGCCACCCAGTTTTAGTTTAATGTCTTGCAGAAAAATTATTTAACACAAAATATCAAATGAAAGAACAGACCATCCGCTTTCCAACAACAACAACAACAAAAAACGTTTCATCCTACCTTCATTTGTTCTCTTATCACCTCTAAAATTTTCAGCTAAAAGCGGAGATAATTCCATTTTTGTGAAGAACTTTTGTAAGAGATCAGATTCAGAGCATGATCAAAACTTACACGTCACACTAAATCCACCATAACGCTGTTGTGTCGAGTGAATGCGTCAGTGTTTAAGGTGGGTAAGATTGCCATCTAGTGGATAATAGCGGAAATATCAATTTAGGACAAAAACAACCCAGAGAACGTTTTCTCTTTATTGACAAAATAACTGTGTAAAAAATTATTAAAGACTGTGGTGTTTATTTTCATAAATCAGTACGCAGCAACAGTGGCACAGTGATACTTGTGATGCGGTCTGAACCGTGGGTTTACCGGGGTATTTTATCACGGCTTAGAACGCGTTTCAACCAATCAGAATGAAGAACCAGATCTGGCAAACTCGAGCGTCTCTTTTATCATAAACCCTTTAGACGCGTCTGCAGCAGGCACTTCTTTTGACAAGACACGTGATGCAAATAGGTTCACTCGACGCGCTGAACACATATTTTGAAATGACAACCACACACATGACGGGCTACATACATGTTGTGACGAACTTCGCATCGTGCGACCTCGAAAAAAAAGAAGTCACCGGCCGCCACTGACTGACATGCTCCGACACTACGCTGTGAGCAATGTACAGTACGTTTGCATCCCCTTGAGACTACCAGGAGTAACCTATACTGGAAATAAGAAGTTGAGTTTTATATTTAAGAATTTCACATTACTTTTTCTTTAATGGTGGCGTAATAACTTTATATAAGAAATTTGACTGAAATGTCCTCTAAAAACAAAGGAACATGACTTTTTTTATTCCACATTTCCCCAGATATCTCCATCAGACTCATATCTTCCAACACACATTGAATTGGTCTCAACTGACAAGACCCACTGAGAACAACATGCATCGTCATGACTATTATAGTGAAACAGGCAATTCGCCAGTCTTTGTTTTGAATGAGAAAGGGCCTTGTCATTAAACACATTTGTTTGTTTCATTTGTTTGTGCAATGAAACAATGTTGAACTAAAGTCAAAAGTTAAACGTAAACAGCTACAAAAAGTTAAAACTAAACAGATGTCACCAGCTATGTCATTATAGACTGATTATTATTTTTCTCACAGGGGTTGCAGCTAAATGAGCCAAAAAATTTAAACAATGATCCTTGAAATAAAGAACAATTCAAATTGTGCCTGAATGCGTTGAAAGATCAACTGCTGAACAACATAAGGCAAATGTTGTTCAACTTGTACATTTTACATTTCCTTCTCTCTTCTGGCACAGTGCCAACAGGGCAAACAGATAAATCTCAATTATGAAAACACACCCACCACATTTGTTTTCATCTAGTGATATTTTCCCCCCAGAAATATCCTATGTCTGAACACAAGCTAAAGCTGAAAGACACAGTCCATTTACATGCCTTATCTTTGGCGAAGAATAAATGCAATATTACCATGGATAAAAATCCTTTACTGTGAGATGGATTAAAAATCATATTCTCTGTGGTATCCTGATAGAGATCATTTATTGCTCAAAAGTAATCTAATAGACTGCAAATCAATAGTAGTTTTGTGATTATCTTGTGTGATTTTATAGTTTAACTGATACATTTTCTTTCTGTAGCAAATTCACATTTAGGAGCTTGGCAGCCTTCACAACAAACAATGGGGTAGACTGAATACTATGAATATATTTTCCCGAAGGAAATCAGGAATGTGAATGACTAAGAGAAGACATTTTCTGGAAAGCGCACGTTGTTTACATTTAGGAGACAATAAATTTCTAGGCTTTTTGAAGGGAATTCCTGGAAAAATGGAAATGGCACTGCTTTCTCCAGTCCTCATGTAATTGATGTTCACACATGTTTTAAGACTTTAAAAACTCTCCATCTCTTTCTTTTAGCGATGCACTGAAAGGAAAATTGTCGTCAAATCAAACTTTGGATAATACCAGCAAATCCTTCCAAAGCTTGGAAATAAATCCAGCATTTTCGGCCGAACATTTCCAGTGGTCAAAATTTTTGTACCACATATCCATACTTCTGAGCAATTTTGGAATTGTTACTGAACTTTTAATGAATCTTTTACAGCACATGTAAGGTTTGTTGTAAGTGTTATTTGGGGCTTTAACGGTGCTGTGTACAGTATAGATTCTAGTGGCATCTAGCGGTGAGATTGCGAATTGCCTCAAACCGCTCAGTCCACAGCTCACCCCTCAATTTCGAAGCGCATAGCTGCCAATGGACAAACTTTTCATTGTATGAGACAACATAAGGATGAAACGCGCTCTGTAGAACAGTTTGTCCACTGTAGGGCTGCTCTAGATACTGGAGACCTGCGGTGTATGTAGATATAAATGGCTCATTCTAATGCAGGGTTCACACCAGAGGCGGTAGAGGCGGCAAGCGCGAGTGATTTACATGTTAAGTCAATGCAAAGACATGATTAGGCATCCTGCGGCACGGTACACATCGTAAGCGCGGCGCGAAAGGCGCGTTAACCAGCAGGACCTTGCTGTAGTAATGACGTGATTACAGGAAGCGAGCGGAGTGGCGGAGTCCCAGGGGAGTCGCAGAAGCCCCTCCAATGACGCGAATTTCCGAGTGAATATCTTGAATGACTAGAATTTCATACGCGGCTTTCACGTGCGAATGAAGCGAGTGAACTCAAAATGATCAAGCATTCAACTACGCGAGAATAGCGCATTTTTGCCGCCTCTACCGTGGCTGGTGGGAATGCACCATAAGTGTGCGTTCACAACAGACGCGGAAGAAGTGGAAAAAATGCACTATTTGAGCGTAGTTGGGCACTTGATAATTTTGAGTTCACTCGCTTCATTTGCGCGTAAAAGTCCTGTCATTCGCGCTTGAAATTTCAGCACAGGAACAATCCCTTCTAAAATGCATTAAACTTTCGTTTACAAAGACGTGAAGGTGTTCACTGATATGCTCACACAAAAATCGCTGCAAAAGATGCTTTCCAACAGGTTTTATCATAGTTTTTGTCCAACTCCATTGACTTGTATAAGATGTGCTGTGAGGTACGGTATTACTCCGCACCAGGAACGTTGTTTGTATTCTTGCAATTGGCAAAGGTGTATTATCGCCACCAACTGGGCTGGAATGTCTATAAGTTCTCAACGGAAGAATAACGGAAGTGTGGGGCGTTAGGAAAAATAGGTCCACAAGTTTACAACGAATGCTAAAACACCTGTTGGAAAGCATCTTTTGCAGCGATTTTTGTGTGAGCATATCAGTGAACACCCCTGACCACTCGCTGAGTTTCATGTCTTTGTAAACGAAAGTTTAATGCATTTTAGGAAGGATTCTTCCTGTGCACCTATACAGCCATTGTAGAGGTGGGAGGTGAACACCCGAAAATTTGTCCAAATTTCAGTCAAAACCGTTCTATTTCATCATAAACAATCTGAAAACAGGGCTTTAAGTGTAAAATACCGAACTTGTCCTTTAACGCTTCTTCCGCATCTGGTGTGAACACACCATAAGGTAATAAAAACAATACAGTTCATTATGTAAGGTCTTTATACACCCACTGATAATATAGTTATGTATATTATATTGCATTTCTGTTAAAAGATTTTTGTAAAAGTTAACCATTGCACCTTTAAAATACTTTAAATGGTTAGTTTAAATGAAGGTTTACACAAGTGCATGTTTAGCACCAAAATGTACATTTGCTTTTAAATGATATTCTTGTCACTGTGTATACAAGACCCACATGATAAGTAATTTCGTTATTAATGTTGTTGTATTTCATCTGTTTTAATAAGAGGATACGATAAGAGAGTGTCTGTTCCTTAAATATACTTCAATTACAAATACAGTCATGGAATTTTCAACTAATCTGTGCATTCAGGAAAGTCTTTCCAGAATGATGTGAAAGCATTCAGACATGGAAGGAGGAAAGTGGGAAACAATGAGCAACAAAAGCAAACAACAGAGAGACATAGACAGAGCAAGAGTGACAGAGAGGACAGTAGAAATCTCACATATTCGCTTTCGCCTTCATACAATAAAACCACCTGCTGGCACTGTTTCATTTAATCCGCCCACTCTTTCAGACTTAAATTCCTCAAGGGCACATCAAGTAGAGAGCCGCCTCCCGCCGCGGCACCCCTCTGCATGCCATACCTCAACATTATCCAAAGTGAACTCACATCTCAAGCTCTTTCAACACTGTCAGCGGTCAGCCATGTCAGCACAGCTGCCCTTAGAATGGAACACATACAGATTTCAACTTCATTTCAGCTTCCAAACACCATACAGTGTAAACAATTTATACAATAAATAAACTATATATATATATATATATATATATATACAGAGAGAGAGAGAGAGAGAGAGAGAGAGAGAGAGAGAGAAAGAGAAAGAGAGAGAGAGTTGTCACACAGGAAAGTTGGCTCAATGTTTATGACTATTTATTGTTTACAGTACTTATTTTTGATGTGTTTCATCATTGTGGGTACAATGGAACAATTTGCTAAAAACAGGCTGTGTGATGGCTTCCATTATGACAAATTGTCCCATATAGACACAAAATGTCACCGTGTTTTCAGTGTACAATATGTTTCCTGGGCAACACTGGAATTAAAAATAGCTTTTTGAAGGCAAAATTCAGGGCTTGTGCTTATACAGAAACACACTTTAAAAGCATAATAGAAACTACTTTATTCAAAAGTAAACATAATTGATTCTCCGATCACACAATTTGCTTCCCCTGATCACAAATTGATTAATTCAAAGACACAAGATGATATGAGGAGCTTAGATGCAAAAGCCTAGGGCTGGCCCGAGTGGTTCTCAAACTGGGGGCCGGGGCCCCCCTGCGAGATGGTGCCAGGGGGCCCCCAGTTTTATGACATTTTATAAAATACATTCATTTTTCATAAATTTGTGTAATTAAACCTAAAAAAAATAAGGCTACTAACCAACAGCACTACTTTATATACTTTAATATGTTTTGTCTAATTAAAATGTTATGTTTTAGAACAAAATTGTCATACATTTTCTTTGGGGGGGGGGGGCGCGAAAGAATGCACCATACATAAAGGGGGGCCACACGCTGAAAAAGATTGAGAACCACTGCTATAGGTGATACAGGTGATCGCTTGGGGCTCCACCTCATCAGGGGTCTATCTTGTGTTTAATAGCCTTGCTTGTTTCTTGCTTTGTCAGCTATTAAATGTGTAATGTATCTGGTTTGTTGTACTCTAGTGTTTTATCTTGTTATACTTCATTAAATAACTTGCGTTTGGATCCTACCCTACTCCCTATTAGTGGTGGGCAGACCGAGGCTTCGAAACATCAATATGAAACCGCTTCCACAGTGACACATAGTGGCCACTGGCATGTCATCCTTGTCAATGGTTCAGATGAGCGCTGATCAATTGTAGCCACATGTTGTTTGTGCGACACAAATGCTTGGGTGGCGGAGTGGATAGTGTTCTCAATTAACATGCTGGTGCCTTAGGATCAAACCCAGGACGAAGCATCACTGTCCACATCGGTATGAAGAATTTAAAGCGGTCATTTTTTGTGATCCCATTTTTCAAACTTTGATTTGGTGTGTAAGGTTGCTGTTAAAGCAAAAATAATGCCTGGTAAATTATAACGCTAATAAAGCTATAAAGTTCAATACCAAGCGATATATTTTCTCTAACAGAATTCGCTTTTCAAGGTCTACATAGAACGGTTTGGACTACAGACCTCTACTTCCCAGATATATGACGTCAATATAAGAGTTTTTGACTAAACTCCGCCCACAGGAATACGTCAGGCGCCAGCTAAGCTCAAACGGCTCTGGCTAAGCTAAGCTGCTGTTCAATCAGAACACACTAAACAAACTACACAATCAGAATTCGTTATGTATTTCTAAAGGAGGGACTTCATACAACAAGGAAGACATCAGCCCGTTTTTAGGACAGTGAAAAGAGCGGTATACAGATTGTGTAAAGAGTTGTTTATAGAATACTGAGTTTTTTTTACGCACGAAACATTAACGTGTTATATTGCGCACCGTAAACACAAATAAAGCTTTGAAAACAGAGGAGAAACAGGACCTTTAAAAATAAACGTTTTTGTTTTTAATTGTTTTCACATCTGTATGACAACAATGTGAGCTCGCTTTGGGCTCCTTCTTGTGAATTATAGGTTATTCTGGTCATGAAAATGAGAGATTAATAAATTAAATAGGGGTAAATAATAATAAGAAATTCATTAAATAAATAAAGCCACAATGACACATTTCTTACATATAAAGATTTTTATTCAGAAATATAAATAATTATTTTGTTGAAGGACTCAGCTTCTTTGTTACATATAATTTCTCCAGCTTTTGAAAAAAAAAAAACCGTATCACTCGGGACACTTATTGCTGGCATGTGGAGAAGACTTGTCTTTCTTTTCAATAACTCATCTGTGAGGTATTTTTGTTCCCAACCCTGTCAATCAAACACAGATTTGACAGGTATACGCCACCCTTTGAAACACTTGTGAAATGTGCCTAAGCTTCATTTAGCCGTTGTCATGTAACATGGGTGTTTCGAATCACACTTCGGACCAGTCTTTGGAAACATCAACGCTTTGAGATCTTGACATTGTCGACAAGTGTTATTTGTGTTATTAAAGCAATAAGCCCCGCGAAGCAGTGGTTTACAAGTGCATTTTATAACAGCTAAGGGGTGTTGTTAATTCCCTTAGCTGTTATAAAATGCACTGTAACACCACTGCTTCGCGGGGCTTATTGCTTTTATAAAATGGTTACTTCATATGCATAGCAGAATTTCATAAAATAAAACACAAATAAGTTGTAATTATATTAGTACAAATATTAAATCTTCCGCCAAATAAACAGAGCGCAGTTCCCAAGCAACACAGACGCAGCAAAATGAAAATAGGATTAAAGACTGTGGTGTTTATTTTCATAAATCAACATTCATCTAATTTATACATTAATATTTATATCGTGCAGCTGTTGTAGTGACAACCAAATATGTTTGGAAGCATGCTTAATCTTTTCCCGTCAGCGTTTTTAAAAAAAGTTTTTTAAGTTTTAGTTTAATGCCTTCAAGAAAAATTTTCTTCTTTAAATAAACACTAAATATATCAAATGAAAGAACAGACCCTCTGCTTTCATTTGTTCTCTTATCACCTCTTTTTAGCTAAAATGAGTCAGTGTTTAAGTTGGGTAAGATCGCCATCTAGTGGATAATAGCGGAAATGCAGATTTGACGTTAAAGAACAATAAAGAGAAGCGTTTTCTCTTTATTGATGAGATGACTCAACAATATTTATTGACATTTATCTGGATATCGCCATTAATTGTGCAATTGTAGAACAATTAAAAATATGATTAAAGACTGTTGTGTTTATTTTCATAAATCAATACGTAGCAATATATCTGCTGACACAGATTCCTAATGGGGAGAATTAAAAAGTTCGGACTCGGGTCGGACTCGGGCTGAGAATTCTGATAAGCTGTCGGACAAGGGCCGGGCTAGGGCTTAAGCATCTCGGGCCAGGGCTGGGTCAGGGCTTAGATTTCAGGCCCGTGCAGGGCTCTAACCCCTGGTTGCTCCAGAGGTGTGTAACCTCTGAGATATATAGCAATTGTAAGTCGCTTTGGATAAAAGCGTCAGCTAAATTAATAAATGTAAATGTCTGTTCATTGGCAATTGGCACGCAAGTGCATATAATGCAAATGATACTAACGTGTAGTAATTCATAAGTTTTCTAGTTATGTTGCAGGCTTGTGACTCGCTGCGCCTGTGGTACACGTCCAGGAGCTTAGCTTTTTTAGGAAAGTAGCCGTACAGCTGATCTGTCTTTTATAAATTTAATCAAACTAAAGACTCTTCAGAGATATGAAGGATGCAATACAACTCTATATGTACTCAAGATTTTCATAAGATTAGCAGAAACAGTGTGTGTTATGTGACCCTAAAGAATTAATATGGGGGCAGAGACTGGGAAGATCAAGGTAAATATTCTGGTATATAAAGAAGTTCATTGTAAATCAGTTCATAACAAAATGCATATGACAAATCCTCTATTATTGTGCATTTCTACAGCAGTGTTACCACATTAACACCACGAATCACAATAAATGTAATGTGACTTTCAGGTGGGAGTTTGGTGCGGATATCTAAACTAGAGAAAATCATGTTCGGGTGGGTGGTGGATAGAAAGTTTATTTTTAAAAGTGTTTTCAAGCTGATCCAAGCATCTCATATATGTACAAACAAAAAAGGGAGCCCTGACATCTACAGTATGGTTTAGTGGTCTTCTTAGTCAACAGTAGCCACCTTTGCATCTCAGATGATTTTCTCTCTGCCTTACATTTCTGGCACTCGGGAAATTCAGTTGTACACAAAGAATAATATCTTACCATGGAAACAAGTTTACACTTTCTCAAGTGTTTTACACCTCAAGAACAGGATATCCTGTCATGGTCAATAAAACCCCCAGAAATTAACATCTGGGTATCATATGGCTCAACTGTCCAGACCAATTTGGACTAGACATGTTATTCAATCCTTGTGAACCCACAATATAATAATGAAGCCACACTAAGGTTTCTATATGGTTTTGGAAAGCTGCTTGCTTGAAACATTTTGTTCTTTACATTTGTATGATATTGCTTCTCAAAAATGCTCAGAAAGCTATTTTTTCTGCTGAATTTAGTCAGCAAGGTGAGTGGAAATAAATTCAATTTAGACAGATCCTCAAGGACTGTTTTATCTATGTTTCTGCATGACTGGTTTTACCCATGAATATATGGGTGTTTTTCATTCTCATTTCTGCTATGAGACAATATTGAACAGAACTGCTATCTGAAAGGCAATCATCTAGGCCAATTAGATCCACCAGACTTCAGATAGGGCTTTTTCAAGAAATAAATGACACACTATAGATTTCCACATTAAAGCATTTTAATCTCAGGCTGGCCTTAATCTGCCTCGGGTGGCAACTGATAAAACCTGACACAATAGAAGTTTTGCCTTTCGTGAACATTTGCCAGCTATTCTGCTGACCACTATGAGCTTTGATCTTACATGCCATTTCTAGTCAAGTTAAATAAATGCTGGTTCAGCGGTCAGATAATGGTTAAGCATTAGTTTGCGTTCAGTTTAGGGCAGTGAAACTCAAACTTTTTCAGCGTGCGGCCCCCTTTGTGTACGGTGCATTCCTTCGTGCCCCCCCAAAGAAAATTTATCACAAAAAAAAACAGATCTAAAACTTCACATTTTAATTAAAGGAATAGTCTACTCATTTTCAATATTAAAACATGTTATTACCTTAACTAAGAATTGTTGATACATCCCTCTATCATCTGTGTGCGTGCACGTAAGCGCTGGAGCGCGCTGCGACGCTTCGATAGCATTTAGCTTATCCCCATTCATTCAATGGTACCATTTAGAGATAAAGTTAGAAGTGACCAAACACATCAACGTTTTTCCTATTTAAGACGAGTAGTTATACGAGCAAGTTTGGTGGTACAAAATAAAACGTAGCGCTGTTCTAAGCGGATTTAAAAGAGGAACTATATTTTGGCGTAATAGCACTTTTGGGAGTACTTCGACTCGCCTGAAAAGTCCGCTCCCCTTCTCACTCTCATAATGGGAGAGGGAGGGTGTTACTGCGCCGAGTCGAAGTACTCCCAAAAGTGCTATTACGCCATAACATGTAGCTCCTCGTTTAAATCCGCTTAGAAAAGCGCTACGTTTTATTTTGTACCACCAAACTTGCTCGTATAACTACTCGTCTTAAATAGGAAAAACGTTGATGTGTTTGGTCACTTCTAACTTTATCTCTAAATGGTACCATTGAATGAATGGGGCTAAGCTAAATGCTATCGAAGCGTCGCAGCGCGCTCCAGCGCTTACGTGCACGCACACAGATGATAGAGGGATGTATCAACAATTCTTAGTTAAGGTAATAACATATTTTAATATTGAAAATGAGTAGACTATTCCTTTAAACAAAACATTAAATTATACAAAGTAGTGCTGCCTTATTTTTTTAGGTTTAATTTCACAGAATTCATGATAAAATAATGTATTTTATAAAATGTCATAAAACTGAGGCCCCCCTGGCACCATCTCACGGCCCCCCTAGGGGCCCCGGACCCCAGTTTGAGAACCACTGATTTAGAGTATCTTTTGCCGACTGTGAGGATGTGTGGAGAAGAGGCTTCCTCAGTCATGCAGTTAACTGATCACGAGCACTGGAATCCCAAAGGGATCAATGCATTCTCTCCAATTCCTTTTAAGTGATGCATTTGGTGTATTCATAGGCCTAGCTAAATATGCGATATATAAAACACGATTAGCAACAGACCTTCTAATAATAGGGAGCACCTGGTCCTTTTATTCAGTTATACATGATTTCCCTAAACTTCTAAGGAAATTGGCCTTGTTATGACCACATCGGACGCTCTGATGATCGGAGAGGAGCTACAGAGAAATAGCAGAGATTGCGTTGGCACCTGAATATTTCCAGTTGATGTCTTTGGCAGAGAGACAAGGATTACTGTCCAATTTATCTATTTCTTCTGAGGCTTACCACTTATGTAAACAGCTTGCCGCTTCAAAGTGCAAGCAGGGCCGGCGCCACGAGGGGGCGTGAGGGGGCGTCGCCCCCTCACCGGCACTTTCCCGCCCCCTTATATCACCATTAATGTGAATGGGATTTTAATGATACAATTTTATTTAAAAATCACATTTGCCTTGTGTATTGTCTTCCTAAAGTGAATTTAATAGTCTAATTATTTAACAAAACAAAAAAAATCAAGTGTGCATGTATTCTGTTGTCTACCGTGACATTAATAAATACACGCCCACTCCATGGCTTGTTACACTTCAAGCGGCGCCACTAGAACTGTGAGGCGATGACGTCAAAGCGCCGCGGGAGCGAGATGAAATTACACTTTGCATGATTTCTCGAATCGTTCTCGCGGTACTTTGACGTCATCCGGCTGTCGGTTCTTGCAGCGCCGCATGGAGTTGAACAAGCCTTTTGTGTTTACGGGTTGACCCACGTCGACAATGACCCCGCTTTCTCAGTCTCAGCGGGAAATCAAGAAGTCGAAGTGCGAAAGTATATCAAAAGTTACAGAAAGGAGTGGGAGAGTGACCCGGGCCTGCCCTGTAGCAATGGATATATGGAAAATAGCACTGCAAATTCTGCAAACCGGACTCCGGATTATCACACATCAATTAATGCCGTGGCGTGGATTATTACCGGAGCATTTCAGA
This sequence comes from Misgurnus anguillicaudatus, assembly GCF_027580225.2. Lineage (NCBI taxonomy): Eukaryota > Metazoa > Chordata > Actinopteri > Cypriniformes > Cobitidae > Misgurnus > Misgurnus anguillicaudatus. Next base: position 22,029,967 of record NC_073358.2, read on the forward strand.
TGCACAGAACCAAATGTTCGGCTGTCATGTCAATTCTGGCATTAACTTCAGCAGACTGTACATAGTTTTGAAAAGTTGAGATGTTTATGTTCTTCAGCATCCTTGCAAGTTAAAGTACAACCAACCTATAATTGTTCTGCATTTAACGTTAAAGGTAAGCATCTCTCTCACACACACTTGTTTATCAGAAGTAAAATACATGTATTAATATTAATAGATAAAAAACAGACATTGAATTTATAATTAACGAATAGGTTGAATTAAATTTGAATTAGCCTATCCTAAAGCATAGCTAAATGTGTAAACGAGTTATTGTCATTTTGCTATTGTGGTTCTCTATCTGCTGGTGTTTCGCTAGCTTATGGTGACTTACTTGTGGCAGTTAAAAACAACTACGTTAAATGATCAAATTGAACCAAAATTTAGATAAAATGTTGCGTTTGGACCGTTTTTGCGCTAGAAACCATTTGCAAACACTGTCCCCCACCATTACGTGAAAATTATTTGCACTACGGAAAGCAAACACAAAGTATTATATTGCATTAACTAATTTCACCATGGACATTCGAAATGGATTAAAAAGAAACTACCTCAGGCTGGGTCTGAACTTCAAATTAGCAGTGTTGTGTTGTTAAGTAACGTTAGGTAGGCTATGCTTTTTTGTTGTTTTATATAGTAAAAGTGTTCAGATCATGTACGTTGCTCACTATAGCTGTAGTTTTTGTGGTTGTATCCCAGAGATGTTTGTTTATAACACGTTAAAGCTTAAGGGACGTACCAAAGCTACATGTATTTTCTAGCTTGGGGAATTAAATGCATTTTGTGTGATCGCCCCCTTTGGTATTTAAGACGCCCCCTTATCAGCGCTCGGCTGGCGCCGGCACTGAGTGCAAGACAAGCAGGGCAGAAATGGACTGGGAACTCCCGGACAGAATCGGCTTAGTGGGACTCCATTAAAAAAGACGGAGCACAAAAGGAAGAGGTGTTTTTGATCTCTGCAGACAAAAGGAATCTTGTTAAACCCAAGAAGGACCTCTTCACTGTCCCTCGGTGCTGATGTGAGAACACACCGACGAGCATTTGTTTTAACATCAATGTGTCGGATGCTCAAACAAAGCAGTGTTTTGCCACAGTGTGTGCTTTTAGGGGTAATTGACTCATTTATAGTTGTCTGCATGAGGCGTAATTATTGTAACAATGAAAAAAGGACACACTTTGGCTTTGATATAACTATACATTTATTTTATACTGGCATTCAAAAGTTTGGAGTCAAGAAAAGTTTTGAAGCAGCAAAACGCAACTTTTATGGAATTTGAAGTCAAAGGGCCAGATTTCCTAAATGGGGCAAATAAGCATGAGACCGCAATTCCAAAAAAGCGCTGATGGGATGTTTTTTTACTACAAAGGCGCAAGATAAATAACGCAGGTGTAAAAACCATAGACTGTAAAAAAGATGGACGTAGTGTCCATGATGTCACCCATAGGTTTCTAAAGATCGTTTTTGAAGTTTAAAGTACACTGAAAGAAAATGATTCATTCAATTTACTCAATTTTTTTAAGGTAAGTGGTTGCAATCAATTTATTTAAGCTACATGTAAACAAAAGTTTTTTATTGTATTTTAATTTACTTTTTTTTGTTTAAATGTAGCTTTAAAGAGTAACTAAACCCTTAACCAACTTTTTTTAGTTAATGATCTGTAAGAATGATGCTTTATTAGTGCTGTTCATTGATTTTAGTAAGTTTTTTGAAATTTGGATATAAAGTGTTTCAATGCTTCAATATATGGTGTAAAAACGTCTGAGTGCTGCCCTCTTCAGGTTGAACGGTGGCTACTGCAGTTGAATTTTCCTATTGGATGTTGGGTCCAAAAAGTAACTTGTGACGTAAGCAGGTTCAAGCTCACCATGCCCTTGTTACGATCTCACCACATGCTTGGTACGAGCTTAGTTTGTTCCCTTTATCTCCGTTGGGATCTGCCCACTTTTCTTGCATTTTTCAAATATTGCCAGTGGGTGGAGTCAGGCTCTGACCAGGGATTTAGTTACGCTTTAATAAATTGATTGCAACACCTTACCTTAAAAAAATTGAGTAAATTGAATGAATCATTTTTTTTCGGTGTAGGCGTTGCCTGCCGTTGCCATCTTGCACAAGCGTCACCGCACATGACACATGATATCCGAAAATGGGTAAAGGCGGGACGTGGTTAAAGCTGAGGTGGCTGGTTGCTGAAACCACGCCCACCAAGTTCAACTCTAGTGACCCTAGTGGCTGTTCAACCGTCAATGAAGCGGCCACGCCCTTAGTTATACAGAACTTAATATAGGCTTAATATAATTTAAACGGATAAGTGGCCTCATCGACTGGCCTCTAGTGGCCAGTCGATGAATTGCAGTTTAAATCACTTCCCTTCTGCATAGAGGGTATGCACGTGATGTCACCTTTGGCGAAAGTGACTGCGGTTACGTCCACTGAGTGCCAAAAGACAGAGTGGCAGAATGAGTGTACAGTGTAAAATCAGCGAAAACACGGTGAAAATGCGTCGAAATGGAAAAAGGTGTTGTGCGATAGACTACTAACAGATTTAACAAGAATTCAGAGCTATCGTTTTACAGACTGCCAAAAAACACAGAAAGAAGTAAATAGATCGTTCATGCCAACATCCACAGACCACAGGTGGGTTGACAAGTTGCTAGGGTCACTATCAAGCAGAGGTTTTACATTTGTATTTTATTCGTGTTTTTCTTTGGAAAACATACATTCCAAAGCATATTACCATAATTTTTACCCTATTACATTTCATAAATAATACACTGTAAAAAATTGCTGTAATTATGCAGCTGGTTGCCAGTAACTTACTGTAGAAGATAAAGACTGAAAATGTTTCATGTTCATTTAACTTTGAACAAACTGTTGCAAGTAAATAACATAAAATGTAAAATCTACAGTAAGTTACTGGCAGCTAGTTGCCAGTAATACCCATTAATACTGTAATTTCTACAGATTTTATTACAGTGTACGTTTTTGTTTTACATTTAAAATTTAACTACATTAAGTACTTTTACTCAAGTAAAAGTATACAATTTCAATGTAATTAGGTATTAAATACATTTTAATATGCAATATTAAAGAATACACAGTATGATTCTATGCTTTAGAATGTAGTGAAGTAAAATTTTTCCCAATACAAACACCCCTAATAAAGCACAGATGCTTGGAAAATGTAACTAATGTAACTTGTCCATCTCTGCTATCAAATCCAACTAAATTAAATTTAAGCTGATAATAGTTTTACTGGCAGCCACCAGCCATTTTGTTAAATGTTTGCTACTCAACAGGGTGAGTTCCGGCGTGGTCACGTGGAAAGTGACGTCAATGCATACCCTCGAGTCTATTGGCTTCATCAAAGAGATTGGAAGGCTGCCCCTCTGTAAAAACTGATTGCCATAATGACCAACACACTCTAATAAGAGAAGCACAAATTAGTTACGGGTCGCAAATAGACCCCTTCAAGGTTTGTAAACATTGAATGACTATTAGGTGCGCGCGCAGCATGGGGTCAAACTGTTCATACCATCCAGGCTTTATAATTTAATCTTACCTCAAATGAAGTGAGCACTACAAACACAAGCCTCTTTGATATTTGCATTGTTCCAGTCTGCACGTTAATTGCTTGCAGCCGCAGATGTTGTATTTTTTTGTTTTTGAGATTCTGCATGAATCACGAAAACTTAAAGCAACACTATGTCGTTTTTTTACCTTTGAATAATGTCTCTAAAATTATTTCAGTGATGGAACGACTTTTAACTGGACAAATTGAACTGTTGCTGCAACCTGAGCAGCTACCTAGCTGCTACAAGCACACTCTGAAAGTGGCGGTGGAGGGTAGAGCACACAGCCCCGCCCCTCCCCCTGCCTGCAGAAGAGTGCCTGATACCAGGCACTGTTGCGCTTTTCAACCACATGGGGGAGCTGTAAGTCATTTTCACATGGAAACGACATAGTGTTGCTTTAACAGAAGACCTGGTGCGATTTTCACAGCCCGTAAGTAGGCACTTTTGACGATACCGAATAATACGCAACTCAATCTGCTGTAATGGCTTTTCTGACCCCGACATGCGCAGTGGGAACCGCCTGTGACGTGAACCGTGAAGGGGTCTATAAGCAGAGCTGATGCTCCTGCAGGTGCGGGTGATCTACGCCTGATGTGCCTGAGTTCAGCACCACATACATCTAAGCTGAAAATTCAGGGTGTGAAATCCCAGCTAACAAAGCCATAGTACACTGAAAACAACTGCAGGACACAAAAGAAAAGTTTTGAAACGTCTGGTATTGTGTGACTTCTAGTGACCCCTCTTTTATTTCCTCCAGCAAATAAAAAATAACATGGCTTGGCAAACAATATTTTTTAATAATATGTTCCTCTGCCATTCCAAAATAAACTGTTAAAAACTCCTCTGCCTTGTACCACGGACTCTAATTATCCACTGCACGTCTTTGATAAATCCCAACAGTGGAATGCCAAAATGATGGTTTGCGCTGGCACAAGCTGTTAGTGGCCCAAAATATGTTTAGATTTTTTTTCTCTAGTAAACCCATTTAAAATCATAAAAGTTCTGTGAAGACAAACTTAAAACGTGTGTCATAAAGTTTTGTTAAAACTGCAGAGCTTATTTTTTGTGATAATCCAAAAGTCTATGGGGAAAATAAGCTAAAGGAAACCAGTGTGCCACTAACTACTAAAATCTTTAATCTCTATTCTGTTAAAGTCTATAATTGAGGAAGGTAAGAACGAATCTAGGGACCTCTACAGGAACAGAGTCCCACTGCAGATCTATAACATGTACAGGGTACCGAAATTACTTGTCTCTTCATTCCAAGTTTTATCCCTCAATATCTGTAGCATGCATGTGTGATTGCTGTGTTGGTCACTTCTCACAGACTTAACTTAATGCTCATTCATCCCCTTTCCCAATTTTCCAAAGTCAGACATCTCTTGATAAGCCTAAAAGCCCAGCATCCCTGAAGCTTCTCTTCACTGCTCAGTGATGCTGCAAGTGTAGCATCAGCGAGGATGGGGCTGTTTCTAATGTCATTGTACTTCTGGTCTGTCTGTGTTCATTTCTCTCTCGGTTCTGATTAAACCCAGTTTGCTTTCGTCTTTCAAGACAGTAGCGAAAATAAAAAACAGCCTTTATATCGTATCGAACAATAACTGATGAGTTTCTGTTTCTTCTTGATCTACACTGAAAAAAATTATTCATTCAATTTACTAAAATTTTTTAAGGTAAGTGGTTGCAATCGATTTATTTAAGCTAGATTTAAAGAAACAGTATGTAGGATTGTGGCCAAAACTGGTATTGCAATCACAAAACTTGTGGCGAAAACTGGTACTGCAATCACACAACTGGTGGCCAATACACAAAATGACAACATAAACATCAGTTGAGGGCTGCAACTCCACTTTTTAAATGACAATATCCTGGCCGGACCACTGTTGTTAGTGATATAAGTATTTGAAATGAACATGATTTCTTAATGTCTAGTGACATATCAGGGTCATTTTATGATTAATTGATATACATTTCTTACATACTGTTCCTTTAAACAAGTTTTTTTTCTATTTTTTTGTTTAAATGTAGGTTAAAGAAATTGACTGCAACCACTTACCTTAAAAACATAGTGGCCAAACCTAGCACAACAAAACATAACAAAGTGTTCCAGCCAATAAACGACAAGAAGGATTTGGGGGTGGGGGTTGGGCGCGTTCATGAAAGCACGGACGGGAGAGGGAGGGGGAGGCGTTAGCTACGCTCCGTTTGTTTGAAAACAGTTCAAACATCAACAGGAAGTGACGTCGCACATTATTCGCTTAGAGAGCCTTTAAATTCATGTATCTTTGATTTTTTTGTTTTCTCATCTCTATGTAAAGCACTTTGAATGACCTCTGTGTATGAAATGTGCTATACAAATAAACTTGCCTTGCCTAATTGCTGTTGTCTAATGGGTTTGGTTAAATAGCATCAAGTGAATTGCTCTGAGGGCTATTAGGGACAATCAGCTTCTATTAAAAACAAAACAAAACAGGGAGCTATAGATCATAACACAGATACTATAAATCTTTCTAGCTTATTATTGCTTGCAAACCATATCATTAATGAAGCATTACTAAATCCTCAAAGTTATTAAGGATTAGAACATGCAAATGTATTAACCGGCATAATCACATCCCAAATCAAAGACTGGCAAGAGAAAGTCCACCATTGGTGTTATTTATTTACTTTGGGCTATGTGCTACAACCACAAAGACAGTGTGCAAGAACGGCAAAGATTATGACACTTTAGAATATATATATATACTAAGCACAAACCACATAAAAGATGTCAGAAATGACCAATGGCACACAAGAGAACGAACCGAAAAAGAAAAAAATGATGGGTAAATGATAAAGCAATAATACTGTAAAATAAATGAAACTTATTTCAATATGACATAAGGGCATATAACGTTTAACCGCCCCACACTTCTAAATAACACTGATGTAAAAAAAATATATATGTATGCAAAGGTAGCCAATTTAAGCTAGTTCACAGTCTGACATACAATATGCTGTAAAATACTAGATCCAGTATCTACATTCAAATACAGTATTATGTAGCTAACAATAGGCAGGTCTGACTGTGAAATCTAAAATCAGCTAAAGCAAAGACCCAGAGAAAATGTGTATAGAGAAACAGTACAGAACTGATCAGCAGACTGTTCACGAATGCATCTGCAATCTCTGCTGGCTTTTGTGACGCATGCAATACAATACAGTAGTTCCTACAATATATGGTTTCATAACAATATGAAATCGAAGACACTCATAAAATGGATGCAATTAAAGTCCACGAGTCTCTGGACTGTAACAATAAAAAAGGCTTTTGTTAGCTTATAAATGAAGTTCTCTAATGCAATTCTCTTTTTTTAATCTTTTGATTGTTTTTTAAAATAGTGCATAATTGTAAATTATGTACAAGCACAAGGAAGTCGTCCATAAAATAATTCACTGTATGCAAAATACTGAAAGGTGCAAAACAACTTTTCTTCACGGCAGATTTTTCCTCATTTGACTGCATTGAAAAACGGTGAGACAGCGACACAAGACAAAGTGTGTATCCGTACAATAAAACCGAAGGAACAGAAAACAATCAATCTTATAGCAAGCCTCGGGTGAAGTACAGAATATTTCTGAGGAAAATACAAGTAGGGAAATAAAGGTGTGAAAGCAACGCTGATCATCAGCTCATCTCCTCCTTACTCATCATCGCTGTTGCTGCCCTCTGACTGCTCCTGAAAACAGACACAGACAGTAATGACATTACACACATGTGAAGAGACCGCCACAAACGGGTCCACACCCACACCCCACCGATAGCAGGTCTATAGAGGCTTATTTCCAGAGGACTGAGCTGGAAACTGATGCCCCACTTTATTTCTGGATAATAAGACAATCTAACATTGATTCTCCCATGTGGGCCATGGCCACACACCTTTGATGCGTTCACATGGCCTTTGCAATTTACTGAGGTCTATACGTTCAGCGACCATACAAAGAGGAAAAGATGGTATATACGAAAGTGGATTTAAAAGAGAGACTTACATATTCCTCTCGAACTGCAGCGGATGGGATAAAGAGAGAAGTTTAAGAGCAAATACGGGAATAAAAAGATTCATTTTTGATAAATGACCATCTAAACAGCTTTAAGACGATGACTAAGACTAATTCCCTTTTTTATATGACGATTATATGGAATGGATTTCGAGTGGCATCATCTCTCTGCTGGTTAACTATCCAATAAGTGCTTAATTTTCTGTAATAATATCTTACTTAAGCATATTCAATCAAAATGTCAACATATGCACATGAGGTTTTGGATTACAAGAGTATCTAATTAGGGTAAATGTCAACTGTCTAAAAATGTGTGTAGGAGTGACAGAGCTGAGAGATGAGAAATGTGTTACAATAAGGTGGACCTACATTGTCCAGGTCTTCATCGCTGTCATCATCGCTGACTACAGGTTTGGCCTTCACGCGACTCTGTCTCTTCTTCCCTTTGTCGTGACTTCTCTCGTCTCGCTTACTCAGCCTAATTTTGACCTTCATTGATTTAGCTTGGAGTAAAAAATAATATCAGTTAAATATTCATAAAAAATATATTTATATATGTATGTGAAGAGTTTGGTTCCAAAACGCAATAAATCCATTTTGACTAATTTCGGTAAAAACGTGTCTTCTATACCAAGAAAGTGACAAGATGAAAACCACTATTTTCTGTTACAAACTTTCACATAGCATCTTTAGGTTATAATATAAAAAAATGTCCCCGCAAAATTTATTAAATTCAAGTTTTTTTTTCAAAATGCTATAAATCTATTGAATTAATATATAAATGTGCATTCATCTTTGCCATGTACGTTAAAAGTAATATTATCAGTTATTTAAACGATTAAACATAGCATACAGAACTTACCTGTAAGGTTGAATAGGCTAAATTAACTGAACAAGCCAACTAGTGTGAAGTTTGCATACTCGTCATTCCGCATCACTGAATCCATTAAATTACATAAATACAGAAGCAGCATATGGTGGACTCTTGCGGCTGTAGACGGTAATGTTGTCTCTTGCCTCACAAATGTCAAAATTAATTCATACTGACTTACAAGGCGCACCTGACTGTAAGACGCAGCACCAGCCAAGTTATGAAAATAATCAAGGTTTATAGGCCGAAAAATCTGGTATATTCATGTAGTTGACTGGTATACACTGATAAAAAATATACATTAATGGCATTAACCAAAACACTTTGTCATATTAAGAACACTGTTATTGCTGCTGTCATCCTTGGGACATTGTCACTAGGGGTGGAACGGTACACAGAAGTCCCGGTTCGGTTCGTACCTCGGTTCAAGTGCCACGGTTCGATTCACTTTCGGTACAATGGAGGGAAAAGCAAAACAAAAATGAAGAAGGCATTTTTTTTTAGTACTTAAGATAATCTTAAAAACATAGGTGTCATTATCTGTGTTATTTTGAGATGTCATGAATATGAACTGAAATGCATTTAACATACTATCTCGTATTTCAAAAATGTATACCACTTTAAGTAATCTTGTAGTCATCTTTCATACAAATATGGGTTCAAATGTATTACAAGTGTTACCTAAATACATTTTAAAATTACATTTTGGCCTTATTTCATATTAATGTACTAAAGAACAAAAAATAGGCTTGTAGGATGAATTAATAGGTGTGTACGACTTCATTAGGCGCTGCAAGAAACGACAAGTGGATGACGTCAGAGTAACGCGAGAGCGATTTGAAATCAGCCTCCTCCGCAAGATTTCTCGCGGTACTCTGACGCTGATGGCTCTGCGTAAAGTTGAGCACACTTTAAAAAAACAGCTGAACTCGACAGAACTGCGCCTCGTCCATTAATTGTATATTAGCAGGACAATTTATCTCCTACTTCTCAGCGTGAGAAATACAAAGTGTGGCGTGTGAACTGACTGAAATGCGTGTGTGTCAAGGTGAATGCGTGAGACTTGAGAGCCCCGATAAGATGTATTTCCACTCTCTTTTCCACCACTTTCTCGCCTGTACTATTGTAACTGACTGGAAACTGAAGTTTTGCCAAACTTGCGATCTTAAAGAGGCTGGCGAAGCGTCTTAACTCTTGTGGAACACCACTTGCCATCCTCGCTATCACTGCTCACTAACTGACTGGACCGGAGTCGACCTGACAAAAAATCTGCAGAGTGCCTGAATGTAGACAGGCTCTGATAGAGTGCATACATAGGCGGAGCTCAGCTGCATCGGCGCCAATCAGAGCTTCAGAGCTAAAGCGGGGCAACAGAGTAGCTGCCCATAAAGAACTCGCGTATCTAACAGTAGTTCCGCATTACATTAATTATTTTGCACGCAAGTTTTTTTTATTTTCATACCGTGTTTTCTCCGTTTAAATTCATGCACCGAACCGTGACCCCCGTATCGATTCGGTTCGAAACGAATACATGTACCGTTCCACCCCTATTTGTCACCGAACTTTTTTGACAGCGATCAGCTGTAAAATGTTTTGGTCCTGCTCGATTTTCGTGACTTTGAGTAAAATAATGTACATTTTTTATAAGATCCCCTGGGGTCAATGTGTTAGCATGACAGAAGCTTGATGCTGTAGTGTGAGAACAAGCAACAGCTGGCATTTTTCCGTCTTCAAAGTGCCTCTCGCATAAATTATTCGATTTTGATGGCTTACATTTCTTCTCCGCCACCACAGGTTTATCAATGCCATCAAAAGTATTATTGTGTTTTTGTTTGTTTGTTGATCACGAAGTTCAAAGTAGATGAGGTAAACTAGGATTATGTCTGTATTCAAAGCGCCGGCATTTTTGTTTGTGATTGCGCTGTGATTGGTTAAGTGGATTTATTACATTCTGCAGAATGGCGTTTATCGCGTTTTGGGAAAAAAAGGGAGAAAAGATGACAGAATAACACAGTGGATATGGTAAAATAAAGAACTTTTTAATACCTGATACAATACAATTTTTAAAAATGTCGTTTATCATGTTTTGGAACCAAACTCTTCATACATACATACATACATACATACATACATAAATATATATATATTATATATACACACACACACACATATATATATATATATATATATATATATATATATATATATATATATATATATATATATATATATATATATATTACTCTTTTCTTTCTTAACCCTTTGAGGCCAAAGCTTGATCAATTGCAAAGGGAAATTAAACTTTTGGTTGGCCATTAATGAGTATCAGCAAACGGGACTAAATGGATGAAAATGTTAAAGAAAACACTTACACTCTGCTTCTGATTCATCGTCATCATCATCGTCGTCGTCATCATCATCATCACTGTCATCTTCGCTCTCCTCTTTAGCTATCTTTTGTCTAGCACTTTTAAACACTGACTGGAGAACAATGGAGTCTTCATAGATCTACAAAGAGCCAAAATTAATGCATTTTAGATTTTCACAGAAACGCATTTCATCTGATTCCTAATGTCGAGTGGTGAAAACCAGAAGGACATAAGTGACATTTTACCAACGCTACAGGAGGGCCTTTTCAAGCTTTCAATTTCAATCTTTTATAACTCCAAATTAATTAAAGGGATACTCCAGCCAAATATAAAAACCACCCCATGATTCACCCACCCTCAAGCAATCCGAGACACACATATCCATCATCCTTCAGACCAACACATTTGGAGTTATTTGAGTACATGTCTTTGCTCTTTTAAGATTTATTATGGTAGAAAACAGGGATCAGGAAACAAATTATGACTTTAAACCCCAAAAAGTGCATCCATCATTCACAGAGGAAATCCACACAGCTCCAAGAGGTTAATAAAGGTCTTCTGTGGATAATTGATGCAATTTTGTAAGAAAAATATCCAGATTTTAAAGGGGCCATGGCATGAAAATCTGACTTTTTCCATGTTTGAGTGCTATGATTGGGTCCCCAGTGCTTCTATCAACCTAGAAAATGTGAAAAAGATCAACCCAGTAACTTAGTTTTGGTAAACTATTCTCTACAAGCACGCGAAAAAAATAGGTAGTTCAAATTTGGCTCTCCTTATGATGTCATAAGGAGCTCTTATTTTAATAATACCACCCCTTAATCTGCAATATCCAACCACAACACTGCCATTTAGTGCAGAGAAAAGCACAATTGAGTTTAAATTGCAACAAACCACCATCATTGTGATCAGGGTTTGCATTTCATCAGCTCATTTGCATTTAAAAGGACACACCTTGCACAAACCTACAAAGTGGCAATTTTAACATGCTATAATAAATTATCTGTGGGGTATTTTGAGCTAAAACTTTACATATGTGCTCTGGGGACACCAAAGATTTATTTGACATCTTAAAAAAGTCTTGTGCCATGGCCCCTTTAAACTTTATAAATTGTAATAACAAGCTTCCGGTAACTACGCCATCTTGGACTCACAATTCACAGGAGAGTTTTAGCATAGTGGGCGTTGGTTTCCATAGGTACGTTGTGCAATGACTCACTTGTGAGTCCAAAAGCCATTGTTACCGGAAGCCATACGCACAACCGGCGCAACGTCATAGAATATCTCTGAACAGGTTCACGCCCACTTTTGGGGGAAATCAGACTAGACCTTCCATTGGCTTCCATTCAAAATAGCGGAACAAAGCAACCTTCGTACACAGCCGGCAGGCGTAAATAACTTATGAAAACACTCAGATTAAACATGTTGAGTAATTATCTGTCCACCCTGCCTGCCATAGAGTGCGAAAGATACATTAACACATTTAATTTGGTCAATATAAAAACATGTCTCTTTCATTCTCCCAGCATCAAATTTGTGTAACAACGCTCCCTATTGGCCAGAGGTGTCTTATCCGGACATTTACTCGTACCTCGAGTCAACAGGGAAGCAAGTGAATGATTTTACTTCGTATTAGAAAATTACTTCGTATTTATTTATTATGTCTTTATATTTAGAGTAACAAGTGCACTTTTCCGTCCAGCCATACAACTAACTGGCTTAGCAATATTTCCAGCAATCACTGGATGGCGTTGTTACACAAATTTGACGCTGTGAGAATGAAAGGGACATGTTTTTATATTGACCAAATTAAATGTGTTAATGTATCTTTTGGGCTCTATGGCAGGCAGGGTGGACAGATAAATACTCGACATGTTTAATCGGAGTGATTTCATAAGTTATTTACGCCTGCTGGCTGTGTAAAAACGTTGCTTTGTTCTGCTATTTTGAATGGAAGCCAATGGAAGGTCTGCTTTTTTATCCCCCAAAAAGGGGCGGTGACGAAATTTACAGTCAAGTTCCCAGATGTGCCGGTAGTCCGTATAGATATGTACACTAGATGTCACCTTGGCTACGGCAGTTCATTGGAACGAATGCGTCAAATGAAGCCCTCATCTTGAAACAGGGGAGCCCTGAATCAGCATCATTGTAGGCAATGGTGTAATGGAAATAAAATAATCCTAAATCGTCATCAATGCTATTTTCTAGTTTTTTTTTGTTCGTTCCAATGGTCAGACATGTATTAAGCATGTCCAGAGAAAATGTAAAGTTTTGATATTAAGAAAATCTACTCACCTAACATCCATACACAGCACAAAACTCCGGCATTGCCCATGAATTCGAAGTACAAGCGAATATAGCAGGGTTACCTAGCTACTTTCTATGACAAGACCCCTGTTCCAAGATGGCGGCGTTTTTTTACTCGCAAAAGACCTTTATTAACCCATTGGAGCCATGTGGATTACTTCTGTGAAGTTGTTCCCTGATTTCTGTTTTCTTTCATTATAAATAGGGGTGCACCGAAATTTCGGTCGCCGAAAATTTCGGCCGAAAAATGGCATTAGCGGTTTCGGGCCGAAATAAAAAATCCAGCCGAAAATGAATGTCAACCGCGTCCCTCCCATCTGTGCGCTAGCGCTTGGGTTTCACTCACGGTGATCAGTTGTCACCCACCCCTCCCCTCATTGCTCAAAAGCAGGTTTCACTCACGGTCGAGGCGTTTGCACGCGTCTGCAAAGATTAAGCATGTCTTGATGTGTAAACTTTAGAGAGAGTCGCGCTAATGTGTCTCATACTGTAATCCATTAACGTACATTTGGCGAATAAAGCAATAAAACACAACGTAACGTTTTTATGTGGAGCGACTGTTGCGCTGTTTGAGATTCACCCTCCTTCTCTATGTGTGCACGCGCGTTAAAGTGCCCTTAGTGCACATACGAGAGAGACGCGTTTAAAAAAAAACAAGCAAACATAAAATCTCTCTGTTATTGATAGGGCACATATAAACAAAATTATCTCCACAGTATTCTTTTTCTAATAAAAACATTTGTTCATGTCTTAAGTGTATGTATAGATTACAGTCAGATTAACCCACTTAAGTCTGTGTCATTAATGTTAATCAAACAACCCATGACAGAGAGACAAATAGCTCTAATAATAATAATATATTTAATTTACACAATAAAGACAGTGTTATGATTCATTTAATTTGATTTCTGTAATACTTATTTCAGACCTTATTAATGTACAACTTTGTTCTTTTTTATAAATGTTTGCAATTTCTTTATTGTTTATTAGATTTTTCCCACCCGCTTTTTGCTGATCGGAAAAATAATCTGATCTGTGCCTAAAAAACTGTAATGTGATCCGAACTGTGAGTTTTTTGATCTGTCACACACCCCTAGTTAGTACACAGTGATAGCCATAAATGCAATTGTACTAATAATTGGCATAATAATTTCTTTCTGTGTTTCGGTTTCGGTTTTTCGGCCTTGGTTTGCTTTTTCGGTTTTCGGTTTCGGCCAAGAATTTTCATTTCGGTTCATCACTAATTATAAAGCAAGGACTTTTACTAAAATAACTCCAAATGTCTGAAAAATGATTGACATATGTATCTTGGATTGCTTGAGGGTGAGTAAATCATGGGGTAATTTTGATATTTGGCTGGAGTATCGCCCTAAACAAGGCCGATGGTTTACACAAAAAATGGTAAACAATAAATTACTTATAATGACATGTCTCATAGTAGAATATTTTAAGTTAGCTATATATATATATATATATATATATATATATATATATATATATATATATATATATATATATATATATATATATATATATATATATATATATATATATATATATATATATATTACTAGTTATGAAAACTGCACTTTACACTTGTTGTAGATGTTATTAGCTGTATTTAGTTCTAAAGATCACTTGAATGTTTTTTTTATATTTAAATGTATTTTGTTTGAAAGAAAGAACTGGCCAGACTATTAAAATAAATAAATATATATATATATATATATGAGAACATAATTTTTTTTTAATAGTCTGGCTATCTGACTAAACATTACTTATACATTTGATTGCAAATGTTTCTGACACATTTAATCGGTTCATATTGAAAAGCTGCTCTCTACATAGTGAACACTATTCAAGTCTGTATATAGTAATGATATGCCTACCATTTGCATTTTTGACAGGCACTTTATTCAATTCAAGATGTAATCACTGGTGTGTGTCGTGGTTCTAGGACGTTATTACCATTTTAACAATAGAGAACATTCAATCCATTTATACACTCACCTGAGAGCCCTCTAGATTATAAGTCTGAGCGTTGTGACAAAGAAGCATTACGTCTTTCTCCAGATCGCTAACACTTCTGTACTTGTGGTTGCGCACACGCTCCTGGAAAACATAGAACCGTTTTAACACAAAACATCTTTCACCTGTAAGGTGCAACTGTGAAAAACACTGTGAAAACTGTGACAAGATATGCAACAGAAAAAACAAAGGTGCCAACGGCGTCAAATGCATGTAAAAATTTCACAAGGTGAGTGGTTATAAGCCCATACAAATTATTTTATCTTGACTTGCACTGTGCATCAAAAAACAACTCTGCATGCATCCACTTGAAGTACTCAGTGGCTACTCCTGATCCCACGATAATAGTTCACAGCGGTGTGATGTTCAGCCTTACATCCACCCTCACTGCAGCTCATTTTCTGCTCACCTTGATCTTCTTGAAGTCCACTGGCTTCCTTATCAGTTCATAGTATTCAGGCAGCTCTTTCCTGGAGGGCAGTTGCACGAAGACCTCGCTGAGCTGACGGCTTGAACTGTGATCAGAAACAGAGATTGAGGTGTGACAGACGGGAATAATGTCCAAAAGTTTACATTAGACTTACACTGGTGTTTAAATGACCATTATGGAAAAGGTTAAACCCAGGATAAAGGGAAAATAAATCCGGGTGGACAAACTTTTTAAAAGTTGCTACAGAATTTCTTGAAGTTTCACATATTGCTGAGATTTTTACCTAACAGGAACATAGCTTTTGGTTATTTCTCTCTTCAAGTTTTTTTTTAAATGTTCATGACACGGTGCAGATGATTCATAACACATTCCATGATTAAATCATGGCTCATATTGCTAAAATTATGGCGTGTCAACATTAATACTTAACTCCAATACAATAACAAACAGATTTTGACAAATCTTAAAGGAAAACGACACAGTTTTTCAATATTTTACTATGTTCTTACCTTAACTTAGACGAAATAATACATCCCTGTTGTTTTTTCAATGCGTGCACTTTTACAGCTACATCTTTGCGTTGTGAATGTTTTAGCATTTAGCCCAGCCCTTTCATTCATGCCACGTTTTATTTTGTGCCACCTTACTTACTCGTGTAACTACTCATGTAACAGTCTTTAAAAAGGGAAAACATGGAAGTGTTTGGTGGCTTCTAAAATCATCCCTGTTTGGATCCATAGGAATGAATGGGGCTAGGCTAAATGCTAACACATTCAGGACACGCTGTACAAAGATGACGTGCACGCATTGAAAAAAAGACAGGGATGCATTAATTCATCTAAGTTGAGGTAATAACATAGTAAAATATTAAAAAAGGTGGTGTTTTCCTTTAAGGCTGAATTCTATCCATTTGCAGGCTTTATTTTTGGGTCAATTTTAGAGGAAAAGTGGCAGGATTTTAACTTAATAAAACATGGTCTCATGGTGGAAATAAACAACTCTCACTGGTAGGTGGAAGCATAGTCAAATTAATATTTTGGTCATGGAAGACCTATTGCATTCAACATACCTTTTTCTAAACATATCCTTCAATGCACCCTGTATTCAATCGGGTTGTTTATTAAATTAGTGCTCCTACCAGCAGCAGGCAATGCCACAAAAAATTTCAACTAAAAGCAATGTGGGGTTCTGTCTGCCTGATAATCAGAGATCCTGTAGCTCATTTGGTAGAAAATTGTGTTAGCAGCGCAAAGATCATGGTTTTGATCCCAGGGAAGCATAGACTGTAAAAAAAGATGGATGACGCAATGTTGCTTCCTTCCATTGTAATAAACTGAACGTAAAATGTTCAAAGAAGGGCACCGACATGTTACGCAAAAAGGTCAGTTTGGAGCCAGGGCATGCGCAGAAGGAATCGTCCGTGGAGCCCAGAGGTGGAGCCGCGTATCAAACTTCCGCCCAAACGCTTAAAATAAGGTAAGTTAAATACAACTGATTTTGTCTGTGTGTAATAACACAGAAATAGAAAATGAATAGTTAGTTATATCTTCAATCTTCCCTTGAAGCTCCGAGAGTCCGCTCAGAGAAGCTGTCAAACACAAATGTCAATCATAACAACACGCTAGAGCTGGCGGAAAAAATCGTCTGAGATTCTCCGATTCTCTTGCGTGTCTCATCAGTAAAGCCGGTTTGGTGATTAGTAGTAAACTGCTATCACCTGCTTTCAGATGGAGCGGCATTTACTGCACAAAGCCGTATTTCACCGAAAGCTAGGCAAAATCGCGTTCATAATCGTGGAAGATCGTCTTCGATTATGAACACGATTTGCTAGCTTCTTGGTGAAATACAGCTCTGTGTAGTAAATGCCGCTCCATCTGAAAGCAGTTGATGGCAATTTACTACTAATCACCAAACCGGCTTTACTGATGAGACACGCATGAGAATCGCAGGCTTTTCTTTGCCCAGCTCTACAACACGCCTCGTTTCTATAGCAACAAATTACTAGCAAAAATGAAACTTAGCACAAAAAATGAACAATTGAACATATATCAGCGTGATAACAACTACCTTAAAGGACCAAAACCATCTTTCAGAAAATTTTATTGGAGTTTCTTTTTTTATTTTGACCCGAGACCCATTTGTTTGCATGGAGAGGGCGGGGTTTATGACTTGTACTACAGCCAACCACCAGGGGGTGCTCAAAGAGTCAGCAGCTTCACTTTTTAAGATGTATGAGGCACACCCGCAGGGAACACACATACTGAATCCGGACGGCAAAGAACAATGACTACACCCTGTAAATGATGAAAATACGTCCCCATGAAAAAATAATTACCGTGCAAATAGGGCTATAGTGTAAATATTAGTAAGACATTACTTTATCACAGAGGTTTTCAAAGAGTGGGCACACCTCCCCTGGAGGATACCAGAATATGTCAGAGGAGACGCACAGTTGTAAAAGGGTAAAAAATATGTAATGTATGTATACATATTTTTACAATATGTATACATATCATGCTAAAATGACAGTCCTGACATTGAGTTGCAAATACGTTTGTGTTCACACGCAGTTCGGTTATTTTTAGGAAAGAGAACTCATACCTGTACATTTTTGGGGATCAAAACTGTCTTTAATAGCGCATTATCTGCTGTGTAAACAGTACATATCCAGATTTGCACTTTAATAAATGTGATGGTCATTCCTAAACATTAAGGGGCGGTTTCCTGGACAGGGCTTATCCTAGTCCCAGACTAAAATGAATGTTTGTGCACTGACATATCTTAACATATATCAGTGCCATTGTTTTGTCTCACGATGCATACCAGTATTGTTTTTTGTACGGTTTGTTTGTAAAAACTACTTAAATGTACTAATACAACTAAGGCCTAGTGCTGGATTAATCTAAACCTTGTCCGGGAAACAGCACCGACAGTGTATACATATGCATATTCCTCACTAAATAGTAAACAGAGTGATGTTTGCATAATTATTAATAGACATTTAAATTCCACCTTTGTTTACATTTCTTTCACCACTTGGAAATCTCCTGTGATTATTCTGAATCTGACGGAGAGCTATTGCAAGCTCTTTTAATATGGAACCAGCTTAGTTTTGTTTCGTTATTTCCAGTTATTTGCATATTAAACGGCACATTAAATGTCTTGTCTTCTGCACGTAATATTAGGGTTACACGTAATAATACACTGTTGTGTAGATCAGGGGTTTTCAAACTTTTTGATGGCAGGGACCCTCACATATGATGAACTCTTAGAGAGCTTATATATTTATTTATTTATGTATTTATTTATTTATTTATTTATATATATATGAAGAAACACACTCTATGAAGAGTTTGGTTCTAAAACGCGATAAATGCTATTTTTGGAAAAAATTCGTTACTGCCAAAATCAGTATTATATCAGGTCAGTATTTAAAAGTAAATAATTAATTTTACGCAAAATCCAATATCCAATATATAATAAATCCATTCCAGAAATTACAGCCCACCGTTTACGCAATGTAAACAAACAATGGCAGGGCGCTGAGTACACAGAGTCCTAGTTTTCCTCATCTACTTTGTACTTCATGATCAACAAACAAAACAAAATAATACTTTAATGGCATCGATAAACCTGTGGTTGTTTTCTGTGACGGGAAAGACTGTCATCAACATCTAATAATTTACGCAAAGCACTCGGGAGACGGGTGCTTATCTCCCGACAGCATCAAGTTTCTCATGCTAACACATTGACCCCAGGGGATCTTATGAAAAACTTTACATTATTTTACTCAAAGTCAACGAAAATCGAGCAGGACCAAAACATTTTACAGCTGATCGCTGTGAAAAATGCTAAGCAATGACGTCGAGTATAACCGCAGCAATGACAGTGATCTTAATATGACAAAGTAAGTGTTTTGATATGTTTATTTTTTTAGTCAGTGTGTACAACTGTTCAACTAAATGAATATAAAATGGCAAAGATGAATGCACATTTGTACATTGAATTAATAGATTTATAGCATTTTGAAACAAAAACTATAATGGATTTATTGCATTTTGTGGAAAAAATAATTCGTTTTTATAATAAATCTTTGAAAATCAAGTTATGGATTTGAATTTTTTATGTTTTTATAACCTAAAGATGCTATGGGAAAGTTTGTAACAGAAAATAGTGGATTTCATCTAGTCACTTTCTTGGTATAGAAAACACGTTTTTACCGAAATTTGTCAAAATGGATTTATTGCGTTTTGGAACCAAACTCTTCATATATATATTTATTTATAAAAAAAAAACATTAAAACTGTGTTAGATAGATAGTAATTGTGATATTGTGATAAAGACAGCAAATTGTTTACAAACTTAATAATTGGCTACACGTAGATTTTTCAAAATTTTTGCTTTGTCTTTTTACAGTGTCTCTTTAAATTTTATAGGGACCCCTTTTGTTTAAAAACTCTTGGTGTGGATTATGTGGAAAAGTGAGACCTGCTGTCATAAACATAACTGTTAATACAAAATGAATTTATCCTATTAACTTATAAGGTTGTCATCAAAAACACACAAAAAAAGCATCCTATAATCCATGCTTCACTTCAACCTGAGACGGTATCTTAATTGGTTGACACATTCAGAGTCAGGCTATGGATTTACCCTGACAAGTGGTGTTCATGTAATTCCAAGTCCTTTATTCTACTGAAATTACACCATGACAAGTGTGACAAAACTTTTTCGGTCGCACTAGAATTTGAGTGTCACTCTTAAACTGGATCAAAATTTAAAGGGTGTCATAGCAGTCAGCTTGTTATTACATCCCAGTGTGATACAGTGCCAGCAGTACAGTACAAGACTGGGTCCTGCCTATCACAATACAATTGATGCCAATGTTTTAAATGATTGTTCATTTTATTTGTTCAATGCTTATTTTAGCAGTGCAGTAAAAACTGTGTGAGCAAATCTGTAACGGTACTGCCTATAAAGTATATGCACAACATATAATGCACACTCCCTAGACTAGATTTCAATGATATATGTTAAGATATGTCAGTGCAAGATGTTTTTAAATTAAGGCAGCTCAAACATGCATTTTAGGCTGGGTTTATATAAGCCCTTTCCGGGAAACCGCCTGTATAAAATTCAATGATAAGGCTATAAGTTATAAGTAAGCAATATGGGACGAGACGCTGCACTGTATCGTGGACTACTGTACTTGAAGGGTGTTGTTAAGCACAACGGGAAGCCTTTCTGCCGTGACTTATTCCTGATACAGAACTACAGGGTTCCCACTCTAAGTCAAATGTCAAATTTCCTGACTTTCGCACTGACTAAAATAGGGTTTCTGCAAGTTTCAACAAGTCAAATTTAAGACTTTTTAAGACCATTATGAAAAAAATGTAAGACCTATATCATGACAATAAAATCCAATTTTATAGCAGTGTTATAGTCAAGACGAAACGAGATTGGATTTAAAGGTAGGGTAACAGATTTGATCCTGAAACATTTTTTGTTATGCTGGTTAAAAGTCTCCTCACATCCTGATAGCAATCACTGTGTTAAGTTGTTTAAATGTATTTGTAGAAATTTATGTCATCTGTGAAAGGCGTAGGACCAAAAAATGTTCAACAAATCATAGATTTCGGTCCGAACGGACGTTTCCATTTTTGTCCCTCATACGTAAGCGTAATTTGAATGCCAACCGCGCAGCGAGTCCACGCAGAAACCATACGTCATTGGCGCGTTCACGTGCGCTCACCTCATGTCTGTAAACAGTGAGAACAGCAAACTTTTCTGCTGAATTGACAACCTACACAAGAGGCACACAACGAAAGACATATTTTATAACAACAACAGCAAAAACTGCCTGGATCAGCAAGAGCAAAAACCCAAATTAACATCGGTAACGTTACAGCTTTACCACGAGATGAAACAGCTGCAGGAGGCAAAGGGTCTGAAAGGGTCGTTGCACTGTTTATTTTGGTAAGGTAGGTACGCGATATGTTTGTATTGAGATGGAGTCAGAGATTATACTTTGATGAAACATTGTGTTGCTTATGAAATTTGTGTTCGTTATGGATTAGCGTAACGATATAGTTACTACGTCTACACAACCGAACGTGTGCTTAAACTAATTCTGATGTAAACCAGTTGTTTGGTTATTTTGGAAGTGTTATTCGGCTTTGTAATGCAAAGCTTTCTCACTGGTGAATGAGGCATGAGATGTGACCGTCTGATCTGTGCATGTTCATGTGTTTTGAAAGAGGCGTGACTTTGGATGGCGATTTGACTTGAGGATGGGATCGGGATTTCATTGCTAGGCGGCTACCGTTAGCATTTTTCAAAATGTGTTACCCTACCTTTAAGAGAATAATACGAGACAAGATTTTTAAACTTTGCTAATGTTGCCAGACAGTTTTTTAACTTGAGATCTCAGGATGAATCAATAATAAAATATATAGAAAATAGCCTTGATGCGTATAAATAGTGTGAAAAAAATTCCATTTTGCGTGCATATGATACGCCAGTCCTTCCCGTTCACTTAAAACTGTGCATCTTTTTTTGTCGTTTTATGTATAGGTTTCTCTATTTTTTTCTATTTTTCTACAACTTTTGTTACATAAAATGACATCCTTACCCAAACCCCAATTCTAACCCCAACTCCAAGTGACCATGGCTTAAAAATAAGACAAACATGGAGAAACCTATATATTAAATAACATCCTAAAGCAAATCCCAAATCTAACCCCAAACCCAAGCAAAAATTGAGAAACCAATACATAAAAATGACCAAAAAAAAAAGATGTGCCGCAGTCATCTGCTATACAATATAGTCCAACATTCCAAAATATACAAAATCTCCACATTTTGTTTTGTGCCACAATACTTAATCTCGTAACTATTTATGTAACAGTCTTTAAATAGGAAAAACATGGAAGTGTTTGTTGGCTTCTAAATGTATCCCTGTTTGGATCCTAAGGAATGAATAGGGCTAGGCAAAATGCTAACACATTCACGACGTGCTGTGCAAAGATGAAGTGCATGCATTGAAAAAAGATAGGTATGTATTAATTAGTCTAAGTTGAGGTAAGAACATAGTAAAATATTGAAAAACTGTGGTGTTTTCTTTTAACAGTAATGCTAAGTAGACAACAGCGAAAACGCCATAGAGGAATTGTTCTGCCTTTTGACCATAAGACTTTACAATGACTACTCCTCCTCCCACCACCACTCTTAAATTACTTCTGCTTGTTACCCCAGTAGGGGTCATTCTTCACAGGTTTTACTCTCATTCATTGACCACATAACACCAGCTCTCACTTTGTGCCTAATTGTATACTAAATTCCTGGAAGAGGTTGGAAACAGCATGTATAAAACCAAATGACAATTCAGCAATATATTTGGCAATCCAGGAATATCATATCTCCTGCACTAAAAATGAAAAGCTTTCTGATTGTACAGTCATGAAGGCATAGCGTAGAGTCCCTAAAGAGGATATAGTATGAGTCATGAGCCTTGAAACGTGAAACAAAGGATAAGAATGAAACATTACTCACGCATCTCTATAATTGATGACAGTATCTACGATGGCATTCATCTGTTTTGTAAGTTTGGGTGGATTTGGGGACAGCTTCTCTGCTGGAGGCCGCCCTCTCCTTTTCTTGGACTTTTCTGCATCCTCACGCCTGCTGCAGTCTTTGTCCACGTGTCTCCTACGCTTGCGCTTCTTCAGGCGTATCTCCTCCTCAATTTCCTCAAGGTTGCCATCTTCTATGGCCTGCCAGGCGACAAATTGAATGGTTAACCTCTTGAAAAGCACCCCCACTCTGGGCCAAACCGTGAAAAGACCTACTTTCACTAAAAGGGTTGTTTTTACTAAACCATTTAGAGTATAAGCATAATTATGTTATCATTAGAAAGAAGACAATTTGAGCTTCATTTTCCAGGTTTCAAAATTATTTTAAGATAAAAAAAAGTTAGAGGCTGAAGTACATTAGAATAAAATATTTTTTGCATAAATTTTTGTTATTAATAAAAACTTAATGATAAATATGTGTGTGAAACCTAGAAATGCAATGATGCCAAAGTTACAAGTCTGAAGAAGTTATGTTTCACGTTTGAAATCAATAGGCCCAAAAATTAGGTACTTGCAAGGGTTTTTGTAAGACTAGTGCATTTTCAAAGTGCCAGTCAGCCCCAAAATAAAAGTCTTTTGTTTACATGCATACACGTTCGTTCTTATTATTATTTATCCTTATTTTAGCGTATAAAATGCCATTTCCACACCAGAAAATAAAACTTCACACAAAGATCGTTGGATTCGTTACATTTAAAAGGCACTGTACAAAAAAAAGTGCACGCATTGGAAAAAAGATAGGTATGTATTAATTCATCTAAGTTGAGGTTAGAACATAGTAAAATATTGAAAAAAAAGTGTTTTCCTTTAAAAAAATGCTGGTGGGTAAAGAGTTAAAGGTCAAGTAAGGAAACAAATTGATGATTTGCATGAGGAATATTTAACAGAATGGATAAATTGGAAAAGCAGAAGACATGCTGTACAATTATCGACTACTGGATTTTTGCCTACTAGCAGTTAGCATTCAGATAACTGAGTGCCATGATCTATAACTTTATCTCTGTTAAAGCAAAATTGGCCAGACATATATAGAATTTGAATATATATGAATATAGCATTTTCAATCGTGCAACGCTGATTCATCTACATGCCAAAGCGATAAAGGTCATCGCCGTAATTCTGCAAATGCTCATTTTACTGATTAGGCAACTACGTATTTGAGGGCTTCACCAAGTTCTCATAGGCAGTCATGAAACCATTTCATTACATTTCCATTAGCATACACTACATCTAGAGTATGGTTAGGTTAGGGTTAGGGTTATTAAGCATTTGTGTTGTTGATTTTGGCCTAATGCCTGCCCTCATTGTAAAGCAGCGGAGTGATTCAGCAGGGCTACTCTTGTGGCCATGCCCGCACCGCAGGACTTACAAGCTTAATATATGCCCCAAAACACATCTAATACCACTACCGACTGAGCAAGAGCAAAGAAATCTGCAGTAAATCCACTATATCCACTCTTTTTGAAAAGCAGGACGCATATAAATCCGTCTTTGCTTTCTGTTCCATGTCCTATAAAATTTGGGTGCAAAGAGGGGTTATCATAATACACCTGTTATGCAGCTAGAGTCAGACCCCTCATTTGAGCATAATGTAAATGCACAGAGCCAGAAAGTAAAAACACAGCTATTACATAAACAAATTGGGTCTTAAAGCGACAGTACATAACTTTTTAAATGTTAGTGTTATGTTATATTAATGGGAGACTTTAGGGTTAAATTAGTCTTTCAACGCACTGCCAGATGTTAATGATGGCCGAGGCTATTTGTCATTCCATAATAACAACTAAGCAAATTCAAATGACGTAAACTGAATATATGCACACTCACTCACCAATACCCGTATAATAGTTTGTTTACTTCGAGGTGGTCTAGTCTATCACATCAATTATGTGCATTATACATGAGGTCAATAGCAGACATGACACGGCACAATGCTGTCTGGAGTGTTGAAATGATGGATCCACAGCTTACCCATGGACACAAATCCCAGGTTCCAATACTGGCTGTGCATTCGTAACAGTGAGACAATAATGGCTAACCTCTGCTCCATCACCTTAACCATGCACCTGTGGTTAGCGTACTACTCAAATTGAGAGTTTTTAGCAGTGTGCCTGTGAAAAGAGGCTTTCTTTTGATGTCAAATGATGCGGAGGGGGTGCACAGTCACTGTGTGGGTATGATTTGTTGATAAATGTGAATACAGGATGGAAAAACACATTAATAAAAAAATTGCTTGCTTATTGTTGTAATCCATCACAAAAGTTATTTCTGAAGAGGCACACCCACCTCTGCATGATCAGGATGTGTCAATGCACAAGATATATTCGATAAACTGGCCAGAATCGGCAATCAAATCAATTTAGCAGTGACTGTATATTTAGACGTGATTGTATGTTTCTACATTTGTAATCTTATAAAATACCCTTAAAGGGGCGGTGAATTTGTTGATTTTATGGTTTTATACTGTTGTCTGATGTCTACTTATGATGTTCACGTGGTTTTTACATTCAAAAACATCAAAAGCAATAAGTAACAGGCTATTTTGTAACATGGATTAGTGGCTCTCTGGAGAAAAGCTTCGTCTGAAGGGGCGGGCCGCATTGAAGACCTGGACATAAACGCCCACTGCTATGATTGGACAGCTTCTTTCCCCGTCATTACATGTGGGTAAATTTTTTAATTTTAAATGTTCATTTAACTATGATGACCTCTTATATAACAAATTATCAAGTTAAAATTAAGTATTTGATTCACCGCTCCATTAATATATCCACCATTTATCACGAAAGGTATCCTGGAAAACTACTTGAATGGACTGAATGGACCTTGTGAAGATAATGAAAATCCTAAAATGTGCTCTTTGATAGGGTTTCCATCATATACTACAGAACTTTTTCTGGTGAAAAAGTTAAAACTCCTTTATTCACACATAGTGGATTTAAAGCAATAAAAGACTGCACACTAATGCATTTCGTCCATCAGCCTTCCTCAGACAGTGTGCTTTAGATGTCTTTGTGCGACTAGCCACTATATGTGAATAAAGCCTTTTTACCTTTTTACCGGAAGTGCCTTTGACCAGTTTCTGTAGGATATCCACCACTAACTTGAGCCTCATCTTTTAATTTATTTACTTCAAATGGCACATATTATGCAAAATCCACTTTTACAAAGTGTTTGGACATACATGTGTGCAGTAGCCATTAATTAAATTTCATTTTAAGAAAACTTGATTGAATCATGTTGAACTGGTGTACATAATTAAATTATGTAGATCCAACAATTTTTTAAGAAAAATCATTTTAAAGGCGCTCTAAGCGAATTGACGCGTTTTAGACCATAAAACATTTTTTGTTACATACAGCCAGGGGTGGTAAAAGTACTCAAAAGTTATACTCGAGTAAAAGTATTTATACCCAAATAAAAAATAACTCCAGTAAAAGTAGAAAGTCCTCCAATCAAACATCACTTGAGTAAAAGTAAAAAAGTATCCAATTTAAAACGTACTTTAGTACCGAAAGTAAAAAGTAAATATTATAAAAAATGTATAGCAATAATTAGGCAGATCAATTGTTTTGGCAGCATGCAGGGAGAACCAGTTGTGCTTACTAGCCTCCAAGCAAACACATACCATTCCCCTAATGTTCAAATATGGTTCCCATTTGGTTATTTATGGGAACCAAATAAGAACGTTTCCAGTCCCTGCAGGTTATTTTTAGGTTTAATTTTATAACCTATAGAGAACGCTCATTCCTTGTAGGTTATTTTTAGGTTTAAAGAGAACCTTCCCAAAACATTTCCTGTAGGTTATTTTAATTTTTTATAATCTAGAGAGAACGTTACCTGTATGCTATTTTTATTTTTTTATTTTTATAACCTAGACAGAAGTCCCACTGCTCCGTATGTATTCACTACTGCTGCTATCCACCCATTTTTTGGAAATTAAGTGAAAACATCATTAAATCCATTGTATTCTTTATTAGTGCGTAAGTCGTGCGGGCTCCACTACTCCAGCACGCGCTTGCGAACATAGTTTAATTTTACCTCAGAAACAAACATTATTTTACTGATTTCTTTTCTTTCTTTCATCATTTAGTAACTTAAATATGAGAGAACAAATATATATTTTAGTGGTTTTCGATCGTAACGTCTATATATGAGGAGAATATGATGTTAAAAGAACCTTTTGATTGATGTGAAACGGGGATAGCTAAAGTTAGGCAGATAAACTGTGGTAAGATTTGTTAAAGTGAATGAAATCTTTTTATCTCAGAATACATTATTTCAGCTAATTATTTTATCTTTTTCTTCATTTAGTGACGTTAACTTAAATATGTGTGGACAAAAATATATTTCCAATTGATTTGACACGTATTATAAAGAGAATATGATGTTAAGGAAAAGCTTTGAACATTTTATCTAAAAACGGATTGGCGACTAACTGCAGTGGTAAGATCTGTAAAGTATTTATTTATCTGTGAATAAATATCTGTTTTAAGTCCTCTATATTGTGTTGAAGTTATTATTTATATATTTGATAAAATACAATGAATGTAATCTAAAAACAATATGTGATGCTGAGTTTTTTTATTATTAAAAATAAGCTCCAGTTCATGTTTTCTAAACAATAAACACTGTTTACATGATTTTTAGTCTAATTATTTGCATTGAGGCATATCAAAATATTTGGTTAGGGGAACGGCAGCGAGAGCTGAACCTTCACCTGTTTCTGCGGTCATCTTCCACTTCGCAATGCGTGCCGAAATGACTGCTGAGCATATGCTGGCAAAGAGCTTGTGCGCGTTCTTTTTTTTTCAAAAGAAAACCCAGTTTTCATTGGTTTGGAAAGCCAGTGTAATAAATACTTGGAGCGGGCATGGGGAAATGTATCGGAGTAAAAAGTAAACTTTTTCTTTAATATTGTAGTGGAGTAAGAGTAAAAGTAGATGCAAATAAAACATACTCAAGTAAAGTACAGATCCCCGAAAAAAGTACTTAAGTAAAGTAACGAAGTATTTTTACTTCGTTACTTACCACCACTGCATACAGCAAACATCTCCTCACTATCTGCTTGCTGCCTGTCCGCTGATCAAACTGTAAAAAACGCGATCTCTGTAGACAGCTCAGGCTCGACAAACGGCAATATCAACATAGTGGCCAAACCTAGCACAACAAAACATAACAAAGTGTTCCAGCCAATAAACGACAAGAAGGATTTGGGGGTGGGGGTTGGGCGCGTTCATGAAAGCACGGACGGGAGAGGAAGGGGGAGGCGATAGCTACGCTCCGTTTGTTTGAAAACAGTTCAAACATCAACAGGAAGTGACGTCGCACATTATTCGCTTAGAGAGCCTTTAGCAAATTTAATTCAATCTTGTGCAACTTGAGATTTTTTTCGTGTGCGAAGCTTGTCACAACATGTATTTAGCCCCTCATGTTTGTGGTTCGTCCTTTCAAAATATGTGTACTTTGCGTCATGTTAACCATGTGCATCATGCGTGTTGTCAAAATAAGTGTTGCTGCACATGCGTCTAAAGGATTTATGATTAAAGTGATGCTGGTGTTTGCCATATACTCGCTTAATCTCATGTGTAATCAGAGTTTAGTGTTAAGTGAGTGTCTTGCAAGTATTTTGTGAATGTGTCTCTTTTATCATAAACCGCTTTGACGCATGTGCAGCATGCACTTATTTTGACAAGACGTATGGTTCACATGACGCAAAGAACATATTTTTAATTTGCGCCCCTCGGAAGAGAAGTCACCAGCCGTCATTGCGTGTGTGTTGGCAGTATGTAAACGTAAAAGCCTGCAATGATAAAAATCCACACTTTCCTTCTTGTGTAATCTCCATTAAACCAAAACAGTCTCATTAGACATGCCGTTTTGATTCTCTTGTTAATGTGACATCACAAAAACAAAGCCCCCCCCTGTGAATCAGACTGTATTCACAGTAATCAGTTACAAAAATACATTGAGCACATGCGCAGAACATTTGTGCTCAAGTTTACGCATTATATTAAACTCTTATATCACATGATTCTCGTCACAGAAACACGCAAAAGCAAGGCAATAGCATCAGGCATTAATAAGGTAATGTTAATGGGGTCACACGCGGTACACTCTGTGTACTTTTAAAACATTAGGCTACTTAAAGCAATAATTAGTGCTGTGCCTTTTGAAAAATTGTGTTTTCATTACCTATATCTGAAAACTCATTAAGAACAACTTTCTCCAACTCAGCTTTGACTTTAATCCAGAGATAAAGCGTAAACTCAACAAGAGATGCTTTCCACAGTGTAGCGTTGCCAAGTCCTCTGCCTTTTTTCGAGTTTAGATTTGGGCTACTGTTTAAACTGTTTTAACCAATTGTTTTTTTCTGTGGGTTAAATATGAAAGGATTTCGTTCATTAGTTATTGGTATTTGGGCTGTGAAAAGTCATAGGGAATCTTTTGGGATAGTTTTGAATTTCCATTTTGGATGGTTCTCATACGCGAATCTGGCAACCCTGGCTGTGCACTTGTGCAGACGTTCGGTTCGGATTCTATAGAATGTACATGTAAACGAACATTTATATCAGATTCCAACGTTTAGGGTGCAGGTAAACTGTATCGTCGTAACCTTCAATCGTATTCAATTCAGTCGGATTGAAAAAAAATTGTGCATGTAAACGTACCTATTGTCCGTTTGTAAGGGAGTGAGGAGCAGTAGCTCATTTGCATTTAAATGATACCCAAATAGGGGCATTTTTGACATACTATAAGCTAAAACTTCACAGACACATTCTACGTACAGCTAAGACTTATATAACATATTGTACAAATGGGCATAATATGTGAATTTTGTGTATGCCATGGCAGCTTGTTATAATGGTTGGTTAGTCAGATGGAGTTGATAGTAAGCTTTACATTTGATGCAGTATGTACTGATCAGTATGCAGGTGGTAGTATGAAAACATTTTTGAATCTGACAGCTCCTCCGTGCTAGTCCAGTGGCCTCATGAGATAAAATGTCAATCACATGCTAACTTTAAAATCTCAAAGGATACAGCAAGATATATAGGCATTTAGCCTCTTGGTTCATAAATATTGTGCAAAAGCACCATACCGTATTTGCACACTATATAGTAAGACAGTGAGCTTATTCAGACACAGGGGCTGACTTCCAAGTCTGTCTTTGTATCGTATCATGATAAAGATGAACGGTTGTTAATGCAAAGCTGAAACTCACTTGGAAATGTTCGAAATTTCTGACAGTTTTCAATAACTTATTATTTTATTATTAAGTTCTTATTATTATCCTTGTATTACAAAACACAGGCAAAAGCACGTGCATCAATCTAAGTTGAGTGGTCGACCAAAAAAAACAATAGTATAATGCTGCGTTTCCACCATCCGTGGTATAGGTGTCAAGCGCGAGTGATTTCAATGTTAAGTCAATGTGAAGATGCGTTGACGCGTGTCTGAAGGTCTCACGGCGCGAATGACGCTAGTTGAAAATTTTGACGGAAATTTCTTTGGCGGAAAAACAGGCCGCGTTAACCAATCAGAAGCTTGCTCTAGTAGTGACGTGATTGCAGGATGCGAGTGGAGTCGCAGAAGCCCCTCCCATGATGGGAATTTCCGCGTGAATGTCTCAATGACTAGAATTTCACACGCGGCTTTCACACGCAAATGAAACACCTCAAACGTGGCTGGTGTGAACCCACAGTAAGAATGCAAAGTCGGCAACACCAAAGCTCCAAAAGTATCAAAAGATTTTATTGTAGGTAACGTTTCGAGTATGCAGGCTCTTCATCAGACACAATGAAATTGAAAAAAACGTTACCTACATGCCATCCAATAGTTTTTAACAATAAAATCTTTTGATACTTTTAGAGCTTTGGTGTTGCCGACTTTGCATTCTTATCCTTGTATTACATAAAACACAGGAATGGGAAGTTTCTCACAAAGACGCTAACCTGCCCGCACGATCATACAGTAGCACCTCACATGAGACAGATCACATGAGTGCCAGTCTCTTTATTCTGATTGGTAGCCACCACATTTAAACTATTTTGGATGCATCACATCGCTGAACATGCCCACGTTACATTGCCAATGGTCAATGTCATGTCGCCTCAGACTGCCAATTAAGTGCCACCGTGATGAAGGGAGCAAAACAGCCTTCATGGATGAGTGACCTCTCTCTGGCCATCCTTAACCTCACACACATGTTCAACACTTGGCAACAGTTTTCATGTTGCAAGAGTACTTCCCCTAAAACATCTATGTTTAGATCGGCAGGGTTCTCTCTCCCATACAGCTGACTGTTTTCTAAACTCTGTGCAGTCAACCGTATAAATCAATTTGTTGAGCCATTGAGCTGGGGAGATACTCTATCATAATTTCCTGTGTAAAAGCAATCTTGAAGAATAACTTGAAGCATAATGTACAAAAGAAACCATCACATTTATGCTAAGCATTTCTTCACGCTTAAAGCACCAAGACGCAGGAATAAAACAAGCAGCAAAACACTAAATCAGTTTATTTAAAGGGGCCAAAATCATTCATCGCACAACAATAAAAGCAAGGTCAAGTGGAGAGCTTTAATCAAAATGCTCTTTTTCCACCCCATAAAACTTAACAGACCCTACATTGTTTTCCCCAAATATCTGATTGCCGTGTGTCAAACTTCCTTCCTCTTTCTGTGTACATTAGCTCCTCAGTGGGTCTCTGTTTACCAGGAGCTGGCTCCACATTTAATTACCTCCCTTGCTGCGTTACACCTTTAGCTTCTGTGTTCAAACACAGTTTTGCTCTTGTTACCTTCCAGGCAAACCCAGCAGTAGACAAACCCCTCACCAAAGAGCATCACAAGCCTCAATGACTTGCTGAAAAACAGTATCGGTACTTATTATCGACCGGCGCGGTCTGCTGGGCCACTCTCTCAGCTCCAATGTAATGTTTTAAACGTTGTGGAATGACTGTACCCGCAGTCATTTGAATGAAAATGACAGAGGAAATAGAAAAAAGCTCGTTAAAGAGGCAAACGATCAATTTGTGCCTAGACAGAGGATAAGAAAATTAGCGATTTGGGTTTGGGGACTTGCGGCCAGGTTCATTGATCCAGTGTCTATTTGTTATAAGTTTTTACAGAGATAAAGATCTGTGTTTGTCTTGTGTTGTTCAAATGCATTATCAATCATACAGAAGTGTTCACATGCTGGGGAAGCAGGAGAAGCAGACAGTCAAAGTAAAAGGATATACTCAACTCAGTATTTTTAACTCTTTCCCTGACAGCGTTTTTTTTTTAAGTTGCCAGCCAGCGCCAGCATTTTTCAAGATTTTCACAAAAGCTTAATGCCTTCCAGAAAATGTTCTTCTTAAAATATATAAACATACAATATCAAATGAAAGAAAAGACCCTCTGCTTTCAAAAAAGAAAAGTTTAATCATACCTTTTTATTAAATCTTAAATATGGGTTTCTTAAAAACCACAAAATTTTGAGCAAAAAGCTGAGATAATTCAATTTTTGTGAAGGACTTTTGATAGAGATTAGATTCAGAGCGATCCTCAAAACATACACGGACATACAGCTGTTTGCCCTAGGGCAGTGTTTCCAGATCCTGGTCCTCGAGTACCCCCTTCCAGAAAGTTTTAGATGTCTCCTCATTTAAAACACCTGATTCAACTAATTAGTCTTCTTCCAGAATGGGTAACATGTCTCCCTAACAAGCTGTGTAGTTAAATCAGGTGTGTTAGATAAGGAGACATCTATAACTTTCTGGAAGGGGGTACTCGACAAGAACCAGGATTGGGAACACTGCCCTAGGGTGATACTTGCGGGTTTTATAAGTTGAACCTGGTGGATAATAGCGGTATTGCGGAAAGCCAGAAATACTCATCATTGGCAGGGAAGCCTTTTCTCTTAAAGGAATAGTCTACTCATTTTCAATATTAAAATATGTTATTACCTTAACTAAGAATTGTTGGTGCATCCCTCTATCATCTGTGTGTGTGCGCGTGGGCGCTGGGGTGCGCTGCGACGCTTCGATAACATTTAGCTTAGCCCCATTCATTCAATGGTACCATTTAGAGATAAAGTTAGAAGTGACCAAACACATCAACATTTTTCCTATTTAAGACGAGTAGTTATACGAGCAAGTTTGGTGGTACAAAATAAAACGTAGCGCTTTGCTAAGCGGATTTAAAAGAGGAACTATATTTTATGGCGTAATAGCACTTTTGGGAGTACTTCAACTCGCCTGAAAAGTCCGCTCCCCTTCTCCCTCTCATAATGGGAGAGGGAGGGTGTTACTGCGCCAAGTCGAACTACTCCCAAAAGTGCTATTACACCGTAAATTATAGTTCCTCTTTTAAATCCGCTTAGAAAAACGCTCCGTTTTATTTTGTACCACCAAACTTGCTCGTATAACTACTCGTCTCAAATAGGAAAAACTTTGATGTGTTTGGTCACTTCTAACTTTATCTCTGATTGGTACCATTGAATGAATGGGGCTAAGCCAAATGCCATCGAAGCGTCGCAGCGCGCCCCAGCGCTTACGTGGACGCACACAGATGATAGAGGGATGTATCAACAATTCTTAGTTAAGGTAATAACATATTTTAATATTGAAAATGAGTAGACTATTCCTTTAATTGACGAGTTAACTCATCAATGGCAGGGAAAGATTTAAGCACCTTCAAAGTATAGCCAGACAAAGTGTAGAAACTTAAGCCGGGTAAACACCATAAGAAAATCGTTCTGAATTTGGTACGATTTCCCCTCTTACGACAATCATAGGTAAAGTCCCGATCGTCTTCGTGGTTGAACCAATTATCTTATCAGATTTTCCATGTGGTGTGTTAAGAGCATCTGAATCTGCTTACAATCAGCTTCACCCTTTACTTATCAACATTGTATCATGTAAACATTGTATCATTCCTTATCAGGTCAAGATGGAGCCACCCAAAGGTTTACGATCTAATCAGTGGCTATTATTTTGATACAGGCATGCATGCAGACGCATTACTGAATCTCTGGAGAGTGTGGTTCATGGTTGATTAGCAATGGCAGCTACAACATGAGAACAAGTGCCCAAGCATTTTGGCAAGGAGGAAAGCGGCATGGACACGTTTTTCGTGCAATTTTATGCAGAACATGTGAACGGCATCCAGGTTAAAGTTGACAGCATTAGCAAATTAGCCAAAATCTTTACTTAACAAACACACAGCAATTTTTTTTGAATGATGACATTTCAAATTC
The DNA here is from genome assembly GCF_027580225.2 of Misgurnus anguillicaudatus. Lineage (NCBI taxonomy): Eukaryota > Metazoa > Chordata > Actinopteri > Cypriniformes > Cobitidae > Misgurnus > Misgurnus anguillicaudatus. The sequence goes on from NC_073358.2 coordinate 22,064,496, forward strand.
TGTGAAAGTCTGCAGAGTGTTCTGTGAAAGGCAGATTCTGTTTTGTGTTTAATGGATTATATAAAAACGCATGCCATTTATTTATACTTTCCTGTATATTTATATATATATATATATACGATTTATATGTATACTTATACATATTAGTATTTTACATTATTCATTTTTATTTATTTATTTATTAATTTAACTGAATTTATTTATCCAAAGCAACTTACAATAGGCTTTATGCCCAGCTGCACTAGTTCCTGAACTTCAGCCAGCTCCTTGTTTCCTGTCTGCCATTATTGGACAAACTGATTAATCCAGGTGTGCCTGACCTCAGTAGTCACAACAACAATAATCAGACACACCTGGATTAATCAGTTTGTCCAATAATGGCAGACAGGAAACAAGGAGCACGCCGAAGCCCAGGAAGCAGTGCAGCTGGGCATAAAGCCCACTGCTATATATGTCAGAGGTTGCACGCCATTGGAGCAACTAGGGGTTTAGTGTCTTGCTCAGGGACACAATGGTGTTTCACAGTGGATTCGAACCCAGGTCTCTCACACCAAAGGCGTGTGTCTTATCCACTGCACCATCACCATCCCTATTCATATTAGTATTTAGCCAGTTGAGCTACAATTGTATTAGCTGTGTTACTGGCCCTTCAAAAATGATGGAATCACGAATCATGGTTCTTAATGTCTTATAGATTTTCTCTAAGATATATAAAGAACTACCATTTTTCTTTTCTGCCATTGTTATCTGTTGAAGTGAGGTCACTTGAATGTGACAGAACAGATTTATCCAAGATGGGGAGCTAGGTCTTTCACCAAAGAGATTATTAGAAAGAGTACGAATGACCTAAAGGGTCCATATTGCTATGGTAACAAGAAATTTTATGTAGACTGAATTGCACACATACTATAATGAATAAATTGTGTCATTTAAAGTCACCCTCATTTCTTTTGTGCATCATAATAGGACATGCAAAGTTTTTTTTTCCTGTGACAATAATTTCTTCGTGCTTTAAAAGAACTTGAATGTAACTCTAAACCCTTGCCTCATTAAGTATACTTGGATTTTTGAATATGCAAATTAGTCCCTGCCTCTATGCAATCTCACCAGTATCGAACAAAGATATATGTACAGTGGTAAGAAAAGGTATGTGAACCTTTTGAAAGTTCAGTTTTCTGAATAAATTTCTTATAAAATTCGATCTGATCTTCATCTAAGTCATCTATGGCTCAAACTATTGATCCACTTGTTCAACTGTGTAGATGTGATTTTTCATGTTTGTGTTGTAGAAAACTGAGGGGATATCAAATGGATTTGAGTCTGTCCTTATTTTATGGTAAGAAATACTCAGCAATGGTGTTGAATGATGAATTTGCACATGGTTTGCCTTAAAGCATACTAAAAACACCTCATGGGCATATAACCAACAATAAAAACTTGATTTTCACCACAGGGGGAGTTAAACTAAAAGTAATACAATCAGCATACCCTAAGCCACTGCTTTTCCGTCAGTGCGTCACTGTAGTCCACATCCCTGCGGTGCCGGGATCCACGGCCGAAGATCTTATCTTTCTCTTCCTCACAGGTGAGACGTTCCACCTCTGCATCATCTTTCAGGATCCAAGATGGCAGCTCATCCTCCTCCATCAGGCGAGGTTTACGCTTAGGGTTGCGTGCATCCTCTCTGCGGCGGTCTAAATCCATGCGCATGAAAATGGAAAACAGTACTTTCAGTAAATGGCTTAGAATGAAACAGATTCTCAAAAGTGAGAACACACAGATCTCAAAAATGTGGTTTACTTTTGGAAAAGATTACAATTATTTAAAATGATCATGCAAGGAACTATCCATGCAAGTAATGAATTTTGTGCAATTTTAGTCTTACCATGAAAAGCTCAAATTCGTCCTCATTACGGGCAATCATTTGATTGAGAGTTTCATCATCTGGAACTTCATCCTCCTCCTGATATCACACAAACATCAAGAAACACAAGTGGAAAATTTGAAAAACATGAAAGTGGTTAATAACGCATTTTATTAACATGCGATTAACGCAATGTGCAATATCTGTTTGACCCTTGGTCTAGCCCATAGTTTGATAAACTGAGGCGCAGCCTCAATAAATGACGTGTGCTGTCTTAGTTGGAGGTTTTCATAAGAATAAGAACATTAAGCTCTCATCTAGCGAATCCAATGCTCTAAATGGTCGTTGAACATCTAAAATGATCTTTATTTGTATATTTTCTGTGAGCTGTACCATTCGAAATGCTTAAAGGATTAGTCCATTTTCTTAAAAAAAAAAAAAAAATCTGTATAATTTACTCACTAATATCATCCAAAATGTTGATGTCTTTCTTTGTTAAGTCGAGAAGAAATTATGTTTTTTTAGGAAAACATTCCAGGATTTTCCTTATTTTAATGGACTTTAATGGACCCCAACACGTAATAAATTTAATGCAGTTTAAAAAAATTGCAGTTTCAACGCAGTTATAAAGGACTCTAAACGATCCCAAACGAGGCATAAGGGTCTTATCAAGCCAAACAATTGTAATTTTTGACAAGAAAAATACGAAATATGCACTTTTAAACCACAACTTCTCGTCTATCTCCGGTCCTGTGATGCGCCAGCACGACCTCACGCAATACGTCATCACGTCAAGAGGTCACGGATGACGTATGAGAAACTACGCCCCAGTGTTTACAAGTGTGGAGAAAGAGGACCGTTCAGACGTTGTTGTATGTGGAATGATACTAATTAATGTCTTTGTGTCAGTTTATTATTTAAAATGGTCCGCAAATGTGTGTTTCATATATGTAACACGTGACCTTTTCACGGCATTACTCAATTACGTGAGGTCGCCCTGGCGTGTTTAAAAGTGCATATTTCTCTTGTCAAAAATGACAATCGTTTCGCTAGATAAGACCCTATGCCTCGTTTGGGATCGTTTAGAGTCCTTTGAAACTCAGTTGAAACTGCAATTTTAAACTGCATTAGTTTTGGGGTCCATTAAAGTCCATTAAAATGAGAAAAATCCTGGAATGTTTTCCTCAAAAAACATAATTTCTTCTCGACTGAACAAAGCAAGACATCAACATTTTGGATGACATGGTGGTGAGTAAATTATCTGGATTTTTTTTAGCACAATGGACTAATTCTTTAATCTAATACATAAAGGATGCGTGTCCATCCCCTTGCACGTCTGACATTTTAGTTTCGGTTTTAAAACATGCAGGAATTAGAAAATAAAGTGCAGGACTTGCTTGATGTCAAAAGAGTTATTAAGAGCAACAAGACTCAAAAGCGATCTTCCTCGCACTGATTGACACATCTTCTTAAGCGCGTGCAGACAAACAAATGAGTGCGTGACCCCAATATATAGACATCTACACAGAATTACAGTTTTTAAAATATCTGTTTTGACAAGAATTCACGCAGATATAATCTGAATGTTGGGTTAACTGTTGAAAAAAAATTATGTGTAACATTATCTTAGATCCTTACATCCTTATACATCTTTAATTATTATTGTATAATTCTTTATTACTATCTCAAAAGCAGCTGTACAGGCACTACCTGATACACCTGAGAAATGTACCATTTAAGTATTTCAGCTCAGCTAAATTCTTTTCTAACGAAATTGCTTGCCATTTTTTTTAGATTTTGTCACACTGAGAATCAATAGAAAACAGACCTTTGTCAATACTGAAATGCATTTACTCCATAATTTCGTTGAACAAATTGCAGTGTCATTACAAGAAGACTGACAATTAACAGTTGGGCTAGAAAAAGAAAATCAATTTATCTACAAATCACTTTTCATTTTCAACAATTGTGTACCAATTTTTAATGCCTCAGTTAAACACTGTTCAGGGTGAAACATTCAAATGCTGCTTTAAAAGTGAATTGTGAGGTTTGTGGTTAAATTTGTAGGAACTAGGCTACTTGCCATTGTGTGGGATGTTCAGCTGTAAGAAACCCACTGAACCTATAATTATATACTTTTCCTTAAAACTTTTAACCTTTTGATTACTGGGGACTGTTTACTGTAGTTTCAGCTGGAAAAAATGCTATGAAAGTCATACCATGTCATGTTAGCAGTTAGGCTGGATTTACACTGCAAATCTTGATGCCCAATTCCAATTTGTTGCCTGTATTTGATTTTTTTGACAACCCCCTAGCCCCCCTTTTATCATCTTTTAAAAGTGACTCGTATACAATATCTGCATTTACACTAACTGCTTGGCAAAACAATTCAAGGTAGACATAAAGAGCTTTAAACAAAGAGGAAGTAAAATATATCGCAATGGACACATAAAATAATTATACAAGATTATAGAGTTTCTTCAACAATAACTTCAATAACTTCAACACTACTCCACTAAGTAGAGCTGCCGTCCTCCATTGCGCTTTTAAAAAGAGTCATGTGATAGCGGGTTGTGTCCACACGACACATCTTAAGATGGGAATATCCGATCTGTTTGCTTACATTGCAGACGCGAATGCATGTATCTGATTCATATCCAATAAATGAGTCCAGAAACCGATCACAGAATATCGAAATATGTGTGCTTTTTTCCTCATATCCGATCTGTGCCACATGAGGGCAAAAAAATCTGAATTGAATCACTTCAAACATGCAAAGTAAATGCGGCCTTAAAGATATTTATACGATTGCTTTATGTTGTAGTAACTCCCTGTATTTGCTGATCTATTGTTGATCAATAAAAAGAAAAAAACAAACAAAATGATACCAAATATGTTCTTGCTCTGTATCTTTATCATTACAGCTGTGGTGTTCTCTTAGTATACGTTTTAAAGCTTTCTCTTTATAGTTTGTCTTTACAGTCATTTTCATTATTGGTTATTATCTATTATTATTATCCATTTAACTTGCTGCTTAATGGATAAAAAATATTGTGCACAACATCTAGTCCATGACTTCAGTTTGTTGATCATTTTTTCTACAGACATTCAGACGTGAGGAATCTGTGACAGACTCCAAAAAAAAAAATTAGGTTATAAACCTGTGAATTTTGCATAACAACAGTAACATTCCACAGAGCAGATAGTTTGAAGTCTGAAAGCGATTGTCTAAGGGTGTTTTCACATCTGTAGTTTCACAACACACTGATTGTTCATGTCATGTGATAAGATCCAGATCACTCACTGACCAAATGATGTCTTTGAACGTATTTCCTAAACTGCTTCTCGATTAGTCAGAATCAACGTGTGCGAAATTCCAACGGAACCCCGGAAGTAAACAAAAAGGACGAAAATACAGCAGACACCATGGACATACGGGCTCGAACTGATTTTGCCAAGTGGTTGATGTCCTCAGGGCAACATATTGTGTTGACCCTAGGACAACATTTTTCTAAATAAAACCTAAACCTACCCCAAACCCCAACCCTAACCATAACCAAACCCTAAAATCAGAGGGACATGATAAGTAAAAAACAATGGTCTAGAAACAGCTAATCCTGGTTGTAAGCTTAAATTTAAAACAAACTATAATCTTATTTCTGAAATCTGATTGGTTGATTGAAATGTTGTTCCGGGGTCAACATAGTGTTGCCCTGAGGACATCAACCACCTGGCAAAATCAGGAGAGCCGGACATACGGCTGCACGCTGTAATTATGTCTGTGGTTGTATATATGAAGAGTTTCGTTGCAAAACGAGATAAATCCATTTTTTTTACATTTTTGTCAAAACATGTTTATTATTATATTATCATGTTATTATTTTGTTTTATGGTGCTACTTAGCTGTATTTTTTAAGTTATGAAGGTTTAAATCAAAACAAACCACCTGCAGTTCAATTGATATTAATTGGAATGCACAACCAAAAAACGAGATTTCTGAACAATTAAAAAAATGGTGGTTATCTCGTTTTGCAACGAAACTCTTCATATAGTTTGTATACAGCACTCCAGACAAACTGTTCATTTCCAGAATGAATCGTGGATGCGGCTTGAAAACAACGTTTTTATGCACTACAAACGGCGAAGACACCAAATTTCTGAGGCTCCGCCCTCACCTCCTCGCAACTCCAGGTATGTCCGCAACCTGTCATTGTGCTAATAAAGCTAATAGAAATTGTCAACAAACACTTCCTTATTTGATAATGCACTGCGCAGCTGACTACGGCAGCTGGTTTAGTCCAAAAGGCGCAGTACTTTTGCGGTTAGGTCGGTTCAGTCTCGGATCGTGTTCTTACCACAAACAAACCGCTCTAGAGTTAGTTTAAAAGCGTACCAAGACCACCTCTTCAAGGAGGTGTGGTATAGATGTGATTAAAGTGTTTATACATGGCTGCATACTGCAATTAAAAACGGCGTACGCTACCTGTTTTAATACAATTATACTTGCTGCGATTATTCATTAGACCATTAGCATCGCACTCAAAAATAACCAAAGAGTTTCGATATTTTTCCTATTTAAAACTTGACTCTTTTGTAGTTACATCGTGTACTTAGACCGACGGAAAATTAAAAGTTGCTATTTTCTAGGCAGATATGGCTAGGAACTATACTCTCATTCTGGCGTAATAATCAGTGACTTTGCTGCTGTAACATGGCTGCAGCAGGCGTAGTGCTATTAGTAGGGGTGGCACGGTTCATGAAAAAATTCCGAACCGTTCGGTTCGCTTGTCTCGGTTCGGAACGCGTGTGTGCCGTACGGTTCAACGGTTCATGGCATGCGCAATGTAGCCTCATGCCCTGTATGTGACCCCAGATAGCGTGTTCCCCTTTCGCGAATAGCGCGAAAGAAGAGGTGACTGCTGTGGAGAGTGAGTGCTGGCGGTCATGTTACGTGTAGAAATGGCAAGAGGGAGAGAAAAAGAACTCTGCCCTAGGGCTGCAACGATTCATCGAGTTACTCGATTAACTCGATTCAAAAAATTCCTCGAGGCAAAAATTCTGCCTCGAAGCCTCGTTAAATTCCTATGACGCGCACTACACGCGCCGAGATCTGATTCACACGGACCGTTGTTCAATGTTCAGGAAGTACATCATAGCGCGTGATACATTTTGAATTTAGTTGGCGCGATGGCGGAGAGTAAATATGTCCATAAACGGCAGAGAGAGAGAAAGTCTAAAGTTTGGGATCATTATTCTTATCATTACATTACATTCAGCATCTGAAATCAGAGCCGGATTAAATAAATGGACTACACTAGGCAGGCTGCATTTTTTGGGCCACCCCATCGAGGTTATTTATGAATTGAAATCTGAAACTTACCAAAGTTACTAATAAAAGTGAATTCACATTTTACATAGCCTAGTCTTTGCTTACAAATTGGTTGTTTGTATACCAAATTAAGTCATGTGTTGTATATTAACCAGTCTATCAGACAATTTTTTGCTAAATGTATTATTTATACGTCATTACACGGCTCTATTAAATGCTATTAAATTACCCTCACCTTATCCATTGGGAGTGCCATTGTTAAGGCAGTAGTACCAGTAAATAACCAATAGGTGTCAGTAATCCGCGGGAGAGCTTCGCTGCATATTTCTCTTCAAGATTGAGAATCGCAACCAAATCCTCGTCGAGCAACACGTCCACTGAGGTAAATGTCCTCAAAACACTGGTTATTTATGTTTCAGTTATATGAATTATATAATAACAGTTTTTATATTATGTATAACAGTTTTATCTCGAAGTAATGGTAGTGCTAAACTCTAATGTATCGTTTCTGAGGCTGCTAGATTTTTCTTTACGCTATTCACGTTTGTGAAGTGAATTTAAAGCACATATTGCTTGCATTTGACTTAGTTAGCCACTATCCATTGGTTTTGTTATCATGTTTGGTATCTAACGTGATTTTTGTGGGGCATAAAGAAAAAAAAATCTTGACCCCGCTAGTTCTGCCATTGGTTTTGCAGTCATGAATTATTATGCAAGGAACTGTTTTTTTTTTGCCTCGTTATTATACGCAAACATGCCTTATATAACGTAGGGAAATGATCGTTTGTCCTTTATTTATTTATTTTTTGCAGCAACCATGTCTGTGTCCTTAAAGGAACTCTGTCAGGTACAGATTAGAACTATGAACTTGAAAATCAACCATTCTGATGACTGGCGTCCCCATCCGAGTCACCACCTCAGACAACAACAGTCATAAACTCACAAACACAAATACACTCAGTAATGGGCTTAATAAAGAAAGACTTAACTATGATTTTATGTGTTAACCTATGATATCAGTTATTGATGTATTTTAAATATTTACGTATTACTAGGCTTATCATACATGCATTGAAGTTTTAAAATGTATCTAATATAATACTGTAATTAAATTGAATGTTTTGGATACCACCATTAAATTGTTTTGTGCATGTAAAACACAAGCAGCAATGTTTTTATTGAATTCAATTTTGAATTAAATTGAATGTTTTGCATAACACCATTAAATTATTTTGTGAATGTTAAACACAAGTAAATGTTTTATTTATTGGAGATAAAATGGCTGTTTAATTAAAATAATACTTCTGTTTGTTAGGCACTAACAAGTGAAAATAGTTAGGTTTAAGTACATTTATTAAAACTCGATAGCTGTAATGCTTCTGTGCAGAAGGAAGCCCGTGAGCCACGAAGGTAAGTTTGCGAGCAGATTCATTTCCACTTATTAGACAGCAGTCTGCTCATCGTGTTTTGTATTGCATCACTTATAGATCGTAAAACTTAAAATCGAGTTTAGTAAGATGTATACTACAGTCAGCTTTGGTTAACTATTGAAGCATCATCTTTAAGGCTCAATGTGACCGCAGTATTTGTTGAACACTGCTGGCAGCGGCGACGTCTGTGTCCGTACCATTTTATCAATGAGAGCAAAAGTTCGTATCTCTCTGCTCCCGAGCCATAAAGCTTGTCTTTAATTGAAATAATGTTTAATAACTTAAAAAATACGGCGTTTTTTTTAATTTCCTGAAAAATAATGGTTTTGGAGATACGGGGATCCCGCCCGACAGCGGCGAAATTGTAGATGGGACATTTGTAAAAAAAAAAAAAAAATTCCCCCTCTGTCTGGGCCCCATCCCGCCAATCGGGCCCTAGGCACGTGCCTAGTTTGCCTGTGGGTTAATCCGGCTCTGTCTGAAATGAAAACGGATGGCTTGCAGGAATGAAACACATCCACTGGTGTGTCACCAAGCGTCTCTGAAACAAGGTAACGTAGCTTCCGCTAATTTTAATCCCATAATGTATTTGTAGCGATGTCGTTATGCGGTTTGACTAGATATGATGTTTAGCTTTGATGTTTTTAAGTACTAAACGTATTCACGGTCAATTGCAAGAGAGAAGCTTAAAAAAGAACCCCTTCACACACATGCATGCACCCTTGTCTCTCTCTCACGCGAGTCAGACCGATCGCGTAATGCATCACATATGCTTAAACTTTTATGTAGCCACGCAACAATAATTTCAGCTGCATGCATTCACTGTATAGAGCGGGACGTGATGTTATGATTTTTCGAACGGATTCTTAACCTAAAATGCACCGCAATGCAAGTGATGCAAACCCAATGCAGCGTTCTATTGAAAATGAATGTATGTATTTCTGCCGTAACAAAATGCAATGAAGCAACTGAACGTCTGACTGGGGTGTCACTCTTCCTCATGCGCAGCACGCGTGCCTGTGTGTGTGTGTGTGTGTGTGTGTGTGGGTGTGTGTGTGCTCGTGCGCGCACACACACAGGTTGTGACTATAGCAAATAGGCTCAACCCAGAAATGATATATTATTTGTTAGTAATGGTAAATGCTGCAGGTGTAGAAATGTACATTAACCAGATATTTACTTTGATGTAAGGGCTAGAATACAGCATGAAACCTGTTGTGCATATTAATAAATTAAAGTGCTTAATTGTTGGCACTGGCACTTATAAACACTAAATGGGTAAAAATGGAAATAAATAGGCTATTTTTTGCTGCCAAATGCCAATACCTCTGTTTTGTTTTAGAAATAAAAGCCAAATGCTTTAACATTTTACAGCCATGTCATTTTCGTTGTGCATTATTTGTTTTGGTTGTTTAAAAACACACACAAAAATTTTATCCGATTACTCGATTAATCGATCGATTCAGTGCTAGATTAATCGATTACAAAAAGAATCGATAGCTGCAGCCCTACTCTGCCCGCAGTTGGAGGATGCCCCAGCGTCGTATAAGTTTGGTGTGTGGAAACATTTTTTATTTTATGTTACCTATGATGACAGCGGAAATAAAACAATAGATACAACCACACGCGACAGCCTTCTCTCCGACCATTTATCTAATCTGAGGTAATGAACACTGTTTTACGTCTTTTCGTATTCAGCGCTATTTTTAGCCTTTCATTGATAAAACGAAAGCGGCTGATTTCCGCGTAGTTTCATTTTGCTTGCGTGTGAAAGTTGCGCGATCTTATTTCATAAACTGCCCCTTAAAGTAATCAGGACAGAAGTAGTCAAAAGTGGACAAAAGAGACGGATTAAATATAACAGGTATAAACGTTATGTTTCTCTCTCATCCACATATACTCTGCAGTATTTAAGCAGCCTCTCAGTAATAAATCTTAGAGCTACACTGAAGTAGGCATTTTGATAAATGCAAGTTATCTTTGTGTGCTAAAAAGGCACATAAGTTCATGTAGATGGCAATACACATTCTCTTTTTTGCCAAATAAATGAAAAGCATGTTGAAATCATCAATGTCTTCCCTCTTGCTGTATCAAAATCTCACCTGGCTTTTCTCAGAGATGGTCCCAATAATGTGCTTAAAGTCAAATTCAGTTTGTGCATGATTACATTATATAACTTTTTTAATACTGTATCCTAAATTATGGATAATTAATACATTAATAAGATAATACATTTCTGGAGTTTTAAAAATTAAAAGAAAAAATAACAACAAGAACCGTACTGAACCGAGAACCGTGACCATAGAACCGTGATACGAACCGAACCGAGGGTTTTGTGAACCGTGCCACCCCTAGCTATTAGGCACTGCACGAAAATAGGCCCCTTAGTATCTTTCAATGACTATTTTCAGGCGCTGCGTAATATCATTGCGCCTCCTGCAGCCATGTTACAGCAGCAAAGTCCTTGATTATTACGCCAGAAGGAGAGTATAGTTCCTAGCCATATCTGCCTAGAAAATCCCAACTTTTATTTTTCTGTCGGTCTTAGTACATGATGTAACTAGAGAAGAGTCAAGTTTTAAATAGGAAAAATATCGTAACTCTTTGGTTATTTTGAGCGTGATGCTAATGGTCTAATCAGATTCAATGGATTGTGCTAAGCTATGCTAAAAGTGGTAGCGCCAGATACGGAGATCAGCTGAATGGATTCCAAAACGGTAAGAATCAAATGTTAAACTCTAGTGGAGCTGGAAAATTAGCATATTTTCAAAAAAAGTGGAGTGTCCCTTTAACAATCATCTAAAGTCTGTATTCAAATAAGTTCTAGAAAGAAAAGAAATAATAAGTTCTAGCACTTGTTGGCCAAGTGTGCCCTGTACTTCAATGATAATAATTTCAGTGCATCGCCAGCTATAATTAGTTCGTCTATCATTAACTGCAACACAAATGTAATAGGAGCGAATCTTTACTGCCATCTGTTGCAATGACTCACCTCGTTTTGTTCTTCATGCTCCAGAATAGCCTGCAGGAAGGCTCTGCGCTCATGGCTGGAGGACTTTTGATCAAACATGCCAGCCTGAATGACTTTCTGATCTACATTCAGTTTATACTTGGCCGCTGCTAGAATCTTCTCCTCCACGCTGTTCACGGTACACAGACGCAACACACGTACTTCATTCTGCTGGCCAATACGATGGGCTCGGTCCTGGGCCTGCAGGTCCTGGTAATTTACATCACAGTTCACAACATATTAACATCAACTGCAACCAACGTGAATGAAGTTCATAAGATTAGTCATTGTGCAGATTTTTGGCTCTGTTTGGAAAAGACTAAGAAAAAATTGCTAAGTGTGTGGTATGTGGAGGTGGATGGATTGTTTTATAATAATGTGTGAAAAAGAAAAAAAAAAATATTTTACTGTAGAAATAACTTTTATGTAACCCACAACACATCTTAACTAATAAAAAGTGGTGTGAAAAAGTTTTGGCTCCCTTCCTGATTTTTTTATTTTGTGCATGTTTGTCACACTTTAATGTTTCAGATCATGAAACAAATTAAAATATTAATAAAAGATAAGACAAGTAAACATAACATGCAGTTTTAAAATTAAGGTTTTTATTATGAAGGGAAAACAAAATCCAAATACACATGGCCCTGTGTGAAAAAGTGCTTGCCCCCTCAAACTGGTTGGGCCACCCTTAGCAGCAACAACTGCAAATAAGCGTTTGCAATTACTTGCAATGAGTTTGTTACAGCGCTGTGATGGAATTTTGGCACACTCATCTTTGCAGAATTGTTGTAATTCAGTTACATTGGAGGGTTTTCGAGCATGAACTGCCTTTATAAGGTCATGCCACAGCATCTCAGTAGGATTCAGGTCAGGACTTTGACTAGGCCACTCCAAAGTCTTCATTTTGTTTTTCTTCAGCCATTCAGAGGTGGACTTGCTGGTGTGTTTTTGATCATTGTCCTGCTGCAGAACCCAAGTTCACTCTAGCTTAAGGGGCTGGACACACCAAAACTTTTAAACGCGGCTGAAAACTCCTTGAGGACGCCGAATGCAAGCTGTTTTTCAGCTGAGTGCCAGCTTTCTTCAGCTGAGCGCTTTGGAAGCTGTGATACTTCACCTGCGAGCCAGTTGGTTGCTGAGGTAATGTCCCGCCCCTCCTCCACTGTGATTGGACGGCCGCGTGAGAACTGACATTGACAAGCGGAGCTTTTCTTCCAATGTTGAACATTTCTCAACTCTCGGCGCTCAGTGCGGATCGCGGAAAAACCGCCGGGCGACGGTTTTCAGCGTGGAAGAAAACAGCTAGCTGCTGGCTTATTTGAAAAACGCAGAGTTTCCATTGAAATGAATTGAAAACATGCGCCGGACGCGGGCGTAAAAGCGTTGGTGTGCACGCCCCCTAAGGTGACGAACAGATGGTCGAATCGATTTTTTGGTACTGTAGACAGCACAATTCATGGTTCCATTTATCACAGAAAGTCTTCCAGGTCATGAAGCAGCAAAACAGCCCCAGACCATCACACCATCACCATATGTTACTGTTGGTAGGATGTTCTGTTTCTAAAATGTTGCGTTAATTTTACGGCAGATGTATTGGGTCACACAATTACCAAAAAGTCCAACTTATCTTGTCAGTCCAGAGAGTATTTTCCCAAAAAGTCTTGGGGGTTAACAAGATGTTTTCTGGCAAAACTGAGACGAGCCTTTATGTTTTTTATGTTGCACACTTTTTTCATGTGGGTTTGGATTTTGTTTTCAGTACATAATAAAAACCTTCATTTAAAAACTGCATGTTGTGTTTACTTGTGTTATCTTTGACTAAAATTCAAATTTGTTTAATGGTCTGAAACATTAAAGTGTGACAAACATGTAAAAAAATAAAAACCAAGAAGAGGCCCAACACTTTATCACACCACAGTATATTTTAAATTTAATCATGCAATCAATGCAAAAGAGTAAATGTGCTGTGCTAAGAATACGTGTTTTTGCTCCTTTTTAATTTAGTTTTTATGCATGCTGCTTTTATGATCTTACATTAAGAAACTACTTAAAACATTTGTACTCTTAAAAAAGTATCTGTCATGCTGCAGAATCATTAAACATGATTTACTGAAAGCAAAATGATTAAAAACTGCTAGACATTAAATTTTTTTGTACAAATGTAAATTTACCCAAAAATCATTATGAGGCGGTTTCCCAGACAGGGATTAGACTAGTCCTAGACTAAAATAAATGTAAGAGCTGTCCAAACTGAAAACAACTTGCACCGACATATCTTAAAGGAATATTCCATTTTCTTAAAAGAAAAATCCAGATAATTTACTCACCACCATGTCATCCAAATTGTTGATGTTTTTTTTTGTTCAGTCCAGAAGAAATTATGTTTTTTGAAGAAAACATTACAGAATTTTTCTCATTTTAATGGACTTTAATAGAACCCAACATTTAATACTTAACTCAACACTTAACAGTTTTTTCAACAGAGTTTCAAAGGACTATAAACAATCCCAAACGAGGCATAAGGGTCTTATCTAGCAAAACGATTGTCATTTTTGACAATCGTCAAAAATAAAAATAAAATAAAAAATATGTACTTTTAAACCACAACTTTTCGTCTAGGTCCGGTCCAGCACAACCTAACGTAAATGTGTAGTGACGTAGGGAGGTCACGTGTTACATATATAAAACGCACATTTGCGGACCATTTTAAACAATAAACTGCCACAAAGACATTAATTAGTATCAGTTGACATACAACAACGTAGGAACGGTTTTGCGTTCGTCCTCTGTGACCTCTTGACGTCATGACGTATTGCGTGGGGTCAGCTGGCGCATCACGACCGGATCTACACAACGAGAAGTTGTGCTTTAAAAGTGTATATTTGTTTTTTTTATTGTCAAAAATGTTCGTTTCGCTAGATAAGACCCTTATGCCTCGTTTGGGATTGTTTATAGTACTTTGAAACTCCGTTGAAAAAAACTGTTAAGTGTTGAGTGAAGTATTAAATGTTGGGTTCTATTAAAGTCCATTAAAATTAGAAAAATTCTGCAATGTTTTCTTCAAAAAACATAATTTCTTCTCGACTGAACAAAGAAAGACATCAACATTTTGGATGACATGGTGGTGAGTAAATTATCTGGATTTTTCTTATAAGAAAATGGACTAATCCTTTAAGTACATCAGGGCCCTTTGTTCTGACTCAAAATACACACAAGTAATGTTTATAGTAAGGCATGTTTATTAAAACTAGATATATTTTCTAATTAAACTAAGGCCTAGCCCTGGCTTACGCTGATCCCTGTCCGGGAAACCACCCATTAATTTAATTTTAAAAATCCATAGATAGTTACGTATCAACTACCCATATATCTAATTCAAGTTGTAACATGCATACTGCCAAATTTGTCTTGCAAGTCTAAGTTCAAGATAACATATCGCTGTCAAGCTGTAAAGCGCTGATCAAACTCTACTTCCTCTTTAATCACAGCAGCAGTCACACAGACCTGGTGGGGGTTCCAGTCACTGTCAAAGATCACAACTGTGTCTGCAGCCTGCAAGTTAAGGCCCAGACCTCCCGCCCGGGTGCTCAGCAGAAAGATGAAATACTGCGAACCTTCTTCATTGAATTTCTTTAAAAGCAACGCTCTGTCCTCCGACTTTGTGGTTCCTGGAAGAAAGAAACATGTGATAATGAAAGACAAAATGGCAGCCAAGTTGTGTGATCACACTCATTAAAAGACTGGTGAACCACCTAATGAAAATCCCTAGAATTTAAGATCTAAAGTACAGCACAGTAAAGCCCAAAGTACAGTCTGTTTTTTATGTGTACGCGAACGTATGTGCACGGTCGAACACACAGCCTTACAAAGCATAGTTTATTTCTCATACGTTTACACAGACGTTCAACGCATCCACATTGAGACAAAATGCAATGCATCTCCTGGGCTACAAACCACATTCTTCTGCATGTGCGGTGTACGAAGTATGCGCAATTACAAAAATCCGGCGGTGCGCGAACTGTGTGCGAACCCTCGCATATGCGTAAAAACTGGACTATACTTTTAGCTTTAGGCCACAGCATTAAACGGACACTCATCTTTTTTTTGCTAATTTTCCAGCTCCCCTAGAGTTAAACATATGATTTTGGCAGTTTTGGAATCCATCTAGCCGATCTCTGGGTCTGGCGCTACAACTTTTAGCATAGCTTAGCATAATCCATTGAATCTGATTAGACCATTAGCATCGCGTTAAAAAATAACCAAGTTTCGATATTTTTCTTATTTAAAACTTGACTCTTCTGCAGTTAAATCGTGTACTAAGACCGACGAAAAATTAAAAGTTGCGATTTTCTAGGCAGATATGGCTAGGAACCGTACTCTCTTTCTGGCGTAAATTAATCACATTTTTAACTCTAGGGGAGCTGGAAAATGAGCATATTTTCAAAAAAAGTGGAGTGTGCCTTTAAGGGGTAAAATACACTACTGACAAATATGACAGATATTAACAAAATTTCGATTACTTAAATAGGGAATAATGCAATGATCAATACAACTGCTCTAGCGACAAAGGTCCCTCCTTCCAGTGCAAAGAGCCCAGTTCACATGGTTGAAAAGTACTTACCAACCTTTGCGCAGTAACTGGTGCAACCTGGTGTTTTCTAAGTGCAATTTGGGCTTAAGAAACAACATTTTTGGTATTTGTTGTTTTATTGTGACCTTATTGTGACAGCAACTTTCCTTAAAGAGACTTTGCTACTGACCGTCCAGACGCAGGTAAAGGAAGTTACGGTAGGAAAAGTAATCCTCCAAGATGGTCATGAGAGAGGTCATCTGACAGAACAGAAGCACTCTGTGATTGGTGGCCTTTAGCTTGGGCAGGATCCGATCCAGTAACTCGAACTTGCCAGAGGCGCGGTACAGGTCCTTGCTGTATGGACAAGAAAAAGCATGTCTATTATTTTAACTCCTTTTTCAGGGTACCGTACACCGCTACTGTCTGGGTCATGTATAACCAGAAGTTAAAGGCGGAGTCCACGATGTTTGAAAGCCAATGTTGATATTTGAAATCACCCAAACAAACACGCCCCTACCCCAATAGAATCTGGACCTTCTGTTGATAGGCCCGCCCCACACATACGCAACCCGGCATTTTATTTGATTTGATTGGCTATAAGTGTGTTTTGGTAGTCGGCCCGTCTCCTTTTCCAACGCGTTTTTCAAACATCGTGGACTCCGCCTTTAAGTTTAATAATCTATTTGTGAACATTTCATAGTTACTATTAGGGTTAATAACACCAGCTTTAATCATTACTTACCCACTAATTATGCCATTTGGGTATCCCAAGTGCTCAGCAAAAGATTCCTAAATAAAATAGATATTTTCATTATTGCTGCTAAATGATTTCCAATTAAAAATATTCTCCAATGACTATTAATTGCCATCTTTTCTAAACATTTTTTTTACATATGTTCATCATACTATGGATAATTAACATAAAATGTTTCCTGTTGGTCAAACATTCATGCATAATGCAGTATCCTGAGATAAACGGTGATTCCTCAATGTGCTGAAACATGTAGGGATGGTTACAGATCTTCTTCAGCTGCATTATGGTGTTCATTAAAGTTTTGGCTCCTCCTTTACCCTGTAGATAAAACAAATTATAATTCCACTATCTACTAGGACAACCACACCTGGTCACGTCATGCGTTTTCTCCGATCAGACAGACATCCAATTAGTTACAACTGTGTACACTTGGCCAGATGAATGCGTCTTGGCTAAATGGATATTAATCCAATCTTCTATTCCCACGCAAAATGCAAATACCCTATTCATTACTCCGCATTAGGAAACGACGCTTCAGGAACAAAGACAATGCTTATAATGTTGGATAATGCAGTACAGAGCAGCAGGAGAGTGAGACAAGGACAATGATTGATAAGACAATGACAAAGGTTTGTTAATAAAAGTTGTATATTTTTGTTTAAAGGGGTGTTTAAAGCTATTTCATGCGTTCTGACTTATTATCTGTTTAAGAGTTGGAATCCTCATGCTTAACATAAGCAAAGTGTCAAAAAAGTAGTTGGATGTACGAGTTTATCTGTGCCGAATGCACTTCACTAGGGTTCGTACAACAGCTGGTTATGGTAACTATCACAAGTAATGGTTTTATAATGACTCTGAATCGAATCATGAGGGTCCAAACTAGGGATGCCACAATTCTCAATATAATATTGAACCGTACGGTTCGACACCCACGGTCCAATATGCGCATGTGAATTGTGTTTTTTTTTTTCCGGTTCATCCATCCAAATCTGTCAGTTTTAAATTCCTTGCACTTTTGTTAATGTGTGTGCCCACGTGATCTGCACGCTTAAACGCCACAACAAGTTGAACTAAAGTGTATTGTTGCATCCCTAGTCCAAACGATTCCCACCGTAATATTGCAAGTTTTTCGAGTTCTTTTCGAGGCTACGTGCAAGTACAAAATAATTTATGTAATCTCTCTCAACTTTTAAATACCGCTACAACTTGAATCACTGCTCGCGATTGTGTAAGGGGCAGGGCCATGCTCGGTGGCTCCAGTGCATCATCGAGCCACCGTTTAGTCCTGCTCAAATAATCCTGAACACAAAAAAAACTGTTTAATGGTGTAACTCTACAATTAAGTACTACATAAGTCCCTTTCACACTTACAGTGTTTACTGGCAATTTGCAGTTAACAGGCCATGTGTGAACAGAACCTTTCTGGTAAATCAGTGCTGCCAATTTACCAGTAAAAGAGGTTGTAAGATTACCAGTAATTTACCGGTAAGCGCTATGTGTAAACAAAAAATTTAGATTACCTGCATTTAGAACAGACAACGCCAGAGCGCGCTGACAGCTTCGGGCCAATCATAACGGTTTTATACCTATGACGCGTTAACCCCCTGTAATGGTTTTGTTCTGTGTTTACTTGTGTTCTGTGTATTTTGGACTTTTATTTTGATACCCTGCTCTGTTCTGACTTTTATTTTGATATTCATCATGCCATGTCACAGTTCACACTTCCTGTCTGTCTGTATATAAGTCACTTCCTGTTCACCTGTTGGCTGCTGATTAATGCTTAGCCCAACCACCCCGTTTCCTTGTAATCTGTTTCCTGTATTCTGTTATTTGTTTTCTGCCTGTTTATCTGCCTGTTTATCTGCCTGTGTATCTGCCTGTGTTTGACCCGTGCCTGTATATTTGGATTTTGATTGTGACTCTGCCTGCCTTGACCTAGTGCCTGTTTTGGATTACGTTTTTGGATCACCCTTACTGGATATGTTTGCTGGCCCTTTTTGGGATTTTTCTAATAAAACCTTTTCGCAAATGGATTCACCCTCTCACTCGCTTTCTTCAAAGCACGCCCCGTTACAGATTAATCAGCCAGAACCGGAATCCAGCGGAGGTTGGAAATTTCCCACCAGCAGCATGACTCCAGCCGATCAACTTGTTTGTCTCCGCCAGAACCACCGCTCCATTGAGGAGTTTGTTGAGGAATTCTGTGAACTCTCTGATCAGGTGAATTTTAAAGTTTCATTTCTGAAGGATATTTTTTATTGTGGGTTAGATCGCGACATTTCCCGTGCTATGCCACTCCATACACCACACTGGACTTTGGAACGCTATATTGATCACGCCCTGTTGTTATGTGGCTCACCTTTCACTGTGGGTGTTGTGGATACACCTCCGGTGAGCATTCATAACACACCAAGCCATGATATACCCGTTCTGTCCAAACCTGTAAATGTCATGCCAGTTCACAAAATGGCCGCCTCCATGCCTGTTCCTAAAATGGCCGCCACCATGCTTTCTCCCAAAATGGCCGCCATCCTGCCTGTCCCTAAAATGGCCGCCACCCTGCCTGTTCCCAAAATGGCCGCCATCCTGCCTGTCTCTGCACCTGCACCTGTCTATGAGAGAGCTACCTTCATCCCTGCACCTGAGTTACGGAGAGCCATCGTCACCACCACACCTGCACTGATGAGGGCTATTGTTCACCCTGCACCTATCATCAAGATGGCCGCCCTGCCTGAACCAACCGCCACAGAGGTATGCCTCATCGACTGTGACATTCTTGAATTTGCCATGGCCCTGTGGTGCGTTTGGTCTGCCTTCTGTTTGTTTGTTCCCGAGGTTCCTCAAGACCCTGAATCTGATCTGCCCGTCTCATCTGATCTGCCCGTCTCATCTGATCTGCCCGTCTCATCTGATCTGCTCGTCTCATCTGATCTGCCCGATTCACCTGATCTGCCCGATTCACCTGATCCGCCCGATTCACCTGATCCGCCCGATTCGCCTGATTCACCTGACCTGCCTGATTCACCTGACCTGCCTGATTCACCTGACCTGCCTGATTCACCTGACCTGCCCGATTCACCTGATCTGCCTGATTCACCTGATCTGCCTGATTCACCTGATCTGCCCGACTCCTCTGATTCTTCTGATTCATCTAATCCTTCTGATTCATCTGATTCGTCTGTCCTGCCCGACTCATCTGATTCGTCTGTCCTGCCCGACTCATCTGATTCGTCTGTCCTGCCCGACTCATCTGATTCGTCTGTCCTGCCCGACTCATCTGATTCGTCTGTCCTGCCCGACTCATCTGATTCGTCTGTCCTGCCCGACTCATCTGATTCGTCTGTCCTGCCCGACTCATCTGATTCTTCTGACCTGCCCGACTCATCTGATTCGTCTGTCCTGCCCGACTCATCTGATTCGTCTGTCCTGCCCGACTCATCTGATTCGTCTGTCCTGCCCGATTCACCTGTCTTGTCTGATTCACCTGGCTCAACTGACTATTCGGATTCATCTGGTCCACCACCTGGGACATCGCCACCCTGGGCTTTGGGAGCTTTCCCAAGTTTTTTTTGGGGGGGGGTAGTACCCGGACACAGGGAGGAGGCAGAGGACACCAAGGCGGAGGCCGAAGTGTGCTCGGACCCTTCCTCTCCCTGTGTTCCAGGTCTATTCCTGCCCCATGATATAGGTCCTAGCCTGCCCCATGCCCCAGGTCCTAGCGTGCCCCATGACCCAGGTCCTAGCCTGCCCCATGACCCAGGTCCTAGCCTGCCCCATGACCCAGGGCCTAGCCTGCCCCATGACCCAGGTCCAAGCCTGCCCCATGACCCAGGTCCAAGCCTGCCCCATGACCCAGGCCCGCATCTGCCCCATGACCCAGGCCCGCTTCTGCCCCATGACCCAGGCCCGCATCTGCCCCATGACCCAGGCCCACATCTGCCCTATGACCCAGGCCCGCATCTGCCTCATGTTCCTGGACCATCCTGGCCATATGACCCAGGACCTCTCCTGAACTGCCCTGCCTTCGCCAAGAGGTCCTGGCCCGCCCGCCCACCCTCTATTGGACTGTATGTTTTGTTTGTTGGGCTCCGGGAGTCGCCCTTTAGAGGGGGGGTTCTGTAATGGTTTTGTTCTGTGTTTACTTGTGTTCTGTGTATTTTGGACTTTTATTTTGATACCCTGCTCTGTTCTGACTTTTATTTTGATATTCATCATGCCATGTCACAGTTCACACTTCCTGTCTGTCTGTATATAAGTCACTTCCTGTTCACCTGTTGGCTGCTGATTAATGCTTAGCCCAACCACCCCCGTTTCCTTGTAATCTGTTTCCTGTATTCTGTTATTTGTTTTCTGCCTGTTTATCTGCCTGTTTATCTGCCTGTGTATCTGCCTGTGTTTGACCCGTGCCTGTATATTTGGATTTTGATTGTGACTCTGCCTGCCTTGACCTAGTGCCTGTTTTGGATTACGTTTTTGGATCACCCTTACTGGATATGTTTGCTGGCCCTTTTTGGGATTTTTCTAATAAAACCTTTTCGCAAATGGATTCACCCTCTCACTCGCTTTCTTCAAAGCACGCCCCGTTACACCCCCGCACTGTTTACGGACGTTTCCACACACACGCTGCTTAAAAGCACAACTGAAGTTAACATCCACAACATCCTTTGGATAACATCCAGCTTACCATATATTTGGTGAATTGCCAATGTCCTTAGCACACCCTCTGTAAAGCCTAATGCTACTTACACACCAAACGCAGGGCATCGCGTTACTCGCTCTAAATTACTCGCGGGATTTAAAGGATTAGTCCATTTTCTTAAAAGAAAAATCCAGATAATTTACTCACCACCATGTCATCCAAAATGTTGATGTCTTTCTTTGTTCAGTCGAGAAGAAATTATGTTTTTTGAGGAAAACATTGCAGAATTTTTCTAATTTTAATGTACTTTAATAGAACCCAACATTTAATACTTAACTCAACACTTAACAGTTTTTTTCAACAGAGTTTCAAAGGACTATAAACAATCCCAAACGAGGCACAAGGGTCTTTTCTAGCAAAACGATTGTCATTTTTGACAATAAAAATAACAAATAAACACTTTTAAAGCACAACTTCTCGTCGTGTACATCCGGTCGTGATGCGCCAGCTGACCCCACTATGTCACCGTAATACGTCATGACGTCAAGAGGTCACAGAGGACGAACGCGAAACTCCGCCCCAGTGTTTACAAGCGTCTTGAAAGAGTACCGTTCTTACGTTGTTGTATGTCAACTGATACTAATTAATGTCTTTGTGGCAGTTTATTGTTTAAAATGGTCCGCAAATGTGTGTTTTATATATGTAACACGTGACCTCCCTACGTCACTACGCATTTACGTTAGGTCGCGCTGGACCGGACCTAGACGAAAAGTTGTGGTTTAAAAGTATATATTTTTTACCTTTCCTGTCAAAAATGACAATCGCTTCGCCAGACAAGACCCTTATGCCTCGTTTGGGATTGTTTATAGTCCTTTGAAACTCTGTTGAAAAAAACTGTTAAGTGTTGAGTTAAGTATTAAATGTTGGGTTCTATTAAAATCCATTAAAATTAGAAAAACTCTGCAATGTTTTCCTCAAAAAACATAATTTCTTCTCGACTGAACAAAAAAAGACATCAACATTTTGGATGACATGGTGGTGAGTAAATTATCTGGATTTTTCTTTTAAGAAAATGGAATATTCCTTTAACTTCGTGTCATGCAAATTTTTAAAATGATGTGTTTGAGGCGAATAGCGCCTGTTTTTACGCGGTAAACGCGCCGCCTTATATCGGGTCATTCGCATCGCCCCACGCAAGGATGCGTCTGATCGCGTCTTTGCATTGACTTTGTATGTAATCTACTCACGCAAATCGTTGAACTCGCGTCTTGTGTAAACCCACGGTAATGTGCAAACAGTACTGATGTTTAAGACGCAGGTTCTGTTTGACGTCGCCTAATGCAATGTTGTTTGGTCATGAGCAACAGATGTGAAAACAACAAAAAATGGGCTGTGCATATCGTGCAAGTCATAACCCGCCATTGTTTACAAATACAACACTGAGCTCGCCGTGCGCCACAGGTAACATCCGCTTTCCCTCTGAGTTTACTGGTATTTTGATACTGATGTGTGAATGATGTCTTACTGGTAAAAAGACGGAATGTCACTGCGTGTGTGAACAGCACATTTTTGTATTTACTGGTAAATTCATTCTGGTAAATTCATAGTAATTTACTGGAATTACTGTCTGAAAGAGGCTATTGTCTTTGCAAAGTCTTTCAGCAATACATTTCTAACATTTATAATGTGTTTAGAAACAATTCTCTGAAATGACTACACAGACTTTAATAGAAAAATATGTTTTAATGACTACTTTTAATGCTACATGTTATAATTTCTGACTTCTGAGAGACGTTTAATATGCTGACTATTTGATGTGCTTTGAATCCAAAAGTATTTCACTCCAAACATCACATTTGAGGTAAGATGTGTACTTGGAAGCTGTAGTGTGTTAAATAATTAACCAATGCATATAATCAGAAAAATCAAATAAACACAAGTGGTCACATTAAGACTTTCAAACTCATTTTAGAGTAGACAGTCCCTTGTTGCAATCCGGTAAACATTGATGCGACTCAAATGACCACTAATCTTAATGGCAGGTATAAAAAAGAGCCTGTTTTACCCTTTTTGTCTTTCTCTGAACCATCTGTGAGCAGGATGCCTTTGCCTTGCATGTGCCTGTAAAGAACCTTCTGAATAGCTGACATGTCACATTTGACAACATACTCCACCTGTAACAAACATTGAAAGCCCATTTATGATACAGTTGCTTACATTTTAATAGAAATTGCCTTAGGTTTTATATCTATTTTTGTAAATGTTATGTGTTTTAAGATGTTTGAGATATTTCTTTACTTCATCATGTATTTGCATACAGAATTGTGATTTCTGTGTACACCATTTATAGCTGCCAGTATTGCTTTGTAACTTTGTGGATTTTAATTTCAGGCAACCGAAAACAGAATGTACGGTATGCTTAGAGTCATGACAAGCTTATGTGGCAGTACATTTATACAGAATCAAAGCCTTAGAACTAACTTTTTTAAAACCTTGAAACTCTTCTTTTTTGCTGCCTTGTAAGCTCTGGTATTTCCACCGCTACCATCTTTACAATTCAAAGTCCCATTTACTCTAAAAGCAATAATGATACCTACAAGATAATATTTCAAGCTGAGCCTACACCACTGCTATACCGATAAAAATACAGAGCAATGATATCGTTGGGACCAGATTTAAAGTGATTTTGATAAATCATTGACATCCAATATAAATTCATTTAAATTTAAAATGCTTGCACATCCAACTTTAATAAATCGTTCCATTGTGCATTGACGTGGATGCTTATAGAATTATTATTAACTTTATAGTTATCCCCCTTGGTGTGAACAGGCCTTAAAGGGGCCATATCAAGAAAATTGAACTTTTTACATGTTTAAGTGCTATAATTAGGTTCATCAGTGCTTTTATCAACCTAGAAAATGTGAAAAAGATCAACCCAGTGACTGAGTTTTGGTAAACCATTCTCTGCAAGCATGCGAAAAACAGGTATTTGAAATTTGTCTCCCCTTGTGATGTCAGACGTGTTGTGATGTGTTGTGCACACAGGATGGGCGTGTACCTTCTCAGGCAATTGAGACTCCACCTCTTTCTTCAGTCGGCGCAGCAGGAAAGGCCGTAAAACCTTATGCAAGCGACGAATGATGAGGATGGTCTCCTCTTCATTTAGGTCCACCTAGCAAACATCAACGCGATCCAAAACAAAAAGTGACCTTGTTAAACTGCTGTGTAAACTAATAAAATGCACAAGACCGAAATACAAGTGTTTACCCTCTCTCCTGTCATAGCGAAGGGGGCGTTGAACCACTGCTCAAATGTACTGCAGCTTTTGAAGATAGTGGGCAGCAGGAAATTGAGCAGAGCCCAAAGCTCAGGTAGTTTGTTCTGCAAAGGCGTTCCTGTGAGCAAAAGTCTCCTGGGAGCGACGTAGTGGGTGTTCAACACCTGTGTAAGCTTGCAATGATGATTCTTCATGCGGTGACCTTCATCCACAATCATGTACTTCCAGCGGATCTAAGAGCCGGGGAGGGAATAAAGAGCATGAAGGCTTGGATCTCTTTGCAATCATGTGCTTTGTGTTGAGTGGCCTTTACCTTGGCTAGAATATGCTTGTCTTTAATTATGTACTCATAGGTGGTAAGGAGAACATTGAACTTCCCACTGCGGAGCTGCGGCACCAAAGACCTCCGCATGGACGGCGTGCCCTTTCACAAATTGCAACACTTATTGCCTTCCACTTCAATTTCTTAAATTCTATAGTCCACAATAACAATTTAATTGCACATTGTCCATAACAAAATACATTCATGATTACCTTGTAGGCAATTTTTACAATACTTGGTGACCACTTATCCAGTTCATAAACCCAGTTTGACAAAGTCCTGTAAGAAACACAGACAAAAATCAATAGTTTTTTTATGAGAACGAGCTGATATGGAACAAACGTCCATCCTCTAAGTAAAGTCATATCTCTAAATAATATATGATGTGTGATCGTGCACCCCAGGTAATGATATATATGAGGTGAGGCAGCATGAAGGCATTTCTGCCCTATCCGCAAATCAATCACAATAACTTTATCGAAATGTGGCGACCGTATTGCAGAGGGTCACTCTGCAGAACACTTAAAGGATTTTACAGAAAACAAGTCTATCAGTGAGGTCTTAATAATAAGTGCAATAATGTAGGCATGACAAGCAATATTTCTGTGAACACTAAACTTGGGCAGGGCAAAAAAGCAATAATGCAATGATATAACGCAGCATAGTCCCCTTGGTAACTTTGAATACCAGGGGACTATTTTCCAGCACTGCGTAATATCATTGCGCCTCCAGCAACCATGTTACGGCAGCAAAGTCCTTGATTATTTCGCCAGAATGACAGTATAGTTCCTAGCCATATCTGCCTAGAATATTGCAACTTTTAATTTTCTGTCTGTCTTATTACACAACGTAACTACAGAAGAGTCAAGTTTTAACCCTCTGGGGTCTAAGGGGTTTTTAGGGCCCTCGGGAAGTTTTGACATGCACTGACATTTGTGCTTTTTTCAGTTGCTTAAAAACATATTAATGGCAAAAGTCTCATAACACTGTGTTCAGCACAAACTGGGCTACAATATTATATAATCAACATGTATGTACATGTTTGTATGTTTGAGAGAAAAATGTTTATGCATGGTTTTTGAAAAAGCTAAATTTTTAAGTCACTGATATAAGTCCACAAAACTCATTCTAAACATGTTTTCCTAAGACTTTTCAATAAAGGATCTAGTAGTCTAGAGTTTTTTCTTCAAAATGATGTGAAAATCATTCGGCCTACTCATTCACATAAAACAATATATTGATTTACAATTTCTAAGACACTTTTGCTTGGGAAAGGCCGTATGCATGGAGGCGGGAAAGCTCCTGAATAATCAATGATTGACAGCTCAGTAAACAAAAGAGTTGCATAATGAGCCACATAATGAGCCTGGTAGGATTGTTCAACAGGAATGTAACACACACACACACACACACACACACACACGCATTATTCATATATATTTATTTCTATTAAAATATTTTCTATTAATTTCACAAGTATACCTTTTAAAAACCATAGTAGCCTAATCATGGTAAAGGTACTGTTTGGCCATCATAAAAATAAACACAGGGTTAGTGTTTGGTTGGCCAGCAAGAGGTTTACTTTTGTGCAGTAAAAAGCTCAAAAGAAGAACTGCCTATCGTTGTCTGGACTCTTTTTTGTTTTTTTCTAATCATTATAGTAGAAACACAATAAGGGACAAGCGTGATAAACTTATCAATGTTTGTTAACAGTTGCCGCCGCCATTACTCCCTCAAGTGTTGATCATGAAAGCAGTACAATGTGTGCACATGCGAGTGATCCTGTGTTTAATAAACTTGCTGTGCGGAGATACATGCTTAGACGCAACTAAATAAGGATTGTACTGTTTACAATCGCGTATTTTATAAGAATAACAAAAAGCGTGTCGATTTTCCTTACTCGTGTGTTTGTGTATGTGTGTTTCAGTCGCGTGAACTGTTTGACGGAAGGACAAAGAAAACACTCGCGTCTGGAGATACTGACACGCATACGCAAGTAAATAAGGATTTAGATGTCACGTTTAGTGCACTCGGATGAAACAACAAGGAATGGAGAGACTGGATTGTGGATTGCGTATCCATTGACTGCAGGAGGCACGAGTTATGCATATTGATGTCTCTGCTAGTTCACTTCAATGGCGCGGGGGTGTGGCGATCTCATCTCATTACAGATAAACAGGTAACAGGAGAAAGACGGTCCCTCTCCTCCTTCTCATACAGTTTACACCGAATGACAATATCTGTTTTCGATCTCACTTCCATCATTTAAAAGCAGACATTCCAAGCATTATGTAGACATTTATCTTTTGTTTCTATGACAAGTATTCCTTAAGTTACAGTTAATTTTTCTGACGCGTTTCTAAAAGGACTTCACTGAGGGAAAGAGAACAAAAGGCGCATCGTGTTTATTTTCTTAATTTTGCGAAAAGCACAACATTTTGTTTCTATTGGGAGTGGATAGAAAAAAATAGACACTTTAACGTTTTAAATGATGTATAAATCATATCTGTATGTCCAAAATCAGCAGAGTAATTTAAGTCTCTTTGCGACTGATTGAAAAATAAAGAGTTTGCGGCGCCCGTGCCGCAGTCGACCCCAGAGTGTTAAATAGGAAAAATTTCGAAACTCTTTGGTTATCTTTTAGCGCGATGCTAATGGTCTAATCAGATTCAATGGATTGTGCTAAGCTATCTTTAAGTCTAGGGGATCTGTAAAAAAAGGGGCATATTTAAAAAAAAAGTGGAGTGTCCCTTTAATACATTTCAATCTCCAACCAACTAACCATGCATGATCCATTTGCTCAGACAATTGCTCAGTGACCTGAAACGCTGCCACATGTCACCTCTTAAACTTAATATTAAGAATTGCTTCTAGTTTTCAGTCATTAATGGTCAGCTGAACTGCACGTAACAGTGTTAAGTTACCTAATGAAGCCATTAAGCTGCAACTCCACTTAGCTTACCTCATTACACCTCCTATTACCTTATTCACAGCTTGTTTGTTGGACTTACGAGAGCGGTACGATGATGAGGTACGGCCCATTGAGCCTCTTGTGTTCCATCAGATAAGTGATGAGGGCGATGGTTTGAATGGTCTTTCCCAGACCCATCTCATCAGCTAGAATACCATTTAGGTTGTTGTTGTACAGAGAAACCATCCATTCCAGACCTTGAACCTGAACCACAGTACTTGTGTTAATTGTGGGTGTACATTAAAAGCATCAAAAACTGAAAAAACTAGCAGATACTAGCACTGATCATTGAACATGGGATAAAAAAATCTGTGTTTTACAGATGTTGGGTAGAATCAAACCCTGAATCAATGCCTCAAGCCTTTCTAAGGCTTAAACAGTCTCCCTAAAGTTTACTTTAAAACAGGCTGGGAAGAAAAGAAAATTGGAAGATAAGCGTTCTGTTTTTCTTCTTTTCAAATCCACGGGTAAATCCATTATCGTCTCAAAGAGGATAACAGATTCAATCCTAGCCACTAAATTTTTGATATTTTCTCCCTGTGTGGTTTATTTCGTGCAGTTTCATCCCTTTGTAGAATATAATCTCCTTCACTATTGAAATCTACATACCTATCTGCAAAGCATAATGTAACTGTGAAAGGGCCTATAGTATTTATTCAGAGCTTTACCTGATACTGTTTGAGTAGTCCATTAACCAGAAGAGAGGACTGAATGTCTACTCTCTCTATGACCGCGTGGGCGACTCCATAGTAAGACTGAGTGCTGGTCTCTCCTGCCTGAACACTGTACTCATCATCCACATCCTGTTTAGCAGACCTGTAACATAAAGACATAAAATGTATGGTCATGCTGTGTAATGTGACAGTGATTAAGTGAAAGTTTAATTTAATATGACAGATTTCCAGACTTTCCACACACACAAACACACACACTCTGCACTTGAACGGCTGTTTAAAGATTTAACAAATTTGTTATTGCTAAAGCGCTAATTCGACAGGCAAATGAAAAAAATCAATTAAAAGCGCGGCATGATGTTGTTTGGTTCAAGATTAATAGTCGGATTGAACTCCGAACTAATAGCGCCTCAAAAAGTTGCCCCAAAGAGATGCTGTGGACTCGTTGACTCGTCATTTTCCTGAGTCTGAAGGGGGTTGCAAACCGGACGCGTCGTTCTAACAAAATCTAGCACATTGTTTTCTATGAGTGTACGCATGCTGGCACCGACAAGTGACGCCTGTCCGCGGCGCCAGGCTACGACTCAGGGATTTGCTCACATCCCTGTCGCGCCACAGAGCGCCACTCACATAGTTTACAATTAAATAAAATCTTATTTGTCCCAAATTATTAACGAATAACATTGGCTGCTAACATATATTTAGCATTTTGAAGTAGACTCTATCTGACTAAGCTTGCGCTATTTAGTGTGCAATTCCGGTTCTACGATAACTCCGAGTTGTCCTAGACGTGACTCGATGCGACGCGGCGCTAAGCTGCGCGTCTGGTGTGCGACCCCCTTGATATGATGCTCTGCAAAAATAAACTTGCGTAACTCAAACTCGTGACAATGATGATCCACGGGAAACGCAACAGATCTCAGAATTATAAATTTATATAAATTCTTTATCTAAATTATAAAGAATTATAAATATTGATATCTAAGATGTCAATATTTGATGCAAGGTCTCTGTTAAAGCTTTTCAAAGATTTAAAAAAAAAAAATTCAGTTAGGCAAGCACAGATTTCAGATATGCCCATAATAGAGAATGAAATCATGAAAGCCATTTGTTGAATATTATTTCTCTGATAAATTGTATTTAAATTTTTGACAAAAAAATGTCACATCCATAACACTGGTTGTTTGCTCTGATAATTCCAGAACTTTAATTTACTGGTAAATGATTGGAGAAAGGCATTAAAAACTAATCCATTTATAAATGGTTAACAAGTAATCTTCAGTCTCTGCACTCTCTGCACTTTGTGCAGTGGAATTTGTTAATCACAAAAACTTCACGTAACGGTATAATATGCTGTAACTAAACTCAATTAAAAGATCAGTGTTAAGGTTGACAAGAGGTAAGAATATTTGACCTTTGCATAGGGATTCAAAAAATAATTACATGCAAATAAATAAATAAAAGATAGTATATGTAATTTTGCACCCATGATTAATCTGACCTGCACTTTGCCATTCAAATTATGCTAAGTACTTTTCATTACACCATTCCTCCACCTTTAACACAACGCACTCATTAATGGATTCATGTTGCTTAAACCAAAGTCTACCTCAACCATCTGCTGCAGCCGAAGCTCAGATTTGTCTGATGTTTTTCTGTTTAATTTGGTGAGCCCGTGCCCTGGGTCTTCTGTTCCTAGTGCACCCATTGCTCTCATTTGCAGCCTCAGTCCACCCACCCCAAGCTTCGACCTGCAATCAAAGAGTCTCACCTGCAGACCTTCTCTGACCGCGGGGCTTTTTCACACACAGAACTGCTCAATGGGTATTTTTTATTTCTCACATCACCCTCTCTAAACCCCAGAGTCTGCTGAGCTTGAAAATCCATTAAACCATCCTCTTAGTTTCCACCAACAATCATTCCACAGTTAAAAGTCACTTGGTTTACATTTCTTTTTTTGAACCACATCAGCACACTTTTAAGCATCCTCCTGATTTCATTATTGTTTTGATTAGTAAGCACAGTGCAAGTGTATCTATTCAGGGGCCACTGAGGCTATGTTTACCTTTTAAAATGCAGTACTTTTGCCACGTTTACGCCTTTAATTTACACTACGCCACCATTTTCGACCCTCATAAACGGAGTCGTTTGTAAACGCTGCAGACCCTGTTTTAGTTTGAGAACTCAGATGTTGTGCTGCAGTGTAAATGAACGTAGACGGAGTCTTGGGTAAACGAACAGCTGATGTTATCGTGACAGCGCATCATTTTCGAAGTAAAAATTATTTTTATTCAGGTAAATGGAGGTTTGCAACGGAGGTTTTGCCAAAAATAGTAAACATCTACCAACCAGCTATTATAAACGCTATATCAGATTGTTTTAACATGTATCCTTATAGATAATGTCTGTTTTATATTTGAAGAGTTTCGTTGCAAAACGAGATAAATCCATTTTTTAACATTTTTGTCAAAACATGTTTATTATTATGTTATCATGTTATTATTTTGTTTTATGGTGCTACTTAGATGTATTTTTTAAGTTATGAAGGTTTTAAATCAAAACAAACCAACTGCAGTTGCAGTAAAATTAATTGGAATGCACAACCAAAAAACGCGATTTCTGAACAATTAAAAAAATTGTGGTTATCTCGTTTTGCAATGAAACTTCATTTATGTTTGAGTATTGTTGGGTTTGAATATTGTTGTAATGTTGTTTATGTTTTGTTTAAATTTAGTTAGCTTATCACGAAAGATAGACTGTAATTTTAAACGCCATATAGGCCGTTGTAAAGGCCAATATGAAGGGAGAATTGTAATGAGTCAGACATTATTTTCGAGTTTAATTTAAGTTTTGTTTGCTACTTTAACATGAATTTTGTTTAATATAATTGGTCTCTTAATTTTAATCGATGTTTTGTTGATAAGTTTTGTGAATATAAATTAATAAAAACAAAAAAATCAATGTCATATTAATATTTAATGCTCGTTTAGCCGATTGCACTTTTTGCTATTTCTGTGTTGCTAGCGGAGGACATGCACGGACCTCGTACACTTTTAAAAATTAACGTCATTTAATTTTTAATACTTTAGCCGCCCACGCTTTTCTGTCGGAGAATGCGTGTGAGGGAACACACACAAGCACTAAACAGCGACAGGTATGGGAAGATAAGTTATTTGGTGTTTTTGTGAAGAATACAGTCAGTTTGTACAAACATTTTTAAATGGACTATAAGATCAGAAACATGAACTGCGAACAATGAACTATTATAAATATAACAGTGTGAAATGGCTGAAGAGGAACCCCCTACATTAAAGCAATAAGCATTTCTGTAGACTAAAGCTATCCTTCACCTCTTATTTTGTTTGATTGAAGTTTGCATTTGCTGAAATTTATTTTTGCTTCAAGTTCGCTACTGTTTAGTACTGTTCACTTGAATGCTTCCTTTTTAAATCATAAAGACCTTTCTGTTTGGTTTATAACATCAACATTAACCTATTAATCATATTAATATGTTGTAGGGGGGAGCTAGAACAATATAAGACTTTCCCAAACACATTTTTATAGGTTCAAAAATAGTGTCTGTTTTAGATGCCGGCAAAGGATCCAGGTATGAATTTTTGTCAATATCGCACACCCCTAGGCTGCATAAATGCGCAAAGGTAAGCTATTATTAGAGTAATAAGTTATTTTACACTCTTATGCGCATGCCCAGTTATGTGATTGGTCATGTTTCATGCGTTTATGGTCGTGTATAGTGTGGATGAAGATACTTTTAAAAATGCCAGTATAAACGAGGATCGTTTTCATTTTAAAATGCCATTTTAAAATGCAAATGCTATGATGTAAATATGGCCTGAGTGCACTTAGATGCAAATTTCAGCGAACTAAATTAAGTATGTAGAAAATTCCCAAGATTCATAGCTAATTAATTTACTATACAACCTAATAATTACAAATAACAGAACACCAGAGCTGAGACAGAATATAAGAGAAAAAGAAAGGACAAAGAAAGCGCGAAAAATACATAACATCTATCAACACCCGAGTCCTGCTGCCCTACATTTCTTGCACTCCAGTTCAACAAGACATGTTTCGCTTTAAAGTGAGAACAGGGAACATACTCTATGATGTGCTTTGCCGCTGTCTCAGACACTTCATCACTGTTGGGATCGATGACTTTCTTTTCCTCTGATTCGGCTCTGGAGACTACCTCTTCTTCATCCTAAAAGGCAGCATTAGCGGATCATACTCATTTAAAGCATAGTGATTGCTCAGTTGAAAGGAAAATTTGTGTTCGACTGCTTCTAAAAAGGCTTGCAGGAGGTGATTTGCGGGCACCGAGATAATAAAGCATGTTACTTGGTTTGGGTGTTTGTGCGTATGACTCACTCCCACTTGGAGGAGCTGTCAATGCCTAATGAGGAGAAAGAAGAGGACACTCACCTCCTCTTCAAATTCTGAGCCACTCTCTTCACTGTCTGATCGTGGTGCAACTTCATAGCTGTGATTTAAAGGGCATAATTAAGTAGTAAACACTTGAAAGCACTATAAGAACTTATTGACAACAGATACTTTAAAGAGTAACAGAATTAAATATATATACAACAAGAAACACATATGACTCATAGCAGCTTTCACAACTTAAACCAAAATATTGGGCATATATATTTTGTGGGCCTCTGTCAAAAACTGTTATAACAGACACAAAAAAGATGAAATGAAAGGACCTCATAGCCAGGGTTCATCTCGAGCCAGGCCTCTAACTGACTGGACTTGGGGGCATCTGTCCCCTGTAGGACTTTGCCCGTCTCAGTCTGAATGACTTTGACTGGCAGCTCACTCATCTGGCTGCTCTCATCTATGGGCTATGGGGACAAATAAACACACAGCAGGTTTTCTCCGATGAACAGTGTTAGATCGAGTTTGACATAGTAATTGTGCCATAGGGACACATGTCAGCCGGTTATTTAATTTCTTGTAGTGATTTACATACCTCTCCATCAGGCCCAATGGCTCCCATTCCCTCTGCGTCACCAGACTCTGGCTGAAGGTTAAACATGAAAGGAATTACCAAATATTTAATGTTTGAGAATCATAAGCACTTTATAAAAAGAATATATTTAGGTAAGCAAAGAATATAACCAAAAAGCTGAGGTTTACAATGTGCCGTGAATGAGCGAATCAAAATTGGTGGAAGTTTTTTTAGTTCATTATAATTCGAAATAAATTATTTTGTGTAGGGGTGCACCGAATGTTTGCCAACCGAAATTATACAGCAAAAAATAGCAAAAAATTATAATTTTCGGTCTTTGGCCGAACAAGTGAAAAGGCAGAATACATTTTAACGAACAATGAGATCTTTGATGACACAATCAAATTAACTAGCAGATCGGATTAATATCCATTTAGCAAAAAAATTCCTTTTTAAAGGTATTGCGGAGGATTTTATTTTTCCGGGTGGACTATTGGTCCTCCTAGTTGTCAATCATTCTGGTAATATGTTTATGTAGGCCGTCGTATGTGCTCGTCCCTTTCTGCGCATATGCACTTTCAGGTGTATATGTGTGGTGAGCTACGGTTTTACTCTCACCGTATTTTTGCAAAATGTCTGAGGGTCGCAAGAGAAAAAGTGTTTACGAATTGCATTTTTTTCAAAAAAGTGGAGGGCGGTTCTTTCAGAAAAAAAAGTCGGGAAAATCTTCCGCTATACCTTTAAATAATGTGAAATAAATATGGTATTTTACAGACTAAAATGTAAGTCGCTCCAGAGTATAAATCGCTTCATACAAAAATGCATCAAGACGAAATTACATATATAAATCCCAGTGGACTATACGTCGCGTTTATTTAGAAAAATATTTAATATTAATATTAAATTAATCTGGAAAGGCAAGTTATTCAACTAAACAATAGCAGACATAACAGCAGGCTGAATAGATGTCTGTACGTTAAATTAATATTATCAGTTGTTTAAACGATAAACCATAGCATAAAGAACCTGGTTGAATAGGCTAAATTAACCGAACAAGCCAACTAGCATGAAGTTTGCAGGCTCGTCATTCCACATCACTGAATTCATTAAACTGCATAAATTCAGAAGCAGCATATAGCGGACTCTCGCGGCTGTAGACGGTTATGATGTCTCTTGCCTCATAAATGTCAAAATTAATTCATACTGACTTACAAGGCGCACCTGACTATAAAACGCAGCACCAGCCAAATTATGGGAAAAAATGCGGCTTATAGTCCGAAAAATACGGTATAGTAAAAATATCATTCTGAAAATGTAAGTTGTGCAATTGTGAGAAAAATGGCAAAATAATTAGGAAAATGAAAAATAAATAATTTGGTTATTCGGCCTTCGGCTGAGTTTTTCATTTTATTCGGCTTCCGACAAGAATTTTCCTTATTTTGTGGACCAATAGGTGTAAGGTTTCATTTTCTACAGTAATTGCCTCACACCTTCTTCTTCTTTCTCTTCCTTTTCTTCTCCTTGGCAGCCTGTGCAGCCTTGTGCTGATAAACAAGCTCAGTCAGGTTGGCCACGTATTCATCTGTCTGTTGAAGCAGGTAGGCCAGGCGCTTGTCTTTCTTCTGGTCAATTAGCTTCCTGTAACCCTCTTCATCCTCAGCCTACATCAGTGAAAAGAGAAAGAGAGCCCTTGAGAACCTTTAAGAAACATAACTAATGGCTGAAGCTGTGCCTGTCGATATACTTCAGTGTGTAGTATTTTAGAAGCTGCCGTTCAAGTTCAACATATCATACCATCAATCTCCTCATCCTCTCCTTTTCAATTCGTTCTGTCTCCTTTTTCTGTTCCCTCTCTGTGTTGGTGTGCCAGGTAGCGATGGCCTTAGTGAGCTTCTGCATTTTTCCAGAGATGGACCTGTGATATTCCTTGAAATCTTTTGCATGTTGCAGAATGCTATTGAGGTACTCCTGTAAAAAGAGAAGTAGGATACTGCTTCAATCAAAGATCAGGAAGGTCAAAAATATTTTTTTATCCTTGCATATTCATGCTATAAAAGGGTCATATCAACAGCATTTTTATGTGTTCATTGTTAATGTTTGTACCCAAAATATTGTTTCAAAGTTTACTGTATCTCACGTAATATTTTATTGACCTCTCCACCTTTTCAGTATTTTATTATTTTTCACCTCTGCCATGTGTCCACCGTTAAGGCGAGATTGATACGATCAGCTACTCTTTGTTAGCACTGAGGATCTGACATGTAAATATATGCAGTCATACATGAATGTTATGGCTTTCTGTTGTCCTAAACCCGGAGATTTTAGAGCGAAGCATTTTTTACTTTCTTCTGCTTAACACAAATTACTTTTTTAATAAAATATGCAGTCAGTACACGCACACAAATATTACCCAACGTGATGAAATTCAACAAAGCATATACTTTTCATAAAAACTTTTTCATCAAAAAAGTTACATTAAATTTTTTTTTAGGTGGGTTATTCTCAACAATAAAGTAAGTGTATATGAGAAAATGCTAATATTTTTACTTATGCGGTAAAATCGGAAGCAGAGCAGATTTTTATTACAGAATTGCCGCTTGAGCAATTTCTTTAAAGGTGCCAAAAATGCATTGATGCAATACAAT
Organism: Misgurnus anguillicaudatus; assembly: GCF_027580225.2. NCBI lineage: Eukaryota > Metazoa > Chordata > Actinopteri > Cypriniformes > Cobitidae > Misgurnus > Misgurnus anguillicaudatus. Next base: position 22,100,959 of record NC_073358.2, read on the forward strand.
TACGCTGTTCTGTGATATCTACATAGAAGATATGTGGCTTCATTTAGTACAAAAATTATCCAGAGACGGTTTTACATGTCCATTTACAACCCTAGGATTTGTCTACTATTACCTTATTTGAAAGGTTCATGAATAATAATGTTGAGCTGTGCTCTGATTGGCTGTTTCTCAGAGCAGCTCATTTCAGTAGCTCTGTGTGTGTGTGCAAACAGATCTTATGTTTGAGCTTTGTATCTGACGAACATATAGATTTTGAGGAATAATCAATTATTCGGAGATTGGAAGTGGACGTTTCTGAGTGGTAAGTTTGTGTTTTTCACTATAGACCTGCAAAACTCAGCAGTCACAACTTTTTTTTTGGCATTGTAACAACATTGTAATTAATTTAGTGTGTAATTTATTGTTGGGTGTACATCCAGACTGTATTGTCACAGTCTGTGTTACGTTGATGTTGGCCTGTTTTCCAGCAGTCACTTACATACACCAGACATCCCAACCTGCAAAAAGTCATTTCAGGGAGGTATCCCGAAGCCCCCCCCCCAAAAAAAAAATAAAAAATAAAGGAGGACAAGGATATGACATTTCAAGATATAAAAGCATAATATTAATTTCTAGAGACCTATGCAATTATTGGTAACACTTTACTAGGTCTCATTTGTTAACATTAGTTACTGTGTTAACTAACATGAACTAACCATGAGCAGTACATTTGTTACTGTATTTGCTAAACTTTGTTAACGTTAGTTAATAAAAATACAGCTGTTCATGGTTTGTTCGTGTTAGTTCACAGTGCATTAACTAATGTTAACAAGATTTGAATAATGTATTAGTAAATGTTTAAATTAACATTAACAAAGATAAAAAATGCTTTATAAATGCAGTTCATTATTATACGTTAACTAATGTAGTAAACTAATGTTAGCTAATGAACCTTATTTTAAAGTGTTACCCAATTATTTGTTAATTATTTTACAATATGTAGATTACTTTTACTATTTATATAAGCTGTTTAACATATTTATATAAACTGTTTTATTTATATTCTATTGCAACTTTAAACAGGTCTAAGGAGTTTGTTGTTTTCATGTAGCCTTGGCAACTAGTAGCCAGCCTGAAAAATATGCACATGATATTAAACTTGTTGAACTCAGACCTCAATGTCAGTTCGGGAGAAGAGATAAAAGCCCGCCCAAACTGACAATTGATTGGTTAATTTACCGGAGCAGGCCAATCAGGATGCTCTCTCTCTTACATGCGCTTAATGAGGCACACTAGCACACACACGCAAGGTCTCCCCCTCCCTCTCTGCCGTGCGCATGCTACTCTTTCTTGCTCGCTCTAGATTCCGGGAGATTTTAACTAATTTGCGGGCATCAGGGAGCCGCTATCAAAATGCGGGAGACTTGGGATGTCTGATACACAAGCTTAACATAGGAATGAAGAAAGGAGGTGTTTGAGGCTCACAACATGTCATTACCATGTACAGCACCTTTTATTTTAGTTAAAGGGATAGTTCACACAAAAATTAAAATTCTGTCATCATTTACTCACCTTCATGTTGTTACAAACCTGTATACATTTCTTTGCTTTAATGAAAACAACGAAATTTATACAGGTTTGTAAGAACATGAGTCAGTAAATGATGAAAGAACTTTCATTTTTGGGTGTAAAGCTCTTTTTGCAAAGGAATTTTTTGAGGCAAACTTTTGAGTTACAAATATTATTGTACATTTTTAGTACAATAATGTACTTGAATGTTGTAAACTTATTATTATTTATAAGGAATTCAAAATGCCAAATGTCAAAATGTTTTCAATCCGCTAAAATGGATTTAACTTGATACGTTGGTCATGTATTGATCACCTGGTGTTTCTGTCTGCGCTTTCTTTCTTGTTCAATCTTCTGTTGTTTCTCTAGTTTCTCTGTCATGCGAGCTTCTCTCAGCGTCTGCCTCTTGCTGCGCTTGTAGGCTTTGGAGTTCAGAGCCGTCTCCAGAGTCGTGTCCCTGCGCATGCAGGCTACGACATCAAGCCTCAGCTGAGAAAAAGAAGAATCAATCACGGTCATCTGTGACTAAATGAAATACATCTAATAAACTTCATCAAATGATAACATATATCCTGAAACATTTCAAGCATATTTAGTTTTTTTTACTGTAAAACAAGGCTTTGACTTATGAAAGGCTGTGGGCTATGACATCAATGCAACAATGCCGCCCTCTAATGGTAGATTTTATTACACTGTATAAATTAAACCACCAGAGCACAACTTTGAACAGCATTTATATACCATTACATGTAGCTCAAAATACCATATAGATAATTTTTTATAACATGTTAAAGGGGAGATATCATGATAATCTGACTTTTCATGTCTAAGTGCTATAATTGGGTCCCCATTGCTTCTATCAACCTAGAAAACATGAAAAAGATCAACACAGTAACTTAGTTTTGGTAAACTATTCTTTGCAAGCATGTGAAAAAATAGGTCAGAAGGGGATTATACTGCCCCTCAATCTGCACTATCCAACCACGACACTGCCATTTAGTGCAGTAATCAGCAAATTTGCATTTAAACGGACACACCCAATACATCACATTTTGGCTCACACCTACAAAGTGACAATTTTAACATGCTATATTAAATTATCTATATAATATTTTGAGCTAAAACTTAACATACACACTCTGGGGACACCAAAGATTTATTTGACATCTTAAAAAAGTCTTTTTAATATCCCCTTTAAAATTGTCACTTTGTAGGTGTGAGCAAACATGTACCGTTTCTGGGTGTGTCCCTTTAAATGTATCTCTCTCTCTCTCTCTCTCTCTCTCTCTCTCTCTGCACTAAATGGCAGTGCAGTGGTTAGATAGTGCAGACTAAGGGGCGGTACTATTATAAAAAGATCCCCTTTTGACATCACAAGGGGAGCTAAATTTAAATTCCCTACTTTTTCACTAGCTTGCAGAAAATGGTTTACAAGAACTAAATTACTGGGTTGTTCTTTTTCACATTTTTAAGGTTAATAGAAGCACTGCGGACCCAATTATAACACTTCCCGTATTTTCCGGACTATAAGTCGCACATGAGTATAAGTCGCATCAGTAAAAAAATGCGTCATGAAGAGGAAAAACCATATATAAGTCGCTCTGGACTATAATTCGCATTTATTTAGATATTTATTATTCTTTTGGGGGCATTTTGTTTGTTATGTCTTTCTCCGTTGTCTTTAAGTTAATGTTTCAGTTAACAGTTTTTTCAGGTGTAGTCAACAGAAGCAACATAAATCGCCCTCTCTTGGCTGTAGATGGTAATGTTTTCCTTTGGTTCATGTTAGTCATTATTAATCAATTTTGACACATAAGTCGCACCTGACTATAAGTCGCAAGATCAGCCAAACTATGAAAAAAAGTGCGACTTATAGTCCGGAAAATACTGTAACCATGGAAAAAGTCAGATTTTCATGATATGTCCCCTTAAATAGATGCTTGGAGATTTGTGGGTAAGAAGCTCATTATAAAAAATTTCTAGAATTATATGTGCCTGTCAGTGAGAATTATCATGGGGTACTATATTTATTTTTACCTGTCGCTGGAAATTAAGCAGTCTTAAGGCCTTCAGCTCCACAGTAGCTTTAGTCCGCAAATCAGGTGGCAACGAACCAGGAAGATTTTCCAGCTCCTGAATTCTGTGAGTAATCCTGGCCTGAAGTCTTTCAACAAAGACAAAAATGGTTTATTAGGAAAAAAAGAGAAAGTCTAGTCTATTGGCTGCTATTACCTGAATAATAGATATGTATTTTGGTCAAAGAAAGAAATCAAATCAAAGAATAAAATAATAAAACCCGTCTACAAAGAAGCCTCTGATGGTGGACTGGCACTGTGTTTCCAGACATTAATAATTGCTACTATCCCCACAGCTCTTCAGAAGTATAAATCACCTTTCAATGTGTGACCTCAGCATACCATCAGTGCCAAGAACATTTCTATTGTTGTACACAGTGCTGCACTTCTGAACAAAAATATAAAAGCCCTTCACTCCCTTGCAACATTCATTACTGTTTCACAAAGCACGCAAAGTGAGTGACTGGTCTGACGACATTCCAGACACAGATGAGCAATAGAATTTTATTACAGAGGGATAAGACCCTGTGCGGTTAGACATTCACTTCCGGACAAATCCCTCTCTCACACACATAGGTCTAGGACAGATCACATACCGGTACTCCCTTTCCTGTAAGAGTTCCACCGGATCCAGACCCTGAGGTTTTTGAATGGGAGTGATGCGATTTTGCTTTTGCTGGAGCTGTATGATGAGAGAGGGCTGACCCGGTCCTGGCTGAAGCTGAGCTTGGGATTGTGAAGTGAGGGAGGTGCTTGGGACAGACTGGGTGGCAGTTGGAGCAAGTGGAGGGGCTGGAGATGGCCTGCCGCTGGAATATGGGACAGGCAGCTTCTGTGGGATGCTAAGGGGCTCTGCACCTTGACCTAAAACAAAATGTGTCCAAAAGTGTTGTCTTTAGGTTTATATATGTACAGTGAGGAAAATAAGTATTTGAACACCCTGCTATTTTGCAAGTTCTCCCACTTAGAAATCATGGAGGGGTCTGAAATTGTCATCGTAGGTGCATGTCCACTGTGAGAGACATAATCTAAAAAAAATCCACAAATCACTATGTATGATTTTTTAACGATTTATTTGTATGATACAGCTGCAAATAAGTATTTGATCACCTGAGAAAGTCAATGTTAATATTTGGTCCAGTAGCTTTTGTTTGCAATTACAGAGGTCAAACCTTTCCTGTAGTTTTTCACCAGGTTTGCACACACTGCAGGAGGGATTTTGGCCCACATCTCCACACAGATCTTCTCTAGATCAGTCAGGTTTCTGGCCTGTCGCTGAGAAACACGGAGTTTGATCTCCCTCAAGATTCTCTATTGGGTTTAGGTCTGGAGACTGGCTAGGCCATGCCAGAACCTTGATATGCTTCTTACAGAGCCACTCCTTGGTTATCCTGGCTGTGTGCTTCTGGTCATTGTCATGTTAGAAGACCCAGCCTCGACCCATCTTCAATGCTCTAACTGAGGGAAGGAGATTGTTCCCCAAAATCTCGCAATACATGGCCCCGGTCATCCTCTCCTTAATACAGTGCAGTCGCCCGGTCCCATGTGCAGAAAAACACGCCCAAAGCATGATGCTACCACCCCCATGCTTCACAGTAGGGATGGTGTTTTTGGGATGGTACTCATCATTTTTCTTCCTCCAAACACCAAAAATCTGACCACATGACTTTCTCCCATGACTCCTCTGGATCATCCAAATGGTCATTGGCAAACTTAAGACGGGCCTGGACATGTGCTGGTTTAAGCAGGGGAACCTTCCGTGCCATGCATGATTTCAAACCATGACGTCTTAGTGTATTACCAACAGTAACCTTGGAAACAGTGGTCCCAGCTCTTTTCAGGTCATTGACCAGCTCCTCCTGTGTAGTTTTGGGATGATTTCTCACATTTCTTAGGATCATTGAGACCCCACGAGGTGAGATCTTGCATGGAGCCCCCGTCCGAGGGAGATTAACGGTCATGTTTAGCTTCTTCCATTTTCTAATGATTGCTCCAACAGTGGACCTTTTTTCACCAAGCTGCTTGGCAATTTCCCTGTAGCCCTTTCCAGCCTTGTGGGGGTGTACAATTTTGTCTCTGGTGTCTTTGGACAGCTCTTTAGTCTTGGCCATGTTAGTAGTTGGATTCTTACTGGTTGTATGGGGTGGACAGGTGTCTTTATGCAGCTAACGACCTCAAAGAGGTGCATCTAATTTAGGATAATAAAAGGAGGTTGAGGTGGACATTTTAAAGGCAGACTAACAGGTCTTTAAGACTTTAAGACTCAGAATTCTAGCTGATAGACAGGTTTCAGGTATCATACAAATAAATAGTTAAACTTATATTGTGATTTCTGGACTTTTTTTTTTGATTATGTCTCTCACAGTGGACATGCACCTACGATAACAATGTCAGACCCTCCATGATTTCTAAGTGGGATTTCTAATTTTAGCACAGAATAAAGAATTAAGTATGGGACTATTTTGAATATTTTGTGTTTTATATATATATATTTTGTGTTTTATATATATATATATATATATATATATATATATATATATATATATATATATATATATATATATATATATATATATATATATATATATATATATATATATATATATATATATATATATAAAACACAAAATATTCAAAATAGTCCCATACTTAATTCTTTATTCTGTGCTAAAATTGAACGAACCATTGTAGTTGGAGTTTGGAGATGAATAAAGGTCTTACGTGTGTGGAACGACAGGAGGGTGAGTAATTAATTAAATCATTTTCCATTCTTGAACTAACCGTTTAATCTCTTGCTATGAATGCCACTATGTACGGTCGATCCACTTAAGAAGTTGTCATTTACACATGCAAACTTCAGACACATGTTTTATTCATCAAACAATCACAAATGTACTATGATAAAAGTCTTTGCCATTAATGGAAACATATAAATGTATCACTAGTGTACACAGACAGCAATCTCTATATTGCAGAAACAGCAAAGTGACAGCGCACCATTGTTATTACGCTCCGTTTTACTGTTATTTGTTTAGACACTTTACCTTGTTTCTAACACATATTCTAGTAAGTATATAGTGTTATCTTTGTTCATTTTCAGCTGGCTTTGCATCAACGCTTAATGCCGGGGGTCAGTCAATTAAAACCTACAAATGAAAGGGATAATTGTGATAAAAGTGTGCAAAATGACACGCGACTTTGAGTAATTAGAGGAAAATAAGGCTTTTTAATGATGCCATCTTTAATGCTTCAGTGCTTTAATGCCACAGGACAATTGTAGGTGTTTGAAACACATGCATCCATGCGTGTCTGTCAGAAGGACACCTTGTTAAGAAAACCATATCCCAGAGTCATCCAACAGTCTATATTGTTATCCCATGTTCATTAAAGCTATGATATTCAAGACTAATATGTCTTATTATGTAAAAAATAATACATACATATGCCCAGTTTCGACTGTAGCACAATGTTACACAGTGCTATTATCCTACTGTATATTCAGCGATGTGAATAATAGAGACTCACAATTTTTCATCAGTGGCTTTGTAAGAGTGTTTTTATATTAAAAAATATCTGGCAGTCGGCTCCGTCGGTTTATTCCAGCACTATATAAAACTTATTTGAGGTGCAGAATGCCACATAGAAACATTTTAGCATTGCATCAAGCAGTAATCAGTAGTAGTATTCATTACAAAATGTAAAGATCACGCTATAATATGGTCTACGTGCGTTGATTTGAATAGTTTGTTTTTCCCAATAGCATGAACAGATATCATGTGTTTGTGGTGTTCCCAATAATGCAGACGAAGTCTATCATTGTGGATAAACAGATCTAAGAGCTAAATTCAATTATGGTGGTATGTCAATAACTTCAAATCTCACTGGTTCTTGTGTGTCTTGTGACTATTTGTCATTTGCTTCTTTAATTACAGTGATGACTTTATTTCTTATAGGCACAATCAGTTGCCAAACCCATCACCTACAGTATCCATATGACTTATGCAACCTATGGATAACATGAAGGTGTGCTAAAAATGTCTCTAATCCTGTCATATTAAGGAAAATGCACTCATTTCACATGAACAACAGTATTAGTAAACTAATCACTAACGAAATACAACGCATACTTCTATTGTGTTCTGCAAATCATATAATCAACAACACCTCCAAAGCAATTTCAAACAAGTCAATGAAATGAACTGTGCATTTCAACTAAAGTCAATCAAGAGAACACACTGGAATACAAATTGACTCACTAATGAAAAAATGCACAATAATTTAAAATGTGCATGAACTTGTAGGTGTCACTCATACCCCACTAGCAATTTACGAGTGGATTCATTTTCATTCAAAAGCAATTGCTGAAAGAGATTTCAACCTCTGTTACCTCTTGACATTTTGTTTTGAAAAATGTAATCCTTTTTAAAGGTTAATTTATATAGAGGACATTGACCACATTTATGTGCATAAGAAAACTGAATATTAAGGAAATAACTGTAATATTATCTACACTCATTCATAACCCAAACTTTAACCTTATCTGCTATTGTTAAGAACATAGATGACAGTGAATATTATGCTGTACTAAATAGAAGATAAAAAAGGATCATGCATGCTGTAGTATGCTACATTTTACTCTGAATATAAACAATAAGTTGATTCTTCCTTGTAAGCAAAACAAAATAGTCCACATCCATGCACTTAGATTTTAGTATTTAAAAACCCTTTATTTGCAGGGCTACATATTAAAATTGGGTGCTTTTAATATGTACTCTTCCAAATAATAATGCGTGGCATATCAAGATGCTGATTAGACTGCATGACTATTGCACAGGTGTGCCTTAGGCTGGCCATAATAAAAGGCCACTATAAAATTTAAAGTTTTAATGTATTGGATTAAGTTTTATCAACTTAAATGTTCTTACTTAAAAAAATTAAGGTGAAAAAACTTTTAAAAATTACTTAACGTAACGTAACGTGAGAAAAATTTAAGTTGAAAAAAATTCCAATTTTTAGGCATTACCAACTGAAGTATTTTTTAAAGTTGATCCAATTTTTACTTTTTAAAGTGTACGTTTGAAAATGTAATGGCTGATGTTGCCCAGTTCTTCCTTAAATTACAAAAGGCCACCAAACTGAGCAAATAAAATGCTTAGATGATTTTAACTTCACAGACATTTTTAAAGGTCACCTTCTTTCTGATCCCATTTTTAAACCCTAGTTAGTCTGTAATGTTGCTATAATAACATAAATAATACAAGTAAAATGATAAAACTCAAAGGTCACTGTCAGGCGATATATTTTCTTTAATAGAATTCCTCTTTCAAAACCTACAGCGAACGCCCAGTTTGGACTACAGCCCTTTACTTCCTGCTTTAATGACGTCAGTAGAACAGTTTTTTGACTAAACTCCGCCCACAGGAATATGTCAGTCGCCAGCTAAGGTAACGGCAAGCTAAGCTGCTGTCGAATCACAACACACTAAACAAGCTACACAATCAAAACTCGATACGTATTTCTGAAGGAGGGACTTCATAGAACAAGGAAGACATCAGTCTGTTTGGAGGACAGTGAAAACACGGTATACAGATAAGTAAATTGTGTGATAAATACCGCGTTTTTTTACACGTGAAACATGAACACATGTTATATTGTAAACTGTAAACACAATCAAAGCTTCAAAAACACAGAAAAACTGGACCTTTAAACAAGCAGAATTTCACCAACAATAATGCCACTGTGCCCTCTAATGGGACTAGTGCTGCCGCGATTAGTCGATGTAGTCGATGTAACCGACCATGAAAATTAGTCGACGGCAATTTTTTTAGTCGAGGAGTCACATATTTATTTTTCTCCCGTCTTAAACTGCTCACTGTAATTCACTGTCTCCCGTCTCAAATGGCTCACTGTAATTCACCTCCACACCAGTCTGTGCGCCCGCTGGCTTATCACGGGAGTACAACGACAATGCACAAGCATCTTACATGAAAACACTCGGGAGATATTGACGATGCACCCACAGAGAAGAATAGCACTATGTAAGTATATGGTTATTAATGAAACGGGAGCTAGCTTTAGGGGCTGTCCACACGGAGACGCATATCACTGTATACGTATAAATTTGTTATCATATTGCCGTTTTGTCCACACGGATCCGGCGTTTTGAGAGAGTGAAACCGCTATTTTTTGAAACCGGGTCCTAAAGTGGATAAATCTGAAATCGACACCCTTGCGGTTTCATGTGTACAGCCAATCCGTATATTTTGTGAAGCGAAAACGTCATCACATCACGTGTCGGAAGCGTCACACGTAACAGCAACAACAATAACGGCGGACTACTACCTTTATTACAGCAAAATCTATTGCTTCTATGCAATTGTGGTGAGCAACAAGCGAAAATGGACAACATCATACGTTGGTTATGCGCATGCTCAAAGTCTTCTTCTTCGTGTATAGTGTATATCTGTGGCAGAATTACAGCGCCCAATACTGGTCCGGCATATATACTACACCGCTTTCAGTCGGTTTCATGTTTACAGATTATTTTTTTAGAACAAGGAAAAAAAATGATCGGATAGGGAATGCACCGGCTTCGTGTGGAAAAGCCTTAGTTTTATCAACTCTTGAGAACAATGACTTTCTTTGGATGTTAAAGATCAGTGCTTCCCATACATTGATTTGTTTGTGGCGGCCCACCACGGAATCAACACTAGCCGCCACAAATAGATTTTTCATGATTCCCATTTACATTTTAATTTTACTTTTTAAAACGACTTAATTTAATGTTGCGAGTGCTTAGTGCGCCCCCCTCTCTCACTCTCATGTTGCGTGCAGCGCCTCGACAGCGCGCGCCTCTCTCTCACATGACAGTGAAAAGGGGGCAGTGTTTTTAATGTAAGTTCCTCCGTATACTTTGCGTAAAAGTCAACAATCACAGATGTTACTGACAAAGACGACTGATCGAGTTAACTTGACTTGAAGAAAGATTAGCAGTAGTGTGAGTCTGTGTGCGAGCTTTGAAAGCCATATGATGCCGTATGCCTGTGCACGTGTTCTGTAGTCTGTGTACTATCACAACTATCGCATTTAAAATAAAAAAATGGCTCAAAACACAACAGCACTTAAAAGAAGAGCAACAGCAGTAAAGCTTCAATGTAAGTGTATGGTGATTTTGTCAGACGATGTCGCATATCTAAATTTAGCAGGATTTTAGCAGCAGTTAAAGGAACAGCTGGTTGGATTAAACACGAGGTGTAATGGGTCACTTTTTTACAGTCTACTCCAGTGTTCTTCAACCCTGGTCCTCAAGGACCCCCTTCCAGAAAGTTTTAGATGTCTCCTTAATTAACACACCTGATTTAACCCAGTAGCTTGTTAGGGAGACATTCTGGAAGGAGGCTGATGAGTTGGTTCAGGTGTTTTAAATAAGGAGACATCTAAAACTTTCTCCACGACCAGGGTTGAAGAACACTGATCTACTCGTTTTATGTCTGACAACAGAACAGATAATATGTAAAAATAGCATAGAGGGGCTGTTTACACTTGGTACTAAGATGTGTTTTCATCGATCGGATCACAAGTGGACGAGAGAGACACATTACGTTTACACCTGGTATTTAAATCTGTCTCTTTTGTCCACTTTCGACCGCTTCTGTCCTGAATACTGTGAGGGGGTGGTCTATGAGACGGTGGGCGAGTCTCTCTGCTGTCATTCAAACCCGAGCGGGAGTAATTATACGTTTATTTGGACGCGAACTAATATTATGTCAGAGTCCACTGTTTGTTTAGCAAGTAAACGTGCTGCACAGAGTTTTGTGTGTGTGTATGTAAGAGCTTTCTTTGAATTTTCAGCGCAATTGATGAAATTAAATCGCGCAACTTTCACACGCTTTCAAAACGAAACTACGGAGATCAGCCGCTTTAGTTTTATCAATGAAAGGCTAAAAATAGCGCTGTTCACCGTATGTTCACGCCTGAAGTCAAAAAAAAGACGTAAAACTTGTGTTTAATACCTCAGATTAGATAAATGGGCGGAGAGAAGGCGGTCGCGTGTGGCTGTTCGAACACATTCAACCACATGTGGGTTCCGCAACTCCAAAGCGATCCGACTACCCCTGAATGTGGTTGAAAGTGGTCGAAAGTGGACGAGCTCAAAAAGTTTTGAAAACCGTTTACACCTGGCATTAACGTTGTCCACTTGTGATCCGATCGACGAAAACGCATGTTAATGCCAAGTGTAAACAGCCTCTCAGTTGTGTTGAAATGCAATATAATGTGATAAATCAGAGTAGAAGTGAAACATTTCATATTTCTGTTAAGCAACTACTTTGCCCTGGAAATTGTACTTTTTTTTATTATTATTTATATTGTTTACATTGTAATTTTTATTTGGTAACATTTAAAGTATTTATATTGTTTATGACACCGGTGAGTTCAAAATAAAATGCACACAATTAAATAACAAACACTTTAGTTTTTTTATTAGTCGTTTAGATTAGTCCACTAATCGAAAAATTTGTCGAAAGATTAGTCGTTAAAAAATCAGTCATTAGTGGCAGCACTAAATGGGACCTGGCCCACACTTGACCCTCAGGCCATGGTTTTGGCCCAGAACTTTGGGTATGGGTCTGCATGGTTGGAGTAGGACAAGGGCCAGTGGCAGGCCCTCCATGAGACATTTGCATACCTACAAAACAAGTTTACAATAATAGTAATAAGTATTGTTACAGATATTGCAGGACAATAATTTTAAGTCATCGTCTGTTTCTTATTATATAAATCACTTATATAGATCGCTTTCTGCAATAAAGACTACAGTTTAAGGAAATCCAAGTCTCCCGGTCTTTGCTAAAAAAAATGTTTCCAACAGTATCTAGCAAACATGTTGAAGAATATTGTTTCAAAAGACAGCATTCTTACTAAAAGCTAAAACAAAGCTTTTTTCACAAGCAAACTTTAAAACTGTAAACTTGATCTAAAAACTTGGTAACACTTGAAAATAAGCAAAATATAACAATCTTAATAAGACAATGACAATGATACAAAATACAATTAATATTCATACATACAATACACACATACTGTACAGGAAATGGCCAACCGCAGGCTATATTGTCCATTGTTATTGTAATGCACGTTTGTTAAAGCCATGCATAGTAACACTCTTAATTTTTCATTCATTTAAGCCTCACCACCAACTTTACAACTAATCCCAAGATTTACCTGGAGGTCTGTTGTAGGAACCACTGTTGACAGGCTGCTGCTGCATTGTGGGAAGGCTCCTCTTGCCCTGCACAGCTAACTGCAGATTCTCAGGCAGAGGCTGACCACGGCCCAGGATCTTGTAAGCCAGGATTTGAGCCCTTAGTTGCTGTAACTGGACTGGACTGAAAGCAGACGGGCCTCTGGCCTGCTGTCCCATTCCCTGAGGATCCATAGGCATCATTGGTCCCGACGGACCCTGAGGGATTTGCGGTGGGGTTGGCCCTCCTCCTGACATTGGGCTAGGCACATGCTCAGGCACCTGGCCCATTGGAGAGGGATGAGGGGACATGTATCCTAAGATGAATGAACAAAACACTTGTTACTAGTTATGTAACGTTTATATTCTGTTCTCATTTTAAAGCTGTCTTCTCGCAAGAGGGGCTTTTATATGAGATTTACTATTAAACAATCACGAGTTCACATTAACATGTTATCAACAGGGTATAAAGCATATTTGGTGTGGTGTCCGGGGGGGACTATTATCCCGAACCCAGAGTACTCCCCCATCTTTAATTGGGATACATGTACCAGCACTGACTGTGAAGTGATGGGGTGGAGGAGGGATGCTGCAAAAAACTGTATGGGTCAGAGGTGAGGGACAACAATAGAGACCACTTCATGCTGACTGGTTGGATTACATGACCATGCTCCTCCCAAACGTAATTAAATAAATTTCATTTAGTGATTCAAACAGTGATTTCTTCGATAAACACACAGTTACGGGTAATTGCCGTTATTATGGATTATTTATAAGATGTTCTAAGAAAAATGGATCTGTAATAGCTACAGATGTGTAAAGATCAGAGAAAAGGGTGATGACATAATTCCTTGGTAATGAAGAGCGTAAACTACTAAAGGATAATTAGTGAAATATAAAGCAAGGCTTTAAGATAAGTGCATGCTAAATAAATGAATGCATTTAGTTACATCTGAGATGTTATTATTCTAAACAAGTGCAGAAAACATATATATTATATTGCTGCCTATGTGCATCTGTATCCTTGACTGTGTTGTTCCATGGGGCTTTGTGGAGGACCCATGCCACTGTGCAGGGATCTCATCCCCACTCCTTTCATCTGCCCATAATGTATATCTTCCCCCATTCCCTTCTCATGCATTGCCTCCATGGGCTAAAAAGAGGCAGGAAATTAGTCAATATATGTTGCTAAAATACTGGCAATTAAATGTTTACAGGATCAGACCTGTTAAGAATGGCAACATATTATTTATTTTATTTTTCTGGTTTCCAGTTAACTATTGATTGTAAAATCAATGCCAAATGTATTCCCTAATAGTACCTTATGCATTGGGTGCATGCTATCCTGAGAATAATCCCCACTTCCTTGTCCCTGCATACCAAGGGGGACACTTGGCGGCCCAGGGCTGGGGCCCATCATACTGTGAACAGAGCCAGGAGAGGGCCCAGGTCCAGGGCTGGGCCCTAGGATGGGCCCCGGGGACAGGCCAGCACCTGGTGAGGGACCAGCATGAGACATTCCAATTGATGCCTCGCTGGGGGTAGACATCTAGTAAAGAATCTGTGGGAAGGGTGGACAAAAGGTTTAGCCTAAACGAATAATTTCTACCATTGTTCATAATCCTAGAAATGAATCTAAGGTGCAAGTCAAGGATAATAACAATACTAGTAATAATAGTGGTAAGCTTTCTATTAGCCCTTAATGCTAGGTTAGGCAGTTCCATATTCTTGCTATTAAAGTAGGAAATGGAAAAGATCCCACCCCCCTTCAAAGCTCTCTCTAAAGCCACACCTCATCCAAAACACAATTATAAAACGGCCCGTTATTTATGAAAATAAACACCACAGTCTTTAATTATATTTTACATTTTTCTACAATTGCACAATTAACAATTAATGCCGATATCCAGATAAATGTCAATAAACATGGTTGAGTCATCTCGTCATTAAAGAGAAAACGCTTCTGTTTATTGTAACATCAAATCCATGTTAATGTTAAAATTAGATAAATGTTGATTTATGAAAATACACACTATAGTCTTTAATCATATTTTCATTGTGTCTTTGCTGCGTCTGTGTTGCTTGAGCACCGCGCTCTGTTGCAGCCACACTTGATTCTGAGGAATTACTTCGTTTGGTGGAAGAGTAATATTTGTACAATTATAATTACAACTTATTTGTGTTTTATCTTATGAAGCCCTGCTACGCATATGAAGTAACCATTTTATAAAAGCAATAAGCCCCGCGAAGCAGTGGTGTTACAGTGCATTTTATAACAGCTAAGGGGGTTTTAGGCCCCCCGCGAAACACCCCTTAGCTGTTATAAAATGCACTGGTAACCCAATGCTTCTTGGGGCTTATTGCTTTAATATACACTGTGAGATAATTGCATTTAAGTACATCTGAGCAGAGCCTTCATAGCATCATGAGAAACAGTGTTGGTGAAGCATGAAAATACTTTAATTTTAAAAGTATACTGGTCTCATTAGCCATTAAGACAGTATCACAATACAAAGCACATGTATTCATTTTCTTTATTACAATAATAATGAACAGAATTATAGCCTCATGAAACCCACTTGGGATGCTGTCTACGGGAGCAGGCTGTGTAGAGTTAAGGATTGGCAAATTACATAGGCTGACAGGCAGAATAACCCATCATTTCATTCGAAACAAATGCTATGATTGGACAAACATTAGGTGGCGGTTTCCTTGACAGGGATTAGGTTAGTCCTAGACTAAAATAAATTTAAGAGCTTTCTAAACTGAAAACAATTTGCACTGACATATCTTACAATACATCAGTGCCATTTGTTTTGCCTAAAAAAATGCACACAAGTAATGTTTTTAGTAAGACAAGTTTGTTAAAACTTGTTATTTTCCTAATTAAACTAAGGCCTAGTCCTGGCTAAAGCTAATCCCTGTCCAGGAAACCACGCCTTAATGGTTCTGAGAAAATTAATTTAGTATTTCAGAATGATCAAATATCAGAATTTATAGCAAATATATATTAGATTTGATTCTGCTTCTTAAGTTGCAAATATAAATTATTTTTTCACAAACCTATTGTTTTACTTCAGAAGACAAATACCATCCCACTGCAGTTGTTTGGCTTACTTTCGTTGTGATGTACATTGCATATAGAAATTATTCAGACCACTTCACTTTTTAATTTTGCTATGTTGCAGGCTGATACAACAATCATTTAAATTCTTTTTTTTTTCTCATTAATCTACACTCAGTAAATCATAATGACAAAGTAAAAACAATGGTAGATGTTTTTCCAAATGTATAAAAAAAATATCACATTGGCATAAGTAGCATAAGTTTTCAGACCCTTTGGCGCATGTGCCTTCCATTTTCTCTTGATAGATCTCTACACATTGATTGAAGTCCACCTGTTGTAAATTGAAAAACTGTTCCAAAGCACATGGGACCTTAGACTGGGCCAAAGGTTCACTGTCAAACGTGCGTTTCCATTACCCTTTGAGTTGCGCAAATTGACATTGCGAATTGAAAATACGGCCAATGGAAACACATCAATTTCCATTGGCCATATTTTCAATTTACAATGTCAATTTGCGCAATTTGAAGGGTAAATGAAACGCAACTAATGACGGCCAAGACAACACATGAGCAGCCTAGGAACAACTATGTGCATGTCCTAGAGTGGCCCAGCCAGAGCCCTAACTAAAACCCTATCAAAGAATCCTGAAAATGGCTGTCCACTGATGGTCCCCATCCAACCTGGCTTTGCAAAAAAGAATGGCAAAAAAAACAACCCAGGTGTGCAAAGCTTGTTGCGTCTTACCTAAAAACACTCGAGGCTGGAATTGCTGCCAAAGGTGTTCAACTAAGTAATAAGTAAAGGGTCTGAAAACGTTTGTACAGTATATGTAATATTTTGGTTTATGTTTTCAATACATTTAAAAAATATTTATTTATCACTTGTCATTATGGGGTACTGAGTGTATATTAATTAAAGGAAAACACAACGGTTTTTCATTACTTTACTATGTTTTTAACTCAACTAAGACCAATTAATACATACCTATCTTATTTCAATGCATGCCCTTAATCTTTGTACAGCGTGTGGTGAATGTGTTAGCATTTAGCCTACAGTAGCCCCATTCATTCCTTAGGATCCAAACAGGGATGAATTTAGAAGCAACCAAACACTTCCATGTTTTCCCTATTTAAAGACTGTTACATGAGTAGTTACATTTTTTATTTTGTACTTACTTGTGTAACTACTCTTGTAACAGTCTTAACATAGGGAAATCATGGAAGTGTTTGGTGGCTTCTAAATTCATCCCTGTTTGGATCCTAAGGAATGAATGGGGCTAGGCTAAATGCTAACACATTCACAACGCCCTGTACAAAGATTAAGTGCACGCATTGAAAATAGATAGGCATGTATTAATTAGTCTAAGTTGAGGTAAGAACATACTAAAATATTGAAAAAACTGTGGTGTTTTCCTTTAAATAAATGAATTTAAACGATTGTAGTATCAGACTAAAACTCGACAAACTTCAAAAAAGTGAACGGGGGCTGAATACTTTCTATGCACTGTATGTTCTTCTTAGAACTTGTTAACATGTTAACTCGGCTAATAGCTTCCACTATACTCTTATACTAGAAGAGTGACATAAAGGCGAGTAAAATAAGTAAATGTTCATTGTGGGCGAACTACTTTTATAGGCATAAAGCAAAAAGTCAAGTTCACAAGTGTAAAGTTGATACACTCCCTGGAATGCCGAATTGTATTTTATTACTTGCAGGTGGATTGTCTGATAGTTTTGTCTGTTAATTTTAATAAATCAAAATAAATTATTTTTAATTTTATTAAAAAAACACAACATGACCATGAACATCCAATATCCAAAATAAAATAACTAATGCTCAGCCTATTGTACCTTATTGCTTTATTATATGCGTTATTATATATAAAATCCGTTCATGTAATGATGTTGGCCGATTTAATCCCCTAAACATAAAGATTAACCTTAGGTAATATGTTAATATACTTCATATAATTTATTAGAATCAGGTGAAAGCATTTCATAAAATATGTTACTTTTTGTTAGTGATTATTGCTTAATAATAATATTAATAATATTTAATAAGCTTAAAAGGAAAAAGAAAAGCTTGGAGAATAGAGGAAACGATCGCCTACCGACACAATTAAAAGAGAGGATAGACAGACTTTAAATAGTTCATCAAAGTTAACGCAGTATCTTCCAAAGTGCTTTGCAATAACCGGACACGCCCCCTAAAGCAACTACTAAAAATAAACGGGGATGAAAATGGACCGGGCATAATAAAAGCAAACTTTTGTCGTGCATACTATTATAATAACATGCAGTAAACGTGTACGGTCTATCAAAACTGCCTTATCTTGTAACGATTAACTATAAACAAATACATTATCCGTTGCACAAATGTGCCAAAAATGTAGGCCTTTGGTTGATGCCTAATGCAGAATGACAAAAACTTTTTACTAACAAACTATTTAATTAGAGGTTAATCGTTGTCACTCGTTACATTGGATGTAAAAAAAGAAAAAATAATTAAAAATGCATTTATTCAGCAAACATGGCACAGAGCGCTGATCAGATCACGTCTTCCGCGATTAGCTGTCACGACTGTCTCCCCCTCACGCCATTGCAGTTTCCATAAATCTCAACAAACTTTCTGGGACGTCTCCACAACAGCACACAGCCAACGTACAATATTACCTGCTTTCAGTTAATGGCTTTAGCAAAACGCCATTTTTCAGAGAAGCAGTTTATTTACATTCTACGTGATGTGTTAAAAGTTAAAAGCAAGCAAGCGGTTAATCCCCCTATCTAATATAGTCAAGCAGCTCGCTAACCATCTGTACAGTTATGTTAGCATGCTATTCCGCTACATTTTATCAGCAAAAACAACCAGAAATGCTCCCCACTGACATATATACATCAGTATAAATGTCCAAGCAAAGAGTATTTAAACTCAATTACCTTCCGCGAGGTAAAAACCCCAATAAAAGATCTAGCACATTAATTCAGCTTCAAAAATATGACTGCCATATGTTGATCCCCTCCCCCCACTGTTTAGCTGACAAGTTGAAGTTCGTGCTTTTCCACTGTTATTGAATTTCTGATTCGTTGAGGCCGCAGGAAATACAGTCTTCTCTGCAGTGCGATTGGGTGAGGGTTACGTCAATCACCTAATGATGTATTTGGGGGCGGGGCTTTCGCGTGTGGTTTCATTTTGCACCGCCGAACGTGCTGGAAATGTGGCGCGTCTCCCTGGCCGTTTGGGGACGCGCGCTTTAAAGTAATGACGCTTCTACACGCAGTTGCATTATTTAGAGTCAACATGAATCTGTGGGAAAATGTCGAAATAATCATAAACTGATTAAATAGAATAGAGTAAAGTTATATGGGATGCATTTTGTAACGATCTTGTATTGTTACGCAATGCATTGACATGACAATAAATCAAATGCATGTGTAGGTGTGTGCATTAATTAATTTTGTCTTGTCGGTCAACTATTAAGTAGCTAAGGATTTTTCTGCAAGTGTTACTATAGCTCGATTAGTACATTGATCCACAAAGAACAAACATATTGATAAAGTGTATACATTGAATGCACTGTGATTAACTTTAGATAAAAGGGTCATCCAAAAGCATATGTGATTGCAAGTGAAGTCAGCAGGCGACAGCTGTAGTTTTAAAATGAAACCACACGAGGGAGTCAGTGGATAAGAATTCAATGACGTTTCAGCGCTGCACTACCTACAAACTCAGCGATGTCAACGCTGTGAGGTAAATGCGCTGTTAATTTAATGTTAACATGGTAATTTATGTGTATAATTTATTTTAAATTATATACCATATATAATTTAATATATACATCCATTTTACCTGAACCTTATTATTTGTGTATAATAATCTACATTTACCTTTATGTTTTTTTATCAAATCAGCTTAAACGATTTTGTTGTGCCTACATTATATCCAGATAAAAGTGTCAACGTTATTTTTTTCTGTCTTGTTTTCTGAACCACTTATCTAATTCGTAAATTGTGTCACTATTCAGACACATGGATGGGAAAAACATTTCTTATTTTTGTACTATCACTGGTTTAATTGCTAAATACACATCTTATATAAACTTGCACTACTGTTCCCATAGAAACGGCAATAGCAATGTAAATCAACGCAGTAAAGCTTGTAATAGAGAAATCTCCGATTGGTTCTCAATTATACTGGAGGGACTTATGCAAAACAGTCTGCATCATGTTGTTCTGAAGGGAAATTATTTTTTATCTTTTAAAGACCAATTCTTTTTCATTTGCTACTTTGTGCAGATTGTTTGCTGTGTATGTTATATAAAACGAGGAATACGAGCTATACTTCAGGATTTTTATTTTAAATGCTTAGCATTAGCAGATAATTATGATCAGTCATTCATGCCATTACGTTTGAATTATACTTATATAAAGAGGAGCATATCTAACAGCTTTCTGTTATAACGCTTAAGCTTAAGCATTCAAAAAAGTCATTTAGTTTCATTATCCATCTATGTTTGACCTATATTCACTAAGTATTCAGGATTCAAATGATCTTGTTTTCGATACACTTACTGTACAGTAAATAACTTGCAGTAGGCCAGTGTTATAAAGACATAAAAAGCTACTTTTCAAATGAAAAGTTGTGCAATTCTCTTGTTTGTTTCTTTTACTATAGTCATGTATTTACAAATTGTAACAACATCCCTGACAAAACGTAATTTGGGTTGCAGTGTAACCTTATCGCCCATCGGCTTTCTCTGACACCTGGCTGATGCTATCAGGTGAGATAGGCATGTTGTTGATTGTGACCTCAGTGTTGAAATGACAGATTGTATTCTTGTGGCTTTTCTCTATCAAGTCATTCACATGATAAAAATACATGACTATGACACACAGGTGGAATCTACTGTTTTATGTCTATTATAGAAACATATAATTGTCACTAAAAACAACACATCTAAAAATGGAGTAAAATGTATTTGTTAAAGACTATTTAATAGTTAACAAACTAGGACTCCTGTTACAGATACTCATCGTGATTACAATACAGTATGTAATATGCAATTAGTTTGTATGGGAAACAAACATTACTAATACTTATACTATGAACTATCCATTACTAACCAGTACTGTTGTTTGTATTTGTAGGTTGTTGTTTTTACTATTCTGACCAACATGCTTTCCAAAAGTGAGAATAAGTCAAATATATTAAATCGTGTTGGGCTATACAGCGCAAACTAAAGGTTGTATTTGAATAGCCCTTGGACAGGTAAACAAAGTTTATGGTTTTGGTTCTGTCTCTGCTTCCTTTCCTCAGTAATCCTTTATTTTCTTGCCATTTTCAGAAAGGATGTGTGCAAGGTTCCTGAATGTAAATTCATCCAAATAAAGCCACCAAATAACCTGAATGGTTAGTGCCTCCACTTCAGATTCAATGGTCAGGAAAGGCCAGACCAGTGTTCATTTGAAATGGAAAATGACAGTGGACAGTGGTTTCAAATTCAATTTGCCTTAAAACCATTACCCCCCTCAGGCTTCCCACCATGAAATTTGCTCACTGTCCTAATTAGGGCATGCATAGTCACCTAACCTGTACCCATCCTATTGTACGAGTCGAACGATTTGTCACTATGCATATTTGAATTAGTCAAATAGGCTAAATGACTCTTGGCAACTAAAAACCTGCAACGAGAAACTAAAAACCAGCATCTGTGCCGACAAGAAAAATCCATCATCTCAAACATACCTTGAGACTACAAGCTGAAAACACTTTACGAAACGTATCACAGTCGTATTGTGTGTGTGTGTTTTTTTTATATTACTGTGCATTAAATTCTGTGCCAATTTTTAAACGTTTTGTAAATGTAATCTTAAACGTGCCTAAGCAAATGTAGGCTTTAACATTACAAATAGGTGGCTTACAAAAACAATCCGATGTGCGTAACAATAGGACTCTGTATTTTGACAGATGTAACGTATATACCAAAAGACAATTTTAGACTTTGTGGGCATCGTATAAACACATTGGTTATTACAGTCACTGTGCCAGCATTGGCATTCACCGCACGCTGTGTTTGCGCAGTGGCCACAACTATATATATACCATCGATTGGAGCGGCTTTCATAGGCTACTTTGGCTAATTGCCTGTGTTTTCCAGGTGTGACCCGACCAAAGGCACGTTATATTTAGTTTTACATGTGACATCTGCTGCAGGGGATTGTTTGTTTTGTAAGTGGTGCTGTTGGTATTCTGTGCGTCCCAGGTGGATAACTTTCCTGATTAAGCCCTTTCGTATTTAAATGCCATGCAGCAGGGGTGACAGGCTCTGTCACGAACCATTACACTTTTGAATCTTATGTTATTGACACCCAATATGCCTAAAACAAATATCAGTTGTGGACGAAACTTCAAAGTTTGAATATAGTCGTGTCGCGTTTCAATTAACGACACTCCGTGGCTCCGGAGTCTTTTGTTTTCCAGGGAAGAGTTGAGCTATAATGAGTTATTTTTAACATCCCATCCCATACGTCTGAGCCTGTGAAAATCAAAAGCCCAAAGATAAAGATTAACCTGTCAACTACTACAGTACTTAATCTTACTTCTTCAATCTAAATATGGTGAATGAGGTGTCTGTTATGTCCACCTCATTGCAATAAACTGTTTCTTAAAAATCCCTCTTGGCCAATAAGCTACGTTTTCCTTTTAACTTGCAAACTCCGGCCATGTTTATTTGCCCCTCTGTCATCTCCTCAGATATCGGCCAGATTTACCTACAGGTGCGGGACACCTTCCATCACCTGACCCTTTAATTTTGCCGCACCGCTACTCGAACCCGTGGTTTTTAACAGGCTCCTGGGACCGGCATCTGATAAAGAGCAGCACTGGAAATCTTTTTCCAAGATGGTGCAGGATTCCAATGAGGTCAAGATGCAGTCTGGGGGGAGGAAGCGCTGTCAGTGAAACCTCTTTGTAGTTGTCTTTGTTGCAGGTGTTCTGCCACTCACTGTTACCCTCTGCAGCCGGTTCATCATCTCTTTGTGCATGACATCTGCTCACATTACAGTCAGGATAGAGACAAAAAAATAGAAGTGAGTTAGGTTGAGAACGAAACGTACAGATAGATCTGAGAGGTTACATATCTATGAAGACTGATCCAAAAAGCAAACGCTGATTATTTTATCAACTTCATGTCTATTTTAAAAAGGTTTGTTAGCTCGCCGTAAATCAAGATGATCGTGGCAATTTAAGCTCACAATGTGTTTTTAACTTGTCACACTGAATACTTGCCACTCCATGGGGATGATGTCAGCAGAATACCTGACTACCACCAACGACCAGCAGGCATCTGGGAGCAGTTAAGAGCTATTTTATACTCTCACCCTCATTCTTTAACAGTGTGAAGTCTGTGTATGTGTAAGGATTTGACTATGCCAGGGGTCTCCAACCTTTTTGTGAGCAAGGGCTCCCACAATGGATAAAACTATTTTTATATAGTCTACTTAAAACTTTTTTGTTTTACTTGTTGATTTTATTTATTTTACTTAATTAATATGTTTTATCATTGTTGAAAATGTTAACAAAAGAAGCGGAATAATTGGCAACGGGCTGTTGAATTATAAGAAAATAATGCACACCCAAGATGGTAAGTTGCACCGCGGGTGTGCATTATTTTTAAATAATTAAAAGGACTGGAGTCAATTGTTCAGCTTATACCACGCTACCACAAATATTGCTCTGGTGCCTATTTCTAAGACATTTGACAAGTTAGGTGTGGTTTACAGAAAAATAATCAACACCCATGGAACATTTCTCAGCCAATAAGAATAAAGCATTCAACAGCCCCGTTGTATAATATAAAAATATGCAATAAATAAATCTGAAAATTGAGGCTATATACAGACTACATACGGGCAACCCCGCGGGCACCATGTTGGAGACCACTGGGTTATACCTTTGAGGGTGTATGAAGAGCACAGATGCAAAACCCTCTAAGTGCGTCTGACATTGTAAATTAGCATTTTTATCAGGCTCTTTTGTTTAGGTTCAGTAATTTGACTTTAATGGCAATGAAAAGATTATTAGTCAGTAACTGAAATGCCTAATTTTCACAAACTCAACTTCAGTCATTTCATTGGTATTTAAAAATTTGACTGCCTTAAGGACAGTTCCCTACTGAAAAATCCAGCTAAAACCAGCATTAGCTGGTAGCTGGTTTAAGGTGGCATTAGCTGGTTTACACTGGTCCTCCCAGCCTGACAAAGCGGGTCATGCTGGTGGGTCAGCTGGTCTTCCAGCCTGACCATCTAAGTCCAGCTAGACCAGGTTAAAAAGTGACCAAAACACAGCTAAACCAGCTTGCTACACCAGCAAAACCAGCTTTCTTCACCAGCAAAACCAGCTAAAACCAAGCTGGGAGACCAGCTAAAACCAGCTCACCAGCTTATGCTGGTCTTAGCTGGATTTTTCAGTAGGGTTTACATTTCGTGTCTAAAATCGTGTGGGAAATGCTACCGTTGGTTGGTTCTTGTCACATGACCTGCGCTGCACTTGCGGCATTCGGAAAAGCTGAAATGTTTTTAACTAGATGCGGTGCGGACGCGCCTGGAAAAAACGAGCGCGTCGCACTGACCACATCACTCCCGTTATGAGCGCGCATACCGCGTGCCTATATTTGAAATAACGAACTTGAGGGCCTGATCACACCAAACACGTTTATGGCAGTTGCAGGCACCTTTTTTAAGTGATTGTCTATGGGCAGTGAGTGAGCGTTTTCCGTGCTGTTTATGCGAGCCGAACACCTTGCGTTTTTTGCTGCCTTCTACAGCACAAGTTTTTTAAGGAGCGCGAAAAAGCACCTGACGTAATTCGTGTATTTCTATTGTCCAATCGAATGAGGGTAGAGGCGGGCCTTCAGTTGTAGTGGGGGAAGTTTACAGTTGCTTGCTTGGAACAACGTTACCGGACTGCAGTCACTTACTCTCTCCTATGTGTTTGTGCAGCTCTTGTGCTGCATTCACACCAGCTGTGGTAGAGGCGTCAAGCGCGAGTGATTTCAATGTTAAGTCAATGTGAAGAGGCGTTGACGCGCGTCTGGAGGTCTCGCGACGCGAATGAGGCATTTAGCGCGGCGCGGTAGACACGATTCTGCCTCATATGCGGGTCTAGTTCGCGTGAATGCCGCGAATGCAGCGTTGCCGCGGCAAATGCGCGATTTAAATTTTTTTTACTTTGGCGGAAAAACGCGCCGCGTTAACCAATCAGAAGCTTGCTCTAGTAGTGATGTGATAACAGGAAGTAAGCTGAGTTGCAGAAGCCCCTGCCATTACGCAAATTTCTGTGTAAATGTCTCGATGATAAGAATTTCACGCACGACTTTCAAGTGCGAATGAAGCGAATAAACTCAAAATGTTCAAGCGGCAAACTAGACATGGTAGACGAGAATTTGATGCCTCAAACGCGACTGGTGTGAACCCATGGTTACGGTACATTCACATGGGCGAAAGTTTTACGCTTGATGGAAGGCTTGTCTAAAGCATAGCCAACAGCCAATCACAGTGGCCGCAACACATGCTCCGGTCTTCCATAAACTTAATTGGCTGGCTCTGCCTAGGTTATTTGCCTATAGGTTATTTGCATAAGGTCACTTGAAAAGTTGAGAAACATTCAACTTCTGCCGCAAACAATGGCAGTGACGCAGCGCCGACGGATCCACAATTCAGTTCGGCAACGCATGACTTCACCCATTAAAAGTGAATGGGAAGCGTCAATGCTTACACCCAGTGTGAATGTGCCGTCACCCTCAAACAAGGTCAGAGCAAGCGTCCTCTTTTTTACGTTTCTGCTAATTTGACAGTTAACAGCAAAAGAGCGCTCACTATCCATGTTTGATTGACAGGTCACCTGTCTCGGTGGTTGCCTAGCAATATAATAAGCCGCGCCGCACTGCTCTTTTTTAAAGTGACCAAAAAAAGGCAGTGTTTCCAAGCATTTAAAAACTGTTTGGTGTGATTGGCCCCTTACGCAGCAAAACCCTCTGTAAAAATTCCTTGTTGCACTTAAATGTTTAAGTTTAAACAACTTAAATTAATAAGTAACTTCAACTTTTTTGACTAGTTAGAAGTTGCTATAAATTATAAAAAATAAAGTTCGACTTGTTAATTTAACTTGTCTAAACTTAAACACTTAAGTGCAACAAGGATTTTTTAAAAGTGTAAGTACATGCATAAATCTCCGCTTCTAATAAAAGTCTCCAGTCACTCTTCACTGTCCTTTCTGAAAAAAAGTAAAATACTCAGAAATGTGGTCAATATCCTGATGCAGTGCTTCCCAATTTTGGTCCTTGAGCACCTCCTTTAGAAGTTTTAGATGTCTCCTTATTTAACACACCTGATTTAACTCATCAGCTTGTTAGGGAGATGTGTTTTTTTCTCTCTCTTTTTATTACAGAAACAAGAAAGGAAAACGTGACATACATTACAAACAAAACAAAACAAAAAAAGTGGCAGTTCAAAAAAAGTAAATAGAATACTCAGTTGAAATACACAATTCAAGATTTAAATAAATAAAAAAAGAATCAATTAAAAGAGGAAAAAAACACCTGAAGCATAGAATC
This sequence comes from Misgurnus anguillicaudatus, assembly GCF_027580225.2. Classification (NCBI taxonomy): domain Eukaryota; kingdom Metazoa; phylum Chordata; class Actinopteri; order Cypriniformes; family Cobitidae; genus Misgurnus; species Misgurnus anguillicaudatus. Next base: position 22,127,499 of record NC_073358.2, read on the forward strand.
AGTCTACATCTAATATTGCCACATGGTCCTTGACATATTGTTTGAAAGGATCCCAAGTTATATTAAATTGGTTAAGCGCACCTTTCAGGGAATATCTGATTTTTTCCAACTTTAAAAAAAACACACCTGATTTAACTCATCAGCTTGATAGGGAGCCATGTTAACCATTTTGAAAGGAGGGTGATAAGTTGAATCAGGTGTTTTAAATAAGCAGACATCTAAAACTTTCTGGGAGGGGGTGCTCGAGGACAAAGATTGGGAGGCACTGTCCTAATGTATTCAGTAAACCTCCTTTAACCGGGTAAAGTACTCTTGACATATGCATGCCTTCATTCATCTAATTCTTCTTCTTGTGCACCTAGAGGACTGAAAAATAGTTGTGACATTTAACGTTTAAACTATTCGATGAACATATACTTGAAGAGAGCATTTGGTCAATCCTATTATCTCATTTATGACAGAGGCGGCGTTTAGCGGCTTCTGCATCTGAGATCTTCATATGCCCTTACATCTAAGTTTGAGGGTGGGTAAGTTTAGGTTTTCATTGCCTTTCAGTGACAAAAAATTGAAGTCTATATGAAATATTACTAATATAATTAAACAAAACCTGTGTGAGAGAGAAAAAATGTTTTTGACAACAAGTGTCAGAGACGTTTAAAACATGATATGGTACAGAATACCTTCATGAGCATAGGCAAACCTGCGCGTGCACACACACATACACATGAACAAATGCAATTATGCATCCTGTCAGATCCTCTAAGGACTTTGCTGGATTAAGATATTATTTTCAGAGTGTAAGACAGTACAGGACCGGTCAGTGTCTTCCACTCTTAACCATGTCATGTATATGGGCGGGAGAGGAGGAGTTTCATGCATTAGCCAGTCATATCAGTAGGGATCTCGGGTTTTCAAAACACTTTAGGATAACACGAAGCTAGTGGTATGTGAGAAATTGTTTTGGCCTGACTCTGTCTCAATTTGTCAATCTCATATTCTCAGGGGCCAAACACTGCAGTCGTAAGGAGCACAAATGGCGAAAAGTAAAACGCAATTAATAAATGATTGTGTTCTGGTGACAAGTAAACTAAAACCACTCTGAAAGGAGGATTACGGTGTACAGATCTGTCGTATCGCCAGCCTTTCGCATGCCACATACAGTAAACATTGACCTTTTCCCCCTTTTATGCTACGCCTGAGCATACAAGCTCTGCACTCATCGGTATGCAACGGCTTATCTGACAGGCGTGCTTTGTTAGACCCATGTGATTTGATACAATGTCCCTGGGCTTAGTTCGTTTTAGCGGTAATGACAGATTAGTCCTACGTAATTGCCTCTCAATTGACTGTAGACATAACAGCGCTTGTCTTTTTCGACAGAAGCTCAGATGCCATTAAAAGGCCCAATGAATAAGCTAAGTGTTTACTTCTCTAAACTCATGGTTCAGGTATTCCTCTTGGCTTTGTCGAGATGCCACGGGCAAAATGACAGCTGTCCCATCTGTAATTCATTTCTGATTCCTGTGTACATAGACAGCAGTGCAGAAACTCCCACACTGGCATTCAGAAGGCAAATCTTTGTTTTCATTTTGCAGGCCTGAAAACACAATGAGGGATTTTTTTGTTTTGTGGTACGGGTGTGTATGTAACTTTTTCACCTTGTTTGATGCTCGTGATAACTTGTTGCGGGAAGAGAAGTCATCAGCTGAATGGCATTTGATTTAAAGCCTTTGCAAATACTCACCTGCAACAACTAGCAAATGACAGCGTATTGCTCTTTTTCATCACATCACCATTCAGGATCAAGTTCAGTATGTATTCATCGTCAAGTGGTGACAGAATGAACCTTTTGAAAATCGCTTCAGTTTCCAATTGACATTATGTATACCCTGTACTTCAAACAGCAGTGACAAAACGATTTGTTGGTTCAACTTAAAAAAGAAGGTTACCTGTTTGCCTTCAAATTTTTAAGTTAATTCAACTTTAAAATATTAGTTGACACAGCAATTTTTTTAATCAACTAATATTTTTAAGTTAAATGAACTCAATTGTTTAATTCTTGTGGGTTGTTCAAATTCACTACCCTTTTGGGTCGTTCGTGTACAAAAAAGTCACTAAATTAAACGGCTGTAAAAATGTATCAGATTATTTTTTTTCCAATTAATTTTGCATAAATCTGATACTACCAAATGTTTACAAAAATTCCAGGATTTTAACTCTTTCATTGGCAAGTGTATAAGTGATGTCACTGATTTGATGAAAAATCACAAAAAAATGACAGATTTTCAATATAAAAAGTGATTGTGGACTGGATTGTGGTCTTGGGCATGTCAAAGATTAGTTAGAACATTGCAGTTTAGTTTTTGTGCAGCATCAGATTTTTTTTTCTCCTTAATTAGTTTTCGTGGCTTTTTTGCCCCATTGATTTCCATTATATTGACTTTTTTTATTTTTATTCTTATTATCATGCATTCTTGATTGCACACACACACACACACACACACACACACACACACACACACACACACACACACACACACACACACACACACACACACACACACACACACACACACTCTGGTTTTATGTTTTGTGGGGACATTCCATAGACGTAATGGTCTTTATACTGTAAAAACTGAAACATTTTACCTCCCAGCAAAAGGAAAAACCACCAACAATCAAGAATGCATGATTATTCTACCCAGTCTCACGTAGATGCGTATAAATAGCACGAAGTGTAAACATCGTGCAATACATATGCCAAAGTCCACTTTGGCGTGCATATGATACGCAAGTCCTGAATCTTTTTTTGTCGTTTTATTTATTGGTTTCTCAATTTTTTTTGCTTTTTTACCATTTTCGCTTGGGTTTGGGGTTAGAACAACTTTTTGTTAAATAAAAAAGACATCCTAACCCAAACCCCAACTCTAACCCCAACTCCAAGCGACCATGGCTTAAATATGGACAAAAACATGGAGAAACCTGTATATTAAATAACCTCATTAAGCAAATCTAAAATCTTACCCTAAACCCAAGCAAAAATGGTTTAAAAAACTGAAAAAATTGAGAAACCAATAAATAAAACGACAAAAAAAGATGCACCGTTTAAGTGAATGGGAAAGACTGGCATATCATATGCACGCCAAAGTGGAATTTGGAGTATGTATTGCATGATTTTTACACTTCGTGCTATTTATACGCATCCACGTGAGACTGGGTAGGATAATTAGATGTCATGCTTGCAATCCAAAAATGTCGTTGTGACAAAGTTGGGGCCAAATTAAAACTAAAAAACAAAAATGGCCAGAAATGGCCTCGACAACCCATAAGGGTTAAGCCCGATTTATAGTCGTGTGTAAGATCTACGCCGTAGCTACGCCGTAGGTTATCCGTAGCCTGTGCATAGCTCTGCGTAGCCTGACGTGCACCTTGCTAAATTTTTAACAGCGCGTCAGTTCCATGCAGACCGCAAGCGCTGTATTGGTCCACCAGAACCCCGACGTGGAACCTACGCCGTAAGACCTACGCACAACTATAAACAGCCCTTTAAGGCCACTTCCTTTTTTAAGTTGAACCAACAAATCGTTTTTACAGTGTACTGTAAATATTAATTCAATCATACTTTATGTGTTGCATTTCATAGCATTAGCTTCAACATTCTGTGATGGAAATGGCATTTTAAATATTTTTGCACTGAAAAAAATGATTCATTCAATTTACTCAATTTTTTTAAGGTAAGTGGTCGCAATCAATTTATTTAAGCTACATTTAAACAAAGAAAATAAGAAAAGCAAAACAAAAAACTTTTGTTTTAATGTAGCTTAAATAAATTGATTGCGACCACTTACTTATTAAATGAATCATTTTTTTCAGTGTGGAATAAAATCGCCGTCTTCACTGTAAAAAGTAATACCTAGATCTAACTTATAAAAAGTGAGGCAAGTGATTGCATGGGAAGTTTTAGGTTTAGTCAACTTGCAACCTTTTTAAAGTATAATAAACACTGTAATATTACTTAATACAAATGCAACAAAATTAAGTTTAGTTAACTAATAGTTCTAGTATTACTCTTTTAGTTTAATTTAATTTTCTTGTTACAGGTAACTTTTTTATGGTTTATTGTTGTTTCCATAAACATTGATTTAGACTTCATATTTCTGTCAGATGAGGGCACAAATTGTTTATTCAATCAATGCGCGCACCCAATTTCGTTTTGGCCAGCTGTAAAGCGCGACATACTTCAGTATGCAGTCTATGCACAAGCACCAGCCTTCTGAACAATGGTAAGTACAAAACTCAAAAGAAGACACGGAAACTCTTCCAAATCTCGAAGATAAATGAACATTAAAAACTATCAAGTCTTTCTTTTTAGTTAAAAACACATAAAATAGAGTTTACATTTAAATTGTACTGGCCAAATGCAGTCCCGTGCAAAGCATGCTGGGAACTATTAGTTATGTTTAATAATAAAATCACGTAGTTTCAACATTATTTCAAAATTATTAAGTTAATTTCCTTCTTACAAATTTAAGTGGATTATACATGATAAATGAAGTTGAATTTATTCAATGATGTGTTCATTTAGAATTACTCAAATTATTCAAATGATTATGTTATTTTAACTCATATTTTGATTAAAAAATTTAAATTAAAAAATTGTAACACCGTTTACTCATTTTATTTAGTTAAATCTACTAAGGCACAGAAACACTATCACTGAAAAAAAAGATTCATTGAATTTAATAAATTTTTTAAGGTAAGTGGTTGCAATAAATTTTTTTAAGCTACATTTAAACAAAAAAGATTTGTAAAGTAAAATAAAATATAAAACTTTTGCTTAAATAAATTGATTGCAACCACTTACCTTAAAAAAATTGAGTAAATTCAATGAATCATTTTTTCAGTGTATTTGGCTAACATTTAATGCATTGCTTCAAATTTGAACACTGACAATTTTCTTGTGTTGATAAGCAAGTTCATTACTTTCAATACAACTTTAGAACTGTCTAAATTGTGAAATTATAAGTTGTTTGATAACATGCACACATAAATATTGAAATAGTTCATTTCCCATATTTTGTGCATGCATTGTGTTCAAAAGGATGTAGCTTTCTCTTTAAATATTTTAAACAATGTCTTTCCTCATTGTTGTCAATAAATCAATCATGTAAATGTTCTAAAAAGATGAACGGTGTTTCCATGGCAGCTGGCCCTCAAAGAAAAAAATGTCAAAAAAAAATACACCTGCTTTCAATAATAGCAAGTGGTCTGGTCTCCAACTCCAACTCGAGCAAAATAATAAAACCATTCTGGCACAAAATGTAACCATATACCCTTCATCATAAATGCATATGATTGCCAGCTCTGTCAGTAAAAGCCTCTGGGTTTGCTAAGGTATTGTTAGGTAAAAAAAAAGACTAAATCCTAATAAAGCTGACATTACGTGTTACTCCTGAGGTCTACATTTCAATTCATTTCAAAACACGAAGACAATGCAGACTGCAATGAATCCAGGGGATAAACGTTCAATTACACACATATTGAAATGCCACGGATGAACACATTTTTAAGTGGGACTGGCCTAAGCATAATATCTTTGTAACAACCTGTACTGGATCGGTATGTTGTAGGCTATGTATAGTGTTAAGTGCCTGTATTCAGTTCATTGTGAGTGTGTCTGTTTTTTTAACAATACAAAAAAGAGAATTATGTGCTAGCTAGTGGCAACCTGTCCACCCTTCAAACTAAAATAGAGGAGTGTTTCCACACTATTGAAACAACAACGCCCTTTTGAAACAAATTTGACACAACTGGAATATGACTGATATGAGAGATTTGAGTTTCTCAATGCAAGGTGTTGCAAAGTTTATACTTTCTCTTCCACTTTGATTGGCTCTGATTGGCAGACCGAAATAGAGTTGACACGCAGTGCTTCATTTGTTGACCTACATGCAAGCTGTGGGTGCACCTGTGTAGTTTATTATTGTGTCATAGGCTATTTATTCAATTGAAAGTATGTTTCTCTTTGGCTGGTTGCTTACCCGAAAATACATTTTGAATGTTTGGAGAATTTGTAGTTGTTTTTCACATTATTGCTTGAATTTTTAATATGCATCTTGTGAGTTCTTATTTATTTCCATCATTATTATTTTCTGTCTACCGTATATAGTTAAAACATAGGCTTAATAGACAAGGTCAAACCCATGAAGGCACAAACTGGAAACAGTGCACCCCTATCCTCCTAAAGCTGATTATTTCTTCCTCTGCTTTCACCAAGCAGCAACATCCCTCCAGAAGCAAGATCTCAAGTGTCCAAACACTTTTTCTGCGCTTTTCGTCCTGTAATGCTGTTGTACAAGCTACAAGTCTCAACTTCTCCGGGTAAGTGTGCAGAGAGAAACTTCCCCCGATTGTCTGATAACGACAGGTCTGCTTTACGCAGATGTCTGTTTCAGTACACAGAGAGTTTACACTGTCAAGCGTTTATCATTAATCATATCGCCCCTGTCACACACATAACTTTCATTTCCCATCCTAGTCACAAGTTATTACAGGCTACAACTGTAGGGTTGCGCTGACATGTTCACTATCACTGATCCAAGTAACATTTCAAAAATATTATTTTTATGATTGATTTGGTGCTTAAAGATACTTAAAATCTGTTTCCTAAGCATTTGTCATTCATTTTTCATTTGGTTTATTTTACAGCCTGCACATGTCATATACAGATTTAAATGAAATATCTTTTGGCAAAACTGTCAAAATCTTGTTAAATTAGCTGTGCTTGGTCATTTGACATAGTAGTCGTTGTGTTTGGTTAATTTTTTCGAAGGGTTGCCCTCTTTAGAGTATACCGGTGGCCCGTACAGAGTCTGAGTTCATTAACACTCACACAAGAGAAGAGTTCACACAGAGTTCACCCTGGAAGAACAGAGGAATTGTGGGTCGCAGGAGTTTTCGGTTCAACCACAAAAGATGGGTTGACTAAATATTATGATTCACATGTTTAAGACTGAAACTGAACCCAAGACTGTGTTCTGATGCCCTAGGCGAAATCCCTATTGTCACCCACCAAACAAGGTTAGACAATTTTACATGTAATATTACTTCAAAAAAACACAAATCATGTAAAAATCAACACTGAAATCTTAAAGTCCTTAAAATCAACAAAGCCAACTACAATTTTTTTGTCTATTAAAGTTGTGTGAGGAAAAAGAATTTTGTGTGCTTTTTACTGAACCAATTTTTAAAGCAACACTATGTAGTTTTTGTACCTTTAAATAATGTCTCATAAATTGTTTCAGTGATAGAACAACAAATTGTACTGTGCTGCAACCTGAGCAGCCTCCTAGCTGCTACAAGCACACTCTGAAAGTGGCGGTGGAGGGTAGGAAACACAGCCCCGCCCCTCCCCCTGCCTGCAGAAGAGTGTCTGATACCAGGCACTGTTGCGCTTTTCAACCACATGGAGGAGCTGTAAGCCATTTTTACATGGAAACTACATAGTGTTGCTTTAAATTGACCTTTGAACCCTTTAATCTAATGGTGGTGTTGAGCGCTGAAAATGGCATATAGACGTCAGATTGACAGTACAGGCTACATTTTAGGGTTGTGCTACCCGTTGGGCAAATATTTTTGACTCAAGGGCCACATTGAACAACCCTGCATCACGAAATGATGTACCTATAGACCGTTTCATGGGCGCACGTGCGGTGACGCGATAAGCGTTTTGTCCGAACTTTACTTCCGGTTTCTGTTTGTTTAATGGTCTGACTAGTTGCTGAAACTGAACTCTTAAACTAATACCTGGTCGAAAATAACAAATGTTTTGGGTTCCTATGTAATCTATGTGTTGTTTATTTTGCTTGTTATATAAATAAACCACTTTAAAAGGACTTTGTTGTTATTTATTCTTCGCAGAGTTTACCAGAAGTTACGTGATGACCAAGAAAGCCGCTTGTTTATGTTGTTACTGCTGAAACCGTCTATGGTCACGTAAATTTGTGAGTCTTTTCCATGGCACTGACACGTTTTTCCGCCTTTTTCCATGAACATGTCACGCATTTCTGCTTACGTGTCACTGTCACATATTTGTTACTTATATGTTTTTTCCTATTTACAAACCATTGACGCTTTGGTTTAGGGTTAGATTTGGTGTTTGCGTTAAGAAGTCACTTTAAGTATTGGTTTATACCTTTTATCATTATTTATTTTATGATTTTTAAACAATTGTCGCCTGGCATTAGGGTTAGAGTTAAGTTTGGGTAAGGATGTCATTTTTTTGTAAATCTAACCCTAAACCAAAGCGACAATGGTAAGAAAATAGGACAAAACAGTTGAGTAACAAATACGTGACAGTGACACATAAACAGAAATACGTGACATGTTCACTCAAAAAGGCGGAAAAACGTGTCAATGTCACGGAAAATACTTTTTTCGTGATACTGGGTTGCATTGAAAAGCTGCATATGTGACAACAAACTTAGCTTTATTTATTCCAAATTAACACTCAATTATACTGTACTATAGTTATATAGTCATATAGTTATATATATAGTATAGTCATTATATAGTCATATATAGTCATTCATCTCTACCTTGCCTTTAGGAACACAATTTCATATTTTGGAGAAAACTGTACCACTGCTCTTGTGCATATCATATTTCTAAAGTAAACATTACAATCAAATTAATATATTTAGCATATAAGATACAATTCTTATTTCATATCTATTGTGAGTCATATTTACAGTTATCATCATGAGGACAATTAACCATGGCTTTATTTTTGTAGTAGTAACCATGTTTTTTGCAGATTAATTACAATTTGTATTACCATAGTTTTACTACAAATAAAATATCATTGTTATTATGGTAAGAACAAAGTAAATTTGTGGTTACTTACTACAAATAAAACTATAGTTTAATCATGCTTCTTTTTTTCTTACAGGCAAATCATCACAATTGCATTGCTCAATAATTATTACATATCAATTATCATTAAAAATATTTGTTAAGAACAGAGAAAAGCAGGTTGTGGTTTTGAAAAACTGCAATACTTTTGGACAAATCACACATACTATCTTCTGTCTAATGCTGGTGAGATATTTTGCTGCCCATTCTGTGTTAAACACGCAACATACAGGGGTGGTTTCCCGGACAGGGATTAGCTTAAGCCAGTAATATAACTAGTTTTAACAAACATGCCATACTAAGAACATTACTTGTGTGCATTTTAATGCAAAACAAAGCGCACTGATGTATTTTAAGATATGTCAGTGCAAGTTGTTTTCAGTTTGGACAGCTCTTACATTTATTTTAGTCTACGACTAGTCTAATCCATGTCCAGGAAACCGCCCCTTAGAGTTTAAGGCTTAATCTTTTATTTTGTTGCAATGCTCATTTTCACTCATTCAAGTCAGTAAACCAGCAGTCAAAATGTATATGCGCTCTTTGGCGTCCCCTGCAGCAGGTGGGGCCCTAGGCGACCGCCTAGTTTGCCTATGCCTAGAAACGGCCCTGTTCTTGTGAAAGGAGCATACAGTTTATGTCTGTGTGTTTAGAATTATATTGCTCATTGTGAATTGTCAAGAGAGACATTATATATCCTTATAGTGTTGAAAACGAATGAATAAATGAGTAATATGGAACGTTCATGGATTATATACCAGTCAATGCAAGACACCAAGAAATCAAAATCCACTCATGGAAAAGAGGGAATCCAATCCAGGGGTGCTTAGACAGGCGCCATTTTTTCTAAACAGTGATTAGAAGTTCTATCAAATATCAGCACTGATCTTAAGTGCTTTTCTGACCAAAGCTCTCTTGTCTTTATTCTCCTCATATAAACCTGCGAAATTCGATCTTTCAAGTGAAGAATTACTTCAACAAAAAGACGTAACAATTAAGCACTCGCAAGGTAACCATTAGACAATCCCAGAACACGCTGAAACCTTTTTACCTAGTGAAAATCGCCTCTAAACCCTTTTTGTTTGCCCCTCAGGCATCACTCATGATGGGGTTTGGCTGGCAGCTAAAAAGACGGGAATTTGTGGCTGTTGATCCGGTAGCATAACAGTAATTTTTTTACCAAATGATGTCTAAACAAAGACTTTTAAACGGGGCGTTCGATAACCCAGCAAGGCCTCATTCCTTCCTAGGACAACGATTACTCCCCGCAGACTTGGCTAATCTTGAAATATGGATCTGTGACTAATGTTGGAATTTAGCAAGAAATCAGCTCTAGTTTCACGAGGCTTTATTGGAATAAAGCATGATGCAGTTCCCCTTGCCTGTGATGAATGGGTTCAGGCATAGTGGATTGGGTTGGGCTTGTCTTTCATTATCAGTATAATTCTGGTGCTGACTGGAAATGTCAGAGAAGCATGTAACAAGCCTCTTCTGCTCATTGCCAAAGAGATAAGTTCTCATGTCAACAGCAATTCTATACATAATTCTGCACGTCTGAACTATGTTTGATGTAATTGCTTTTAAAAGATAAATAAAAAGGATCTCCTCTTTTGAACATCCTTGAATGTATCCTTCTGTCACTATGACTGAAGTACCTCATTTCTGTTTAAGAAATGTTGTTGAATAATGTTACATTAAGTGATATAAAACTCACAAAATTTGTAGATTTTACAGTATTACTGGCAGCTGTTTGCCAATAACTTATTATGTATGTTATTTACTGGCAACAGTTTGTTCAAAGTAACATTAGGAACATTAAACATTATCTTTACAGAATGAAACTAAAATAACACCCTCATGCAAAGCATTCTGGGAACCAAAAAAAACAGACAAAGGTTGATGAGGATTTCTGGTTCCCAGAATGCTTTGCATGAGGCTGTAATTTTATAGTTTCATTCTGTAAAGACAAAGACTTGTTAATGTTTAATGTTCATTTAACTTTACACAAACTGTTGCCAGTAAATAATTTAAATCTACAGTAAGTTACTGGCAAACAGTTGCATAACTACAGCAAATATTTTTAGTGTATATTTTACAGAATTTTAGGAGCCTTACTGCCACATAATCGTTTAGTTACTGTATACACAAATAACTGATGTGTTCATGTGTTTCCATATTGTTATTGATTTCCATATTTCTTAACCGATGCAGTGTGACTAAACCTTCCATGAAAACATAATCCTTTGTAAAGTGCATATCCGTAGGCAGACCGACAACACACATCACACCACATTTTTCGAAGAAAAATCGACACATGTTTATGTTTTGTTTTGGACATTTTTTATCCAAAGTGACTTACAGTACAGTAATTTCCAGGGCGCAGTAAGAAAACTTTGCCTTTGTCTGAAGGGCACAAAGATGTCCCAGATCACCGTTAGAAATTTTATTGCATTAGCAGCTCAAATGTTCAAAGTTTACTAATTTCCTAATTTACAGTAAAAAAAATTAAAAACAACTTACACTATAGCAAATAAAGTCTAATTTATTTATTTTCTTATTATTTATATTTAAGTTTTATTTTAGTATTTTATTATTATTTTAATTTTGTACAAAATGCACAGGGTTATGAAAATAAACCTATGGACAGCTCAGATTGATTTAGGTTGTGAATTAGGGACCACATTTTGCATTGAATGACAAATAAAAAAATGTAATCCTTTTTACTGACAGTTGAACATAATTGACAAATCTTCTAGGAATTAGACGAACGAGGATTAAATCTGCTATAGCAGCTTGGTTTTGTGTTAAATATTTACTGTTTATTTTTTGTTTACTTCTACCAGCAGAGCAAATATAGGATTCTCAGAAAGATGTTAGACACCTTGACTTTGTATTTACAAAGCCATAAAAAATCTCCATAGCTGATTTCTGACACTGAGCCGAACAGCTAGACTATGTTTGTTGTTAAATACTGACTTGTGATAAACAGAAAATGTACCTCTTAAATAGGTTTGTTACGTAAACAAGGGCTACCAGTATTTTGACAGGCAAACTTTATAATCTTGTGTCAAAGATAAACTAACTGATGACAAAACAACACGACAGGTAGAATGGATTTAGTGACACACTGTTAGCTTTTGTTGGAGTTTTTCCATTGACAAGAGCTTCTTTAAATGTCAAATGTTTTATAGTATAGTAAACAACTAATTTATCTAGTACTTTTAGCTTAGTCATATATTCAATAGCTGAATGTGAAGTTTCATAACAAAATGTGGTAACACATTACAATAAGGTTGTAATGCATAACATGAACTAACAATGAACAATACTTCTATGTCATTTATTAATCTTACTAACATAAATATATGATAATATTAACAAAGATTAATGCATGCTGAAAAACTATATTGTTAATTGTTTATGTTAACTATGCATTTACTTACAACTTCATTGTAAAGTGTTACTAAAAATGTATTTAAAAAAAAAAGTTTGTTGTTTTTAATTTAGGTGAATTCATAAATAATGCATACATGTCATAAGACTGAGCTCATAATATTATACACCTATTGAATGCACCTCAACACAGCTTGATATCATTTGGTGCTTTATAGACCATTTCAAGCACAGATATGAACTCTAGAAAGTCTTAATAATTCCCCTGAGGTTGCACTTTGTATGACAGCACGCTCTATCATTGAAAAGTACTTTAGCATATGTATCCCATTTCTGACTGATGTCCTGTTTCCCAATACCAGCTTTCCACAACCATGCATTTTATTTGTTTATTTTATTATGTAACTGCCTAAAAGTAGCGATACTGCAGCCTGCTCATTATCATCATGTAAAGGTTTTGCTAAACGTTTTTGCCCTTATTGATCTAAAACACTGTATGTGTCTTATTTGACACTACAGAATGTTGCCTGTATTTATCTCCACTTTGTGCTTTCTGCTTTGAGCCAAAATTACATTTTGCACCCGTACCAGAACATCAGGGCAAACACAACATGAGACAAAATCACAGGACATGAGGACAGATATAACATCCACAAACACAATTACATCACACCACCACCACCACCACCACCTCATGGCCTACATCATTGAGCCGCTACATGTACATACAACAGTGTAGAGATCTTCAAAGCATGTCACATTTCTGGAAGGATTGATTTGTACATCAGATAATCTTAATATGCTTATTAGTTAGGAGAAGGGGTTCATGACTCGGCCATGGACCTGGCAGATGGAGTCGGTCTTTACGAACTTCTTTGGTCATTTCTTTCTTGAAAAAGTCCCTGCATTCTTTCAATGATGGTGTATCTATCACAGCAATGAGGCATAGCAAAATACTTTTGGATGCAGGTGTTGTTTGCTATACTGCATTTGACAGATCTAAGAGGTTACCTGAGGAACCGTTGATCGAATGCAAGATTCTGACCATTGATTACATTTACGCCTCCGTTAACAAGATAGAGGCGTTTTGATCTTAAACTTTGGTTATGTGGACATTTTTGCAGCGTAAGTGGAAACATAACTTTTACATCTGAATCCTAGTCACCCATAATGAAGGTGGCCAGCTAACATTACATTATCTGTCTTCTGTATCTCTTCCATGCTAGATTATCAGCTCTTATCTGCATCATTATACAATGTGGGTTTATGCCCGTATATTATTTAGAGGCTGTGATGGTCACTCATATTCACATCTGGGGAAATTCAACGCAATCTCGCTCAACAATCTCGCAGCTTTATAACATTCTGTAGTTCTGAGGTGTTTCCAAACGACTCAGCTGAAACTGACCCACTTTAGTTGATGTTATCTCGATCCCACTGACTGCTTTAAATCACCAAACCATCATCGCAGAGAGCTTAAGCGTGAGATCTGTCACACACCTGTAATGCGACGGGACACAAGCACATACACATTCACGGCTCTAACAAAGAGATTGTGTGTGATGTGAGTGCCGACAGTTTAAACTGTTTCTCGGTCCTGATAAAAATGAAACTGCGTTGGAAATAAAGCGTACAGTCCAGGTAGGCCTTTGAAATACTGCACTTTGAGGTGCAGCGTGGGTAAGATGTCACACATTTTGAGAACACATGTTCGGTATGGATGTGGGATTTCCATATGAGTCTTGACTGCCTGCGGTGTGACTGATAGGCTGGTATTTGTTTATGTGAAAGATCTGCATTTTATTCATGGGTTTTCTTCCCGGTCTTCAATACTGTGTCATGCATACTTGCACCTTTGTCGTATAGGCCACCCATGCTGCCTGTAAGACATGATACGTATGCAAGTACATGAAATCTAGTTAATAATTGTGCTTCAGTGTGCATTTATTTCACTTTAGATAATACATTTTTAGCAAGCTTGTTTAAAGGGGATATTTCACTTTCTAAGATGTCAAATAAATCTTTGGTGTCCCCCACTGAAAAAAAACGTAATTTTTTTTTATTATTTTTCATGAATTTCCCCATTTTTTTCGTAATCGTATCACGAATGTCTGTTTATGTGTCATTGTCAGGTATTGGTTAATCAATTGTTTTGTCATATTTTCTTACCATTGTCACTTCAGTTTAGTGTTAGATTTACATAAAATGGCATCCTTTCCCAAACCCAACTCTAACCCTAATGCCAGGCAACAATGTTTTAAAATTTTGAAAATATAAAAAAATAAATCAGAAAAAATTGTATAAACCCATACTTAAAGTGACATCCTAGCGCAAACACCAAATCTAACCCTAAACCGAAGCGAAGATGGTTAAAAAGTAGGAAAAAACAGTTCAGTAACCAATACGTGACAATGACACATAAACAGAAATTCATGATACGATCACGAAAAAACACGGAAATACGTTACAGTATCACGAAAAAGAATCAAAAAAATTACGTGACTATAGGTACATAATTTGTGAGACTGGGTAGGTATATTTGAAGAGTTTTGTTGCAAAACGAGATAAATCCATTTTTTAAGATTTTTGTCAAAACATGTTTAATATTATGTTTTCATGTTATTATTTTGTTTTATGGTGCTACTTAGCTGTATTTTTTAAGTTATGAAGGTTTAAATCAAAACAAACCAATTGCAGTTGCATTGAAATTAATTGCAATGCACAACCAAAAAACGAGATTTCTGAACAATTAAAAAAACGGTGGTTATCTCGTTTTGCAACGAAACTTCATTTTGACATCTCATGAAGGCTTTTGTTTATTTATTGAATAGAATATGTTCAAGAATCTTTATGTAGCACATGTATGATTTATGTTGTATTTCACTTGAAATGTATCATAAGCGGTTATTTTGTACTAACATTAATTACTTTTAAATGTTTAAAAAAATGTTATTTGGCCAATAAATAAAGCAATTTATGCAATCTCATGTGTCATGTGTAAATGTTTCCTAATGTCTAATCATTATTAATAATAATTTAGTAGATGTTGCTTACTTCAAATAGAGTTAATGTTATTCAATTTTTATAAGTAATTAGTTATGTAGAAATGTTCTAATTAGTTGGCTGAGAAATGTTCTATGGGTGTTGATTATTTTTCTGTAAACCGCACACCTAACTTTTCAAACGTCTTAAAAATAGGCACCAGAGCAATGTTTGTGGTAACCGTGGTATAAGAGGAATAATTGACGACGGGCCATTGAATTATAAGAAAATAATGCACACCAAGGTGGTAATTACACCGCAGGTGTGCATTATTTTCAAATGGTTCGGAGGACCGGAGTCAATTATTCCTCTTATACCACGGTTACCACAAACATTGCTCTGGTGCCTATTTTTAAGACGTTTGAAAAGTTAGGTGTGCGGTTTACAGAAAAATAATCAGCACCCATAGAACATTTCTCAGCCAATCAGAATGCAGCATTCAACAGACCCGTGGTATAAGAATATATAATGTAGACCAAGACTGGTTGCCCACTGAAGCTAAGTAGGGTTGAGCCTGGTCACTACTTGGATGGGAGACCTCCTGAGAAAACCAGATTGGTGTTGGTGAGACCAGCAGGAGATGCTGACCCTGTGGTCTGTGTGGGTCCTAACACCCCAGTATAGTGATGGGGACACTATAGTGTCAAAAAGCACTGTCCTTTGAAAGAGACATTACCGAGGTCCTGTCTCATTGAAAATCCCAGGATGTCTTTTGAAAAAGAGTAGGGGTGTGCCCCGACATCCTGACCAAACTTGCCTATTGGCCTACTAATCATCCCCTCATACTTATTGGCTATATCACTCTGTCTCCTCTCCACTAATAAGCTGCTGTGTGGTGGGCGTTATTATATACATAATAATTACACACGGGCGCAATATGGCTGCTGTCGCATTATCCAGGTGGATGTTGCACATTGGTGATGGTTAAGAAGAATCCCCCCTTTCATATGTAAAGCACTTTGAGTGCTGCAGAAAAGCGCTATATAAATGTAACAAATTATTATTATAGTTGTTAAATTTAGATATTCTTTACTTAAATATATAGGATAGAATCTACCCAAACAAAGTAAGTGCAAATTGTTACAACAATATTATTGAGTAGTTTTTTTACAGTGTAATATAGCCTACTGTATTGTGCAAAAGAAGTAAGCTATATGTTAAAAAAAGACAATTATGTGAAATAAATATGGTCACTGTACCATTGCAAAAACAACAAATCTAAAGGTGGCATGGTGGCCTAAGACTTTTGCACAGTAATGCAATTCAAATTGAAGGAAGCCATGGTTTGACCATTACTCATGAGAGAGCAGTCTTTAAGAAAGCAGGTGCTCTGCATTTCCACTAACCAACTTTAATAAAATAGTGTTATGTTACATCAGAAATGAGGAAGACCTGCTGAAATAATAGCATTGACTTTTGGATTGGTTGCCACCTTTTTATGGAAAGGTGTACGGATCTTGTAATCTTTATGACTCTTTTGTGTCAAAACTGAACAGTATAAAGGTCCTTGGGGTGTCCAGGTTGCTTGGTTTCATAGGTGTTAAGGGTTGCCGAAATGAGCATGGTGTCTCCAGCACATGAGAAATGATATCTTGATGGAGTTCAGGTTTGAGGTTGAAGGACCCAAGAGGTGCCTGCAACCTACAGGATCACTCTCAAAAGAGTCAAGTACCCTGTGGCCACCATCCAACTGCCTTCTCGGGTTACATGGCCATTGTAGAGAATACAAAGCGCTATTTCTACATGAGTAACTTTTATTCAAAACAGTCATGTCTAAATTGAAATACAAACACTATTTGGAGTAGGTGCTATTAGGAGTCCTTGACCCTGTAATCCAGTCATGATCTCTTTCAGATTTAGACTGCCACATATTATGTATCACCTTCAGACATCACGGCCAAAGACTATTGACTCAACGTCTGATGCACATTTAACTGGAAACAGTTCAGCAGATTTGAGGTTGTCCTCTGATTGGTTGAATTCTACAGGATTTACTGTTACATTTCCATGATGTGACAAAAAACAAAGCATGATTGGTTGCTTTACCTTTCAGTCATATTGACTCTTGGGCAATCCTTGGCATTCAAGGCATGGTTCCCAGACTGGCGATCAGTCTGAAGGTCTGACTACATGAGATAATCTCTTACTGTATGTGTCATGGAGAGTTTCCCATCATGTACTCACACCTACCTATTAATTTTAAAGAGATAAATGTGAGGTTAAGAGGTGCCATGACACAGTATTATAGTGGGGGAAGTGCATTGTAGATAGAGATTGAGAGTATGTATCATACTCATGGGAACAGTCTGTCTTTCGCTAGAGCATTGTAGTATCAGGTGTTTGTTCTTGGGAACACTCCCAAAAAAAACACTGAAAAAAATTGTTGGATTAACATAATAAAAATATGTACATTGGTTGCACATAATAAAATATATAGTATTTAGCATTGTTTAAGTTGGTTAATTTATATTTGTTTCATGAACATGATTTTTTTCTTTGATACGTATAATTTATGTCACATATTAATAGTTACCTCCTGTTTATTTAACATGAATTAGTTAAGTTTTATGTGAAAGCTTTTTTATAGTATAGTTGAGTATATTTAATTACCATTTGTTAAACCAACATAATTATTTTATGTTCATTTAAAATGTTTGAAATTTAAAATAAACATTTATTGCACTACCTGCTGAACCAATATGCAAAATATATTAAGTGTTGTATTAATTAACAATACACATGTTAAAAATAACTCTCACATTGGCTTTGGCGCATTGTAATCTGATCTGATTTTTGTCAATAGACACATTTTTGTATATCAATTGGGAGAGATAGTCCTATATATATATATATATATATATATATATATATATATATATATATATATATATATATATATATATATATTTATAAATAAAAATGAAATGTTTATATGTATGTGTGTGTTTTTAAATGTACATAATAATTACACACAACACACATATTATGCAGAAAATAACTTTTATTTTGTATGCGATTAATCTAGATTTTGCCCAGCTCTAATTTTTTTCAAAGTCATGACCTGGTATGGCCATAAACCTGTTCAACATACGTCCTCACCTTTAGGTAAAGTATTGACAAAAATTACTAAAACTTCACACTGTGAAATAGATATACTAGACAAGTTAGGGTTAGTATGAATTCAAAAACTCCCTAAACCTATTTATTATGTTCTATAAAGTTTACAGAGCATAACAACAAATTAACAAGTTCAACGTTTGATAGTTAATGATTCTTTCCTTTCAGAACTTTAAATAAAGATGCCTACTGCTATCTTTTCATTTATAAAAATCCACATGAACAAATAAAACAAACATTGTGGCCAACCTTTGGTTTCACTCATATGTGCCTTGTATAAGTTCATAAACAAATTGTCCTTATTCCAAGAGGCATACACAGCACAGGAAAGTACATTGTGCAGGCTTGCAATAACATGTAAACAGCTCACTCATACAGTAGAGTTTGTTTTTAAGAACTCATACTTTCTTTAAAAGTGTGCTTCCTTCCAGCTCTATCCCCAATTTCTAGAGTACCTCAATTGTATACTTCAGTTTAGATGGGTAGTTGAGGTTAAAAGCATACATTAGTTCAAATAACATAGCAGCAGCAGCTAATGCAAAGTTATCCAAATCACTGAAGATCCAACTGCCCTTCAAGGATAACCCCCAAGTCATCTGGTCTATCAAGGGCATATTTGTGTTTGAGAACGTATAGATTTCCACTCTGATCTAATGCCTCCTTGAATGAAGGTTTCATCTGCAGCCTGGAAAATTCACATCCACAAAATCAGTTTTAACAAAGCATAATACACTCTAGGAATTTTGTACTGAATTATTAATTTTTTATGAGTTAGGTAAGGAATAATTGATGACGGGCCATTTAATTATTAGAAAATAATGCACACCCAAGGTGCAAAGCGGAGTGCCTTTATCCTGCGGGTGTGCATGAAAACCATGTTTTCAAAAAATGTGTTTGTTGCATCATGTGAACCATGTGTGTCAAAATAAGTGCCTGTTGCAGACGCGTCAAAACCGTTTATGAAAAAAGAGAACCTCACGTTCACAAAATACATGCAAGACACTCCCTTAACGTAAACTCACATGAGATTATGCGAGTATCTGGCAAATGCAAGCGTCTCTTTTATCATAAAACCTTTCGATGCGTCTGCAGCAGGCACTTATTTTGACAAGACACGTGATGCAAAGGTTCACTCGTGGCGCCAAACACATATTTTGAAATTACGAACCACACACATGACGGGCTACATAAATGTTGTGACGAACTTCGCATCGTTCACCCTCGGAAAACTGATATTAAAAACAAAAGGACCAGCTGTCTTAGTATTATATCATCACACTGTGTACTGAATCAGTTTGCATATTTGTACTGGAATGGTTGAGGCAATTTAAACACAGGTAATCTCTTTACAGAACCTCAAAGCATGTCTACTTTAATCAGGACTGTCAACATTGAAATATAATTTTTATTGAACAGATTTATTTTGAAAGATGTTACTTTTATTATAAGGCATTCTTAAAACAACTTTAAATAAAAATCTTGCCGCTTTAGATATTTTACTTGGACTAAAAAGTGACATTAAAAGAGATTTTATTGATTTGGGCATTGCACATAATTTACCTTAAAATACATTTCTTGCAGTGTTATAAATCGTTCAACATTCTGTATCTTCTTGACTCTTGGTCTACATGTGTTTTTGCTTTCCAGATGATAATCTTCCAGCATGACAAAGTTCATAGCTCTGCGATTGTCAGATCCAAAGTGCTCTCATCGGCCCATGTGTTCTCATTTGGTTACAGTAGTTAGATACTTATGTGGTATTTGATGGCTGCACTTGTTGAAGAAGCTTTTAGACGTTTATCTATATAAGCAATGTCAATAAGGTTATTTGGAAAGGTTAAATCGACACTCTGGAAACAATGTTAGTTATTAATAAGTTTTGTAAAAGCATTCATTTTGCAAATTTTTAATTCAGAATTGAATTGTTAAGTGAGTCTTTGATGTGACAGCGGAAACAGTCTTAACATTTATAAATAAATCTGTGATAAATAGCAAATCTTTGAAAAGACTTAATCCATTGTGATTGGGTAAGCCTCATTCCATTGAAGAAACGCACATCTGCAGGGTAATGTCCTTAGAGATTGTATTGGCAGTGGTCTGACCGGTCTCTTGTGTAGAGCTGACATCCATAACAAATCATAGCGTTTCAAAAAGCTGTAATTTATGAGCTATTACCAATGTTTTCTTTCTCTCCAATTTTGGGTGGTGGAATATTGTCAATGCCTAGACATTGCAAGAAATTAGGAAACTTGTCAGATTCATTCATCATCCATCAGAGTACAGAACCATAATACACTGAGGACATAATCACACACACTTTGCTAACTTTGCTAACCTTTTGGTTCCAGTAAGTCATATATATATATATATATATATATATATATATATATATATATATATGTATAAATGTATATATATATATATATATACACACATACATACATACATACATACATACATACATACATATACACATACATATTTATTTATTTATTTATTTATTTTAATAAAATGTGCAAATGCATGAATACTTACTGACATTTGTTCCTTAATTGAGAATGCAGAAAGATCCACAACATTCATTTAATACTAAGATTTATTTAAAGAATCAGAAAAAGCATGTTTAATATAATTGCCTATTATAATAGAAGCCCCAGAAAGAACATTTATAATAACATTGATGTTTTATTTTTATTGCTACATTGTTTTCCTAGTTGTTATCCTAGTATTTCCATAGGATTTCCCTACACTTGCATTAGAAAATAACCAGCAGATCGGTTGATAATATATTAGATGGCTACAATAAGGTAGCTTCCTAAAGTAGGATTAGTCAGTAACCAAATAGGGCGAAGTAAAGTATCCATTATATCAGATGGCAGCACCCAAAGTGTCTTCAAACCTTAGTCCATCAATAATAATGTAGAAAGATGCTTCTCCATCCTCACACCAGATGTTCGAAAGTCATTAAGCTGAACGCAGGCCAACATTGTCTGTTTCTCCAGCACCGCAGGGAAGGACTGTTCAAACCTGAGGGATGCAGCTGGCACATTATCAGACAGGTAGTTGGGAGGATTTAATGTGGAACATTTGCTTTCAATGGCAGTGGACCTGTTGCAAACAAAGAGCAGAAAGAGACGTAAGACGAATCCAGACAGAGCGCAGTGTGACCTGGGAAAGTCAGCCAAAACATGGGAGAATGGGTTTCACGGATGCTTTGAATTTGTCGGTGTGAACAATTGAAACAAAAGTAGGACACGCATTTGTAATTTTCAGATTTATTAGCCAAACGTTGATGACAAAAGCAGCACTGTTGCTGCCAATAAAAAACGTCTTTGTAAGGATTAGATTTTTGAAACGGTACCCATTACTAGTGTCGATAACTCAGTATGTCAGTCCAGATATTTTCTTCCTTTTTGAAGATAACATGCATTTTACGCTTGTTAGGAGAAAGTGAAAAACTGGTGTGAGAATGCATCCCTGGTAAAAAGAATGACAACAAAAACACTCTGGCAGAATGTGTGATAGCTCTCACCTCCGAACCCACCAGTTGCTCACTGGTTTCAAATCACTCTAACGACCACATAATGACCTCACTCGAGTCACCTGCTGCTGTGACCAGGCTTGACCTGGCATCTCCTCTGGAAAAAATCTGTAGCCTTTTAGAAATGCCTTAAAGAAACTATGTGGACCAAAATGCAGTTTGCATTTTTGTTTTTTGGACACACTAAGGAATTTTGGCCTCGCAACTGTGTTAAAGATAAACACAATACCGTAGTTTTGAAGTAAATTGATTAGGAACTTGAACGTACAATAGAGCACATCTTAAACTTGGAATGTTGTGGAAAGGAAACTATCTTGCTGGATACATCCTGTCCTGTGAACAAAGGCTTTTGCCAGATGAGACCCTTGGGACCTTTGCACCACTCTTAAACATTTATGCTGCTTTAAATTTCCTTAACATCTTTCCCTTGATATCTCAGCTTGGGGATATTCTTTTTCAAAGCTTCAGGTCTTAATTTAGAATACGCTGAATCAGATTGTAAAAAAAAATGCAGAATAAAGATCAAACAACTTGGTTTGCAAGTAAATTCAACCAATATTTTAAATTTTGCCTTGTGATTAGTTGGCATAACTTACAAAAACAAGTTGAAATTGTTTAACTTAATTTGTTAAGTTGACGTAACATAAAAATATATTTGAATTGCCATCCTTTTTACAGTCTTTCCTGGTCACATTTTTATATTTCAGTTCACTTCTGTATTATTATGACTTTTAATTCAGAAAATCTTTATATAATACAAATATAAAATTGAACTGTTGCTTCATGTAATTATTTGGCTGTTGCTTATTATGTAAGGCGTTCATCGCCTCCTATTATTTCTGCTGTAAAACACAGTAACATATTATATAAACTAGGGCTGTCAAAAGATTAATCACGATTAATCGCATACAAAATAAAAGTTTGTTGTTGCATAATATATGTGCGTGCACTGTTTAATTATTTTGTATATATAAATACTCACACATGCATGTATATATTTTATAAAATATATACATGTATTTTTATATATATTTTTATATTGAATATACATTTTTAAAAATATACATAAATAAAAAAAATATTTTATTTATACATGTATGTGTGTATTTATATAAAAAATAATAATAACACAAAAAATGACTTCAATTGGTAACACCTAAATTTATTTTTTTCACCTAAACTGAAACTAAAGTAAAATTTAAAGTTGAAAAAACTATTGAAGTTACCAATTGATCCAACTTTTGGACATCCAGTGACCGTTCATCAGAATTAGGAAGCTTTGGCCGTCGTGCCAATTCCCATGAAATCTCTCGATATTTCTTTCAGTTGTTCTCCATTCGTAATTAGTCGTGGTCAGGCTGATCAAAGAAGCCGGGCGGGCGCTTGCATGTGAACCAGCATCTCTTGTGATGACATCCGCAAACCAGAATGAAATATGAAATATCAAGTTTCCACGGATGCAAGAAAAAAGCAAAAGAATCGAGGGATTTTTACACCGATAATGTGAAACATTTGGTGCATGTTGTTGGCCCCAAAGAGGAAAATCTGGAGCCAAAAGCAGCCTGGCAGTAAAACAGAAGCAAGTCAAAAGCTAAAACAACAGCAGTCAGTGAGAATCACTTATTTAGATGTTATTACGGCTAGTAGATCTCTTTTAGTCCATTACATTGATTTGTATGGCATTGCATGGAGTTGACAACCATAAATGAAAAAAGAAAGGTTTTTTCTTACTAGCATTCACTGAAAATGACATAAACAATTTTGCAGCCTAAATAAATTATAAAATGTCCATCTTTATATTTTTTATGTTAAAAGGGGAAATTATGGTAACAGGGTTAACATTTCCAATCCATTTAGTATCACATTATGTCAATTAGAATTTAAAACTATACAGAAAGAAAGACTTGTTTTTATTTTCATATTATTTGTTTTCACCAAAATGTGCATGTTTGCCAATTTAGCGGGAAATATTTGAAAACAGGCCAACAAATAAGTTATGTTTATAAGAACGCCTATAGACCGTTTCATCGGGCGCACGTGCGGTGATGAGATAAGCGTCTGGTCAGAACTTTACTTTCGGTTTCTGTTTGTTTAATGGTCTGACTAGTTGCTAAAACTGATCTCTTAAACAAATACCTGATCGAAAATAACAAATGTTTTGGGTTCCTATGTAATCTATGTGTTGTTTATTTTGCTTGTTATATAAATAAACTACTTTAAAGGACTTTGTTGTTATTTATTCTTCGCAGAGTTTACCGGAAGTTACGTGATGACCACGAAAGCCACGTGTTTATGTTGTTACTGCTGAAACCGTCCATACCAGTGGTTATCAAACTTTTTCAGCATGCAACCCTTCTTGTATGATCCATCCCTTCGTGGTCCCCCAAATTTATGACATAAAACATTCTAAAACGTAACATTTGAATTGAACCAAATGTTAAATTATACAATGTAGTGCTGCTGGTTAGTAGCCTTATTTTTCCTTAGGTTTAACTACACATAATATGATATAATATATTATAAATTAATTTATACAACAGTTCTTTCTGGTTCTCGAATCTGAGAGGCGTGCAATATTCTACTGATAACGGCACAGTAACCGCTTCACCTTTCGTATCATTCCGCCACCTAGTGATTGGAGGTCCTCTAAACAGACTCATTTCTGAATGGAAAAACTGCACACACACGCAGAAACACACAAACGCGCTGTTTTGAATCACTCTCCGTGTGTCTCATTAGTTCACTAGCTCGTAAATCAGTATGTGAATCCCAATCGGAAGTTATTTTTCCGTCAAAGATCAGCGCTCTTGGATGTTACGTTAAACTTAATGGGAGTAATGTCTTGTTACATCGTGTGGACGATAAACACTTGGAAAGAGGAATAAACAATTTTCTGGAGCGATCTCTCTCCTCAGAACGCGAAAACACCGTGGAACCGCAGGTAAGCACCACAGCTGTTAAATGTGGACATTGATCATTTATTTTATCGTGATGTGACTATTAAAACACATTATGAGATATCGCCACTGATATATTTATAAGCAGCATGCAAAAAACATCTTTCTGACACTTATAAAAAAACTGTTTTATATAGTACTGACAAGAATAAAGTCTAATAACAAGCGAGTGCTCGTATCGCATTAAGAGTAAATGGGAAACCAATAGTAACATTATATAGTGTAGTTTTATTAACTTTTACCTCGCGCCAAAACAATAACAACACAAAAGACACTAAATATGAATAAGAAAACAAGTAATAGTTTCATCATGACACCAAATACTGCTGATTTGATCTATTTTTTGACCTTCAGGCCAACATGAGAGCCAGGAAATCCCTGTCAGTGATGTAGCCCAGACAGGGAGGTGGTCAGCGGGGCGAGTGAACAACACTGACGTCCGCTCATGCTTTGGTTCTCATACGTACCGAATCTCACTAAGGACACCCCCACCCTGGCACTATCTAGTGGCCTCCCAGTGGGTCACGATTTCCACTGGCCTATACAAACTTTTAAAAGTTTGCATCAGCTATTCAGTAATGTAATTTTTATGTCACCCATTTCCAATAAACAATAATGGAAAATGCAAGGAATAAAAAAGAAAGTTCATGTAAATTTTATGAAAAGCAGGTGCATCCAAGAGTAAATCATTTACATTTTTCTTGTAATGTATCATCATGTTTATGAAATAAACACATCATACATGAGATTTACTAAAATATGATTTATACAAATATATATATACGATTTTATAGAATTTTAGACTAAACATGACTAAACTTAAATGACCTGTACAAAGTAAATCTCGCTTTCGGAATACACAAAAGTATTTTATATCAGCATTTTACTACTGGTCATCTCACAGTAAAATACTGTGCTGCAAGACACACTCGAGGCTACGTCCCCGCAGCCGAGGTTGGGAATAATTTGTTTATCTGAACCAAATGACTCACTTCATCCCACTGCTTCAAATGGAGGTAAATGCGGTATAGAATTACCACATGGCCACTCACTCCATCTTTTGTACAAAGGCTAATTCAAACAGACCGGTACAAGAAAGCGAAAAGCTAAAGAACAGAGAGCCATCCGTAAAAACAGCTTCCCCACCCCAGCAGCTCAGACCTGCAACAAATATTGTAGTGTTGACCAAGACAGCGGCAAAGTGGCAGGTGGCAGTCAAAGTCTTAACAACCAAACGCATGGCCTCCTACCAAGCTGTATAAGCAAATAAACAGAGGGTGGCTTAAAGTGGACGGATGTGTAACTTCTGCTTGATGGTGGGCAAAGTGTAACAGAAGCTAAATGACACTTTATCTGTTTAGCAGACGAACGGGGAAGCCATCGGCAGTGCAAAAGGCCACCGTGAGGGATACAGTGTGTTTTTAATTGCCCTCTATGCTTTCTCCATGTGTGGAGGCCGGGTCTAATCCAAACAAGTGAGAGGCTTTTGTAAGGCAGATTAAAGGTGTCCATGGTTTGTGTTAAAAAGTCTTAGCTATAGCCAGTAACCAGCTTAACAGGATGCAGATTTGAGTCAACGGTACAAAGAAACACATAAATCTCAAAAAGGCTTTGTCAGTTTTACACATGAATTAAGGTTATAATACGCTGTGGATAATGTTTTCCATTGAGCAAATGTCACTTAAGTTTCACGTGTAAATCTTAGCATTTATTTCTTTCATGTGTTTTTTGTGAAAACTGGCTAACTCCAGTTTTGACTGTTGACTAACTCCAACAGTTTATTCAATGATACCTTGAATGTTGCTTTAAATAAGAGCATCTGTTATAAATTAATTATTCTGTGTTAAAGGGACAATAAGTAGGATTTACCCCCATCTAGTGGTAAAGTTGTATTTTGCATTCAAACGAATAGTGCTCTCTAGCGCCTCGCTTTTCCAAATGCGTGTTGCAACTACGGTAGCCGTTATTTACTCACTGATCTCCTTGTCCGTTTCAGCTGGTTCATGTGTTCTGAACGAAAACTTGTTGTGGAAACGCGTTGGTAGGCTAGTGCTTTTTGTCCCTCTCTGCTATAATAGTTTATCAATACGGCGGAACGACATGTATGCCTCCTTGGACTTACCCATTCAATGTAAGTAAAGAGGAGAAATTCTTAGCTTACGAAGAAAAGTCAGATCACTGGCAGAGGTCATTGACACCAACGAGGACATATTTATGAATAAAGACATTGATTTTGATTAATAAAACACTTAAAACCCTACTTACTGTCCCTTTAACGCACTTGCATGACCTAACACTCTAAAAAAGGCTGGGTTATTTTTGACCAATAATGGGTAAACATTGGACAGAACACATGCCGGATTGAAAATAACCCCATGCTGGGTTAAAAATGACCCAATGTTGGTTTGTTGTTGTTATACAACCATAAGGTATAATAACCAGTGGCGGCCGGTGCCTTCTTTTTTCGAGTGCTCTAGATGCGAAGTTCGTCACAACATGTATGTAGTTGCTCGTCATGTTTGTGGTTCGTCATTTCAAAATATATGTTTTCTGCGTGTCGAGCAATCCTATGTGCATCACGTGTCTTGTCAAAATAAGTGCCTGCTGCAGACCCGTCTAAAGCGTTTATGATAAAAGAGACGCTCGCGTTTGCCAGATACTCGCATAATCTCCTGCTTAATCAGAGTTTAGTGTTAAAGGTGGAGTGTGTAAATGTTAGCGGCATCTAGTGGTGAGGTTGCAACTTGCAACCAACGGCTCAGTCCACTGCTCACCCCTCGCATTTGAAACGCATAGAGAAACGCTACGGTAGCCACCACCGGAAAAACATGTCATCGTCGGAGACAACTTAGTAAAAAAGTTTGGCCATTAAGAAACATGGCGGCACAAAATGGCGACTTCCACGTAAGGGGACCCTCGGTGTATGTATATAAAAACGACTCATTTTAAGGTAATAAAAACATAACGGCTCATTATAAAAAGGTCTTTATACACCCCTGATAATATAGTTTTGTATATTATTTTGCATTTCTGTCAAGAGATCCTTCTAAAAATTACACACTGCACCTTTAAGAGAGTGTATTTTGTGAAAGTGTCTCTCTTATCATAAACGGTTTTGACGCGTCTGCAACAGGCACTTATTTTGACCAAACACGTGATGCACATGGTTCACATGGCACTTCCAACAAATATTTTGAATTTGCGCCCCTCAGATGAACAGTCACAAGCCCCACTGATAATAACCCAGTAGTTGGGTTAAAACAACCCAGCATTGGGTCAATTTTAACCCAGCGGTGTGTTCTGTCCAATATTTACAATCAATAACCAGGTCATTTTTAAAGTGAATGATCATTAAATCTAGAGTTGCTGTTAAACTTAAATCTGACTCTTTTTATAACAAAAGTCTTGGGAAAGTATACCATTACCAAATCAATTATTAGACAAGATCCAATAGTGAAAGCTAATCAATGTTACAGCTGTTCAATGTGAAACCAAAAACAGATGAATGATTTCAATGTTTTATAGCTATTCTGTACTGTTGAAACACTGCACACTATTCTTTCATAAAACATTTCTGCAATTGCCAAATGTCGACATTTTATAAGATCTATGCCATGATGTAATTCTGGATTCAGATGTCTTGATTTTCTAGTTTTTGTTCAGTGTGCTTTTATATCATTCATTTCCTTCAGTAACATGGATTCCAAGCTAGATAACTGGCACTAACACAGAGACTTTAGTACATAATCATACGCACATGATATGTTTTAGGCCAATAACATCCTATTTTATCATTTTGACTAATACAGTGTTAGTAAGGTACGTGGAGTTTACAGGATCAGCCGCACCTGTTACAGTATAATGTTCACCAACAGAATACTGCAGGGCATTGATTTAGATGTCCTCCTTTGTCAACAATGACAAATCATTTGACTTGACTTAACCAGTGCCTCCGTTCTGTGTCTGGTTTAGATCTTTG
Organism: Misgurnus anguillicaudatus; assembly: GCF_027580225.2. Taxonomy (NCBI): domain Eukaryota; kingdom Metazoa; phylum Chordata; class Actinopteri; order Cypriniformes; family Cobitidae; genus Misgurnus; species Misgurnus anguillicaudatus. The sequence continues at coordinate 22,156,438 of NC_073358.2, forward strand.
TTTTATGAGACGACTCATGGACCACCACCAAGGTCTAATTGCTTCAACCTAACCTTTCACTCCCTACAGCATGAGTGCTTTTCCTACTCCTTTATCATGTGGTTAACAAACAAGGCATGTTTGTGACTGTGCACTTCATTTGTGATGTGACGATCACAGGTTCACAATCAATATAATCTGACTACTTCACGGACCATAAAACGTGTGTGTATCTACTACTAAAACAATTGTACTTAAATTAAACTTCAAAGTGATATTTTACTCTGGTACACCTGATTTAACAAACAAATACACACCAGCAGCGTTTTATGTTCTGGAGGCATGAACAATTTTGGTTAGTCTTTAGATTAACAAATGAGTAACGTGTGATGTAGATATCTTTATTATTTAATATTTGATATTTATATGAATAATGCATGTAATATTAAAGCTCATATTCCATATGTGCCATCCAGTTGTGTTGTTTTTTCCACCTGCCAAAGATTATGTTATATGAGAAATGTCAGCGTCTCTTTGATGCAACTATTGGATGGAGTGGAAGCTTTGACTTCAACATGTGTTTAATCAGATGGTCAGTGTTTGGTGAACTAGAGCTGCTTAGTATCTTTAAAACATGGATTCATCTATCTGGATTAAGTACTTCAACGGTGAAGCAAAATGAACAAGCTTTCATTTTCCAGCATAAGCAGTGACAGTTGTAAAATGTTACAAATAGGCTGACTTACTATAGATTACCCCCTTCAAATATAATTTATGTATTTCGGGAGACCTGGATAACCTAAGTAATAGGCTATTAAATGTATTAGATGTATTTAACTAAACAAATCATACTTAACAGACTAATCTTGTCTTGTGCTGTGTTATCTTGCTAAGAGAGGAATCCATGAAGATTAATTCTCACTGCTCTAACTGATGCATAGCTATCTGTTTATATGATCAAAGGAAGCATTAAAAAGATCCTGGATAGGATTGATGGGTTATCTGGCAGTGTTGCTTGTTTTCTATCTTGATCTCACCCCTTTTATCATTTTTTGATAAAGCACTGTCTACTGTCAGTTTATTCTGTATACATTTCATTCTGTCCTTGTATTCTTACTTGTTACTTTTTACTCTTAGGTCTTCTTGAGTCTTCATTTTGCCTAATAAAATATGCTTTGAACATTTTTGGACAATAATCTAAAAAAAATATTTGAATTAAAAAGCTAAACACATGTCTTGAACATAAAGGAGATTTTATGCACATTTATGACAACTGTCATTAAGTGTCATTGGTTCAATTATTTAATTTTTAATGCAAAGATGACATTGTTTGAGATGTCTTTGTAATGACAACTTGACATTAACCTATACATCATAGCTTGTCATGACAACTTAACATTACCAACAGAACATAACTGACCACTTTTTAATAAAGTGATACAAATATAACTTGTCATTAAAATGTCATTAAGTGTTAATAGTTTTATAACAATGTCATGAATATTCTTTAGTTTATAATGTTTTTTTAGTTTCATCCAGGTGTTTAAGAAAAAAATCAATAAACCAATAATAATTAAAATTGAAAAAATTATATTTTATTGCATTTGGAGAGCGATTCACTTAAAATTAAATGAAAACAGTACAATAATGGGTTAAGCCATGCAGTGTTGGGTCCATATCGCTGGCAAACAGTTAATTACATTAAATTAATTAAATAAATTAATATTTTGTTCGTTTTTTCTTCTATGTCAGAAAATTTCAGAACCCTACAGTATGTGTGAAGAAGAACAAGTTCTGTTAGTTGTCAGTTTTGTGTGTATTGTGCACATACGTAAAGTTAAGTATAATATATTGACATGTCTGTTGCATTTTGTAAAGGTATTTAAAATTAGTTAGTTTGGTTTATGTCAAGTTGTCATAACAAGACATCTCAAACAATGTCATCTTTGCATTATAAATGACAAAACTGAATAAATGACACCTAGTGACATTTGTCATACACATGCATAAACCCTCCTTCATGTTTATGACACGTGTCAGGTCATGGTTATGAAGGTGTCATGTTAGTCTTATGCACACCCCTCCAAGTGTTACCAAATTTTTTATTGAATAGTATTTTTTTACTTGCAACAGCAAAATAGATGTAGGGTCCAAAATTGCAACCCTGCCTCTGTATTTCGTGGTATAGTCACAAAATATTACATTTTTGTTCATCGACTCGATTTTCCACTTTTTCATGTCATTGAGCACAAATGTCTTTTTCATGTCACTCAGCATGCATTTCTATATATTGCATGTTGGTCATTTTATGTATTGGTTTAAAAAAAAATCTGTTTTAAACCATTGTTGCTTGGGGTTAGAGTTGGGGTTTGGATGCCTGAAATACACTCATCTAAAGGATTATTAGGAACACCATACTAATACTGTGTTTGATCCCCTTTTGCCTTCAGAACTGCCTTTATTCTACATGTCATTGATTCAACAAGGTGCTGAAAGCATTCTTTAGAAATGTTGGCCCATATTGATAGGATAGCATCTTGCAGTTGATGAAGATTTGTGGGATGCACATCCAGGGCACGAAACTCCCGCTCCACCACATCCCAAAGATTGGGTTGAGATCTGGTGACTGTGGGGGCCATTTTAGTACAGTGAACTCATTGCCATGTTCTAGAAACCATTTTTAAATGATTTGGGCTTTGTGACATGGTGCATTATCCTGCTGGGTATCAGAGGATGGTACATGGTGGTCATAAAGGGATGGGCATGGTCAGAAACAATGCACAGGTAGACCGTGGCATTTAAACAAAAAGAAAACATCCCCCACACCATTAAGTTAAACACCATTAAACCACCACCACCAGCCTGCACAGTAGTAACAAGGCATGATGGATCCATGTTTTCATTCTGTTTACACCAAATTCTGACTCTACCATCTGAACGTCTCAACAGAAATCGAGACTCATCAGACCAGGCAACATTTTTCCAGTCTTAACTTGTACAATTTTGGTCAGCTTGTGTAAACTGTAGCCTTTTTTTCCTATTTGTAGTGGAGATGAGTGGTACCCGATGGGGTCTTCTGGTGTTGCAGCCCATCCACCTCAAGGTTGTGCGTGTTGTGGCTTCAAAAATGCTTTGCTGCATACCTCGGTTGTGACGGGTGGTTATTTCAGTCAAAATTGCTCTTCTATCAGCTTGAATCAGTCGGCCCATTCTCCTCTGACCTTTAGCATCAACAAGGCATTTTCGCCCACAGGACTGCCGCATACTGGATGTTTTTCCCTTTTCACACCATTCTTTGTAAACCCTAGAAATGGTTGTGCGTAAAAATCCCAGTCATTGAGCAAATTGTGAAATACTCAGACCGGCCCGTCTGGCACCAACAACCATGCCACACTCAAAATTGTTTAAATCACCTTTCTTTCCCGTTCCGACATTCAGTTTGGAGTTCAGGAGATTGTCTTGACCAGGACCACACCCCTAAATGCATTGAAGCATGTGATTCGTTGATAAGATAATTGCATTCATGAGAAATTGAACAGGTGTTCCTAATAATCCTTTAGGTGAGTGTATAACAGAAAGTTGCCCTAACCCCAACTCCAATCAACAATGGTAAAAATAGAATTTTTTAGAAACCAATACATAAAAGGACACAAAAAATCAAATCGTGCTTAATGACCCCAAAAAAGAGGAAATCGTGTCTATAAACACAAATAAATAAATTAAATATTTTGTGACTATACCACAAAATGTCTCGAGCCAATTGTAAAATTTGCTTTGAACGGTTGCAACTCATGTATCTTCTAACAATTTTTACTTTGGTGTACAATTTTTCAATTTAACTTTATCTGGGGCGTTTATAGCAATATAAGCCAACAACATGGAGCAGAATTTACTCAATGTACTAAACATTTTATTTTGATCCCTTAGTACAAAATATATTTGGCCCAATATAACATCATAAAAACACATCTGATGTGACACACATGGTGTTTATTATCCAAACATATAGCTAACATTTTCCATCACAAGAAGCCAACCAATTCTTCCAGTCAAATGAGACATGGACATTTTCTAAACAACTTATTCTCTATTAATACAGCCATACAGTGTACGTCTGCTCTTTAACATCCTCATTGTTTCCTGCAAACAAGACACTGTTTCCTAAAACACATTTGCACCCACATGCCCTTTGCACTCAAAAACACATTAACATTTTCTCTCAGGTGCAATGCGGACATAAAATAGCTATTCGGAGAGAAAAAGAGAGCTGCCTGTGTATCTCCATTCAACCAGACATGGACCTGGAACACTGACAGCAGCGTTCATAAGGTTTCAATATCTAAAAGGTGCCCCCACCCCACCTCTAAAGCGTCATGTAATACAAAACTGTGGGAGACTATAAAAATATTAGCATGTGAAACATTAAAACTAACTCCTGTTTTCCTGCTCACATTAACGCACCTACCTGCCAGCCTCTTTGTGACCTTAAGGGGCTATTTGCAGACTCATTAGGCTAGTTAACTTTTCCTCTGTATTTTGCATAAGAGAAATGGACAGAAACACATTTTTTTGAGGTGCGGTCAAATGTAAGCAAAAATCGGGTATACAAGCAACAAACAGCATTTGAAAAACAAAGTTTTTTCTTTGTTCTTAATGTCTTGTAATTTGAGCACCAACGAGCTTCTGTTCTGGGAATTTAGCAGTGCTGGCATATAATTCTGGTAAAATATATATACAAATCTTTAGGTTATATCATACGGAAATTAATTTGGACCATGCATTGCAAAAACACAGAATGAAAGTGTTCCCTTAATTCCTTTCAATGATCTGACTGACCCTATACAGACGACCTGACAGTCACTGGGCACCATCAGTAGAGTACAGTACAGTAAGTGCTAAGGTGTCTTTCATTTGAACATCATCAGTCAAAAACTCATTTGTAACATCACATACAGAAGCAAACAGCATTAGGCCGAAGTGTGAGATGGAAGATCTTTCTCAAGTCTGACTCAATATTCATTTCTCAGCCTGCAGAAGAGAAGCTCATTTATCTCCCGTGTCACCGTTTTCTTTTTTATAGCTTCGTTTTCTTTGGCTCTGTTCGTGCGCACACCTATGAGTCATCTAGAGTCTTCATTCATTCAAATGTCTGAAAAGATGCTATTTTAGATGTCATGGGTCATAAATATTTCCTCAGAGGATTTGGATGGTACGAAATCAACTGAAAAAGTCAAATGGAAATGGGCATGTATGTGTATATTATTCATTGTCTTCTAAAGTGATCATTTTAACATATTGTATTATGCATTCATTTGATATTTTAGTTTTGAAACAATGAAACACCCACCCCATTACCTGACTTACATTGAGCTAAAAAATATAATAAAGACGCTGTTTAATTTAACTTTCTTACATTCGCTGACATCATGGAAATTGCGTGCGCCTGCAGCGCTTAAGTAAATCTGCTCTTTATTTAGTTTTAACCCTACCCCCTACCTTCATCATAGTGATAAGATGTTGATTTGTTTGATGTTTTTCTTTCTCGACAAACCTTTGCATCTCATGGAAGGTGGAAGGGTAGAATCACAGGCACACCTGTAGGCCAACGGAAATACCAAAATCTTGCATGCGTCTTTGATTGTTACATTCAAGATATCATGTGCGCTACCAGTCCTGCTGCTGCAAAGCATTACGCCGAGTAACTGATCTCTTGTAAAACGCGTTTGGAAATACTATAGACATGGAACGCATGAGCATAAGGATTCCACACTGTTATCCTAGGAGATAATAAACAAAAGGATAAGGTGATATACTTTAGGTGATATATTGAGCACATGTGGGATTGCACGAAATGTATGGGGGGGGGGGGGGTGTTTGAAGTTTCGCTTCTGATTTATTTGAATCCTTAAAGGTTAGTGTATCTAAGAACAAGATCAATCCGGTAGATCACATCACCCCACATCCGTTACAGATTTTCTTCCCTCCCAAATTTTTTATAAAAGGCTAAGGGGTAAAAAAACAAGAGGTGGACAGATGAAGGACAGAATTGTCCAGCTCGGAAAGAGTCTTGAGAGAAAACCTCAAGCAGAGATTAATGTTCTCCTCTGCATTTTCCAATCTACATTCCAGATTCGCTTTTCTTTTATGGCTTTCTGAGCATTCCTTTGGTATGGTACGCTCACGGAAATAGCTGCATCACCCTGTTCAGCAGAGCGGTAAGGTAACCGCAAACCGTTTGAAACCGCTCTTGTTTAAGCGAATCAGATCTGCTGTGCTGATTTTCACACAATCCTTAAAACCTGTGGCTCTTCAAACCATCTGTGTTAACTTTTATAGAAAGTGTTTATGTGGGGTCAGGAACACCACATCACACTTCTCTTTTTCTGTGGGCCGAGTTAAACTGTGAGGTTGAGTGTTTAGTGTTCGCAGAACATAAAGAGACCAGAACATGTTTTTTGGTAACTTTTCTCTGTAGCTACTTCTTTCCAAACAGCCATTTTGTGGTTAAGCGAGGCCTAACTAACTCCTTGGGCCCTATTTTAACGATCTAAGTGCATTGTCTAAAGCGCATGGCGCACGGTTTAAACGGGTATGTCCGTTGCCACTTTTGCTAATTTAACGACGGGAAAAAGGGTTTGTGTACTGAATGCACGGTCGAAAAGGGTTGTTCATACTCTTCTAATGAGTAATGGGTGTGTTTTGGGCGTAACGTTGCGCTGGCGCTATGTCTAATTCTACCTGATCTCACAAATTTCCGTGAAATAGTCACACATTATTTTGCTCAGTTTTGCGTGACATTGTCACATATTTCCACCATATTATGTGCCCCTGACACGACTTTCTTTTCCGTGACAGTTTCACGTATTGGTTACTCAACTGATTTCCTATTTTTAAACAATTGTCGCGTTGGCTTGGGGTAAGATTTGCTGTTTGGGTTAGGATGTCACTTAATGTATTGGTTTATAAAAAAATGTGTATGCTTTTTAAACCATCGTCGCCTGACGTTAGGGTTAGAGTTGGGTTTGGGTAAGGATGTCATTTTATGTAACAGAAAGTAGTTCTAACCCCAAACCGAAGCGACAATTGTAAGAAAATAGGAACAGTTTTCTTACAGTTGAGTAACCAATACGTGAAACTGTCACGGAAAAGAAAGTCGTGTCAGGGGCACGTAAAATGGTGGAAATACGTGACAATGTCACGCAAAACTGAGCAAAATAATTCGAGACTATTTCACGTATTTTGTGAGATCAGGTTGGTCTAATTCCTATTTAGATGACCGACTTTGTAAACTGAAAAACTAAGCGGAGGAAGAAGACCCCCAGTTTAAGAATTATGTTAAAAAAATTGTTGTTTTCATTTTTATTGAAATTTTAATTTTTTTGGATTAAAACCTTTAAAAGGCTTTTTTTGTCATAGAAGTACAAATAGCAGGGTTTTAATGGCTGTAAATGTATTGATATCCTACATAATCTTTGTAATCTTATAAAATAATTTGCAAATATGCAAGAAAAGATTTGTGCTCTAAAAATACAAACAAGAGATAAAGAATTTACAAACGTGTGGAGAGCCGAAGCATTTCAGCACTCGAACAGCGCCATGGGATTTTTAAAAAGCACTTAAAATGTTTTTCATCTCACCATATCCGCAGGTACAGAGTCATCATATACAATAAATCCGTAGGGTAGCATTAGAAAACACTTAAAAACAGATGCATTTGTTTAAAGCAAAGCATTTATTTACCTACCAGGCTACAGGTGAAGCAGCTCTTTACGCCTTCTAACGTCTTATAATCAGTCCTCATTTATGTCCAAGAGACTCAATAATAATCTTTTACATTTCAATCCTTTAATCTTTCATATTTAAAAGCGTTTTTGTGCTGCTGCGCATTCATGTGTGTGATAAGCAAACCTGCGTTGTCGTCCCGTTTATAGGCGCATACTAACACGCTCTTTCTATAGTTGCCTCAAAATAGAAATGCACCAACAATGCGCCTGAACACACATCGCTTTCAGACCAGAACGCAAAAAATGACAATTGCGCCGGGTTGAAACTAGCAAAAGACACTTGCGTCGCCCATTACGCTGGGTGTATGATAGAGCCCCTTTTGTAAAAAGTAAATTATGCACAAGATCTGCTGGAAAATCCATTTTAAACTGCTGGTCAAATCAAGGCCATTTTTACAGAAAATGTTATATTTGATCCAACAATGGATTTAAACAACCCAGCATTTTGGATTGAAACAATCCAGTGGGCTGGGCTCATCCCTTTTTGACCCACTGCTGAGTTGAAAATAACACAGCATTGTTGTAGTGTAGTGTGTAGTGTAGGGGTTGGTAGGGGTGTAACAATACATCGACATGGATCAATACATCGATTTTATTTCTAACGATCCGATGCATCGATGCCACACATAAAAAATTGATTTAAGGTACCTTTATTTTCACACTCTCCACGTCCTCATTCCTTAACGTAATGTCCATCTACGCATTTCCACCAAAGCGCGTATTTTTTCATCTGCTAGCGATAGCAAGTAAATGCAATGCAGCAACAAAGCAGTCGTAGCAGCCAAAACACAATGAAAGAGACAGAAGACGAGCATGTGTTTAACACTGCAGGTAATATTGTCCATGCAAAACATTTGAGTTTACTCGCTTCAGCCGCGCGTGAAATTCTAGTCATTTGAGATATTCACACAGAAATTCGATCATGGGAGGGGCTTCTGCGACTCCGCTGAGACCCCTGCCACTCCGCTCGCTTCCTGTAATCATGTCACTACTACAGCAAGGTCCTGACTGGTTAACGCGGTGCGGAAATCTGCCGAAGTTAAGATTTTTGAACTCGCGTGATTCCCGCAGCAACGCTCAATTCGCGCGGAACGCGCCATCCGCACCGCAGCATTCCTAATTGCGTCTTTGCATTGACTTAACATGTAAATCATCCACCCTTGCCGCCTCTACCGTGGCTGGTGTAAACGCAGCATTAGATCTGATGTTGTGTAACAGATCAAATGCTTAACGGCTTTATTTTTTATATTAAATTATTTTTAACTACCTCACAAAATACTGAAAGACTGACTCTTGCCATCATAAACTTGATTTTATGTGACATTTTGCCCCTCATTACTCATTTTTCTTTATTTAGAAAAAGTGTATTTTTGTTGTAAATGTTCCACTTGGGACAGAGATTGTGCCATTTTCAAAGAGTATAATTAAATGTTCATCTTATATATTTTGGTTCCATTTGTAAGTAAAAATGTTAATGCTTAACTAGGCAGGTAATATAAAAATAAATATAAATTAATCGAATCGAATCAAATCGTAATCGCATCGAAGAAGTGTTGGATGTTTTAGCAAAAATCTAACCACTGGCGTAGAAAATAGTTTGTTTCCTAACGAATCGTAATGAACTGTCCGATTTACACCCCTAGTGGTTGGTCAACCAGCTAACCAATCAGATCATTGCCACTACGTTCCAGCTAATTCAGTAGATCACACCTGATTTTCCAGCATATTGGAACATATTTTTTAGGGGCATTTAGCCTCAGATGTACAATATATACCCTTAAACCACATCTCCAGGTGATCCATTGACAGTGTGAGGGGAAGTAGACATCTGCTATGTCCTGCTGAGTCCTCTGCAGTTAAACCACAAGCTTCCCGCTAGGGAAATGCACACCAAAAGGACAAACAGAGCCAGGGTACAAGTGCACTTGACATTTAAAAAAACATTCCTGACTAATACAGAGAATTTTAGTCTACAACAAAGTTGAGAAGTTCAAATGCATTTCCATTATGTTGATGTGTGTTTTGTGTACTCCGCTTATCCAGGTGCCCAAGACAATCTATCTAGAGTCAGTAACTGATCTCATGATGGATGACTGTTGTATGAAATCCCACCTTCAAGTGTCCCACTTTCAGGAAAGTCTGGACGCTAAGAACAGAAAGATCGTATTTATTCTTCTCCATTACATTATGAACATTATGAAAAATTGTTTTTTATGGTGACATGTCAGAACATTGTCTTTCCACTCCATTTGAGAACTATTTCCACCCGTTGAGGATAGTCACCATGACCAGTATATTATGTTGAGATATCCATAACAAATGTGGTCATGTTGTATCAATAGAAAACATATTTATTTATTTATTTGTTTGTTTATTTAATTTCCATCCGTCTGTTTGTTTTCTTTTGTGGGGTATTTTCCCTTATCATGTTTTTTCTTTTTTGTATTTCTTTTAAACTTGAGAGAGTTGGAGAGTTGAGCCTCTGTTTATTTTCTTATAAAAGCCTTTTCACACAAACAACATAACCAGCACTGCAGCCATATGCCTGCTTACAAACAGAGCTCAAACATTCCTTCCCATACCTCTAATTTTATTCTTTTTTTAGGAAAGCACAATTTTTTGGCAATACATGCCTGAAATGTGGGTGTGAGATTTAGTGTGTTTTCAGACTTGAGACTTTGTTTCGGACCTGGCGCCTCATTTATAAAGCGTGCATACGCACAGATTTGATCGTAAAGTGTGTGTACACATGTAAAAACTGTTACCTGGATCAATAACATTAAGGCAACATTTTCCAACTACTTTTTGTAAGTTTATTGAACTGACTGATATTGTGAGTAAGGACAACTTAATAATATGGATTAAAATGGATTTCAATGAATGTGAAAATATTAAGTAGCATTTTAAGAAAAAGAAAAAATTAAGTACAACCAATGTAAAAAATATCAGCATATTATACACAGACTTAATTAAAATAGGTAACATTTAAATGAAAAAATACTAGTTAATGTCTTCTGATTTATTAATTAATTTTATTATTATTATATTATTTATGGTTTGTTGTTGTTCTTTTATTCTGTGAGATGAGGGCACATAACGTTAATTCAACCAGTGCACCCACTCAGTTTCGTTTGGGCAGCTTTAAAGTGCAACATACTTCAGTATGCAGTCTATACACAAGCACCAGTCTTCTGAACAATGGTAACTACAAAACTCAAAAGAAGAAACAGAAACTCTTCCAAATTTCGAAGATAAATGAACATTAAACACCAACAAGTCTTTCTTTTTAGTTAAAAACACATAAAATAGAGTTTAAATTCAAAATATACTGTCCAAATGCAGTCCCGTGCAAAGCATGCTGGGAACTACGAGTCCACTGCCTAGTTAGTCATGTTTAATGATAAAATCATTAGTTTCAACACAAAATTATTAAGTTAATTTCCTTCTTACAAATTTAAGTGGATTATACATGATAAAATGAAGTTGAATTTACTCAATGATGTGTTCATTTAGAATTACTCAAATATTTAAATTATTATATTATTTTAACTCATGATTTGATTAAAAAATAAGAATTCAAAATTTTTAACATAGTTTACTCATTTTATTTTTTGTAATTTTACTAAGGCACAGAAACACTTTTTATCGTGTACGCAAAAATCCACGGCAAAGTCCATATTTACAAAAACTTTTGGTGTAAAAAGTGCTTCAGGGTCTTAGTGGACGTATGCACTTTTGCCTGTCCGGTTGCTGCAGGTTTTTAGAAATGTAAGCCATTCTTGCTGCTCGAAAAGCGTTTAAACATTGACAAGCGCTCTTTTTTATGTCTATGATATTAATTAGGCACTGTTTAAAGGCGGAGATTTGAAACTGCTCAGCTGCGCAAAAGTTCAAGTTCATTTGCGATTTATAGATTTCACATCTAAAAGAAAGGGGTATGCATGTTTTCTGTGGATATGTTCGTTTTATGAATCACACATACACATTTTTGAAAAATTATGGTGAGGTCAAATTTAGGATGGTTTCTACGCAGCATTTTATAAATGGGCCCCCTGGTACTTTTTCTCCCTTGGTTCGGTTCATTTACGCATATGTGAACACGGCAACCATGATTTGATCCACACCAAAACAACCTCTCCGAGACTGAACGATTGCAAGTAAACTTAAGAGCAGTTTGTTATAAGTGTAAAAGCAATCCGACCCAACTGATCAATGAACGGGCTTTCTTATTGCTTTATTAACCATGAACATACCTGATAGCTCTTTGGTGATTAATTCTAATGAGCACATCAATGCCATTCAAAACCAAAGTGCACCTGTTCCTTCCCAGACAGCAGACGACTCCGGGGCGGTTCCGCACTGGATCCGTGCCAGAGCTGCCGACTTCGGCCCAGAGTCATCTGTTGTCTGAGTTGTTTTTAATTATTCTTCTCCGCAATGGGTACATGAAAAAAATATTGTGCTGCATAAGTTTTGATTCCTGCTCAAAATAATGAAGTAATATAACTGCAGTTACCAAGACCACACAATAATGGTTCATTTGAAGATATTGGCTTATGAATGCGAACCAAACCTGGATGAAATTGCACCATTGTAGCAATTTAACCCCCGGTTTCGGAACAAAGCAATCGATCTACTCTCTGAAAACACCCTTCTTGAAAACAACCTCCTAAGACCCAAGCTTTGGTTTGTCTTTTTACAGATTTCTTTTGGGGTTAGGAACAACTATTAACCAAATATTTTTCTTTGAACATGAACAGGTTCCAGAATTAATACACAGAATTAAGAATTATGGTGCAAACAACACGAGGAGCACGAGGGCAAAGCCACAATCAGCGTGATAAGGCGAACTTGTGGAGACCTGTAAAGCCTCTGTATCAAAAAACGGACCCATGTTTAGGGACCTCTCCTGCCAGTCTCCCATGGATTACCTTAATGGGCCTATATGGATTACGTGTCCTTAGGAAGCGGTAAGACTATCCAACAAATTGTTTAGACGGCTTTAAGATGTCAGGCTATGAGGGAACTAAGGTTTCCAGAGGCAGATGATTTCAAGTGAGAGTCTTCTCAATAAGGAATGGCTATTACAGACAACTACGACTTAGCAAAAGTATCTTCCAAGTTTCAGTCCAAAATATTGTCTGGTTAGCCTGCACGATACATAAATATTTACAAATAAAGACCTTCATCATTCACCAAGAGAGAGAGAGAGAAACAACAGAAAAGCCAAATGGAGATAAATGATATGGTCTGGATGAAATCAAGCTTTTCCCATGATGCAAAGCTCATACATTGATGACTCTTATGGACAATTGTAACTGTCAAGACCCCTACCAAGATGTCATTGTGCACGAATGGAAGATGGAAGTCTAAGGAACAGCCATCTTTATGCACACTGCTCTCAAACTTTTCTTGCATTGAAGTTCCCTCAGAAAAATGAGGAGCTTGCGCCAGGCCACTCATAAATAACACCTATGCATTGGGGACCAGCTGAGGCAAGAAGAGCGTCCAGGTTTGATACTTAATACAGATGCAGAAAATTTCTTTTTGATAAAGCACAACTTGGTTTAACAACCCCTCCGACCGCAAGGGGAAAGGATTTCTGCACCGACCCACCTGATGTATTTATTAGCCATGTTTGTACACACCCATGGTAATAGAGTTCAGTTGTGGAGAAGAGGGTTCAGTTCAGCCTTTTGAACTACAGGTCTCTCCTACATGAACAAATAACTCTCTTTGGTGTGTTACAAGAGGACCTCTGGATGAGATTTGTAACGGTCAAGCTTGGAAAAAGAGGCTTATAGGATGTTTTGTCCTTAGGGTCAGCAGCCTTGCGGTAACAGATGTGAGATCCAACAAATGCTGACAGAGAACCAGACGTTGGCAGAAATACTACAGTACTTTAATTAAGCAATTAGACCTTTTATTTAACAGACATTTATTTGATTGGTTGGTTTAGTTCATAGTAGTAATACATATTTAGATTATTCAAATTCTAAACACAATGGGTTATATTTTAAGTTTGAATATTTGATTGTATTAAAATGTCAATAAACTAAAATTATCTAATTGGAAAAATCGCACTTCCAAAATAGGGCCGGGACTTGATTAAAAAAATGAATCTAATTAGTTAGAGGCTTTGTAATTAATTAATCGAAATTAATCACATTTTAATCACATATAAATATTTGACCTGAGAACATTGAGAAGTTATTTTTCACATGGATTTTTAGTATACCATGAATAATGACTGAATACATAAGCTTAAGCAACAAAATATTGTTTATTTTTGTTTAACCAAGTCGTCGGGCTAACGTCCACGCTAGCTGCTATATGTTTTGCATTGAGATGATACTTGAGGCTCGATGTGCTGCGGTGATATGCGAATTCCTTGTTGCATAGCTTACACACAACCATGCTCTTATTGATGTTTTCATCCGTTCGTTTTTTATTTAAAAAAAATCTCATCCACGGGGCCAACCAAAGCGATCTCATCAGCTTCTTCGTTCATGTTCACTGTGGTTTGTTTTTGTCTGAAGTCATGAACGCTAGTTGGTGCTCCAGTATATTCGGTCCGCCGAAACTCATCCAATGAGAAATGTTCCGCGGTGCAAAAATAGGTGCGATTAAAATGCGTTAAAAATGTTTAACGCGTTATTTTTTGTGTAATTAATTAATCTTAATTAACGTGTTAAAGTCCTGGCCCTAGTCCAAAATATTCATCCTGGCCTTTAAGCTGTGACGTCACTACAGCCTATAAGACTTCATTAACTGAATCCTGATGAAAGCAGGAAACCTCCAGACAAGTCATTGTGAACAAGTCACATCATCTGTCTTGCGTCACCGATAGCTCAACAGGGTCAAGTTTGTTACAAGCCAGCGTAGTGAAGCATAACACACCAGAACAGTATTTTTCCCAATTTTTACAACATGTGGTGCCTCACTGAAGTCATACCATTATATACACTTTGCTTTTCCCATCAGTAAATCAATTTAAAACCAAATCGATTCTTTGTCATCCTCCATGGTCCCATATATATTCTGAGTTTCCTCCAAAATAATAGCCCATATTTTCTAAAGAGATATAAAAACGGTCGAATTGGACCATTAAAGTGTTAGTATAGTAAGTGCAGCCATTGAAGGTATGTGCCTGGAAACGTATACTTAGCCGTAATTGTAAAAAGGTCATTGTCAACCCTGAAAGACGCCTATCAGCATGACGATTGAGGGGTTAAAAATTTTTATTATTTCCTTGATTCCAATTTCTAAGAGTGCCCTTGCAAGCGTGTCATATACAATTCCCCTTTCTCCCGTCCCACTAAATCTTTCAGGCAGAAGCTTTTAAAACTTCAAATGCAGCAATATCCTCTTACACGTGTCATGGTATAGCCCTATATAGAGCTTCCATAGTCACTCAGTGGCCGAGACATCAACGTGTTCAGTGGAAATAAGGATTTTCCACGGAAGAAGAAAGGCAGACCTGTACGCTGTAAAAGACGGCACCGGTGCTCTGGGCTTTCCATCACCTTTCCATTTTTTTTCCATCAGCCGGTACCATCAGTTCAAGAATGGCTGACAGGGTATGGAGTCTGTCTCTTAAATGCAACCAGCTCGGTTGTCTTTCATTACTCGGTCACAGCTGTTCCTCAGCTCTGCTGGGGATGTGCCAAGCTACTGCATTTAGAATAAACATGGCAGTGAGTGCTGGACTAGATTCAAAATAAACTGTAGGCCATTACAATTAGATATTGTAGTTAAGCCTACATGCAAAAGAACTTCAGATGCTGTCAGACAAAATAATAATAATAATAATAATAACAGTAATAATGATAATGATAATAATAATAATAATAATAATGATAATGATAATAACAATAATAACAATAATAATAACAGTAATAATAATAATAATGATAATAATAATATTAATAATAATAATAATTATTATTATTATTATAATGATAATGATAATTATAATAATAATAATAATAATAATAATAATAATAATAATAATAATAATAATAATAATAATAACAGGCATAATAATGATAATAATAATAATAATAATAATAATAACAATAATAATAACAGTAATAATAATAATGATAATAATAATAATAATAATAATAATAATAATAATAATAATAACAATAATAATAACAACAGGCATAATAATAATGATAATAATAATAATAATAATAATAATATTAATAATAATATTAAAAATAATATTATTAATAATAATAACAGTAACAATACTAATAACAGTAATAATAATAATGATAATAATACTAATATAACAGTAATGATAACACTTATAACAATAATAATAATAATAATAACAGTAACAATAATAATAATAATAATAATAATAATAATAATAATAATAACAGTAATAATAATAATAATAATGACAATAATATATAATGTTATATGCAATAACTTTCAATGTACTTATACAACAAAAATACTTTCAGGTACATTTACGTCCTTTATACCCCGGTTTCACAGACAAGGCTTAAAGCTAGTCTTAGACTAAAACACATTTTTGAGCTGTCTCAACTGAAAATAACTTGCACTGACATATCTTAAAATGTGCCAGTGCCATTGATGTGTCTTAAGATACACACAAGTAAGGCATGTTTATAAAAGATGCTAAACATCCTAATTTAACTAAGGCCTAGTCCTGGATTTAGCTAAGCCTTCTCTGTGAAACCAGGCCAAAGGGGCAGTTTCCCAGGAAGGGTTTAGGTTAAGCCAGGATTAGGCCTTAGTTGTATTAGGACATTAAAGTAGTTTTTACAAACAAATCAAACAAAAAAAAAAACAATACTCGTGTGCATCTTGAGACAAAACAACAGTATTGATATATGTTAAGATATGTCAGGGCAAGATGTTTTTGAATTAAGACAGATCTTCTTCTTCCTTTATTTCTTTACGCCATTCCAACATCTATGACTATATTCATGGCAAGAACCAGTTAATCCATACACAAGTTTTATTCATACACAGGTTGAGTGAGAAACAATTAAACCCACCCCTGAGTAAACCCACACTGACACAGGGAAAACATGCAAACTCCACACAGAAAGGCCACCTGCCCTAGCCGGGGCTCGAACTGGAGACCTTCTTGTTGTGAGGCAACAATACCCATTTAGGGCCAGATTTAATAACACCGCAAACCATCATTTTGTCGTTAAATAACCACTGTCGGGATTTACTAAAGACGCGGATTGGATCATTAGCGCTGAAAAGGTGTAGTTATTTTTGCGGCTGACCTTATTGTATTGTAGTTTAGGAGTTTCCCTTTCAGACACAAAATTTGTGGGAGGAGATTATTTAAATATTGCAATTTACTAATGTTTGCGTGTGTTATAATACTGATATTTGCGACATTATTTAAGGCAGGAAAAAGCATGTCATTTCATAAATCATTTTGCGCTTAAAATGACTGCAATTGTTGCTGATAGGAGAGATCAGAGAGCGCGTGATACAAGCCAGAGGATTCTTTTGACATGTAACAGTTTATTTGGAACATATTATTCCAAAATACTGTTTGCCAAGCCATGTTATTTTTTATTTCCTTGAGGAAATAAAAGAGAAGTCACACACTACCAGGGTGTCCAAAACCGCATACTGTACAGTAGGTACTGAATGAGATGAAGTACCTACTTACCTACCGTTAAAACAGTAGGTACTGTGTAGTATGAATCCTGGTAGTATGAATGAGTACTACATCCGCCATGTTGGTACATCACGTGACATACGTCGTCATCACGTCATGTCATTCCAGCACGAATACAGCCGACGCGTCGTCTTCTTCATCGGCTAATTCCTCTTCCGGGGCATCATGGGATAGTGTCCATCGTATGCACACTGCAAAATCTTACCGGATGTAATAGGTCATCCGGGTACTTTTTGCATACTGTTTTTTTTTTAATACTGTGTATTCGGACATACTACTCGCCTCGCCTACTGCTTTTCGCCTACTATATAGTATGGAAGTGGGCGGTTTTGGACGCAGCACAGGTGTTTCAAAACTTTTTGTAAACTTTCATTTTTTTGTCCTACCTCTAGTTCTCCAGTTCTTTTTAGTGTCCTGTGGCTTCATTAACTGGGATGTCCGTGGTGCTAAACTCAAGCGCATCAGGTATTAGTAGATCACCCGCACCTCATCAGCTCTGCTTATTTGCGACCCTGAAGTAATTTGCGCTGCTCTTAGTAGATTGCATTGGTCATTATGGAAATCACCGGTTGCGTCTGTGTTATTTAATTTGCACCTTTTTAGTAAATAATCAGCAGATATTACCACTCCCATCCATGCTTTTTTTGGAACTACGCTCTCCCGCTAATTTGCTTTGTTTAGTAAATCTGGCCCTTAGTCTGGGACTAGAATAAACACTGTCCGGGAAACCGGCCCAATATGGATTAAGTTTAAGAATAAAGTAAGGATCAGGGCTGGTACCATTGTCTGACTGTATTTTTACGAATTAGGGACCACACCAAAACTTTTTCACAGGTTGTAAAGCTAGTAACATTATGGTGTATAGAAGCATTAATGTATCTGCAGGAAATGTTGCTTAACAGACACAGACGAAACACAGAAAGCCCTATGGAGATGGTTTGGGCCTGTGATCAAGCACTCCCTCATTTAGTTTAATCTAAATTCATTAACCAGAATGAGGGTGAGAACAAATGTATGTGCCTATGTAAATATATCTGTGAATTTGGTGGAAATGGTACATGATGACCTGTTCTGTGCCCATAAGAAGAATATACAGAGTTATTGGCAATTGAAACCCATTATCTGAGTGAGATAATGAGCTAAATCAGTACTTACTGTATCTGTCTGTTATTACGCGGTATGTGTTCTTATCAGTTGGAATAATCCATTCACTTTCCACCTTGACTTACCGTGCATAAGGTTGGAATTTAATTTGCTTGTGAATTTTGTTGTCAAGCTAGACTTTATGTACTGGGAATGGCATCAACAAAAGTTCATTTGAATCAAATTAGTTTTTGTGGATTTAGAGCCTGAACACACCCTTATTTTCCTAATTACACCCATGTCTGCTGTGACTCCAAATTTTACCCAAGCAAGCAGAAGGGACATATATATTACACTTATAGCTTACATCTATCTATCCATCCATCTGTCTGTCTGTCCGTCTGTCTAGGACCCCTCAACTTTTCCACATCAAATGCTTAAAAACAGATGCAAATACAGATTCTAGCAACAACCATCTGAAATGTGTACTTTTGAAGCACAGGAACTACTGGTGTGGGATTAATAATCACAGTTCTTAGCATTGCCTCATAGGGTCATATTTGGTACAGTGAATATAAATCTTTCATTTTGTTACTGTAATGTATGCAGTTCTCCTGCAAAAGGAAGTCCTGGATTTGGCTGCTGCCAGCAGCTGAACCGCACATGTTGGGCCCCTGGCATTTCAAAGGACCTCTTAATAGATTTCTGAAGAGAAAAATATACTAACTCATAAATTACAATATACTTAAACACACAAATATGTATTATCCAATTTGTAACATCAGTCATTACTGTATTAGGTACAAATTTGCACTTCTGTAAATCAATAATGATAAGGTCCTGACATGCTTTCTTTCAGTAAGGACCATTATGGTGAAAATATTTTTTCCACCAAGAAAAGAAAAGTGTTTATCCTTATACAAATCATTTGTGAAAAATGATAGCCATGCTTTAAAAATTATTTACACGGCTCAATTTTTTATTAGTTGTGATTCGCTATACAATAAAACCAACCTTAAAGTGATAGTTCACCCAAAAATGAAAATTCTGTCATCATTTACTTACTCTATGTGGTTACAAACCTGTGTACATTTCTTTGTTCTTTCATATTAACACACTGTAAAAAATGTCTGTATAAATTACAGTATTAATGGCTACTACTGGCAACTAGCTGCCAGTAACTTACTGTAGATTTTACATTTATGTTATTTACTGGCAACATTTTGTTCAAAGTTAAATAACCATGAAACATTTTTTGACTTTATCTTCTACAGTAAGTTACAGGCAACCAGCTGCAAAATTACAGCAAATTTTTTAGGGTGCAGTTTTGTTTATATGTAACATATTAATTTACTTAATTAAATTAAATTAAATAGTTGACTTTATTGTAACTAATCTTTGAAAAAATAATATCTACAGACAATGAATAATTAGATTATATTTACATTAGAAAGGCTGTTATTAAAAGTGCCTTGTAGAGAAACTCATCCTAAGATATGTGTTTGCATTACCAAAATATGATTATGATGTGGATTTGTATGATCTGTGAGGTCAAACATTTTCAAAGCAAGAATATGGTTATTATCTCCTTCGAATACTTCAAAGTAGGTGTCTTTTAGGAGACAGGTTTCAGGAGATATATCTGATCACTTGAACGTCCAAACTGACAACAGGGGCATCACCTTTTTGTCTCTCAAGTTCCCACTGAAGTCTTTCATGTTGCTGTGTAGAAGACATCACATCTTGTGAAATTTAAGAGTCAGATGTACAGTGTGTATGTGTGTGTACACTTCCTCAAAGAACCATTCAAAACAACCTAACCACTTCTTACATACCATTTTATAATCACTATAAAGAACATTTGTAAAACAGAAAAGTTTTTAAAGAACCATTCAGCCAAAAATACCTACAACTTGCTATTTGGTGATTTTGTATACATTTCTCAAAATAATTAATTATATTTCATCGTTTTTATTTTGTTTTTGCATTTAAATGTTTTGCGACAGACACTGCTATTGCAGGGATGATGGTCTGTTTTGTGTGGTGGCAGGAGGTTAATGACAGATCATGCTGGAGGAAATGCCACCTGGATAGAGGGAGAAACCTGAGATGTTCACAGCTCCCTTCTCATTGTCAGATAGGGTATGGATCAGTTTAGTAACAGGCTGCTCTGTATACTATTTTCTCTGTAGGGCAGATCTAAGTCTTAAATCTTAACCTGTGTATCTGTGATGTGACAGGTCATCACACCTAAGTGTCTTTGCCTTCAGCAAAGGAATTAGACACAGCACACAAATCAGAATATTAACTGTCACTATTTCATCTTAAAAGAAGCAGGTGGAACCCAGAGGAATTTGATGGCCAGTATGTCTTATACAGTGTTGGGTGTAACTAGGTTCTAAGTAGTTAGTTACAGTTTTCTTGAAAAAGTAAAGTAAGGGATTTACACACATTTTTTTCAGTAATTTAATTGAAGGTGCAGTGTGTAATTTTTAGAAGGATCTCTTGACAGAAATGCAAAATAATATACAAAACTATATTATCAATGGTGTATAAAGACCTTTTTTACAATGAACCGTTATGTGTATATTACCTTAGAACGAGACCTTTTTATCTACATACACGAGGGTCCCCTTACATGGAAGTCGCCATTTTGTGCCGCCATTTTTCTACAGAAGCTCTTAACGGACACATTCTTTTTACTAAGTTATCTTTGACGATGACATGTTTGTCCGGTGGCAGCTACTGTAGCTTCTCTATGTGTTTCAAAAGCGAGGGGTGAGCAGTGGACTAAGCCGTTGGTTTCAATTTGCAACCTCACCACTAGATGCCCCTAAAATTTACACACTGCACCTTTAAAGTTACTTCTAATGTAATTAAAGCTCCCGTTCTGTCTGTGATTTTGAAGCTTTGATTGTGTTTATAGTGGGCAATATAACATGTGTTCATGTTTCACGTGTCAAAAAACACGGTATTTTTCACACAATTTACTTATCTGTATAGCGCTGTTTTCACTGTCCTCAAAACAGGCTGATGTCTTCCTTGTTAGGTGAAGTCCCTCCTTCAGAAATACGTATCGGGTTCTGATTGTGTAGTTTGTTTAGTGTGCTGTGATTCGATAGCAGGTTAGCTTAGCAGAGCCGTTTGAGCCAAAGCTGGTGACTGACGTATTCCTGTGGGCGGAGTTTAGTCAACGGACTGTTTTACTGACGTCATTAAAGCAGGAAATAGAGGGCTGTAGTCCAAACCGGCCGTTCGTTGTAGGCTTTTAAAGAGGAATTCTATTGAAGAAAATATATCGCCTGGCAGTTAACTTTGAGCTTTATCATTTTACAGGTATTATTTATGCTATTATAGCAACATTACACACTAACTAGGGTTTAAAAAATTGTATCAGGAAGAACGTGACCTTTAAACTAAATATTTGTTTATGGACTGTAGATCAATTATAATACAACACTGGATTTAACATCACAATTTAAAGTATAAGGTTAAATATCCTTTTCACTTTAAATACTTTGGTGAGTTAATAAGAATAATGGTAACACTCTAGTGTAGTTTCCAGTTCTCACTATTAACTAGTAGGTTATTAGCATTAATATTACTGAGATATTGGCTGTTTATTACAACCCTGTATCATGAAATTATGTACCTATAGTCATGTAAATTTGTGAGTCTTTTCCGTGAAACTGACACGCTTTTACGCCTTTTTGCGTGAACATGTCACGTATTTCTGTTTACGTGTCACTGTCACGTATTTGTTATTCAACTGTTTTGTCCTATTTTTGACATTGACTCTTCGGTTTAGGGTTAGATGTGGTGTTTGCGTTAGGAAGTCACTTTAAGTATTGGTTTATACCTTTTGTTCATGATTTATTTTTTTATATTTTATGATTTTTAAACCATTGTCTTCTGGCATTAGAGTTAGAGTTGGGTTTGGGTAAGGATGTCATTTTATGTAAATCTAACCCTAAACCGAAGTGACAATGGTAAGAAAACAGGACAGAAAAGTTGAATAACAAATATGTGACAGTGACATGTAAAAAGAAATGCGTGACATGTTCATGCAAAAAGGCGGAAAAGCGTGTCAGTGTCACGGAAAACACTCAAAATTTTCGTGACCCAAGGTAAGTAATTTTGTGATACTGGGTTGGTTTATTAGTACTTAAAAAGCACATATTAATGCCTGATTCTGCAAAACCTTATTCTACATCCTTAATACCCAATTCTTATACTCTTATACTTAAACTTAATAACCACTAAGTATAATTACTTTTTTGAGTAACTTGCCCAACACTGGTCTTATTCAATACCAGCTTCTACTTTAGGATACAACATCATTCAATTCACATTTATTTGCATTAGCATCACGAGGAAAGAACAGAAAAGCACATAGAGAAAAAAATAGCCTAGCTGCTGTTCATAGCTTTTTTCAATGGATTGTTAAATCAGTGGATAGTTATTATATTATAGTTATAAAAGTAGTAAACAACTTAGTTCAGAGACACAACGCTAATACGTAATTTGTAAAACAAAACAAAAAACAGCCAAAGTATATATGTGTTAGATGTGCTGTTAAACGTCTTTACTAACAAGCCATGTTAACCAAAAGATCTGGTTTGGAGCTGATTACCCATTTATCATTGCTACAGATCATTTGAACCGAGTAGGTGAAAAACCAAAATTAATAGCCAATAAATATAATAAGTAAGTATTAATGTTTACATGAACATTCCAGCAAATAATTGATTCATTTCACAATTACAATATATTGTTTTAGTAGGCCAAAGTTTAAAGATGACTTCAGCCCTCTACAACAGCCTTTCCTGTTTCACTTTCATCCATAATAGGAGGCCAGACCACATTAGCGATAATGAGTTATTCAAATGAATTCAAATCAGCGTTTTTAGTGGTCAGTCCATGCTGATTGTGGCAAAAAAACTGAAAAAGTGGTGTAGTGGTCAGTCTGCGTCTGTTGTGTCTAATCAAATGTCCTACAGATGTTTGGATCGTCACTGCTGATCTCCTGCGTGCCGGTATTTGGACGTCATGTCCCTATTGTGCCGACAGGCGAGCGGATCAAAGATATAAACCAGTTTTATTGCACAACACTGTGCAGGAAACAATCTGTGTTTACATGGCAACATAGAGATTAGCACACATATTGTTGACTAAATACAGTCTAAGTCTCAGAGTAGCAACGACTCAGTCTTCACCCTTTAGCAAGGTTAAGAAAAGTTTGTGGACTGTATCCAAACAGGTTTCTTTGTCAAGCTTTGAATGAGGAACCTACTCTGGTGGCTTGTCAAAATTTGATTATGCCTCTTTCTTTCAAAATGTTTAGCCCTGTAAATATTATTACACAAAGGGAGTCATTCACCGACTTTCCAGTAAAAACACTCTTCTGTCAGCACTGCATTGGATATCCTGCTACTGTGGCAAGAGCCAACTACAATCTGGCTACCCACACTGACACTGCTGTGTACATGTGTTAGCGAGGCCAGAAATGGTCAAGTGAAAGTGGTTTGGAGCACAATAAACTTACAGAAAGGAGAATTACGAAATCCACTCTTCTTTATTTTACTGTCCAATAGACAAGCCCAAAAATACAAAGCCTAAAACTGAAACAAACAGCAGATTCATCAAAATATCTCAGGATGGAGGTATTTTGTGCTGGTCCAATTTATTATGTTTAATTTAATCAAAATGATTTGCATGATTTAATGAAAATGATTTGCAATTCAAATATTATATATTTTTATTATTATTTATTTAATTTTTTTCAATCTATTTTATTAAGATTTATTAAGAATTACATTTGCAGGACCAAATGTCTTCTTTAGGCATCGTTGGTGTTTAAGTGTGACCTCTCTTGGCACTAAACACATCTTGAGCGTTTTTGAGCTGAATGAAGTAAAACGACAAATTTCTTTATTAGGATTTCATTTTATTTAGGTTTAAGAGATCCTGCAGTTGCCTGCTATTGCTCAAGTGCAAGGGGAGTTTACCCTAAACACTTGACACATCAGTTAACATTTTTATACAGTTTTTAATACTATATACACATTTCCTGTATTTTCTGAATGTATTCTATCAAAAAGACTGAGAACCAATTATATATGATCACTATAGCATGCAAAAACAAGACATCTAATTCTGCCATTGTGGCCTAATTTATTTATTTTATTTATACAAAATAAAAGTTTGTGTTTGCATAATATATTTGCGTGTGTATTGTGTGTAATTATTATGTATATATAAACACACACATATATATATATAAATGTCATATATATAAAAATATATATATATAAATGTTTCTTAAATACATACATGCATGTGTGTGTCTTTATATATACAACATAATTAAGTCGCAATTAATCTTTATATATATATATATATATATATATATATATATATATATATATATATATATATATATATATATATATATATATATATATATATAAGGTGGCTAATTCATATTAATTTGTACGACTAGATTAATATTTGTACTATTTGCCTTGACCCCTGTGACATTGGGGTTAGGGGTCAGGTTTCGTTATTGTTTTTTATGATATCCTACGTTTTTCCACGATTAACTTCATACTAATTCATATGAATTCAATATGTACGAATTGTGGTATATAAGTAAATTTGTATAAAGTGTATAAAATAAATTACTGTGATTAATCAAATGAATAGCATGTGTCAGTATTTGCTTCTTTTATTTCTATATCAAAGAGCATTTTGCAGAGTTTGTCTGCATGTGTATCTTTTTATAGTGTAGTTTTTGTCTGTATTAAGGAGTCACTTTATGCAGGATGCATACTTACCATCTGTAATGTTGTTGGTCTGTTTACCCATGCGTCAGACAAGCAGGCTTGGCTTGCAAGGGAAAGTTTAAGTTTGAAAAGAACGCCTCAAGACCTCTGCACCCTGTCGATTGTAGTTGTTTCCGAACACAAGAACATGAGAGAATGGTTCCTACTCAGTAGTGTGGGAAGTGTGCTTTAGTTCAAATTAAATTGAGGCTTGAATTGCTCAGATTCTAGATTCTAGAAAAACACCCAAACACAGAATTTACACACAGAAGATCATAGCCGTGTTTATTAAAAATATATACTTAGTCTCCTAAAACCAGAGTCCCAGTAACTAAATATAAACTTAAAAACTATCATTTTGGAGCAAAAAATCTAGACTCATATAGATATGTTGTCCATTTTTGGACGATGATGTTTCATGCCCCTATTTCATTGCTTGTTGCCTCTGAACAATAACCCCCAAGGGAAAACACCCCAAACTTAGTCCCCTGTGTACATTCCATCCCTCAGAGCCTCTTCACATACTAATCAGGGGCTTCCATGTTTACTCCTCACCCACTCTTAACCTGACATGTAATCCCTTCCCCTTCGCCTGATCTTTCAGCAAGACTTTGTTTGGCCTGCTTGCGTGAGCAAAGCGGGACCTCTCTCCCAGCAGGCAGTACCCCAAGAATGCAGAGAGAAGAGGAATCAGAGAGCCACAGCCAGGGCAGATGTCAAGTAGCCTCAGGGGCCCGGTTCTTAACCCCAAGCTGAGGGTTTGTGGACACCGATGGGAAGCCAACAACGTGTAATGGAGCGTCTCTCTGGGAAAACAGAGCCGTGTTTTGTCATTAGACTCCAGTGAATGGGTGATAACTTCTTTAGAAAAGCTACTGAAACCCCCATGAGAGCCGAGGCCCTTGTACTTAATAGCTTTTTAATGGGACTGTTAATGCTTCCTCATTGAATGTTAGGACGGTCAAGTCATAAAAATCATTTTTCATGATAATTGCTTGACATTTCATGCAATATGTGAAAATAAATTTTACATTTATACGCTTTAAATCCATGCTTAGACGTCTTTATAAGAGTAGATGCTATTGGTTAATTTAATATGAATGAAATGGGCTTTGAGCCTGTTTAACTTAAAATATTAAAAACATATTGAAAAACAACAGTAAAAAATGAAAAATTGGATCCACTTATAAAATTACTTCAACTGATAACATCTACTTTTTTTTACTATTTTCACTTAAAAATATAAGTTAATAAAAGTAAAGTGTTACCAATTGAAGTAATAAAAAAAAAACTATTCAACTTTTCACATTTTACAGTGTAGTGTGAATCAGTCTCACGAAGTTTCGTTATATAGTCACATATTTTTCTTATTCTTTTTTCGTGCTATTATCACGCGTTTTTTCGTAATCGTATAACGAATTCCTGTTTTTGTGTGATTATCACGTATTGGTTACTCAATTGCTTTTTTCTATTTTTAAACCATTGTCGCTTCGGTTTAGGGTTAGATTTACATAAAATGACATCCCTAACCAAACTCAACTCTAACCCTAACGCCAGGCGACATATAAAAAATAAATCAGAAAAAATAGTATAAACCAATATATAAAGTGACATTCTAATGCAAGCACCAAATCTAACCCTAAACCGAAGCGACAATGGTTTAAAAATAGGAAAAGCAGTTGAGTAACCAATACCTAATAATCACACGAAAACAGGAATTTGTTATACGATCATGAAAAAACGCGAAAATTTGTGATAATAGCATGAAAAAAGAATAAAAAAAATACGTGACTATATCACGAAACTATGTGAATAAACTATACATTGTAAAAAGTGAAAAGTTGGATTAACTTTAAAAAATACGTTAATTGATAATACCTAAAAATATAAGTAAACTTTTAATAAATTTACATATTTTAGGAGTTACCAATTGAAGTAACTTTTTAAGTTGAGCCAACTTTTTCAATTTTTATAGTGTAGAAATTATCAATACTAAAATAAGGCAAACTATTGTACAGACCATCACTCACAGACCTTAAATTTAATTTAGGTCAAATTAATAGGACAATCACCCACCCTGGTTTTATTATTGTAAATATTTATTTGTCCAGTACATAATGGAATACAGAATAAGGAAATATTGACCTAGAAAGCTCACTATCATATGAAGAACTGAGTAAAGTTGATTTCAGATGAACAGTGTTGGTCCCTGCCAACATTGTTTGGCTCTCTTTAGTTCACTGTAAATGAGCCTAAGCAAAGATCTTCGAAAATGACTTTTGCAGTAAAATCTGATTTTTTTCTCTCAAAATTTCCATACAATTTTCATGTTCCTTTCAGAATAGCAAATAAAGACTATGCATTGCTGGTCACAGGAGATAGTTTTCTGCTCTTGTACACACAAAACACTTCACGTTAAAATCACAAAATATGTCCCTCAACGATAACTGTTGAACGAGCAATACAAAAACATGTGGTGAGCATACGCGCAAAACCCGAGCGAGATGGATCAGGACGAAATGTTGTTGTAGGCCGTGCTTTACAAACATTTCAATTTACACACATTTGCATGGAACTTGGGCCGATTTGCTTATCTACTTGAATGTCTTGGAAATGTTGCGAACGAAATACAACGAAAACATCAGAAGCGCAGCCATGAGGTCGGGATCGTACTTTTGTTTTGATATATATGTAAACAATCCCCTTGAATAAATAACCACAATGGCACAATAGCTTGGCTTCGATATTAGCATCTGAAAATGATATTCATTTGTACTCCGTTTCATGTTTCAAGCACTCTCCGGTTCACACACACACATACGCACAGCTTGTCACTTCGACTGATTACTTTATGAACCTGTCATGAAAAGGGGAGGGGATTTTCACCATTGTTTGTTTAGGGAACACACTCTTGATATACTCAGCTGTTGTCTCCTTAGGAAAGAATACAGTGGCTGTTGTAAAAGAAAGACTGTTTGAAAACCCTTCGCACATGTGTGGGTCTGTGAAAAGAAAAGAAAAGAAAAAAAAAACATCCCACAGGTGTTAATGATAGAAACCTGCCTGACAGGGTTCCACCATGGAAACACATAGGATGATGGTCATGTGTGTGTGTGTGTGCGCGCGCGTGTGTGTGTGTGTGTGTGTGTGTGTGTGTGTGTGTGTGACCAGACACACACCCGTTTGCCCCGCATCGACTGCATCTGTCAGCTTAGCAAACATGGTAATTAAGCGCTGCAAATTTGACAAAAATGTCTATGCTACACTTTTCTTATTATATTACAAGTTGGCTTGCAGGAATTCAGATGCTGGCCTCAACACAAAAGCTGCTGGTACTGAACGCCCATACGCAGTCCAAGAACTGAGGGTAACAAATTGGGATCCTACCCCTTTGTTCATGCATTGGTGAATGCCAATGCTAAATTTACAGCACGCCATTTATTTCACAAGTCAAAATAATCCCACTGCTCTAGGTTAGGGTTCACATACTCTTCGGCTTAATAGGCGCTAAATGTGCGGTGTCTAGCATCGGTCTTGGCCAGTGTACTGTGTAAGTCAGGCGACAAAGTCAACAGATTAAAGATGGGGTTTGCTCTGCACCTGGGGAGGAACGAGTGGAAGCGGGAAAAAGAAGGTGCGAGTTGGAACAACGAAGTGGTCTGACCCATTTGAGTTGTCCTCACTTTGGCCAGACAAATGTTTGGGGTGTAAACTGTGCAGCAATGCAAACTAACAAAAGCACGTTGTTGTTTTTAAGTGTTTTTTCTTCTGGGTTTGATTTCTTTGCATCGGCTGATGTTTTTGTCCGTTATTGAAATCGGACTTTATTTATCTTATCATCTCCACCGCACGCATCACCAGACAGGAGTGCAATGGCAAGGAATGATTCAAACTTCTTTTTTGTTTTGTTTTTAATGGTATTAAAGTATTGATGTAATAGTTGATCGTCCATGCTTTGCTTTAGTGTTACATTGTTTGAAGGCACACATGTTGATTTTGACTGACATAAGGGTCTAGTTAAAGAAACTGGATGAACATGTTGACAATGTTACTGATAGTACTGATAGTTTAGTGCTAATGTGCTAAATCTGACACTTTGGGAATAGGACTCATCAGTTTTGGCGACATCAGCAGATTCAGTGTCCTACTGTTAACACAACGGCTGACTACTTCGTGAACCTTTACGGGCCTGAATGTATTGAAGTGTTTACAGTAAATAAAAGAAGAGATATATTTATACAGGTATAAAGAGCACAGAACAACCTCCCAGCGAGAATGATGTGATGGTTTCTTTAAACATTGGACACGGCCTTGCATGATGTTGTTTTAGGGTAGTAGATCTACATTCTCCCTAAGAAAGCAGAATTTGACTAGCAGAACAGCTGTAGTGAATCTACAATATCATGCAAGCTTCTCAGTCATTTAAAGAGATATCGTGCCGAGCTCTTTCCTATGAGACTTCTGCTTGTTGTATCTGAAGCCAGAAATTATTCCATCTCAACCAACAAACTGTACGATGGGTCTAAAAGTCATATTTAATAAATCAGATTTATAAGCATTTAAATATTATAATCAGACTTTGCTGTTTAAACTAAAATAATTGACTAACTAAAATGTATTTTAAATCAGAGAATCCAGAGAAATTCATGCATTTGTTGTAATAATTAAAAAATTATTTATTTTGCTCTTCAACCCTTATCATTTCTATATTTTTTCTCTGAACCTGTCGTCTATGTAATTGTTACATTTATATGCAGCCCAGCCCAAATTTTTCAGTTGCTTACACAATTTAAGGCCTTCTCATGTTTCCATTAATAAAATGTGTATATGTAAGACATCTACTGTACATGTAATAATGTCTTGTGCATCATTCATAAAGAGGAAGGAAAATTAAAATACTTTTTCTCTGTAGATCAGTTACCCTTTAAACATAAGGTCAATGTAAATTGCTTTTTGGCAGCTCTGTATGGCTCATGTACACAAAGGCTAATTGCCATCTTTTGCCAAGATTACAATTTGAATTGGAATTACATCAATCTATTCGCAGTTTAGTTGCAAATTTCTTAATTGACTGTTCAGATAAATAATATATATATATATATATATATATATATATATATATATATATATATATATATATATATATATATATATATATATATATATATATATATATATATACATATATATCGCTTTCTAAAACATTTTTACATTTATAACAAAAAATGTGCTCATTTTAAGTCAATAAATATTTTAAATTTCTTTAATCTCCTATTCTATTACAATCGTCCACCAATAATTTTAAGTTATAGATTATTATCTTTATTACTGATTCAAATTCTGCTTAAACAACACAATTATTCTGATTTAAAATATCACATTTACAAATGTTATTTTATTTAAAAAATCATTTTATTGTCACCTTTAAAAAATTAGCATTTACATTTAAATACTCTATACATTATGATGTATGATAATGCACAACATGCACGTCTAATATATGTACATTTTTAAATATACAGAAGTGTCAAAAGAGCAGCAAATTTTGCTGCTTAGATTAAAACGTGTTTTTTGCCTCCAAATTGCTGATCACTATTCTTTATCAAATAAAGTATGTAAATAAATATACAATCAGTACTCAAGTTGGCATGTACATCTGAGATTTGTATGCTTAAGTCTTACTGGGATGTCCGATTCAATGAAAGCGAAGGTCTTTTTAATATGGCCTCCACTGAGAATGACAGAGACTCTCCTGTGGAAACTTTGGTGCTCCGTGGCTTCACTACAAAGTCCTTTACCGCCCTCTCCGAGTTTCTGAATCTGACTGTGTCTTTGGCTGTTCCCTCTCTAAACTTTTTGGCCGCTTCCTCCAGCAGTTCCTTACAGTACGGCCCATTCACTTCTTGATTTTTTTCATTTAATTTCTGTTGTATGAGTGAATGAAAAGAGTTGAGCTTCGTGGACAACGTATGCTTGCCATTGTCTTTGTTGTTGAGTACATGCTCGTGGCTTCCTGGATGCGGAGGTACATTCGAAAAAGCTTGTCCGTACGCTCTCTTAAGAGGAGAGAAGGCAGAACGGGCACTTCCGTTCTGGCCAAGTCCAGTCTGAGCCTCCCCCGTCTGGAGATCACATGGCTCTGGAGCCACTCGAGATCCCTCGACCCTGGATGCTGCACCTTCCTGCTCCGGCGGATGGCTCTCGGTGGAAGTCATCATCTTTGGGTCCCAAACAGCTCCAGGTTTCATGTTCTGGACGGCCGTGGCATTAAGGAGACACTGCTGGTATAACAGGGCATCGCTAATGTTGCTGCTGCCCCGTGGCCACATCACAAAGCGAGGTGAGAGTGGGTATTGCCGATAGGTGGTGGCTACGCTCACGTTGGAGGAGATGAGCTCCACGTTCGCGGCCGCCCCGCCTGAGGCGGCGTACTGCAGGGAGAGGTCCAGACAGCCAGGCAGGAAGTTGCAAAGATCCTTGGGATTGGGTTCAACCGCAGAAGGGCCAGAGGAGGATGAGAAGGCTGTCTTGTAGGAATTATACTCAGCGGCGTGGACCATGCTGCCAGGCATGAAGAGTGAAGCGGAGGACGACTGGCTGGACTCGAGAAGTTCCCGTTCTTTATATTCTCGTTCCAGCATTATGGTCTCCAGCTCCTTGTCAGCAAAGGCTCGTCTCTTCCTCATGCGGTCACTTAGAGGAGGGGGCAGAGCAGGATTGGCACACAGAAATGGATCGGTCTGCACTGGACGATATCCTGAGAGAGAACAAAGTAGTTGGTCAGATGAATGATTCAGAAACAGCATTTATAGCACGCATAATAACACAAATGGCCTTTTTGCCATTACTTTGTATATAATGGTTAACTGCAAGATTTAAAAATTAAATCATAATTTTGATTGTCCAACCACATCTTTCTTTACAGTGCACTGTGCACATGTCCAGATACCTTGAGCATCAATGTCATGCACAATTATTATTATTTTTCTTCTAGCATTATTTAGCTTTTTAATAGTACAAACATGCTGTAATATAGATAGGCTTACTCTGTGAAAATATCCAGAGAGAGGAACCAAGAGAATTAATTTGAAAAGAACAGAAGTCCAAGAAAAGCTGAGAGAGGAGGGGGAAAAAGAGGTCAAATTAGTTTTGAAAAGAGGAAAAAAAGAGTTGTGAATGGCCAGATCAAAGAAATCTAAGTGAGAAGTGAGGATGACCTCTATATTTGTGTGTTTTAACTCACCTTCTAAAATACTTTTAGCCAGCATAGTGGATGGACGGATGTGTCTTTGATAGATAGCTCGTCTTTCCACCGGTATTTGCTTTCCAGATATCCCCTTCTTGTCCTAAAATTGTATAACACAATTGTATAAACACTTCTCCAGGTAATTCATGTGCCTATGTTCATTATTAGCTTGCCAACAATAACAGTAGACCTATTATGTAATTATTATTCACTACTATATCCAAATTTGTGGTTAGCATTTTCAGAAGGATTAGCATTTAAATTTTGTAATAGCCTACCACTAAAAACTGCAATTCCTACAATGCCAATGCCTAACTGTAATTTTCTTAAGTAATTAGGTGTAGCCTACTGACCTCTGTCGCTTGTTGTCTTCGCAGGGCGACTTGCGCAGCCATAACGCGCTGTCTCTCCACGACCAGCAGGCAGTTAGCGCACTGACAGTCTCTCCAGCGGCAGAAGCGCTTGTGGCCCTTCAGACAAGACACCACGCCATGGTTACGACACCGCGCGCACTTCGGTGTGCGGCTCAGTTTGCGCTGGTCTCCAGATGTGAGGTTTAAGCCGCTGGGTTTGTCATCGTCTTTGGTGCCCGCGTCGTCCTCTCCTGTGCCCGTAAACGTCGCCTGATCGTCGCTCTCTGTTTCCAGGCCCTCTACGTCGATCTCAAACTCCGTCATTCTGTATTATGCGCTAAAAACAAATACTGTCCGGAAGAAAACACAGGCCTGATTAATGCTTAAGTTTATTAATGAGATTAATCACATAGTGAAGATATTGTTATGGTAAGCAGTTTGTTTTTAAAGCATTCACGTGTTAAAACAAACTTACCGTGATAAAAGACACCAAATAAAGGATGAATGGAAATCAAACGCTCTTTATAAGCCCAAAACGTCAATTTTCTCCTGTTCCAGAGCTCTGCTGAAGAGATTTAAAACCCACTGCTCCAGAGTTCAAAAACTGCCACATTTATTGTGCGGGAAATTCAAAGCACGCCATGAACATCACTGAAAGACATCTACAGATCTGTCACACTGCGATGTGATGAGCGCTTCTCAGCCTTTCAACCCCGCACACCCCCAGTAAGATACGCGCAGGCACATCTGCAACAGCCAATGGGACGGCGCTATTCACCAGGAGCCAATCAGGACGCAGCGTTGACAGCATGTCCTGATTGGCTCGCTGCGAATAGAGTTGTCCCATTGGCCGGAACAGAATCCTTCTCTGAAGTAAGTTCTTAATGGGATGAAGTTACAAATAAAAACATTTCTAGGAAACTATCAATTAATCCATGTGAACAGTGGGGGCTCGGTCGTTTAATAGCCTACGATTAGCCCTCGTGTTACTTCTTCGTACTGAATGTATTACTATTCATTGTTAATAACTGTGCAATACAAACTTCAAAACCACAAACAAGTCTTCGATTCTAAAATAGCATTTAAGTGATGTTGTGATATATTTTAATTCAACAGAAAGGATAAACAAAGTGAGCATTTGACATGAAAATAATCAACGCCTCTGCATATTTAGTATTTAGTGCAGGCTACTCTCAATAGGCTATAGTTCGATTTTCTTGATTTGTAAACATAACAAAACAGTTTATTTTTTTACAAGACAAGGTCCTATTTGCAAGTTACGTTGTAATTTTTCGTTAATGTGCTTGCAGTGGCTAAAGTAACCACTAATTGAAAATATTCAAATTACAGCTGGTGAATGCAAAAATGGCGATGGATTTTCATTTTTATTCAAATGCGCCTAACAGCGTCGCCTTACAGGTGTTTTTTTGTTGTTGTTTGTTTGGTTTAACATATACCATCATTAATGCGTTTAAATATCAATTATTATATTTATGTTTTGTAAATATCCATTTTCGTATGGATAAAAAAGATTTAAAATGGTCAAATTAAAAAAATGGGCTTTTTAAAAAAGTTTCGTTCTATTACGTTTTTATTAGTAATTATTTCTACACATACGTGCTGTATTAAATAAATGATAATATGAATTATAATTTTGGAAGTTAATTGGGAGAATTAAAAAAAATATATATATTTATTATGTACACCCAGTTATCTGACAAATTAGTTTAGCTGTTAACAAGACAATACATCTCTTGTTACAGCAATTCATTTCTTTTTATTTTAGTTGCCGTTGACAAATGCACAGCCATACGGTGATGGATTCATTTGCAGACTGTTTTTGGCTATAGATTGAGCGTGATATGACAGTTGACACAACAAGCGATACTTAAAACATTGACTAAGCATGCGGGAAGGCTACACAAAACACAATTCTCTTTGTCCCGATCGACCTACCATGTGTGATGTTTCTCAAAACAAAGTGAAATCAACTGACACTGAAGAATGTCACAGCTACTGTTCATCATGGGCTTTGCTCTACAGACAGCAACATATGCGGGACGTGGGAGAAAAGGTTTGTTTTAGAAAAAAGCAAAACGATGTAGTTTTCACTTTTTTAGGCACCCTAAATATTTTGTACGGAGATGCTTCTGACCTGCATACATGTGGAAATGCGTGGTTACATCATTTGTTACTTTATATGTATCATTAAAATATTATCGATAATAAACATGAATTAAGTTAGATTTAGAAAGCATATTAAGTAAAAAAAAACTGTTAGGCCTTTAATCCTCTTTTTGCCACTATTTGCCTCTAAAAAAACAATAATATTAATTGTTATAATTGTATTATTGTTATAGTAAATTATTACAATAACTAATTATTAAAATATAGGTATAGACAAAAAATAGGCCTACATAAAATAGCTCGTCTATTTCACCTATACGATTAGAAGTCAAACATTACTTCAAATCAAGTGTAAATACTAAACAGTCTATAAATACAGCTAAACTTTATAATCACCTTAAATAACCTCATTTGATTTACAGTAGCAACACATTTTCAATGACCGCACAATATATGATTGATTTCGGTTAATTGTGTTTCTGTCTGGTCTTGTCCCTTTGCCTCTTTCACTCACATGTGGTGAAGATGTTTGCCGTGCAGGTGCAGCTTTGCCATTCGCCCTTCTTCCATCTTAATTTATTAGCAAGGTTACGGCCAGCAAACCCAACTGCTACCCAGGGTGCAATTTCCCCACGTGGAATGCTTTCATCTTCTCTCTTCCCTTCCTCTGAACACATATTACAATGCCAAACGGAGAAAAAGATGCGTGTCTTCTTTGTTTTGAGATGGGTTCTTTATGCACTTAGAGTTACCATATCGTAAGCACACAAACGTGAAAGGGGTTGATATATTACCCAAATAAAAAAAAGGAAAAAGAAATGATAGAATTTTTTTTATCTTTAAAAATTTGACCTGTTGTTTTATGTTTACATTTCATGGTTAACTAGTTTATGTTTGTAAAGAAATCTATTCTGTGACCATTGCTAATACAGCATTCATGTTGAGTAAATGCAGGCAGGTCAAGTATATTCTCTTGACACATTGACAAAACGCACTCAAGCGAGGATATACTGTATAATATACACCCGATGATCAGTAACAAACCAATCACACCCGAGCGTCTGGTTTGGTTCAGGGTGTGTCACATGTTACACACTACTCTGTAACCTGATCGGAGTGTAAAGGCACGGGATTTGTGAGTTCACTGAATCCCTGTTATGTTAATTAGCATTTGAAGACGCTTGATGGATCGACAACACGTGCAACCTGCTGAATGCTTAACCAGTCATAATTTGTCTGTCCAGTTGATGTATACGGAAACGCAGGGCCTTGTTGACTTAGAGGCGCAAATTCAAATGTCAGCATTAAAAGCTGTCTCTCGGTTAAGTCAACAGATGTGTTAAATTAAACTGCAACACCTGCAGACTCGAGCGACCGCTGGTTTAGCATCGAAGATCTTATATCAACATTATGAAACATAAATAGGGTTCCCTAAACAAGCAACAAGTCACAACTAGAAGTAATGGTAGGTTATTAAGTTGATATTCATTCCTGGACAGATTAGATATCCATTATTATCGGCATGGGTTTCACAAAATTAATTAGTATTATACATTTTGTAATTATAGCCTTATATTATTATTACTATTATGATAATACGAATAAATATTGAAATAATAATAATAATAATAATAATAATAATAATAATAATATTTTGTATAAAAATAATAATTATTATTATTTTTATTGTTGCTTTCGTTATTAATAATAATAGCATATATTGTTATTATTATTAATACAATTATTATGGATACCAGTAACTACTAATAATTAAATTCAAATATCTTTGGCCTTCTGTAGGATATTCAGTAGCCTATAGGCATAAACAGCATTTTAAGCCTATGAACGCATGTTGACACAATTTTAAATCAAATGTCTCAGGGAGGCACAAGAAATAAAGCAGATCTCTCAAATTTTCTGTACAATCACAAGGTGACAGTATTGAGTCATTATTGATATTCTGATAGTGGGGAGATCCCTGCACATACCACCACAACTCTTATTTCGATGCCTCAGCATATTTCCTTGTGCGTGTTTGCCAGTTGATTGTTTTTTATTCAGAAACATGAATGCTAATATGGCAGAAGATAGATGTGTTTTTATTTAACATTTAATATTTATAATTGAATAATAATAATTGAATACTATTTATTTTGAGTTACCAATGTAATTTATCCAAAAAGATTGTTTGACGTATTTTACTTTGATTGTCGTGTTCATCGTAAAATTCGTTTGTAAAATAATTAAAACATTGTAAATGCTGGTAAAAGTTTGTAAGTCACGTAGGTCTAAATGATTTTAGGTTGTGTAATCTGCGGGTCACATTGTCCCAAACAAATTATTTTCCATTATTAAGAAGCACCACTAGATGGCGGAGTTAGCCCATTTTTCTACTTCAAACTGACTGGAGGTTAGCAAATTTCCCCCTAAAGATACGATTTGCGTCATAGAGAAAATTTGATCATTTACAAATATTCGGTCTAAAATTTAAACAATTAATGTTTTTATATTAAACGTGGTTCTGATTTGTACAATGACATTTAATTAATATTTAGCATACCGAATTAATTATCAAAGAGAATTTGTCTTGCCTTTAAATTATTTTAACTTTTTAGCAGTGCCTAATAAATAATAGATGTTATTATGTATGTGAAAAGAGGGATGACCACTAGTGTCTTTTCTGCATTTATCAGATATGGCCTTACTTAACATGATTATAAAATGGTTAATGTACTTTGCAAAGCGTGGAAAGCCGACTAAAATGATAAATTTTATTTAAACATCGCAATGTAATAATAATAATAATAAAAATATGAATCCAGTGTCTTTTAAATATTCTTAAAAAAAGTCATTTTGTGTAAAATTTTACCTATGAAAATGTGAAATGATGCTTGCGTTTCTAAATGTTTCTTCTATACAGTGGGCTACTATATATTGTTTAAAAATTAGTTTGTCTTGATTGTGAGTATAAGAATGTTGTTTTGCACTAGTTTACACATGAATATTTATAGCTGATTCAGTTATCCACAATAATAACAGTTCATGACGGTTTATTTGCCATACTTTTACATGCAGGACTGATGGATTAATTCTACATTAAATTGCTATTAACAGTACATTTCATGCAAAGTGGAAACAGAGATCATCATTAACCATATATTAATAGACTTTTTGGTCAAATAATAGTAGACTACCTTAATGATTTTTTCCAAAAATGAAGCTACTGTATTCCACACATGAATAAGTTGGCACATCAACCTCAAATCTGGTAGAATTCCTCAAGTAATACACTGTATCTCTTTTATTAAGCTCCTAGAATAGCAATGTCACTTTTACATCATTTCAAGAACCCAGTTCAGTGCTTTTTTTCGACTTCCTGTTGGATCTGCTGGTGTGTGGAAGTTACGAGGAGGTATTCAGGATCCTGGAGTCTGAGGAGTCAGATCTTTCATCGTACTCCTCATCTGCTGCATACATGCTCTGTTTGGTAATGACAGGGCAGTTCTCCTCCTGGATGCTGATGCGATGCTCCTCGGTGGGCCTGCTGGTAATGAGCGGCGAGCTGCGTATCACTCCGGCTGAAGGGCCGGAGAACGGGGGGACGTACTGTGAGCGCAGCTGATACTGTTGCTGTAATGTCATGGTATTCCACAGAGTCACATCATTGTGCATGAAGGGCCCAGCCTGGCCCCTGCTTAATGAATTTCTCAGCATGAGGGGGTATCGAGGTGGCTGGGGGAAGCCGTGCTGCAGTGGCATGCCAAGAGGGCCAGCTACTCCACCCGAGGACTCGGAGGAAAAGCGCAGGGAATCTGGAACACGGAAGGCCGAACCGACAGACCACTTAGAAGAAGAGACTGGGTAGGAGCTCAACGGGTGCTCAAACAGGTGACCGTTTGAAGGAAGGACAAGAGCATCAGTGTTCTCAGACAAGATCTTTTCCGGTTTCATTGTAGAACGGCTGGAGAGGAGGATCTCGATGGCTCCAACCAGGTCCCCACCACAGCCTTTCAGGATCAACTCCAGAACTGCAGGTTTGTGGGCAGGGAAAATCTTCTTCAGAACCTCTAGTGGAGGTCGATTGGCCCGCAGGCTGAAAGGGAGTGATACTGAGCCCGAGAGACCTTCAATGAGGAGGTTCGGCTCCGGGGAGTATTTCGGGTTGTCGGCTTTGGGTTCTGGGTCAGTGCAGGATTTCGACAGCCCAAAGCGAGACTCCTCTGGCTGGGGAGTTGGGTCTGAGGTGTCAGGGGTACAGCACAGGTTGGGCTTGGATTCCTCAGGTGAACTGGCCGGTTCTGGTTCTCTGTCACTGGCACTGCCACCATTCTCTCCACCTGACTGCTCACCAGACAAGTCATCGTTTAGCTCTGCAAAACATAAATGCATAGACTTATAAACAGGAGGTTTCCATAAGTGATAACATTGTGATTACAATAAAATTTTAAGTTTTGGCCAGCAATTTCAGAGTCAAACTGATTCTGCAGTTGTGATGTGCAACATCTATTGACTTGTCAGTGCTCCAGTGATTTATAATGGTTGACTTTGATAGCTGTTAACATTTATGCTGACTCTGTGGCACTGAAATATCTACACTCGATTTTCCTTTAACTATATTTTTACAAACCGATTACCCTTAGTTTGGAAACATTTCACATTCAATTTAACCTTCTTTGCATCTATAACACCTATCTCCATTGGTAACTTATTACCTGTGTTATCACAGAATACAGCTTTTTTTTTCAATTCATGGTCTGAATGAAATTTGATTATTGTCACAGTACATTATTTCTGTTATATGAATGTACAGTTATCATTCAGGTGTGGCATGTAGGTCTTTTTTTTGTATAAATAAACATTATGTTTGTGTGGTTGTAATACTTATTGTAAAAACAACACGATGGACAGCCTAATAAAGTAATAAAAATAATAATTATATCAATATTGTTGTTCTTGTTAACTTTAATGGACCGTTGTGCACGTATTTTTGCAGTTTTCACATTTCTGCTAATTTTAAACATTAAGATAATTGATAAACTATTGGAAAAATAGTTTTGGAAAAACATTAAGATAATTGTTAAACTATTGGAAAAAATATTTCTCGATAAACATGAAGATAATTGATAAACTATTTTTCGATAAACATTAAGATAATTGTTAAACTATTGGGAAAATATTTCTTGATAAACATTAAGATAATTGATAAACTATTTTTCGATCAACATTAAGATAATTGATAAACTATTGGAAATATATTTCTTGATAAACATTAAGATAATTGATAAACTATTTTTCGATAAACATTAAGATAATTGATAAACTATTGGAAAAAATATGTAATATTATTTTTGTCATTATTTATTAATATTTAACTACAAATGTTTCTATAACTTAGTGCTAATTAAAGGAGATTATTTATGATCAAATATATGTGATTTCGTTTAAGATTATGCCATTTAGTGTTTGAGGTCATCCTATATATTTGTCTAAAGCAATGAGAATGAGTAAATACTGATAATATAATTAGATTTTTTCGAAAAAAAAACGAAATTATTTTAAAAGAGTTTAAAATATCTCTAAACAATATTGTGTAACAAAAGCAAACAATTACCTTGAGATGGTTTAGGGGTCACAGTATCTGTGCTCCAGCGCAGGTCTATCTCGCTGGTTCGTGGGTTTGCGCTCTGCTCTCCGCTTCCCACCGTGATGCCGGGCAGCGCACGCAGAGACTCCGGGATCAAACTCTCCAAACTCTCGTTCGCCTGCTGCCGTCTCAGCGCCACCTGAGCCGCCATGACCCGCTGTCGCTCGATAATAAGAATACATTTTTCACAAGTGCAGTCCTTAAATCGGCAGTAACGCTTGTGACCTTTCAGCCAGGACAGCACGCCGTGGTTTCTGCAGCGGGCACACTTGGGCGTCCTCTGGAGGGGCGCTCTTGGCTGGGACACCGGGCCCCCCATGTAGAGGTAGGGTGATCCGTAGCCATTCATTTCTCAAGTCGTTTACAGAGGTGGCAGAGGCGCAAGTGCATCAGATAAGGTGGAGAGGAAGAGTGCTGTCAAGTAGGTAAGAGATCAAGCCCCTCTGATTCTCGCTACACTCGTGATGAGAGGTGTTGACTCTTTAAGAGTCGTGGATCCACCTTTCCCTCAGCAATAAAGAAGTGCATCAGGCCATCTGACACCACACTAATAGAAACGAGTAACTTTTTACATCACTGTCACGAGCAGCGCTGCATGAATGCACGACTTTTGCGTTTTAAACCAATACTGACATTTGGGATTTTAATACAAAGTATTTAATATTAATGTTTGTTTTCATTTTTAGTAAAACATCTGCACAATTAATACATTAATTCACTAAATAGATTACATGTAGCCTACATCTATCTGTAGGCATTTGCTTAAAAAATTAAATATAAAATATACCAAAATACCTGACTGTTGTTTGACATTGGACAAGTAGCATAAGAGGATCTTACGAATGCTGCAATTTCAAGAATTAAGCGGGGAAAATAATTCACATAACTGCTGTGAGCTTTTCACCAAAATCCTGAAACCACGTTGGTATTTAGTTTAACCGCAAGCTGTGAATCCGAATTAAACACAGGCGACAACAATATGCTGGTTTGCATTTGAATGAGCTCTTCACTTATTCCCATGAAAAATGTTGAATAGTCCGACATGCTGCAAGAGTTAATTGAGCAATATGATTTGGACCGCTACCAAATGAGCTATGAAAGGATCCGATGAATTAGAGAACGACATCTTCATTAAACTGGCCTATTTAGTTTTCTGCACACAATAAACATGCATAACCTGGGATTTTAACTCAATTTGGCGCGCGATGTGGGGTGTAAATTGCAGCACACCTTTCTTAAAATGATGCCCATCGCTTTTAAAGTCCAGTGAAACTCAACACCGGGCACCCTCGAGTCCCGTTTCTGTTCCTAAATGGGTTTATTCAAGCACGTAATGGGATCTCGGCAGCACAACTTTAAGAACTGGGGGCCACG
Source organism: Misgurnus anguillicaudatus (assembly GCF_027580225.2). Lineage (NCBI taxonomy): Eukaryota > Metazoa > Chordata > Actinopteri > Cypriniformes > Cobitidae > Misgurnus > Misgurnus anguillicaudatus. The sequence continues at coordinate 22,198,537 of NC_073358.2, forward strand.
GTAAACTTCACCACATGAACTCCGTTTCCAGGGCTATTAAGCTTTTAATTGGAAAATAGCAGATGAAATTTCAAGGTGACAATAATGCAGCATGGTAAGGGGAATTCACACCAAGGGGAGTGGGAAGACGGCAGAAATGCTAATAAAATTATTTGCTTTCTCACCAACACTGCAAAATACATCAAAATAATATCTAGTCTCCACAAAAACGTCAAGATGAAATGCAAGCATATTTACAAATAAAGTTTAGTGGACCTGACCTACAACTCCGTAATCAAAAACAACATTTAAGTGAAAATGTTACGTTCGTAGTACAAACCTGTAGAAGGATTTTACAACATATTTAAAAAAAAAATTTTCATACATTAATAAGTAGATTAAATTAACACCCAATAATTAGATACAAGGAAAACACAAAAACCAGAAAACATTCCATGTACCATATTCCCGTCTATATTTCATAACTCGCATCAAATTAACGGAGACACAGATATGATAGATTGTTGATAGCTACGCTGCTTTGTCTTTACAATAACGGCTTGTGGTGAATAGTGTATTTCAAAAAGCATCTATTAGAGGACCTATTACTTGGAGAGCTCAAAATGAGCTTAACACTGAAACAGATAAATGCCACAACCAAAACATTTAGCCTAAATGATCTTTTACCCTAGCAAATATAAACAGCTGGAAAATATACCAACATTGTAACCAATCCAGTGGTTGAAGCAGTTATTGTGCTGTTCAAACATACTCACATAAACCACAAACCACAAGCTGGCAAAACACATTTAGAATAAGGTTAAATGTTTAGAATTACACTGAATAAATTATAAGTCAATAAAACGTAATCCCGACCAGTACGAACTAAACATAGTTAAATTGTTAGGTACATAAACTAATGTATAGATGATACATCTCTTAGTTTTAAAAGCTTTCTGTTGGGATAAAAACGAATAAAATCCAATAATTAATAAAATAAGTGATTAGATCACAAGTATGTTATGAAAATATTGCATTATTCAATATATTAATGATTATTGAACAGAAAGATAAAACTGAAGGTGCACAGACTTACAGTATAATGTAAAACTAATCATGTATGCAAAACATGACAAAAAATGAATTTAGATAAATTCATTTTTTGAAGTTTAAAGAATGTTTAAAATTTATTTTAACAATAAAAAGGTAAAGAGTGTATTAAGTTTTTTTAACGCTTTTAGTGTTAAGTAGACCACTTTTAGGAGCACTATATGATTTATCTTTGCTGAACCCAAAAGAAGTTGTTGTACTGAACTGAAGGAAAGCATAAGACCAGCAATGTCCCATGACACCAGCTACAACAGTCATCCCAAATAAGCATTTGTTTTTATTAATATTTATCATTATGACAAATGCTTTTATTCCAACACTGTAAAGGAGTTAGTTATTCAACATACATTAATTTAAAAAAAATAAGACCGCAGAATTCCTTCAAATATTCCAAGTAGGGTAAGAATGTTATTTTACTGTTTAAAGCACATACTTATGTGGTTATTGTTTTTGTAATAACTGTTTTGTAATAACTGTTTAACTATTTGTTATGAGGTTTACAGCTCAGTTAATTTATTGAACAAGAAATCTTTCCACTTGAAAATCACATGAACTTGAGATTTCAAATAGTCTGAATAATGTAATTTTACTTGGGACAATAGTGGAGGGAACGTGGCTTTGATTTTTACAATTGTTTTACATGTGCAATAGCACTTTAAATGTAAAACATGTATGCTGAAAGTGATTTATCCCAGAAAAATACACTACATACTCAGCCTACAGGTTACAGACACAGAAAAACACATGTAAAATGTTATTTGTCGGCAGTTTTTTGTTTAAGATTTCAACAGGGACTACTGACTTGACTGATGGATGTGTTTACTGTAGTACAGACATTGTACTGTTTATTAACTTATTCTAATATTATTCTGAATGATCTAAAAGCACACATAACCTAATATTCAATTTTAGATTATACTCTCAATCAAGTGGTGCAGGATTTCTGAAATAAATAAAAACATATCCTAGTAAAACCATAGGTTTTGATCTCTGGACACCATTTGTTTAGCTCCTACAATCTTTAAATAATGCAAAAGAAGAAAGAACAGATTTTTTATTTGATTATAAAGCTAAACTCCTGTTCTAATACTGATTAGTTTTATTCAGGTTCATAGTGACAATGTTTAGACTCAATGTTGAGTTTGTAAATTGAACTGTCTATCGAGACCCCAATAGGCTGCTCTTAAATTGCAGCCCACTGACAGGCAGCCAATAGTTTCAATGTTGTGAGTAATGATGGGACATCTGTCCAGTCAAATGTCTGGTTATTCCCTCTGTATGGACAGAGCCTCCAAGGGCACTCAAATGACAGACAGTGACAGGACCGGACCTCCCAGTCACACCCTCTCCATCTCAATGTGAACAAAAGCCAGACAGTTTACTCTATAACCTATTCTAACCTATTCTAATTCAGTATATTTTAAACATGCAGCAATTTGGTATTAATAAAACAATAATGAAGTCACTTAGAAACACACAAGCACAATACATTGCGTTACCTTATGCAGTTATCTTCCAAATGCGTAATTAGTTTTGTGCTTGAGATAACAACTTCATGTTCATGTCCTTATTTGTGTCTTGAAATACAGTACTGTGCAAAAGTCTTAAGCCACCATAATACCATTAGATGTGTTGTTTTTGCAATGGAATAGTGATTATATATAATTATTTCGCAGTCTCTTTATTAGAACCAGAAAATACAGGAAATGTGTATGTAGTATTAAAAACAGTATAAAAGTATAAGCTGAAGTGTCAAGTATTTAGGGTAAACTCCTCTTCCACTTGAGCAATAGCAGGCAACTGCATGATCTCTTAAACCTAAATGAAATTAAATCCTAATTTATAATTCTAACTGAATGACTTCAGGATTTCAGTCTCCTCAAAAAAACCTCAAGATGTGTCACACTAAATACTGACTGATGCCTGAAGAAGACATTTAGTTCTGAAGATTGTTTTGTTTTTAATGTTGTGTACATATTTCCTGTATTTTCTGTTTGCATCTTAAAAAATAGTGAAAAATAAATATGGATGGACATTAAAACTTTGCTAAAACAACAAAGCTGATGGTGGCCTAAGACTTTTGCACAGTAATGTAGTTCAGTATGTATAACTATAAATGGACAATATAACTTTATTTGATGGTGTTTGGTATCTAAAATATGTTCTAACACATAAAATGTAAATATCTGTATAATGACATGTCATTACAAATACTGACGTGGTGCGATTTTAGCTTGAGAATATTGACAATATTTTTACTAGGAAGGGTAAATTATTCAACTAAAATAAAATACACAGAGAGAAAATGTTTTAATCATGGACAAAAAAGAGGGGGTCAAAAGAGCAACGATTCCTTCTTAAGTGAAGTCTCTCTCCACATAATATCCAAAAATGAACTCTTAGGGGTGATTACCAAGACAAGGCTGATCCTAGACCCAGGCTAAAATGCATGTTTGAGCCACCTTAATTTATGAACACCTTGTACCGACACATTTTTACATACACTGTAAAAAACTTCTGTAGAAATTGCAGCTGGGTTGCCAGTAACTTACCGTAGATTTAAATGTATGTTTTTTACTGGCAACATTTTGTTCAAAGTTAAATGAATATTAAACATTTACAAGTCTTTGTCTTTACAGAGTAAAACTAAAAAAACAGCATCAAGCTAAACTGGGAAACAAAATCTGAAGCAAAAAACAGAAAAAGGTTGACGATGATTTCTGGTTCCCAGAATGCTTTGCATGAGGCTGTTATTGTATAGTTTTAATCTGTAAAGATAAAGACTTGTTAATATTTAAAATTTATTTAACATTGAACAAACTCTTGCTAGTAAATAACATAAATCTAAATCTACGGTAAATTACCAGCAACCCAG